>NC_143395.1:130176959-130784074 GCF_052110815.1 Crocodylus siamensis | reverse complement strand
AATTCTAAAGTAACAGTTATCATTTGATTCTTTCATAAATAGGGACCTACCAAATTCATGGTGGGAGTAGGATGCACAGCAGCTCCTTGAATTTTGCAGGTTTCCCCTGTGCGCCCACTCTGCCCCCCCCATCCTAACCCATGTTGATTGGTGCAGGGGCCCTGCTGGTCATCACTCACTCCTGGTCAAAGGGGAGACAAAAACTGCAGTTTTAAATATGGTACTGTTTTTTGCCACTCACCACTGATTGGCTGAGGGGCCCTGGCAGCCATGCTGTTTGTTGCTGACCAGCCGGGAGGCAAAAACAGCATTGAATTTAAAACTGTTTTTTGCCTTCCAGTTGATCAGGAGTGAGCACAGGGGTGCACAGCAGCTTCTTTTGTTTTGCAGGTTCCCCCATGCACCCCCCCCCCGCCCCCAGGAGGTCACTCCTGATCAGCAGGAAGGTGAAAAGCATGGCTGCCAGGGGCCGTTGGCCAATCAGTGGCGAGCAGCAAAAATGGCACCATATTTAAAACTGCAGTTTCTGTCTCCCTGCTGATCAGAAGCCAGTGGTGAGCAGCGGGGCCCCACTGCCAATCAGTGGTTGGGGGATGCACAGGGGAATCTGCAAGTTTAAAAGAGCCACCATGCACCCTACTCCCACTGTGAATTTGGTAGGTTCCTATTCATAAATAACTGATCTAGTAGGTGGACAGGGTTAATTTTTTTTCTTCTTTAATAATTGTGCAGTTGATATATTGGTTGTATATAGCTAAACTAAAAGAGTATACTGTAGTCAAAGTATGTGTAGCACCTGTATAGGCTGAAATGTGACACATTAGTCCAATTCATTATACAATTTCAGATTACACATTTTTTAAAGTTAGCTGAGTGACTGAGAAACTGTATTCAAGCACATGGATTATAAAGTAAATTCAAAACAGTATGATTATACATTAATTTCTGTGTGCTGGTCTTTCCTAACATAATACTACCCATACATGAAGATGAGGGCTGATGCCATTATTTGTGAGATTCAATCTTAATTCTTTAAAAGAAGTCATTTTATTTGGAAAATATAAGGAATTTTACTTGTATTATCATAAAGAAACAATAAATGTTAATAAAAAAAACCATTGACCACATTCTGTTGAGAAGAGAGACAATACAGTGACTATTGGGTCTGGTTCAAGTCTCTTTATACCATGCTGGCTGTGTACATCCATTTTAGAGCCTCTTTATGTAACTGGAGTAGTGTAAATGAGAGAATCGGGGCCATTTGGTGATCTATTGGGCATGGACTTACCATGCTGGAAAACGAATCTCTTTATACTGATTAGGGCAGGCTCCTCCAGTTTCTTTTTTTTTAATTTTTTTTTTAAATGAAAAGCTGTTTTGTCTTTACCCTTTTACAAGCTATGCTAAGCCTCTGTAACTGTTTCACCAGGTAATATATTATTGCATTTATTTTTCCCTGAGGCTGACTGATAATGTTTCTGCTCTGTGCTGTAACAATATGTTTGGTAATGCAAAAAGATGTCCCTGGTGTGTGTGTGTGTGTGTGTGTGTGTAAATTATGTTTCTTGGGAGATTTGGTAGGGATTTAAACTCAAATGGCAAACTAAGACCAAGTATAGCTCCTAAAAACTAAATCATAGCTTGGCTAGCACAGTAACAAAAAAGCTGCATTGAATTCCCTAACCACTGCTGCCCTGGCTACCAACCTCACAGGGAAATGAAGGAGACTTTGAGCCGTTACCTCCCCTGCTATGATGCAGGTTGGAGGGATGAAGTAGAGATGCGAAATGGGGAGAGCCTTAACACTGCATCCCCAATATTTCAGGTATATTCAGCATTGATTAGTAATCTGGGGTGCCCAACTTTTGAGACATTTTTAAAGGGGGCTGAACAATAAAGAAGTGTTGAACTTTAAGGTATGCAAAGTTGTGCACCCCATATCACTTTGAAAATGATGGCCTGCCTTTTTCAGAATAAATGTTTGATCGTTCCGGAAATAGGCCAGTTTTCCTCACTAAAATCCAGTATTGATAAGTAACAATTGTTCTTTCAGATGTATCACAGAATTCGCCATTCAGAATGTATTTATCGTGTAACAATGGAAAAGCTATCCTATCACAGTGTTTGTACTGCAGAAGAGTGGCAAAACCTCATGCACTGCACACTCCCTCCGCACATCTGCAAGGAAATAGAATTGTGAGTCTTTTGTCATTTTAGGAGAAGCTACAACCTGTCTTGTGAAAAATAATTTTTTTCTATGTACCCAAGGGTTTATGGAAATCACTGTTGTCACAGAAGTTGTCTCCACTGCCTAATATCTTGTTAGATCTTGTTATCACTGTACAAGTAAGGGGACCCAGGTATACCTAGTCAGAATGACAGCTTTTTGCACAGTTGTAATTTACAACAACACATGTTGCATGAGAGCAGCAAATCAAGTCCAAAGAATGTAGAGATAAAAGAGGATAGGGAGGCTGGCCACTGAATTTGGACACCTAAACCCAAGAATGCGTTTTTCCAAAATCACAGTCTGATGTATTAGGTACCTAAAGTCTGCATAGGCCTAAGTTTTCACTAATAAAGTACACTAAATACCTACAGTTAAATTTTTGCAAATGTACAGAAGCTTCTCCATCTTGTTACTAATGAGGAAATCAGCATTTATGTCATGGCTAAGCTCAGTCAGGATTCACAAACAATATATTCCTCTGCTTGTGTCCCTGGAGAGGCCCAGACAATTGCAAATGTGTAGGATCAGGCTTCCACAAAATACAGTGGCATCAGCTGCTTTCATTCAGAAACAGCCAGAGCAGGAAATGTCCCATTTTTATACAATAGTTCAGTAGTTAGAGAACTTCCCCATTGTGAGGCACAGTCCTAGGTTCAAATACACATTTCCTACCTTCCAGAAGAATGCACTAACCACCATGGGATTGACAGTGCTGGTGCGGGGACAGTCTTAACCATCTACTGTTGAAATTTGTTCTTCTGAGTAAAAAAGAATTAAAAATGTATAGAGCCAAAGGATAAGAAAGAGTAAGCATTAGGCTATAGCATAATAATTAGGGCACTCATGAGCTGGAGGTCTGCTCTCTAGTCTTTGTTCCAAAACCTTTCTAAGTATTTTCCATGTTAGTCATTGCTTATAATGCATAAAGTATCCTTTGTGCAAAAACCAGAATTGAAATTTTGCCCCTCTGGGTGAACAATTTCAACAAGTGCTGAAAATGCCCATGTCTGAGTTTAGCCTGTAGGGGTTAGGGCTTTAGTCTGGGAGATGAGAAAGAGAGGTTTGAACACATGTAGGCAGAGGTAAAAATTGAACTCGAGTCTTCTACATCCTAAGTGCTCTAACCCAGCAGTCAGAAAACTTTTCTGACAGTGGGCCAGAAATGGCCTGGCTTGGCTCTTGAGATGGGCCAGTGCTAGGACCTAGCTAGCACTGGCATTACTTCCTCCCACTGCCTGGCTGCAGCACGGTGAGGGAAAACTTGCTGCAAAGTGGCATAGCATGGGCAAAGCCCCAGCTCCATGGGCTGGATCCAGTGGTTCTGCAGGCCAGATCCATCCTGTGGGCTGTAGGTTGCCACCCCTGCTCTTGCCTGTTGCATCCCCTCTCATCAGTTTTCTAAAAAAAAAAAAAAAAAAAAAAGACTAATTATTTAACTTCAGAATAGGGGTCAAGTGGTTATAGGTCCTTCCCTACAGGCCAAAGTTAGGGGAGAAGGGCAGGATTTAGACTCTTGATAAGAGTTTCCAGTAGCTACATTTGGATAGTTTCACCCTGCTGACACTTTAAATCTCATTCTGAGACTCCTAACACTTCCCATATTCTGTACAGGGGGTTTAAGAGCCTAATCAAGGCTATGAATTCTGCTTTAGGAGCTAGATGTCTAATACATAAGTCAGGTGTTATAGAGCTGAGAGTTGCAACACCTGTCATTTGGGGATCTAGCCCAGGGTACTCAATGCTGCAAAGTGTTAAGCGCCATGGCTTTGATCCTACAACATATATAAGCTTGTGCATAAGTTTAACTGGGACTACTACTGCTTAAAGTTTAGCATATACTTGTTGAAAGGCAAAGTGCTCAGCAGCATATAGGATTCCATCCCAGTGTAGGACTGTTCTGTGCAGTGTAATTTCTGGTGCTTTGTTAAATGATATTATATAACCCACCTCCTCAACAAAATTGATTTTTACTTTTAAATATGACAGCCTTTCTTTCTGAGCTGCATAAAAACCTTTAGTTTGAGAAATCTGAATACATTAACCATTTTTCCAAGCAATTCACCTACCTTCACATCTAACACACCTGCTGTGCTCTTTAGTTTAACCCCACACAAGCTAATATTTAGTTGGGTTCAGTGCAAAGTAAACAGAACATGTACAGCACAAGAGGTGCAATGAAAGGGATAAAGTTATAACCAAGGGACAGATAGCTCAGCTGCACTGACCGCTAGCATGAGGTATGAAAGCTGATGTGAAGGAAAAGATGTTGGATGGTAAAACACAAAAACACAGTATTAAATGTTTGCATTTGAAGTTTTGACTTTCTGTTAACCAGTCAAAGCTCATTCGACTGAAAAAAAGCCTGAAGAAAACCTTATCCAACTTTTAAAACAAATAATTGAATTTCACCAGTGACAAGGCCATGATATTCTTACTTTTACCACTCTAACATTTTTCATAGCAAATGATTACTTAGGGTTTGAAGATTTTCTTAACTGGGTTATATATTCCCCTCATTATCCTTGTTGAATAAAAACGATTCTGGTTGCTTGATTACATTTTTAAAAACAATTTTAGTTTTCTAAATCATGCCAGGCTAGTCAGCTTCAGGTGCTATTAATCAGCATAGTTCCATTGGAGTCCATAGAATGACATTAACTTGCACCAGCTGAAGCTCTGGCCCAGAAAAGTCAGTTTACACATGTTCAGAAGCAGGTTAGTGCTGTCAAGTGGCTACATTATCTACTAGCCTTAGCATATCAGGTGAGTACATTATCTGGTAGCCTCAGCATGAATATAATAAGATTAACAGGATATTTCCTTTTGCTAAACTTGAACTTTCTTTGTTAGATACCACTTTGATATCAGCCCCTTTGAAGATGTCTGGCCAGCAATTTTTGTCTACATGGTCCACCAGTCCTGTGGGACAGCCTGGTATGGTTAAAAAATATTTTACACTGCTATTATTTTGCCTCCATAATTCACTTTTTCCATTAATATTTGTGATCAGTCTCCTCAAATGGTTGCATTTTATGCATCATACCTGGGGTCTGCTCAAGACTAACTAGGTTTCCAGTCCCAGGTATTTTTTGATGATGTTTCCCAGCTGAGTTAAGATGTAGGAATGCTCAGAATAAAGAACTCCAGGTGTCCAACAGCAGCCCTTGGAATAAACAGCAACATTGCTTTGTTTCTTAATGGAGGCACACTAATCTTGGAGGCTATTCTTCAGCCAAGATGGTGACAGCCCAATGAGCCAGATGCAACCCACAGACTATTAGTTTGGTCCCTCTGGTTTAATATATGGTTGACATAGTGTTTAAAAATATGTTCTAGAGTAGAACATTGCCAAGCATGGAACTGGAAAATGGCAAAAGGCAAAGGAGACGAGATTCTTTACATAAATGTTACTTCCACCTTCATTGTGAAAATAATTGATTGTCAAATAAATTGATTTGATTAAGTTTCCTAAATATAGGCTCGGGGGGACCTGGTGACTGCCTATAAGTATGTAAGCAGTGTACATCAGGATCTGGGGAAATGTCTGTCCACCAGGGTGCCCCAAGGGATGACAAGGTCAAACAGTCACAAATTCCTCCAAGACTGTTTCAGGCTGGACATAAGGAAAAACTTCCTTACATTCTGAGCCCCCAAGGCCTGGAACAGACTGCCGCCAGAGGTTGTGCAAGCACCTACTTTGGACTCCTTAAAGAGACATTTGGACATTTACCTTGCTGGGATCCTATGACCCCTGCTGACTTCTTGCCCCTGTGGCAGGGGGCTGGACTCAATGATCTCCTGAGGTCCCTTCCAGCCCTAACGTCTGTGAAATCTATATTATATAATATATTTTTTAACATTATATAACTTCCTATTAGCACTACCAAGTTGAGAATCTTTACTGGCCAAATCTACCCCAGTGCCAAAAAAGTCTGTAGCTTTTTTGGTCTCTGCAGAATTAGGCAGATGGGGGTAATGGAAGGAGGAGCTATTGTCACTCCAAGATTGTGTGGGGAAGTTGAAAAACAATTCAGTGGCTCCACCGCTCCAGCAGACTCCTTCATTAGCTTCAGGATCACATCATTGGATTTCTGGCTCTTTTTCTGACCTTTCCATGAGCAAATCTCTTCTCCCTCTGCACTGCAAAATGGTTGAGCAATAGCCTATTTTGTTTACAAACGTCACCCCTCCTTTTCGTAGCAAAATCACATAGTTTCCATAGTCAAAAAATGTTTTAGGCTGTACAAGTTGGGGCTGAATTTACTCCTAAATTAATTTTCTTCTAAACTATGTTTTCTAGGAGTTTCAGACCTGACCTGAAGAACATTTCCCTTAGTTGAAATGTTGTTTTAGTGAGTCTCAGCCCTCAGATTACAAATATATATATTTTTTTTTCATGTTCACTTAAAGAAATACTCAGTGTTAAAGGGGCTTCTGCCTAATTTCTTTCCATACACAAAATACATTTTTTTTTACTTTGAAATTTCTTCTTATGGTACTTTTAAAAAATGAAGAAAAAAAAAGCTTTCTATTTCCCATAAACAAAGTCTATAGCTATCTTAAGTTTGCATTTAGACTCTGAATTTACTGAAAGCCAGAATTGTACCCCTGCCTAAGAGGTAGAATATAACTCAGTTGTCCAAAGAGTAGTCTGAGGGGGGAAATGGACTCTCAGTTTCTTGCTTTCCTTCAGTAAGAATAATCTGTCACTGTCATCACTAGGCATTTAAAATGATGGAGGGAATAGTTATGTTCTGGATTCAGGAGTCCTTTCTGTGATAATTTTGCCTTTGATGGCAACTGTCCCTTTCTAGCTTCTAAAAAGCAGAAGCAGGTATTTGAGCAAGTTGGAGATAATTATTGTAATATTTATGTTCTGAAGAATATTGTACTTGAAACTGTATTTTGACAGGTGTTTTAAAATGCCTGACTTAAACGTCTGGATTTAAAAAAAAAATTGAAAGTTTTAGTGCAAAATGCATCTCCAGCCTTTCTCTAATGTAAAGCTAAAAAATCTGCACACAGTATACCATATTTTCTCACACACCGTATGCTGCCAAGTAAAATATACCTTGTTTTTGAGAAGTCAGAATGAAGAATTTTTTTCCCCGGAGTTGTGGCTTCATAGAGAAAAGACAGACTAATCTTCAAATCACTTGCCCTCTCTTTCTTGCTAGAAGCTCAAACTGTAGCTGCTGCTGAAGACTGGTTTCTGCATGCAGAGCTATGAATTTGAACAGAGCTAAAACAGTCTGTAGGGCTGTGAAATGGGAGGAGAGAGACCAGGAGTAGCTAGCAGACAGAAAAATTGCCAGAACAAAAAACAGCTTGATTAATGGAACACAGCAGTCATTAATACCTGTGGAGTGGAGAGCAATGAACCCTTACATCAATCGAATCCCTCAGCTGCATGAATAGAAAAGTCAGGGTGCTCTAGGACAGTTGATTTAAAACTTTGGGTACAGAAGGATTTAAAATGAGGTGCTTCTATTTTGGGCAGAAAATCAGCTTTCCTGCTTATACCATGTACCCAAGTTTGGAAGACTAATTTTGTGGGGAAAAGTACAAGTGAGAAAATACAGTAGTAAGTGCCTTGCTCAGCATGCAGCCATGGAAATGTTTTTGTCTAAATGCTTTCATAAAGTAAATGTATTTACGTATACACATGATTGGTAAGAGCCCGTCAGCTTTGGTTTTTAGGCCGTGTATGCTTTAAAAGTGGAACAGCTAATATTGTCATTATATAAAATAGCAATCGAGACACAGGCAGTTCACTCAGGTGATGATGGATAATTAATTTACACAAAGCAAAAGCAGCCTTATTGATTAAAATATCCAGTTCATCCTTAAAATCTTCCTCCTTAGCACTGCTGCACTCACCACATGGTCAGTAATCATATATATGACATACATTACAATACCCAGACATTTCAGCATGAGTGAAAGATAGTATAGGAAGCTTAGTCTCTTTGGTGTTGTGGGGAAAGCACAGAATTTGGACTTGGGTGTCTTGGGCTGAATTCTAGATCTAAACATAAGCTTCCTTTGTCACTGTGGGTAACTTTCTTGGATAACTGTGTGAAGGAAAAAAAATAACATTTTGTGAATGTGTGTTAACTTGACAATTTCAGGAGACCTCTACAATAAAAGATTTAATTTTTTATTCAAAATAACTTTTGGTTTTGATATTTCCTTAATTCTGTCTTAAAATAATTAAAAATTAAATGTGCCCTAAACCATGTGTTTTATGTTAAAGGAGTATTCTATTTGACCTGAGAGAAATGTTATTTCTTGTCTTTTTGATTCACCAACAGATTCTTTTTTCAGTTTGACTCAATACAGCTTTTATAATCCATCATTCAGTCAGCTTTAATGGATGCTCGCTTAAAGAAATGAGACTTGGGGATCTTTTTATAAAAATAAACTCTTGAGAATTCCTTGGATAGGTTTACCGTACTAATAATTACAGACAAGAACAAGAGCAGCAGACATGTGTGCACTAGGCCTATTGGAAATTAAATGTTTCATATTTCTGATATGAGGAAGAGGACCCAGTTGAAAAATAGTGTTGCTGTTTCTGGGGAGGTCGGGGTGCGGTGGAGGGTTTGGTGACTAAAAAATATTTTTATTGTTTCCTTTTCTCTTACTAATTTCTCTTCTCTTAAGCTTTGAACTTGAAAAGCTGTGTCGTTTTACTATGTCTGTAAAGAAAAACTATCGCCGTGTGCCCTATCACAACTGGAAGCATGCAATTACAGTTGCACATTGTATGTATGCCATACTTCAGAACAACCAAGGGCTTTTCACAGACCTGGAGGTAAGTGTAGGGAACACATCATTAGACTTAGTTACAAGATCCTTTAGTTGCCTGTAACTTTTCTAGACATGAACCATTTAGATCATAATTTTCCTAGTTAGTGCCTGCTACAGGCTGCTGGTTTAGGCCTTTTTGATATCCAGATGAGGAAAAAAATGGACTGAATTTGAAAGAGAGAGAATCTCTTGATCTTTTCTTTACACAGATGTGGCCCCATTATGCTTTAGAGACATGAAACTTGAAATTTGGTGGTGTCAGGAATATAGCTTGTTCTATCCCCTTTAAAATTTACCTAAAATTACAAAGTTACAAGCCTCTGAAAAGTCATAACTCATACATGTTCAGCAAAGTGGTTGTTAGAGCTTGTCAGCTAAAATCTCCTCCCTAAAGGTACTTGAGCCTCTCAGCTTCTGGTGTTGACTAACCTGTGAAGGCACCAGAACCACAGAGCAAGAAGATACGCTCCAGCCCAGGGTTTCAGAAGGACAGTTGGACTTCCCTGAAATGGCTCATCTGAGCTGGGGTTTTGGACCTAGGCACTAGAATTGAGGAGTTGGAGGGAAACTGAGGCTGGCAGGGCAAAGAGACAAGCACTGAGAATGAAAGGACAGGGAGAAGTACAGAGGGAGCTATAAGAGTAGTTTTTACTGGGCAAGGAGATTGAGACTGGGATAAGAAACCTGAGAAGTGGAGACTTGGTAACTAGTTATGTGAAGAAAATGAAATTAAGCTAAATAGGCAGAGAGAGAGAGGAGACCAAACAGGACAAACATAGTTTGGGGAGATGTGACAAAAGGTCATCTTGGTGACCTCAGTGAGGCTGTGTCCACAAGAATATTCACTTCAGGATCTCATAGTATATAACACTATTCCTGAGTCTCATCACTCCTTTGTTGTCAGCAAATATCTTTGAAGCTCGCTGGTGAAGTGTTTCATTCCCTTTTAACAGCTTCCTTCTTTCAGTTACTCTCTTAGCTCAAGTAAGTGTTGAAAACTCCATTCCTGATCCCTGAGTGATGCCACATTAATCTTTTTTTCAATTTGATTTTTTTTAAAATCAAGTGCCAGTTTAATATGGACCCTGTATCCCTAATTTGACCTCTTTGTGCCTTATGGTACAGTCTCTATTATAGGGGGGAAAAAAACCCCAGAACTGAATCATATAAGACCCAAGCCTCATGTGGTGCTCAAGAATGACAATGCTCACTTAATGAGCAGCTGTTTAGTATTTTGCTTTTTCCCCGTTGTTCAGTGTGAGGCCCTAGACTTTATTCACTGTGCACTATTCCTGTGATACTAATTGCTGTAGCATGTAAGTACTTCACAAACATTAACGAGTGTATTTTCACAGCAGCACTGTTGGCAAGGGGGTGGTGTTACCTCTGTTTTACCATTGAGGAGTAGAGATTAGAGTGGGAAATACCTGCTAGTTTGGGATGTCCAGCTTGAGACATCCAGGGTATTTAAGTATATAAACTGCTATTGGACACTGAAGTACAGCTTTTAGAATAACTGTTGCATGTGTGAGTGCTTACAGTTCTTTAAATCAGACTCTAGGGTCTTGGATTTGGTATCTGTGAAACAAAGAAAGTACAGTTTGTGTCCACCTTTAAGAAAGTTGGTGTAAATGACTTTCCAGGCATCACATAGGAACCCTGCCAGGACCCAGAGGTTGAAACCAGTTCTCCAAGGCATGGTTCAGCCATCCTGATCATGAGATCATCCTCTCTCTCTGCATTCCATGTTAATAGCTGAACAGATGAGGCAGGGGTCCTACAGAAAATCAGTTTTCTTCATTAAGTAAGAGCCTTAATTTATTCCCAAAGTAAGTTGCAACTAACAATGTGTATTCATGTAATTAAAGAGTGCATTATAATTTGTACCCATAAGGAAATTGAATTAAGTTTGCCCAGATATTTTTAATTCTAGCATTTCCTAACTTTTGAGTTCTTGACTTTGCAACACTAATATCAATCTTTTATCAGAAACTTCTAGCTTATAATATTGAAGGGTAACTAAAACATTTGAAGAGATTAGAGTGACACCTACAGGTAGAAAATGCATCACTTATTTTTGTTTTTGTTTTTTTCTCTCTGTCTTTGCACTGACATTTCTTCTAGCGAAAAGGTCTTCTAGTTGCCTGCTTATGTCATGACCTGGATCACAGGGGTTACAGCAACAGCTACCTTCAGAAATTTGATCATCCCCTGGCAGCTCTTTATTCCACCTCAACTATGGAACAGCACCACTTCTCCCAGACAGTGTCCATCTTGCAGGTAGGATTACTAAAAGTATACCCTCAATGCACTGTATTTCATTAATTGAAATAGCTGTAGCATTTTCTCAGTAGAGGTCTTTTTTCCTGAAGCATGTTTGATTTTATTACTGCTTTTTGGGTGTTTGCCTAGAAAATAAAAGTTTGGGAGAGGGCTTTGCCATGGTTTATTACAGCAAATCTGTGTTCCAGTATTGTCAGCTCCAGGTGTTCAAAAGTCATGAGTGAGACACTAAAAACAATCTGATTGACACAAAACTCTTGGAATGTGTAAACTACCATAAATTTGAGGTTCTTTTAAATTCCAGGCTTGTTTCTGAGCCTGTCTAATACATGTGGATATTGTCTTGAGGCTTTCCTTCTAGAATCATGTCTAGAAATGTACTTTTTTTCAAAAATAAAAATTTGAATTCTTGCATAGGTATGTTTCCCTCAGAATAAGCTAAAAGAAGTCATTATGTATCACAAGAATTAGAAAAGGAGTATAAAATTCAGAAATGTAATCATCTGCTGTAATAAATCCACTAAAGCATTGAATGCATGGCATGAGATGTGTATAAGTACTTAAACTAGGAGAAAATAATATTTTGGCATGCAAAGAAAAAGAGTCTTATAGTTTTTCTATGCTTGCTGCTCTTCAGTTATTGTTAATGTTTTATTTATTTAAGGCTGTGTGCCAGTAGACCCATTATGTAAAGTAATATCTCTATATGTCTAATTAATACAAACCATCAGAGAATGTGCTAACCCTTTTCAGGAAACTTAATTATAGTGACAGGTATTTTGTCTTTAGTCAAAAATCACATCAAATTAGTAGCAGAGAAAATGGTTGCCGGTAAATAATTTATTTCTTTTGTGCTCACTGTTTTTGTTTCTTTGCACATTCCCTGTATACTTCCTTCTCATTCAGCTGTGTGTCTAATTCATTATTAATATGTCTTTCTTTCTGGTCTTTCAGGGGGAAGGTACCCATTTTCTTAAATAGTATATCAGGAGTTAGTAAATACACACATAATCTGTATCATGGTCAAAACTGTCTCCTGAGATTATTTTAGGAAAAGCATACGTTCCACCCAAGAAGCTGGAACTCTGTATGTTCACTCATTTACATATAAATGAGTCCTTGAGTGTAGACATGGCATTTGATTTTTAGTATTCATTGCTCAAAGGAGTTTGTACATGGTGAACAGGATCCTCAGACTTATTGAAACATTTTTGTGCCACTCTAGAAGTGCAAAGCAAATTTAAACCAGACAGTAATGGCTGTTCTGGTGGAATCCCGGGGAGTCAGCAGGCACGTATATACATGCCCCCCACGGCACGGTTGTTATTTAGTACTTGATTTAGGATAGGGTGGGCCGGTGGCTGGACTCCTTTTCCCAGCAGCCCCTGCCTGCGTGGCTGGGGCCAGTTTCCATGGAGACCCCAGCAGCAGCCATGCTGTGATAGGGCAAGGCCAGGACTTCCCTGGGACCAGCCCCAGCAGTGCTGACAGGGCACACAACAGAGCATGGAGCTACCCCGGAGCCGAGCTGGGACTTCTGGCACTGACAGCGTGGTCCAGAGCCAGAGCAGAGCTGCAGTCTGCAGCCTGCATGCCCTGGGCAGAACGTGCAGGCAGCAGATCGTGGCTCTGCCCTGGCTCCTTGCAGCAGTGACAACATGTTCTGAAGCATGCCCTTGCCCAGGGTGTGCAGGCTGCTGGTCATGGCTTTGCCCTGGCTCTGGACCATGCTATCACCATGCAAGATCCCAGCCTAGCTCCAGAGCAGCTTCCTGCCCTGCTGTGTACCCTGCCAGCAGGGGTAGTGCTGGAGGTTTGGTGGGGCTATAGTCACCCCAAAAATCCCTGTAGCTCCCATAGCCATTCCTCCCAGCAGCACTGCTGCCACTGCCCGCCCCACTCCTGCTTACAACACAGCTCCCGCTCAAATATCACCCGCCAGGAAGAAGCTGGCATCTCTGTTGCCTGCCAGTGCTACTGGGGCCTGTCTCCACAGAAATCCTGGGCCTAAGCTATCACAGTACAGCTACTGCTGGGGTCTCCAGGTAAACCGGCCCCAGTCACACAGGCAGGGGCTGCTGGGAAATGGGGTCCACTGCCGGCTGGATCTGGTCTGCGGGCCAGACTCTGCCCTCCGCTGCTTTAGGAAGTACTACATGACGGCACATGGTTATTTTTAGCAGCTATGTTGCCATAGCAACACATTATAATGAAGTAGCATGTCACTACAACAGCATAGCTTTGGTGTCACAGTTTGTGCCTGCCAATGCTATGTCACCATAGCAACGAGCTACTCTGCCATAACGTGTTGCTACAGCAATGTAGCGTCTTGTGTAGACGCACTCAGCATAACTGTTTCTAGGTTGGTGGTTAGATGTAATAGTGGCATGTAGCCAGTAAAAAGGACATGTGGAGAATGCTTCTGCACAGATTCAAGTACTTGCTTCCTGAATGAGGTCTGGATGTTATTTGCAGTCAGTGTCAAAGAACAACATTTAGTTTATTCTGTTTTACACTGGAGACCGAATGGCTCCAGGATTGAGACCTTCCCCACAGTCCTAGATTACAAGCAGGAGAGTTAAAAGGTCTGGCCTGGTAGGTA
Source organism: Crocodylus siamensis (assembly GCF_052110815.1). NCBI lineage: Eukaryota > Metazoa > Chordata > Crocodylia > Crocodylidae > Crocodylus > Crocodylus siamensis. The sequence continues at coordinate 130,770,146 of NC_143395.1, read as the reverse complement.
TTATTTCTGGATATTTACACTTCTTTAGAACTTCATAGCAGCTTGTTCCATCCATTTTAGACTAGATCCATGCCATGTTTCATTTATTTAACTGTAGAGAATTCCAATTATTAGTTTTAGCTCATGATGGAAGGAATAACATCCTCTTTTCAGTTAGACAAGCACTTTACATAGCATTCAGTAGCTTCCAGCAGTGCATAACTTACAGGAACTAGATCACCTCTGAATAGTGTACATAGAAGCTGTCACACATCCATCTACTACTGTTGTTGCCCCTTGTATTGTAGCTTGCAAGACACTAGAAGTGGCACCTCCATCCCTTGTGGGGCAGTATTGCTACATAGATATAATAGGAAGGACCTGGATACATATTCTTGGCAATTGTATGGCAGGAGTAGGAAAAAATGCAAACCATCCACACTAGGAGGTCTACTGCTTGCAATTCTGTGACAAAGGGTTAAAATGTTGGTGTGAAACATATGTAGAATACTGTCAAAGGAGCGTTGAGAGACAAATAGATTATATTTTAATTACAGTATTCATAATCAATCTATTTATCCTGGCAGAAATGTTGTACGTTAAATTTTACATTCCTGATGACAGAAAAAGGCAAGCCTATTTATATTAGTGGGGATTTGCTTTTGAACAATTTATTCTTACATAATTGGTTGACAAAAGTTGGAAAGACCTGGTCAGCTTCTGCACAAGTGCCAATTAAATGTTAAAACAAACATTTTAGTAAGGCATTTTTAATAATGTTTCTGTTTGTGAATGCAGGCACCTTGACTTGGTTGGCTTATTCTTTTAATTTTTTTTCTTTCCCTCTCTGGGCTTTAGAGCCTTGATAAGTTTTTCCAAAAACAGAGACAGCAGGTAGTGCTGCTAAAACTGTGGTGTAGCTTTACCAAGGATCTCTGTATATTGTCTGTTATATGTAGTCTAAAAATAGCAAATAATAGAAAGGGCTGTTGGTAGAGTCTCCATAACAGGAGGCATTGTTATTTTTAGTGCGTGAATAAAGCAACACCTTTAAAAAGGTGTCTTTTTCTGAAGAGTTCACATATGCAAATGTGTTGTAATTAACTTCATTTCTAAAGAGGATATTGTATCCGTGTATGCAGCTACTGCAAGTACATTTCATTTAGTGCTGTACAATCAGCTCACAATAAGTGTAGTACTGTAACTAGATGTTCCCTAATCCATTTTAATTATTAATGCATTCACTATCCACTAATAAAACGTGCCTGTTCTCTTCACCGGGGAAAAAGCCAGTTTGCTACCTTGATAGTGACGCTCTCTGAATTAGGGTTGAATCCCAAATTCCCAGGCTGTTAGCAGATGGAGGTGCCATGTAGGTAACACATACAGATAATAGAGAGGGAGGGAGGAGGAAAGATTTTTGTGTTTCCTCCCTAGTAACACCTGTGGACTTCAGAAAAAGCTTTCTCAGAAGGACACAGACTCTTTTGAAAGTAACACGAGTAGAGGAAGAGGGAAATAAATAATCCTGAGAAGCGCTGTCTGTGGGACTAAGCATAATGGGGAAGGTCCCCAGTACTTCACAGGGTTTGGTCATATTTTTGAAAATGAAGCCCTGTGACCATTCCCAGAGTTAGGTATCTATAAATATTTGGAGGCCTAACTTTTTTCTGTGGGTAGAACTGGTATTTATGTCAGGCACTGCCTGATTCTACTCGCATCAAGCAAGAAATAAACAAACTGTATTAGGAGAGTCAGCATTTAAAATGTACAGATGCTTAAGATCCCATGACTGATTTGTGCTTGCAGCAATTCCATACCAGTATTTAAAACAGGGAATACAAAAGTCCATTTTCTGTTATAATTGGTACAATACCACAGTCTCCATTGGGCTGTAAAACTGTTGTAACCTGTTTGATAAGAAAAGACTGGAATCATCTCAGAATTAGAGCTTGTGCTTTTTATTGGTTTTTTACTTTTTCATAGCTGGAAGGGCACAATGTCTTCTCCACTCTGAGCTCCAGTGAGTATGAGCAGGTTCTGGAGATCATCCGCAAAGCCATCATTGCTACAGATCTTGCCCTGTACTTTGGAAACAGAAAACAGCTGGAAGAGTTGCATCAGACAGGAGCCTTAAACCTTAAAAATCAAGCACACAGGTAACACAAACATTACTTCTTCAAGATTTTGCATTTACAAATGACAACAAAGAAAAGCTCAGGCTTTTCACCATGCATAGAGTGTCTTTTTCACACGTAGCAACCACTGAGACTAAGTATGTGTGTGCAGCAACAATGATCCAGATATCCAACTTCTGTTGATGAATTCATAAAAGTCTTGCCTGCGAGGGGAAGCTAGTATGGAACAAAGGTGTGAATTTAGAGTGCACTAACTATTCTGCACTTCTTCCCCTGTGTGGATATTTTTACCCTATACTCTGCATACCTTTGTGCATCTCAGTTTAATTTGTTTGGAAGTGGACTGATCAAAATTGCCCAGGTGTTTTTTGTTTGTTTTGGGGGTGTTTGTTTTTTGGACAATACTGAGGTCACCAATGAGATTGCAGGTCACAGTAAGTTGAATGTGTAGTTTTGAACATGTTGCTTCTTGGCAAGTAAAACCAGGGAAGACTATTTCATTTCCACCTTTGTTAAATAAAAAACTGGGTGCTGCTGCTTCACCATGTTAAAATATTCTGTATCAGGCAGCATGGAACCTTGAGCAAAGAAATTAGAATGTGACCCAGCAAAATTACAAAAAAAGCAGACATACCTTTCACTAACTAAACTCAGAAATATATACTAAAACTATTTTGTCATTAATCGCTGAATTTCAGACTTCTCAAAACAATTGGATAAGCACAGAGATTTTTTTAATTCTGTATGAAAGAATGCAAAAACATTGAAAATTACCCTTTTTGTTACCCTGAAAGTTAGGTTCGATGATGTTTTCTTAGGGTGTGTGAAATAGGCCATATTCAATTTGGATTCAGCCCAAATTGGGGACAGTGATTCAATTACCGTCCCAATTTGATTGAGCTGAATCTGAAGATTCAGTGCTTTCATAGATTTCATAGACATTAGGGCTGGAAGGGACCTCGGGAGATCATCGAGTCCGGCCCCCTGCCCGAAGGTCAGGAAGTCAGCTGGGGTCATAGGATCCCAGCAAGATAAGCATCCAATTTACCCTTGAAGGTGTTCAATGTAGGTGCTTGAACCACCTCCGCTGGCAGACTGTTCCAGACCTTGGGGGTTCAGACAGTAAAGAAATTCTTCCTTATGTCCAGCCTGAAACCGTCTTGCAGGAGTTTCGGACCGTTCGACCTCGTCATCCCTTGGGGCGCTCTGGTGAACAGACATTCACCCAGATCCTGGTGGTCACCCCTGATAAACTTATAGGTGGCCATCAGATCACCCCTGAGCCTGCGCTTTTCCAGGCTAAAGAGTCCCATGGCTCTCAGCCTGTCATCGTAAGATCTGTTTTCCTGACCTCTGATCATGCGCGTGGCTCTCCTCTGGACTCTCTCAAGCTTCTCCACATCCTTTTTGAATTGTGGAGCCCAAAACTGGACGCAGTACTCCAGCTGCGGCCTCACCAAGGCCGAGTACAAGGGGAGAATGACGAGGGATTTGCTCGAGAAGCATCTATGGATGCACACCAGCATTTTGGTCGCTTTACTAGCCGCAGCATCGCATTGGAGGCTCATGTTCATCTTGTGGTCAATGATGACCCCCAAGTCTCTTTCTTCTGTAGTGCTAACCAACGTAGCACTGCTGAGCCTATAAGGGTGCTGCGGGTTTTTCCTCCCAAGGTGGAGAACCTTGCATTTTTTGGTGTTAAACACCATGAGGTTCTCGTCTGCCCATTTGCTGAGCTTGTCCAGGTCAGCCTGGATCACCCGCCTATCTTCTGGCGTGGATGCTTTGCCCCAAAGTTTGGTGTCATCTGCAAACTTGGCCAGTCCACTCCTGACTCCAATGTCCACATCGTTAATGAAGATGTTGAACAGTATGGGTCCCAGGACAGAGCCTTGAGGGACCCCACTGGTCACAGGGCACCATGATGAGTGACTGCCATCAATCACAACCCTCTGGGTCCGACCACGAAGCCAATTTCCCAGCCAGCGGATCGTGGTGGAGCCAAGGCCACAACTGGCCAGTTTGGCCAAGAGGTGATCATGGGATACCAGATCAAAAGCTTTTTTGAAGTCAAGATATATGACATCAATCTCTTCTCCCTTGTCCAGGTGATAGGCCACCTAGTCATAGAAGGAAATGAGATTGGTCAAACAAGACCTACCCGCAACAAACCCGTGCTGGCTATCCCTTATGATGTTAGCCTGGGCCAGTCCCTCAAGGATGGCCTCCTTAATAAACTTTTCTAAGATCTTCCCCAGGATAGAAGTCAGGCTAATGAGCCTGTAGTTAGCCGGATCCACTCTCCTCCCTTTCTTGAAGATCAGCACCACATTGGCCTTCTTCCAGTCTTCGGGCACTACACCAGAGCGCCAGGAGTTTTCAAAGATCCGTGCCAGGGGCTGGGCTATGACGCTCGCCAGCTCCTTGAGTACCCTGGGGTGCAGATTGTCAGGGCCTGCTGACTTGAAGGTATCCAGCTTCTCAAGGTTTTCCTTCACGAGGTCAGCATTGATGGAGGGTAGGGGATTCCCCTCACCCAGATTTCCCTGTCCCATAGCAGGCATGGGCATCCCGTGTGACTGATGAAAGACTGATGCAAAGTACCTATTTAATAGGTTGGCTTTTTTCTGGGCGTCAGTTGTCAGTTGCCCCATCTGGTTTAGCAGGGGTCCAACATTGCCCTTGCTTTTCCTCCGGCTCCCCACATATCTGAAAAAGGACTTTTTGTTGTCCTTGATGCCTGAAGCTAGTTGGAGTTCAGTTGCAGCCTTGGCTTTCCTGGTTTGGTCCCTGCAGGACCGGACCAGCGCGGAGTAATCCTCCTTGGAGGTGAATCCCGTCCTTCATCCTTTGTAGGCTTTCCTTTTTAGCCACAGTAGGTCTGCTAGGTCTCTGGAGAGCTGGGGGGCTGCTGTGCCTTCTTGCTGCCTTTCCTCCATGTTGGAATAGATTTAGCTTGTGCACTGAGGATCGCTTCCTTGAGAAGCAACCACTCTTCTTGAACTCCCATCTCCCTGGGGTCATGGTCCCTGAGGGCCTGACCGACTAGCCTCTTGAGCTTGTCAGAGTCGGCTTTTCTGAAGTCAAGGACTTCTGTGTTGCTGACTGACTTGCCAGCTTTACGGCGGATGGTGAAGGTGATCAGCTCGTGGTCGCTGTCACCCAACTTCCCATCGATCACTAGGTCGCCGATTAGGTCGTCCCCCGTAGCCAGTACCAGGTCAAGCAGCGCTTTGTCTCTCGTTGGCCCATAGACTTCTTGAGTCAGGTAGAGGTCATCCACGCACGAGAGAAAGCTTTGCGCCCGCTCAGATTTAGCTGAGTGATCTTCCCAGGAGATGTCCGGGTAATTGAAGTCACCCATGACAACCAAGGTCCTGGAGCAAGCGGCCTCAGTCAGTTCCCGGGCAAACTCCTGGTCAAGCTCGGGACTTTGAGTGGGAGGTCTGTAGTAGACTCCCACCGTTGTGTCCCCTGTGCCGAATTCCCCACGAATTTTTACCCAGAGGGTCTCTAGCTATCCATGCTGGTCGCCAACATCAGCTTGCAGGGACATGTAGCTTTCCTTGACATAGAGAGCTACACCCCCGCCCCTTTTGTCAACACGATCCCTCCTGTATAGGGTATAGCCCTCTATACCCGTGGTCCAGTCATGGGTGGAGTCCCACCAGGTCTCCGTTATCCCAGTGACATCATATTTCTTTGCACTGAGCAGGAAGACGAGCTCGTCCTGCTTGTTGCCCAGGCTCCTGGCATTAGTGTACAGGCAGGCAAGTGTGCCCTTGGGGTCTCTTGCCTTGCCCACAGATTGTGCCAGGGCTGGGGCAGGGGTGGGCTCCCTTAAGTGCCCCCTTAAGTGCCTTGGTCCGCTGGCTTTGCAAGGGCCGTTCAGCGGGTCAGCAGGGGCAGTAGTCCCCCCATCCCCCAGCGGGCTTAGTTTAAAGCCCAGTGGAGCAGGTCAGCCAGCCTGGCTGAGAAGAGCCTCCTCCCCAGGGGAGAGAGGTGGAGGCCATCTCTTCCCAGCAGCTCGCTGCCTTTCTCGCCAAAGAGCGGGCTGTGGTCATGGAAGCCAAATCCTTTCCGATAACACCAGCGCCGCAGTCTTTGGTTCACCGCGTGGATCCTCCTCTCCCTCCTCAGCCCATAGCCCGAGACTGGGAGGATCGACGAAAACACCACCTGAGCTCCCAGACCCCTAAGCCCCACTCCCAACTCCCTGTAGCGCCTCATGACCTGGCTGGGGGTGCTCCGAGCCGTGTCATTGGTGCCCACATGAATAAGGAGCATGGGGTAGTGGTCTGTGGGCCGGAGGAGCTGCGGGATCCTCTCCGCAATGTCTCGGATGCGGGCCCCCGGGAAGCAGCAGACTTCCCGGGCTAAGGGGTCGGGGTGGCAGATTGCCCCCTCAGTGCCCCGCAGGATGGAGTCTCCCACAACAAACACCTTTCGCTTTGAGTTGGGGAGAGCGGGGCCAGTAGCTGCGGTCGAGCCTGGGTTGCCTGGGTTCAGAGAATCAGTGATTTGGCCATAGAGACAGCTTTAAATGTTTTTTTTTTCTACATACCCTGAGGTACCAGGCATGGCTCATGAATGCTGTGATGCTGGGACGGATGGAGCATCCCACAGGAGTGCAGCGGGGTGCCTCTGCATGCTTGGCAGCGAACCCGGAAGTAGACCAGAAATACTTCTTGTCTGCTGCTGAGTGTGCTAGGGGCCCTCCCACACCCCCGGCCTGGCAATCGGCTGTGGGGGGACCCCAAGTGCTTCCCCAGACCTAGGAGTCACCAGTCACCGAGCCAGGGGTATGCAGGGGGCGTGGGGCCTCTGGCACACTTCCCGGTGAACCTGGAAGTGGACCAGAGTTGCTTCTGGTCCACTTCCAGGTCTGCTGCCGAACACATTGGGGACCTCCTCATGCTCCTGTGGGATGCTCCATCCACCCTACCACCTCAACATTCACGAGTCGCCTGGTACCTTGAGGTATGTAGAAAAAACATTTGAAGCTGCGTCTATGTCCAAATCGTCAAATCTTTCCAAATCAATTTGGAGAGGTCTGATTCGATTTGGAGAGATTTAAAGGGTCTCCTGATTCAGTCTGGATGCGGAGATTTGGCCACCAAATTGGGCTGAATCTCTGCCAGATCGAATCAGCGACTGAAGCTTCACATAGCCCTGATCTTTTCATAATGCACTCCTAAATTTTCATACTATGATACAGTGTTATTGCTGTTTAATCCTTGAGGGCGGGAATTCTGGGAAGGAGAGGCTTTTAGCTAAATTCCAGTAACTAGAATTCTCTGAGCAGGTGTCTTCCATGGGTGTTACCTCCTTGCCTTCAATGTTTATTCTCCACAAGTACATTTGAAAATAAAAGAGGTTAGGTTGCTATCTCTGTCAGTCAGGCTCAGTCAGTGCCTATTTGCAGGGTCAAAAAGTCGTATAGCTTTCATTTGAGCTGTCAGAGAACTGGATAAAAAATATTTTCCACTATCACAATTTTATATGTTGAGTTGGGAATATAAAAGTAATAGAAATGCTTACCCAACAAATGCAAGCCAGGTGGAAGAAACTGGAGACATGTACTAAAAAAAATCCTTCTTTTAATAAGACGCAATGCATTCACCTTGCACCAAATCAAAATATCTGCACTACCCTTTTTTGAATATTAATACCTTTGACTGATGGCTTGAGAGGCAAGAAGAAATGTTATGGATCTGGAGATTCAAATAGCAGACTATTGGGATAAATACATAAAAGAGGTAGTGAAACTGGAAAGGATTCTGGACTGGATCCTCAAATGATGTAAACAAGAGTAACTTCCAGATTGAAATACACAAAACATGCTTACGATATATTTTTTAATAAGCTACCAAACTGAATGACATTGTTCTTGAAGTGTGTTTTTCATATTCATACTCACCAGAGTCAGTTGCAGCTGTGGTGGTAGACAGTGTTTCCTAGTAGTGCCTACAAGAGCAGTCATGTCCCCTGCTCTTCCCTCTTCAGATCCCTTATACCTACAGCTTATGGATGATTCCGCTAGCTCGGCTTAGTCATTATTTTAGATGGTAATCTTATGAGTAGATTAGTGCATACAACTTTAATATAATGTTTTTCTCTGTTAGTTTTCATCTAAATGACATTTCTTCTTGTATTCTAGAGATCGTGTGATTGGTCTAATGATGACAGCTTGTGATCTGTGTTCTGTAACAAAATTATGGCCAGTTACCAGAGTGACAGCCAATGACATATATGCAGAGTTCTGGGCTGAGGTACGTTATGTTTCTCTCACTTCTTAAAATAAAAAACATGAAAAATATCCAGATAGATGGGGAAAAAACCCCATAACAATAGAGCAGTATTCAAGAGATTTCTTACCACGTGTGACTTGAAATCTGTTCAACACCAACATCCTATATCCTAAAGGATAGCTAGCACCAACACCAACATCCTAAAGGATAGCTAGCATGTGTTTGTTGTGGGTAGGTCTTGCTCAACCAGTCTCATTTCCTTCTATGACCAGGTGACCTATCACCTGGACAAGGGAGAAGAGATTGATGTCATATATCTTGACTTCAGAAAAGCCTTCGATCTGGTATCCCATGATCACCTCTTGGCAAAACTGGCTAATTGTGGCCTTGTGTCCACCACGATCTGCTGGCTGGGAAACTGGCTCCGTGGTCAAACCCAGAGGGTAGTAATTGATGGAAGTTACTCATCATGGTCCATCCTTGGACCCATATTGTTCAACATCTTCATTAATGATGTAGACATTGGAGTCAGAAGCGGACTGGCCAAGTTCGCTGATGACACCAAACTTAGGGACCAAGCATCCACACCAGAAGACAGGTGGGTGATCCAGGCTGACCTGGACAGACTCAGCAAATGGGCGGACGAGAACCTGATGGTGCTTAACACCAAAAAATGCAAGGTTCTCCACCTTGGGAAGAAAAACCTGCAGCATCCTTATAGGCTTGGCAGTGCTACACTGGCTAGCACCACGGAAGCAAGAGACTTGGGGGTCATCGTTAACCAGAAGATGAACATGAGCCTGCAGTGTGATGCTGTGGCTAGTAAAGCTACCAAAATGCTGGCTTGCATCCATAGATGCTTCTCAAGCAAATCCCGGGACGTCATTCTCCCCTTGGTGAGGCCACAGCTGGAGTATTGCATCCAGTTTTGGGCTCCACAGTTCAAAAAGGGTGTGGAGAAGCTTGAGAGAGTCCAGAGAAGAGCCATGCTCATGATCAGAGGTCAGGAAAACAGACCTTAGGACAACAGGCTGAGAGCCATGGTGCTCTTAAGCCTGGAAAAGTGCAGGCTCAGGGGTGATCTGATGGCCACCTACAAGCTTGTCAGGGGTGACCACCAGTATCTGGGGGAACGTTTGTTCACCAGAGCACCCCAAGGGATGACGAGGTCGAACGGTCACGAACTCCTGCAAGACCGTTTCAGGCTGGACATAAGGAAGAATTTCTTTACTGTCCGAGCCCCCAAGGTCTGGAACAGCCTGCCAGCAGAGGTGGTTCAAGCACCTACATTGAACACCTTCAAGAGCAAATTGGATGCTTATTGCTGGGATCCTATGACCCCAGCTGACTTGCTGCCCTTTGGGTGGGGGGCTGGACTCAATGATCTTCTGAGGTCCCTTCCAGCCCTAATGTCTATGAAATCTATGAAACTATGGACTGAACACTTACAAGTATAGCTGTCCTGCAGCTCTCCAGTTTCAGAAGATTGTTGTATTTTCTGAACTGGTGTAGTATATGCAGTCTGTAGGGACTGGTTGTTTTCTAGTGTGTGTCAAGTGTAAGTCTGTTGACCTCAGTGGAATTACAGCTGATTTTATACACAAGTTGAGATTCAGACCCACAAAATACTGCAGCATTTTGTCTTAAGGATTTTTTGTTTGTTTCCTGAATTGTTGGTCATAGGATTCAGATTGGGCATGATTTGTTTGGGGTTTGGTTTTGGTTTTGTTTTATTTTCAGAATTAATTGTGGTTTACGTTTCTGAGCAATTGTATTATTTTTAACAACCACAAACTTTGTTAAATTGATAAAGTTACTAAAATTTAGTAATCTAACACAGCAGTCACTATTTAAAAAGTCAGCTCTATAAAATGAGTTTTTAGCAGACCGTATTTTGGAGTTCCATGTTTATTGTGTCTCAGTAATTACTTGTCTAATTTGTTTTGTTTACAAGTGAAGAGCATTTTTTCCCAATTACCATCTATAGACACTTAGTTTAGGGAAGACTATGAGGGTTCTTTTATTCTTACCAGTAATAAGCTGGAATTAAGGATAGAATTTGTCTGCAAGGTATTTTCAATAGGTGAGGATGTGCTAGAAGGACAGTCTTTATGTGACTGTCTAATTCCAGAATGGGTTTGTTGTAGCGGCCATTTAGGGTGGAAGTGGGGGTGCATCATTTTACTTATAAATGGAGTATATTTTCATTGCAAATAATTGGCAAATAACCATAGAATACTGCAGTTATATTTTTACTGGACCCCTTTTCAGGCTAAGTGCAGACATTAGTAGAGGTCGAAGGAGGTTAGATAGTATTAAAAATGGCCATCCAATCTAAGTTAGTTCGCCTGAGTGTGGACATTTCACTTAGACCTGGTCTAAGTGATTGGAAATCAGTCTAAACCCATAACAGTACAGAAATTCCATGCAAATAGACTAGTCTAAAAATGGCAAAACCTGGTCGAAGATGGACCTGGCTTGATGTACACTCAAACTTAATCTTTCTAGGTTAGACTGGTTCACTGAACTTCAGTACAGTTACCTGTGCCACCCAGGGCTGGGAAAGCCCAGCCGTTGACCTCAGTTCCAGGGCTGGACTTTTCCTACCCACCCCTCCCACCCAGCACTTGGCCATTTTTAGCCCCATAGACCCTCGCCCATCCCCCTCCACCACAGAGCCGACCAGCCCCACCTTGAATCTCCATCCTGCAAGCTGCTCCAGGTGCTATTTTATCAGTGTTTGCCACTGCTGGGAGCCAAAGAAGTAAGTCCTGGGTGGGGGCAGGGAGAGGGGAGGAGGGATGGGGATGTAGGTTTACTGGGGGGAGACGGGGCTAAAAATAGCCCTTAGTCTCCCCCAGCCCCACTACAGACTCTGCAAACCCTGCTGATCCTGCCAAAGCCTCCGGAACCCTAGCAACCCCCTGCGGATCGCACCTGCTCTCCCCAATTCCTCCTGTGCATCATGCCCCCTCCTCCATCTCCTTGGTTTGCACCTGGACCCCATTTCCCTAATCTCCTTTGGATCCTGCTTACCCCTCATCCCCATCCACCCATGGACCCCTGATTGCACCTCCAACTCCCCCCACTCCTCCCCATCTTGACTTACCTTACATCAGGTGGCCATTTTGAAGGCAATTTAACCTCCCTCTAACCCCTCCCCCCTTTCCCCTCCGCTATCCCCTCACATGTCTGTACATAGCCTCAGAAGAAAATAATCTGACAGGATGTCAGAGTCTGGAGATGTATTTTTTCCAGTGACTGATTTTGTCCTCAGAAAAACTGTGGTGCTTGCTTTGCCCAGTGGAAGCAGCAAGCTGGTCCAGCACATCATGCAGAACGAGCATCACGGCCTTAGAGTGCACAGCAGTTGCGGTGGCTTCTACTGCCACCCAAACTGACTCGCTGCTCTTGCTGGGCAGAATGAGTGCCATAGCCCTGGAGTGCCTGGCAGCCTTGGTACCTCCCATGTGGTCCTCCCTGACAGCCAGCAACCCCTGCTAGCCACAGGAGCCCCAGCCCCTGTGCACGTTGAGTCCTGGCATCACCTGGGGATGCTTAAACCTGAACCAGCTTTTATTCCTCAGACTGAAAATGGCTCAGATTTAGGGGGCTCCTAATCCTGCCCCTAGATCCTATTCTTGCCCCTGCTTACCAAGCCTCTAGTGGCAAATCACAGGTATGTAGATGAAGGACAGTCAGAGATGGTTTTTTGCCTTAAGGTGTGATTGTTGCACTAAGCCGAACAACACTAAGCTGATTTACATTTGTGTGGCTTACAATGTAAGGTGTAACAAGGCCCTTGGGCTGTGTATATACATGTTCAGAGGTGGAGGGGGGGCATTTTAATTAAAGTGGTTCCCAGGCAGCTGCTCTAATTAAAACAGCTCACTATCATGTGTATTAAGCCACATTTCAAAATTGTCATGGGGGTGTTTTAACTAAAGCTCATTCAAAGAAGTTTAGTTAAAGTGCCCCCAGAGCCATTTTGAAATGGGGCTGGGGGGGTGTTAATACACGCAATGGTGAGGCAACTCATTCCTGGTTTAATTAGACCACAAATGCATATGTCTATAGGCAGCCCTAGATCTTATCATACTAGATTTGACCCTTCGTTTTCTGCCTCTGGTTCAACTAAGTGAGGAATTTCCTGAGTTCAGGCTCTTAGAGGACATTATCTTGCCAGCCCCTACGGCAAAACATCGGTGCTCATAATTCTCTGACTTCATTTCCTTTCTGAACATAATTAATGCTTGTGGACAAAGAGATTGATACATGAAAGATCAGCTGATTAGGTGAAACACAGAGCTATGCAGAGTGTTTTGTGCCACCCTTTTGCCTTCAGTTATTCAATCTCATTAATACATTTTATGATACAGGTGGCCTCTCTGTATTGTCCCTTAGGACTTGGAGCCAGCTACTTCTTTATCAAAGATAAAGGGTTTCTAGACCCTTTCAAAGTTTGTATCAGCTGTGCTGACTAAGTACACTGGGATTACAAGCTCTGCTGCCCCCCTAAATCAAATCACACATGCCCAAAGTCCAAGATAAGTAAAATTCAGTCATGCACCCCAGATAGGTTTTTTGAATATAAAAACATTATAGTTTAAAGTCTGTCATCTTTTGGCTGTATCACAAGGTCATTGCCAAGGAAGAAGCCAATATTCAAAATTGCACTCTGCACTCACTTTTATTTGTGGAGTATCTTACTATACGCTGCTTCAGAATTGTGTTTATGTATAAGCTATTTAAGCTTATGTAAGCTTATAAACATAGAATATTTAAAGCGAGCTTTTTCATTTTTCTGTCCCCCAGAGATCTGAAGTCTCCAGGAGGTAGCCTGTGTTATGCTGGGGGTCTCTGACAAGGGAGGATTGCACACATCTGCAATAAAAGACAGCAGAGTCCATCAGACATTGGGTAGTGGTTGCAGTAGCAGCACAGCTGCACCTGCTCTTCCAGTTATTTTCTTTTTTTGAGACTAGGAGCCAGGCAACGACAGGTTGTATTAACACTTATGCTGAGATTGCTTCCCCGGTGTATCTTACTCAGGTGTGCAGTGTAAGGTCACCCCTGCTGTTTCCGGATGTCCACTGTGGCTGTACATGTTTCTTTTACCCTGAAATTAAATTTTTCTGCAATGTCCTATACATGCTGTAATGTCATAAGGCCATTGAGCATCTTGAAATCAGTCCAGAAAATGGCTCCATGCATATTAAGTAGTGGTTATGCCAGAAGATGTTGCAACTGTGCTCAATCAACAGTATGCATGGGCTTTTCCTCAGTCCTGGGTAGAATTTAGGGTGATGTTTTTGGCTTAGAAATAGTGAGTTTTGCCTACGACAAGTACTGCCCTTTTCCCCATATGATACTGAAAAAGTTCTGATGGTCATAAGAACATTGGCTAACACTTCTTGTATTGAAAGAGGAGGAAGTGGCTTAGCAGGCAGTGTCTATGTGGATACCTATACCTTGAAAGTTACTACTCCCCTTTAATCACAAAGAAACTGGGTTCCTTGGCACTTAGGGCATGTAGCAAAACTAATATATTTGTCTTAGTTTTTTACTGAACTGGTGGATTAAGGGGGGCTATGGGGTGGTTTGGTAAGATGGATAATTATATTATGAGGCATTACATAGGTAAAAGATTTTGAGAGAGATATAAATGATTGTAGGAAGAACTGGAAATCATTTATCAGTGCCTTGTCCTTTATATTTATACAAGGACTTTAATCATGGATAGCCTAATCAAAAACAAATAAAAGTATATCACAACTCCAGTGTACACTTAATTTCCCGCAGTGGCTGGTTGCATTATTGTTTGAGTATTTCATGTTGTAAAAAGACCCCTTGTTACAGTTTCCTGAGATTCTGTCTTATGTTATTATGTGGCATGCTTAATTCTAGATATCTAAGTTAAAACAGGACTGTCCAACTTCCAAGCAGCTGGAGGCCACACACTTGACAGGTGGCAGCACTGGGGACTGCCTGCCCTGCAGACCACATCAGGGCAAGCCAACCCCTCAACCCTGCCCCCCCCCCCGGAGACACACCCCACAGATGCACCTTCCCACTGCCGCACTGTACCTGTGATCCTCTCCCAGTGCACAACATGGCAGCAGACCTCCTCTTGCCCCCGCCCTACCGCGTGCCTGTGACCCATTCCCTCACCCTGCTGCCCTGTGCACCTGCGACCACTGTCGTTCCCCCCCGCCGCACCTTGGACCCCAGGCTCACCCTCACCTCCCCATGCTGCTGTACTGCTCAGCACTCTGGAGTGGGGGCAGGGAGCAGTAGCTAGAGGAGCGGGGAGGAGCCCAGAGACTCCTGTTGTTGCAGCCAGAGTGATGGGAGAGCAGTGACCAGGCAGGAGCTTGGTGGGAGAGGGTCGTAATTTAACTCCTTGCAGGCCATGGACTGCCAGTTGGACAGACCTGGGTTGGGTTAAAATACAGTATAAATCAGAAGCACGTTTTGATTTCAGGCATGACATTTTTTCTGGGACATCTTCAGGTATTCAGGGAATGTTTGACCCTGTTCTCTCCATTCTTCTTACTTTCTTTTCAGGGTGATGAAATGAAGAAGATAGGTATTCAGCCTATACCCATGATGGACAGAGACAAGAAGGATGAAGTCCCTCAGGGCCAAGTATGAATTACCTGCTTGAAATGAAATGTTTCTTAATGTTTTGCAGAATGTACATATTTAATATTTTGGTAGAAGTTATGATATGTAATTTTTTAGTGAGATGTGATATTTTTATGACTGTTAGGACTTTTGTCATGCTGACAATCACACTTTGCATGAAAAGTATAACACTTTCCTCCTCACAGACATGACTGGAAGGACAAAAGTACACTATTTCGTGATTTCACATCTTTTATGTCACTGTTTTACTACTTGTAGTTAGGGCTGAATTTGTGAATGACTTAGAAGAAGAATACCTTGTTGGTGAAATCACAAACCTGATTTGTACAAGAAATGTAGAGATCATCTTCTGATTAAATTTTGCTAGTGTAGTGCCTCTAGGTATTCTTGTATTCAGAATACTGTTATTTGGGATTTTTCTATCATTTTTTTTATAGTCTTCCTCCTATTGATAATGCCCTAGAGTACTACAAAGTCTGCGAAGTTGCAACTTCTGAAAAATTGTAGTTTCTTGATTAGGTAATTGTTGCTTTGTATATTCTTATTTGAATAGGGAACATAAGCATTCTTTTCTTCCATACACCTACTTTATTTTATAAGCAAATAATGAAGAAATGTTTAAAGAAAAATACCTCAAATTCTGGAAGTTGGAAGACCTATTTGTAATAGGAATGAATTGTTGAAAAGATAAATATCACTGACTTTTTTTTAAAGAAAAATATGAAATGAATGGATGGAGAGAGAGTGATAAATTTAATGTATCTGGAAAATTATCAAGCATTTAATATCTGATGAAACTTTAACTCATGAATTATTTCATATGTAGTTTGCAGTCTGCCTTAAATATTTTTCCTTTAAGAAAGGAACAGAATAACAGCAATGGATTGAATTAGGGATAGGTGTCTAGTAGGTCAATAGGATATCTTAAATTGGAACTTTATAGTTTATCTTAGAACCCAGTTTGTAGTTTCTTGTATGTGCTAGGTGCTTCAGAGTTGAAGATGCATCTCAGTTTATTTCAGTAGGAGGGAAGGAACAGTACATTTAATCAAGTAAAAGACTAAGAATCAGGATACCTGGGCTCAGATCCTGATTTTAACTATTGACTCACTCTAAGACCTTTAACAAAATGCTCAACATTTCTGACACTCTCTGTAAAATGAGGTAAATTCTATAAATTCTATTAATTCTAGTCTATATCTGGACTTCCAAAAAAGCCTTTGGCAAGGTCCCCCATCAGAGGCTCTTAATGACATTAGGTAGTTATAGAAGGTCTACTCAAGGATTTGAAATTGGCTTAAGGATAGAAAACAAAGAGTAAGCATGAATGGTCAGTTTTGGGGATGGAAAAAGTAAACAGCAGGGCACCCCATGGATCTGTGATTTTAAATGATATGAAATGTTAGGCTGATGCATCTATGTTAGAATTTTAAATAACTATAGATACTGGATTTGGAAATTCAAAACCTGGGTTACTGAATGAACTGTCCAGGATATAGGTATAGGAGTAGATTTCAAAGGTTCTGTAATACGCACCTGTAAAAAAGCTTATGTCCCACTGTATCCTGAGCTAGCACAATTATCTGACTTGCTCATTAAACTTGGCTTTACACATACAAATATGAACAGCTAAAAAACAATCAAGGACCCAGCTATTTGCATATCAAAACTAGCCAGCTACCTGATGCATTTTATATTTGTGTACATATCCCATGCATACACCCATACACCCACACATATTTGAGGTACTTGCTCATTTTAGTGGCCCTTTGAAAATTTTGATTTTAAGCATGTAAATATCACCTGGCATTATATTTACTGTAAAAGAGTATAGTATTTGAGGCAAAGTGGAAAATATAACATAATATGAAAAATGTTGCAAGAAGATTTTGTAATAGATTAATAATTTAGAAGACAACTGTAGATAGGGATTTCAATTTCCTATTAACGTATGTATCACCCTTCTCCTAATTTCATGACTGACAAAGAAACAGCAATGACTTTATAAAATTCTTACATTTATTACAAGGCTGTTAACCAAAGAGAAACCTGGAGCAATTTTCCTGTATTTGTTTTTTTTTTTAATTTTTCCTCATATTATGGTTGGTTTAGACATCTTGAGAGGTACACCATAGTAAAGTATATCTACTCTACCTACATTTGTATAGAGTTTTTGATGGGGTGAAAGAGCGTTCACCCCAGTATATTTCCATTTAAAACGTAATGTTATTTTCTCTACAAATTCAGCTATAATTATTGCCAGTCTCTTTCTGCCATGCTCTCTCTGTGTTCTGCCCATTACCATTTGTATTTCTAGTAGAAAAGTAGGTAAGAAAATTACAGAAAAGAGACTCTCAAAATATCTATTTTTAGTTGCGTTATTTCTCATGTATTACAGCAGTGTTCTGGCAAAGTGGTAAGATTTTACAGTGTTACAGTTCTATAAAAGTAGCCTTAGCTAATAATTTGGCATAATTCTGTAAAAGCCAATGACAGTTAATGTCAGTGCTTTTAAGGTAAAACAAAAGGAACTTGGGAGCCTATATTGGTATAAAGATCTAAAATGTGGCTTTAAAACCTTAATCAACCAATAATGACATTTAGAAGTATCCTTTTGGGGACAGAAGAATTTGGAAATATTTTTTCTGTTTTAGTTCCCTTAGTGTAACAGTAATGTGCTATACCTCTCCCTTCCTCTCATTCAGATACTTTGCCCAGTCTGCATCCCTTGCAGAAACTACTCATTGCAGTTCACTGACCAGTGACAGTCTCTGCTCTGAGAGCTGGAACCCTTTGCTTTTTTTTCTGCCTTCCCTTGAGCATTGAATCCATGGTCACTGCAACAGAAGCCCTATACTTGGGTTCTGCTTCTTGGTCCATTGGCCAGCAAATAGCTAAGCACATTCCTCTAGCAAGAACAGTCCACATGCTCCAGAGTATTGGAACATTTCTCAGAAATCTAATTTTCAGTTACATGTGTAGTCTTATTCAGCTACAACTGAAACAAATTGATTTGCTTTTAAAAACAATTACTCTGGGCAAGTTAAAAAAACAGGTTCAGTGCTAATTATGGCTTTACCATGATACTCATTCATGTCTGAAAAAGTGCAAAGAAACATTTGCTAAAGCACCTAAGTGTTTTAGGAGTTTTAGCTGTTTTCCAAAATGCCTTTGGAAAAGTGTCATTTCAAAAGTACCTTTTGTCTGTGTTGTACTTGTGTTGCATTTAAACTAACTAGCTTAGATTCCACTTGTTGTTTAGTGACAACAACATGGGATGCCTGCTCCAACATGGCATTAGAAAATGTTGAAGCAGAGTTGATTAATTGGACCAGTCAAGCAATTAATTAATCTAATTAGAACGCTCCAGCAGCCTCACCATCATGTGTATTCAGCATCCCTCCATTTTTAAATGGCAGCATTAAAGCTCATCAAGCCAGCTTCAGTTAAAGTGCCCCACCACCATTTTGAAGTGTACAATGATGAATACACGAGACACTGTGGGCATTTTAATTAGAGCCGCTCCTGAGGGTCACTCTAATCAAAACACATCCCCTTCCACCCGAGAGCACAGGCCCATAGTGTTTAATTTACCTACTTGTTAGGTTGATTTTGCAGCTGGTGCTAAGCTTCATGCCACTGTAGCTAAACAACTAGCAGTACCAGCTCAGGTATGCCTTCATTACAGTGCTGTCGCTGCTGTGATATCAGCATAGACATGCAGCTCTCTGTGAGAGTCAATAGAAGAACATTTCTAAACACTCACATAATTTTTGGCACTTTGATTTGAGCTGTTAAGTCCCTATAATATGTTGCATGTCCATTGGTTTGTAAAACAGAATTAAGGAAGTTTTTTAATCCAGCTCCAGTCGACCTTAAAATAGGGACATATGTTTGGATGTATGCAATGTAAAGTGCCAGTTTGAGGAGCCCATGTCCAGGGCAAACAAAATAAAACTTAAAATGCATACAAAGTGCATTTGTTTTGGTCATAAATGAAGTCTCCCAAAGATTTTCCATGAATTGGCTTTTAATTAAATTTTGGCATAGTTTGTCCAGTCTGATACGTATTTTGCCGAAAATGAAAATGCTCTTATTTCCAGGGCTGAAAAGAAAGTATTTTAAATACTGTGGTTCCAGTGATATTGATCTGTACACTGTGCAGAGATATCTCTTTTAGAATTGCATTGAAATCAATTAAATCAAAATAGGGCTGAATTTGGCTCCTCCTCACTGCCTGTATTTGTGAAACTTCTGATTGTTGCTAACACTAAGTTCAGCTATGGCATTAGTAGCTACAGTAAGAGCCATAGTATAAATGAGCCATTGAAAAGGGAAGCATTCCAGAAATTCCTTGAAGACCCCTATGGACTTAATTATTACTACTGACTTTACACTGAGGGTACTTGAATACTACAGTGGTATACAGAAGTACAAATCCCCATGGTAAATACTAAGTAAATAAATGCAGTAGACAAATTAGGGGCATATTTTCTATTAATTTTCAGTGTCATAATTTGGCTTCATTCAACATTTTTCCTGCTGTTTTTCACAGATTGGGTTCTATAATGCGGTAGCCATCCCATGTTACACCACTCTCACACAGATCTTCCCTCCTACTGGGCCACTACTACGAGCCTGCAGGTGAGTTGCAGCATCTGTTTTTGCACAGCCTACATCTTGCCTGAGACACTGCGTACATACTGTGCATATGCCTGGAAATAAAGGCACCAAATTTCAGATATTGAATGCAGACAAACATAAATATTCTTCTCATGCAAATGTTTTCATCTCTCCAGAGTAACTGGTAGCTAGGGTAAGTTAACAAAGGTCCACAGAGGCAGCTCATTAAAATGTGTTTGAGGAGAAAAGTACCTAGAGGTAAACAGGTTCAGTGGTTACATGTCCCTAGTTAACGACTTTCGTCTAGCCCAGTGCAACTCGGATTCACTCTGGCTACTTCTGCTTTACTCCCATGGTGCTGGCTGGAAAACAAGAATTCTGCTTCTCAAAATATGTTGAAGTTTTGGCATTTGATTTTTGTTCTGCGATAGGAGAAAGCAAGACCTTTCAAAACCTTCTATTTAAAAGCAGGAAGAAAAAAGAATTACCCAAAAATAGTCAATAATATGGTAATAAGTGTACTCATTTGGAATGCAGAAGATACAGGTTCAACTCCGTTTCGAGTCGGGCAGAATTTGTTTCTGTGTCTTCTCCAGCAAAAACAAGTTCCTTCTTGGGCGTTCTGGGGTGGTTATGTTTTTTGTGCGTTTGCTTCCTCTTTCATTTTGACTAGAAAGTCCATCCTGGACTCAAGAAGACTTTCACACCAAAAGTTTCATTGAAACCAAGACAATTCCACACAAGATTTTGGATCCAGCAAATTGGTGCTCTCCACGAACAACAGAAAAACATTTTGTTAAAATATTCCAGCCAGACGTATTCACGACACTAAGGAATTAATGTAGTTTTTTCCCTACACTTCTACTGTCACCTCATCTTTCTTGTATTCTGCCTGTTAGGTCCCTGAATCTAGCTAAACAGAAGTTTCATCCTCTTGCATAGTAAACCAGCACATAAGCTGTCCTCATTTTCCAGGTCTTTGAACCACTAGGATTTTCTCTTCTGGTTACAAGGACTCTATAACATGACAAAAAGAAATCCACTTTATTCAGTTCTTTGTGAGATTACACATTTGCTACTACTGTGGACCTGGTTGTAATAGGGCTATCCCTGACACTCAACAGACTCACTTACTCACTAATGTGTTCTAGCATGCACTCGCTTGCTCACTTTCACTCCCTCTGGTGCGCTCTGCCTCCACAGAACTCTGGGTGCAGACAGAAGTGACAGTTTTTAACCTATCTGACAGCCAAAGTGGTCTATAGCCATGACCAAACACAAGTGCATGGCTGCAGATTGCTTCAAAAATGGCTGATCAGGTAAACATCTGAACCCTTGTTGCATGAAGAGGTCAGATGAAGACATTCCAAAACACCATCATCTGTAACTTGTGCTTGCATTGCCTCCTGGCGCCCGAGCTGGGTTCAGCATGTTTTCAGTGCCAACTGGGGAACCCCTAAAATGAGCTCCCTCTTCTCCCTTTTCCCCCTTCCCATTCTGAAAACAGAGACAGGCTGGGAGGAAGGAGGGACCATTGCTAGGGGAAACAGACTGCAGCCAGCAGCTAGAATCCCCTTCCCCTGGAACCAATAGGAACTTCTGTTTGATCCTGGGGGTTGTTAGATTCAGGCCACTTCCTGAAAAGCGTTCTCAGTTAAAGTGGGGAGCTACACTTCTGTCTGCACCTTCTTATTCTCAACCTTTCCAGGCTAATCTGTTCTCATTCTGTTTCTTCCTACCTGCTTCTGGAACTGGCAAGCATAATGAGGCATCTCTCCTTCTGTCTTATCTCCTCTAACTCCTAAGAAATTTGACCTCTCTTCATTCTCACCTTTTATGCATATCCATGTGAGATCATCAGCGACCCAGATATAATTCTGGGACTCAGTCCTATTTGTGCCTGTTCCAGATGGTCCTATCTCCTTAAACATAGTTTTCATTATTGTGCTAAGTTTCTCTCAGTGGGACCTTATGTCACAATCCCTTTGGGATTGGAGGCTTCAGACTCATTTCCTAATGCCAGAAACAAAAGGCCAGACCTTTTGGAGAATTGCTCAGCAGGTTTGTTTAAATAAAAGAAAAAATAAAGCATTGCGACTGGGCTGCCAGTTCAAATGGAGCTCAAGTCATGTGCCTCTGGAGCTGGCAGTCTGGCAACTTTATAGATTCAGTAAGACGATATACTTTCAGAATGTTATTACTAAAGTGAATGTCATTAAAAATCAGCCATCTCAAGTGGTTGTCATGCTATATCTGGAATACGGCAGTACTTAAAGCCATGTGCAAGATCACACATCCAAGAGAGAAAGCATGCAAGTTATATTACCCAAACGGAGGACTATACCCTGGAAAATAGTGATTCAGAAATTGATTTTGGGGTCTTGGCTAATAATTAGCTGAAAACAGACTTTTAATATAGTGCCATAGCCAAGAAAGTTGATGTGACCCTTGCAAGTAGAGGCAGAGAGAGGAATATCAAACATGAGTAGGGATGTGATGTTATTTTCCTATATGGTAGTTAAACCATTACTAAAATATGAATTCTACTTTCTAGAGTCCACATTTAATAAAGGATGCTACAAACTATAACTTCAGAAAAGAGCTAAAAGAATGGCTTGAGGTCTAGAAAACCTGCCATGTAATGAAAGACTAAAGAAACTTGGTAATTTAGTTATCCAAGAGTAGTAAGAGGTTAGTTGGTCATAGATTAGTCTTATAACTACCATATTTACCCAACCCAAGTTCACTTTGAATTTTAGACAACTGCCCCCCGCCCCCAATGATTAGATTATTTACATAGAATATTCTAAATTTATTCTAATTAATTTTCTTGCATAGAATCTAATTACTGGAGGGTCATCTCAAATTTGTTCCTTCCATCACTGCAGCAGGGAAAGCACTGAGTGGGGTGCAATTGGCAGGGGCTGGGTTTGGGGTGCAAGTGAAATAAGAAATACTACTTACTGGGTCAGACCATAGGTCCGTCTTGCCCCAGTATCTTGTCACACAGTGGCAGAGAGTGAATACTGAAAGAGAGAGCAAACAGGTATGACCAAGGTTTTCTCATGGCTCTTGTATTATGAGAGAGAGTAAATAATAAATCTGTATTTACTTTCTCTTCATCATTTAATATTTTGTAAATCCTTATCTTGCCCCCTCCCCCGCAAGCATCTCTCTTCTAAACTGAATATGCCTAGCCTCGTCCAGTCTCTCCTTACATGGAAGCCGTTCTGTACCACTGATCATCATCCTTGTTGCCCTTCAGTGAACTTCCTTTAGTTCTTGAGGTGTGGGACCCAAATTGGGCACAGTATTCAAAGTGTGAATGTACTATGTATTTATAAAGGGGCATAATGGTTCTTTCTGTTTTGTTTACAGATCTTTTCTTAATAATTCCTAACATTTGCTTTTTGTGATAGCATAACTCCTGCCCCTTGTTCCTCCTGTGCCTTGCTCGTTCCACTTGCACCCTGCCAGTGCGTGTACCCCTGAAGCTTGTCCTCCCCACCACATGATCCCCCTGACAGTGCATATCTCCCTCCACACTGCTGCTGCTTACCCTTTGCAGCTGCTGTGGCTCGGGGTCACAGAGCATGTGGTGGCTCCAGCCCTGGCCACAGCCAAGCAGCCATGGTGGTTCAGGCCCTGGCCCTACCAGGCAGCAGCAGCACTGGTAGTTCTGGCCAGGAAACAGTGGTGGCTGCAGCTTTGGCCCCAGTCCAGGGTAGTTAGCAACTGCAGCTCCAGCTTTGGGCTTTGGCCTGGGTTAGGGCCAGAACTGGAGCTGCACCCACTGCCCTGCTCCAAGCCGCTACTCGAATCCAGGCAAGGCTTTTCTGCAGTGTAGATCTACCCCTGCTTGTCTACTTATGGGGAATTAGTGGTGCCCTGCATCTCTGATGGTCAAGCATAGAACCTTGCAGAGTAAATGCAAACATCTTTTGAAGAATTTGTTTTCTCTGAACCAGTATGTATTGTGTGAATCAACAACAGTCAGGTGACTTTGTATTGACTATCTAGGTGTTGTCTGCCTCAGCAGTCATGCTTATTCTAAGATATACTAGTTTTATTTCTAAAAGCTACCTTGCCTTAATTACTAATTTGGGAATAGCCCTTGTTAACTACAATCAAAACTCAGTCATCCAAGCACTAGTTAAGTCACACTCTTTACTTCTAGGTCCCATACAGTCCCCACATTTAGACCATGGTTATACTAAATTTCTGAACTTTATAAGGAGCACATTTTAGGGTTTCCTCAAGATGGAACGGTCTCCTCACAAACTGCAGTCATCATTGGAAGGAACCACCAATTCTGTGATCCTGAGCTTAGGCACTGCATGAGTGAAGCTCCAGCAGCAGCAGAGCTCCTAAATTGTAACTGGGAAAGCTGAACAGTAAACTTTGAGCTCTGTGCTCAGAATAGGAGGACACTGATAAGAGATTTCATAGTTCAGTAACATGGTCCCCTCTGACTGTCAGAATTATGTGGCTTGCTCTGCAGGTCTTGAGCTTCCCCAGGGATCATCAGATAACTAGACCTGTGCCTCATTTGGCTCTAAAGTGGCAAATGACTTTCACATTACAATCTCATTTCCATTTGTTGCTGTTCCAGGTGCTAAATGAATTATTTTGATATCACTATTAAACTAATAATGTATATTAGTTTCTAGAATACAGCATTTAAGATGCTGTCTCCTTGAGTTCTTTGGAATGAAACACATGCTGCAAATTAATACCAACAGAAACATTAACAGAGGTGTCTCTTGCAAATCAAGGGAAGCAGTTTTTCTGTTCTCTTCAGCACAGGTGGGTCCTCACCTGGCATACTGTGTCCAGTTTTGGACCTTACACTTTAAGAAAGATGTGAACAGATTGGAAAGAGTCTAACGGGAAAAATAATTAGAGACCTGCGAAGTGTAACTTAAGAGGAAAGGCTGAAAGAACGAGAATTGTTTAGTCTGGAGAAGAGAAGATTGAGTGGGGATTCAGTGGCAGTCTTCAAGTACCTGATTAGTGATTACAAAGAGGTTGGAGATAGACTTTTTCTCTGTGACCATAAAGGACAGTTAGGGGAAGGAGCAATGGCCTCAAGCTGCAGCAGATGAAATTTGGGTTGGAACTTAGGAAGAATTTCCTGACTGTAAGGGTGGTCAAGCACTGGAACAGGCTTCCAAGAGAAGTTGTGGAATTTCCATCCCTGGAAATTTTGAACAGCTGTTTAGATAGATGCTTGACTCAGATGGTTTAGTCAAGGATGATCCTGCCTTGAGGAGGTGGCTGAATAGAATGATCCCATTTGGGTCCTTCCAGCCCTGCTTTCCTATAATCCTAAGAAATAGCAAGGACCTCATGTTAGTATCAAGTTTTTTACTTGGCGAGCCTGTAGATATTTATTCCAAACACCTACGAGCCAACACTTTGCTAGTGAGTGAACAAACAAATGAATTATACCTTCTGCACCTTTAACAATATGTAGTCAGTCCTGTCTCCAATGTAGAAGAAGGGTGCTGAACCTCCAGCCTTCAGGCCAGATATGGCCCACAGAGCCATCTCTGGACTGTGAGGCTTCCCATGGGTTGGAAATTTGGCAGCAGGGAAGTGGTGGCAATTAATACAGCCACCGCTCCCCTGCTGCCAAATTCCAAACCCTGAGTCGTGCGTAGTGGGTCAAGCCCCCTTCACCTCTCCCTTTCCCCCTCTGCAGAGCCACGCTGAGGCTGCCTTAAGCCCCCTTTCCTCCTACGGGGCTAGGTTGGGGCCAGGCTGGATGGGGTCATACTGTGACTACCCAGGTGTCAGATTGAGAACACAGAGTAGCTCCAGCCTACAGATTAACAGGGCACTGCCTATCTGGCCCGCTAGCCAAAAACGTTGAGTACCACTGTTCTAGAAGTCGTTCTTTTTCTAATGTTTTATTCCCCTTTTGCATTTTGATAACCTTTTGCCTATGATAAATTTAGTTTGTTACTGAGTTTAAAGAATTTTTTTTAATGTGTTCAGGTCAAAGACACAACTTACGTATTAGTGTGGAATCACTTCCACTAGTGAGTTCTGGACTGCATATCTGTTAGTCACACCAGAACAGTCACATCTGGGATAATATACCTATTTGAGGGATAAAAGGGGAGGCAGTGATTTGTCTAAATTCAAACAAAATTTTCTAACAGCTTTCTATCAGTTTGGCTTAAGCAAATGATGATTTGACCCCATTGGGAGGCTCCCTGAGATGTCTTCTTGTTTACAGATGGCTAGTGAATTGGGAGTAGTGGCTTCTGTCGTATTATTCCTACAACCCTCGGTATCTTTCCAGATTTGTACCACATGCCTCTTCTTCCACTGTTGTTTGGTTGTCTGGTACCTCCTATATTTGTCATATATGATAAACTGGGTCCACAGAAAACATGGTTTTCTGATCCTGAAAAGGACTGTGGAACATACCTTCATTTACCTGTGGCCAAGATAACACCCAAATTGTTTTATATCAGTTATATTCAATTATATCCAATTTTCTTGCCAACTTTCAGCTTCTCACCCCATCTGCCCATCACTTAATTTCTGCAGGACTAGAACTCTATGGGCAGAGAATGAGGCAGCATCATGGAGAGGCTTAAAGTGAGGGAGAAGGTAGAGAGCTACAGGAGAGCACAGCTTCCATCCTGGCACTCCTAGCAAGTGTGAAGCTCTGTTTTTTTATGAGTTCTAGGTGACTCAAGCCATCCTTGCTAGGCTTTATCTACTCCTCCCAAATGGTGTTACTACCTGTTCCCTGCACTCCCAACTTAAAACTAGGACATCTTGTTGATTTAGTTGCATTTTACCAAGTATTTCAGTGAAGCTTTGTCACATAAGCTGTGAGAGCCTTGCTACACCACTTAGATCTGATATCTCTCTCTCTCTCTCTCTCTCTCTCTCTCTCTCATACCATTTAATAACCAAATGGCAGATTTTAGCCATATATAAGCATCATGGGCCAAATCATCGACTATTGTAAATCAGCACTGCCCCATTTAAGCCACTGGAGCGATGCCAGTTTGCACCTGGTGGGAATCTGGCTCCATATTTTTTTCAGCTTCTGCTGTTTGACATTTTTATGACTTAAAAGAATAGGCCCGTATGATATGGTAATGGATACCCTGTGCTTCAAGGGGGGTGGGGATTACAGACATAAACATAACTGTTGTTTGAACAGTCGTCTTTTTGAAGGTGATGGATTTATACGAAAACATAGGTGTCTGAAAGGTAACATGCGCTATTCTGGCAGCAGAATTGTATTGTTACACTGCCCTAAAGCAGAAATTTTTATAAGGAACTGTAGCTTGTTGTGGTTTCCAAAGAAGCAAGCTCCATGGCAAAAAATTGAGGATTCTCTGGCAACTTCAGAAAAGGCCAAACTATGCTGTTGCATCGATCTATAGAGACCTGAGTGAGGCTTGGTAGAACCTGATATTTTACTATTATTATTTTGAGAGCTAAAATTGATCTTTATTTTAAAGCATTTATTTTGATTTTTATTAATTTAAATTTTCCAGATTGCGCAAAATTAGGGCAGACAGTTTAGTAATATAAAAAAATAAATATCCATAAATGGATAAAGTATACCTTTATACAAGCAGAAAGTATCTATCCTCATCCATAAAGCAGTACGTCCTGGAATTCAGAACAGCACCACAGAGCCCTATGGGAGCTTGACACACACATGCACACGTGCGTACACACACTACTACAGGAGCTGGGGGCTGTGCCAGTAAGGCTGCGCTGGGAAGCAGGGTTGGAGGGGCAGGGCAGGTAGCAGCCTAGAAGGCAAGTGCCTGCCCAGGTCCTAGCCTGAGTAGGGGCCAAACTCCCATAGAGCCTGGCCCAGCCTCAGAAGGAGTTCAGCCCTTGCCCTTGCTGGGACCTGGACAGTATGAGCTAGGTGCCAGTGGTACTGGGCTCCCAGGACCCCAGCTCCTACAACACAGCCTTACTTGCATGACCCCCAGCTCCTGCAGCAGCTGCTCTGATTGAGTGAGAGAGTGAGTGAGTGAGTGTACATGCACCACACCCCCCCTGCCCTGGATTTCCTTACCTCCATCCCATATTATTTTTTATGTATCCTTTATGTAAATTTCAGTGATTACTGATGGAAATATTTTTCCATCTATATTTGAGTATCAGGTGAAATTGATGTTTATTGATGTTTGTCAATAAAAATTGAATCCTGCCAAGTCTAGATATGGGACAGGTCACATCTCTGAAGAGCTATGTTTTCAGTTACTCACTGACTTCAGCAGGTGTTGGTCCAATGGTTCATATTTTTAAAATTATCTATGAGGGATGGGAATTTTTTTTTTTTTTTTATGGAAACAGCTTCTGTAGTCCAGGCCAGAAGCAAAGGGTAAATTCTGTGGCAAATTTGGCAGCTTCATGGTCTTGCTGATAGCCAGTACAGATGGCCAATATTCACGACCATACCTAGGTTGAAGGTACCTGAAAAAAACAAGATGAAATAGTGCACTGTTGATACAAGTTTCAGTATGGACCAGTGTTTACATACTGTGTAACACTATTTCCAAAGGTGTAATACAGAAGGAAGTCTTACAAAATGACTACATTTATTAACGTTTTTTTTTCTTTCTTCCCCATCTCCAGGGAAAATCTCAATCAATGGGAGAAAGTGACACGAGGAGAGGAAGCTTTTATATGGTTTCCTTCCCAGTCACTCGCCCCTGAAACCTCGGATTCACTTCCTGTGAAGATTGATGACTAAACATCAGTGACAGAGTGCTTTCACCCTAAAAGCATCTCTTTATTTGTTGGGGTTTTTTTATTTGAAGGAAAAAAAAACCTGCAGATGCTAACTAGGAAGCAAACCTGCCTAGGAGGTGATACCCAAGCAGTTATCTCAGCTAGGTGACCGTATGCCAGTCTCCTGACTTACAGCAGTGGTGACACATTATGAACAGAGAAGATTAACGACTCACTTGTTCTGGAATCGGCTAGCAGAGCAAGATTATGACTTGTGAATATAAGAGACTGGCCTTTTCTAATGGGCTATGTTCCTGAGGCCTTAATTTAAAACTGAAGGGGGGGAATCTTAGGGGGTACTTTTAAAATGTATCTTTCTAGTAAGGGTTTCAATGGTACTTTTATTATACTGTACTGTGGCTGGCTTTAACACCAGTGTCACTTGGGAGTTCTTGGCTATACATAGAACATTTTACACATTGCTATTGTGAATGTTTATGTGTGATCTACTTGTAATCAGTTTGAACTCTAGCCAAAAACCTTGGGACTGTAACTATTATTGAGGATACAGTCTTTTTTTTTCTTTGCTGTAGAAAAAAAGAAAATCCAGGATAAAGGCTCCAAATATTCTCTTATTAGGCATCACAGAGCAATGGTTTTATCATATGCAAGTTTAATATTAAAAGAACTAACTATATGTTACGGTTCTTTGTAATGACTTACGAAGACAGAGAGTTTCTCCATTTAAACAATGGAAATACTGGATCCAGTCCAATCAAGATGGATGCAGGCATAATTTCAGACTGGACCTTTTTGTCAAAAATAATTGGCCTAAGTTTAAACAAAGCAGTGAAGTTTTGCCTGCCTAATTTATTAGTATGACAAGTGGCCGTACTTGTTTTTTTTTCTTGGTGATTGGTAGTTTACAAGGTGAGTTGTATGTTAGAAGGTATTAGAGAGACATTTCCAAAGGTACATTTTCTTCTGGAAACCAGAGCATTGTCAGAAGAGCCGAGTCTGCCAGAAGTGGCTGTGGTACCACCACTATAAATCAAAAGTGTTTTGTACTGATTAGCTTTTGTGTTGCATGCTAGTATTGTATGTTTCTTACTACCATTTAAAAAAAAAGTTTAGGAAACCTTTACCTCACCCTTCCTCCCCCCACCCCATTCATCGTTTTCAGGTTCAGATTTAGAACTACTAAGCTGATTTGGAAAACATGAAGCTAAATATACCATGGACAACAGCATGTGCTGATTCAGGGCTCTGATTCTGCAAACTATATGCATGCTCTTCACTTTAAGTATGTAGGGCTAACTGTTTACAGGATCAGGCTTTTAAGACAGTGCATTCCTTTGGATATTAGTGAAGTTGTAATACACGGCATTTCTCCTTTGCTGGCTTAAAAATAAAAGCTGAACCTAGACCTAGCTAACTTTACTACACCCCATCACTGGGAAACAGTGCATTTCTTTGGTTTGTATCACCCTGGCTACAGTATAGTACAGAACTTTTTACCTGCTACCAGGTGATGTCAGTCTGGTCATAGTTCTGTGATAACATTACTGTAGTATAAACACAACTAATATTATCATTGGCGATTTAAAGACTATCTGGGATCTCTTTCTCCATTCTGTTGGTTTATTGTACTGTATTAATCTGACAAGCATGCACCTTATTTGTTCTTAAATTTAAATGACTGGGTCTCTAAAGAGTTTTGCCTTCTGTTATGGTCGAGCACATGTCAGTATATGTTTATATGTCTATACCGAAGGTTAGCATAATCAAATATATATATGCCTTTGCAGTACCTAAAATATACGATGAGGGTTTAGGTTTGGGATTTCTATGGCAAGTCTTTTTGCAGAATTGAGATTTAAAACATACAGGCCGCCAAAAATGCAAGCAGTTTTAGTGCGTTGACATTACCAAATGCAAAAATGCTCTATAACTTATCAGTCAGTGCTTTTAGAAAGGAAAACAAAATATATGGGTGCAGTTTTATCAAAGTAGAACAAACAAAATCATGCTTAATGCATCCTCTGAGTTCTCTCTCACTAGTTTTGGTTTAACAGAAAGCATTTGGAAGTACAAAACAAAGGACTTTGGAGGCGCTCCAGAGTTACTAGTTTACATGGGAGCTTTCCAAGGTGATGGTGATTTCAAGCATAATCTGGCTTGAATTCAAATCCCCAAAACTACTCAGCTGAAAATCTGGTTTAAGAGAATTTGTTATTACTACTTTTCCGTTTTCTGGCCTTATCAGTGTTGCAAAATATTCTCAGTTACACACTGTTTCTGGTGTGTAACTTAGGTGTATAAAAAGCCTTAGGCTGACTTCCAGTCGTTGATTCTCAAATCTAAACTAATTAGCATACTGTTATTTAAAATGCCTTCCCAATCAAATCACCACTCTATATTTACATGTTTATGTATAGTATTGATGCTGATACAGAATATATTTCCCCTAACAAATTTAGGATGTACAAAAAGTAGTTATTGGCATGAGGCCTTCATATGCTACTTTCCACTGATTTTTCTGAACCACTTAGAATATATTCTCATTATACAAGTTCCATTGCAGCTTGCAAACCAGTTCCCATGTTTTTGTGGTGAAAGACAATAGGAAAGGAATGAAAACTTGCAAAGGTTACATATCGTTTAGGCAACAGCAACAACATCAAGTGTCATAATAAGCCAATTTTTCAATTATTCAATGTCTCCTGTAACTTAGAGAGTTCAGAAGTAGGCACCTAAGGTTTTTGGTAGAAGTAACTTCAAAACTGAACATCCCAAAACCAAGAAGTTAGAATTGTTTGTCTGTAGTCCACACTGAGGGTTTTGCTGCTCAAAATTTTTGATCTGCCTTCTTAAATAGAGAAGTTAAACATTTGACACACCTTTTGTTATCCCTCAAAAATGTAATCACACAAAATGAATGAGAATATCTAAAAATCTTTCTTTCTAGAAGTTTCTACTACATGTACTTTTGCTCACAAATCAGCATTGTTTTCGTTAAAGTTCTAATGACCTTCTCCTTCCTAAACCCAGCCACAGAAAAGGGACTATTTGAAGCCATGTTTTAAACAGTGTTTCTTTTCTGAAGGTATAAAAAACTAAGATGGGAAGGGTGCATATTCAGCAATATGCATCTTGATGCATCTTGAAATACTATCTGAAATGTACAGGATGAATAAGGAAAATGTATACAGTCCTTGAATACTGGACTGCACAGGCTGATATTAAACATGGTAGTTTATCTGATTCGTTGTACATCCTATGAAAACTTTGATGGAAACTCAGTTGCTTGTGTAATTAAACTAAACTTTTCTTTAGAGAGTTTAATATTCTTCTGTAATGATTCACTACGGTGCAATCACACTTTAAATAGATAGTAGTTTCTCAGAATGATTATATTAGAATAAATGATGGGTTTCTCTAGTGAAGCATATATACTAAAATATAGATATGAGGAGGCATGTGGCATAACACGTTTGCATATGGCACAGTAGTAATAGGATATTTTGCTGTGTTTGAAACGTAAAAGTAGAACAGTTGGTGTTATCCACCAGTCTCCTTATCACTTTGTTCAGTCCACTTAGTATTAACATTGTAAGAAAAAGTTGTTAGCTGCTGAAACTGTTATGACCCTCTGGAAGAAATGCATTTGCCTAAAAACACTGTGATCTAGTTGTCATTCTGTGAAATGGTACAGGATACTTATTCTGAGGACAGGAAATGACTTCCTACACA
Source organism: Crocodylus siamensis (assembly GCF_052110815.1). Classification (NCBI taxonomy): domain Eukaryota; kingdom Metazoa; phylum Chordata; order Crocodylia; family Crocodylidae; genus Crocodylus; species Crocodylus siamensis. The sequence goes on along the minus strand of NC_143395.1, from coordinate 130,738,027 downwards.
TTGCTATAAGAATAGTCCTGTTCAGATTTTAGGTAATACATCCTACTGTAGCAAAGGCACTTGTCAATTTTGTTTCGGTTTTTTTTTTCTCTCTGTTTGCTGACCAAAAACTGTGCTCGATTGTAATACGGGTGTATGCTCTATAAAAAAAAAAAGAAAAGAAAAGAAAAGAAAAGAAAAAAAAAATCAAAAAATGAGTAATAAACCGGTTTGTAGAGTAGATCAAACTGATTTGTAGAGTAGATTCATATATATTAAAAATTCAGGTTGGGCAGTTCTGTGAAGAAGAAAGAACTTCAAGGTAACAACGTTTAAACTTAGAACATCTAGTAAACTGAAAATGTTGATTTTATATATATATATGACACACAAAAATATCTTCTTTGTAAAAAAAAATATGCAAGTGCAATAATTTAAAGAGGTCTTAACTTTGCATTTATAAATTATAAATACTGTACATGGTGTGTAATTTTTTCATGTATTCATTTGCAGTCTTTGTATTTAAAAAAAAAAAAACCAAACCTGAACCTTTACTATTACATTTGTAAAATAGAGCAGTAATCATTTATTATTATATAGTTAAGTTGTAAATAAATTCATAAACCAAACAGCCAGTACATATGCCTATATGGGTGTCCTATTGTGAAACCTGTTTCTGCTTTAAGTGCTGGCTTTAGCACAGCAAGACAACATCTGTGGATATGTAATTATACATATAAATATATGTATGATACATAAAATATATTTAGAATTGTTCATAATTTTAATGGATATATACACATACACTTTGGTGTGAATATTAATACAGAGTTTTTTTAATATTATTTTTCATGTTCATTTTTTGCTGTTACTTGGTGCAAGGGAGAGGGATGAAGTGTTTTTGCTGGGATATGCATGGTGGGGTGTGTTGGTACACCCAAAAAAATGCAAGGAAAAATTGGATCAAAAGATAATGAAATTCATGAAAAAGGTTATGTTTAATTCACTGGATGTTTAATACAGATGGCAACTTTATCAATTAAGTTGGTTTTTCCAAACCCTTTTTGTTGCTTTGTGGCGTTTTTTCTGCAAGAACAACAAAAAGAATGATACTGCATGTTAATACTTAAACACTTACTTAATACTTAAACCGCATTCTCTCCTGTTATATATTGTCATAACTGTGATGACTTCTCTGCCATTTTTTGTCAGCTAGGATCTGACCGGCCCTTTTCAGTTTGATTTCAATAAGTACATCTGCAGAATTTGTATTTCCAAAATTCTGGAATTACACTTTAGTTCTTGAAAAGATTTCTGGACTCTTTTCCATGGTCAACGGTGATGAAGAGGGAGTGGTACAACATAAAATTACAAATTGAAATTTTTTTTTTTATGTAGCGGCTTTGACAAAACCTATTCATGTGTCTCAAACCCTGTATTTCATGCCCTCCCCTCCACAAGTTTACCTACATTTGAAGAGAAATTTGACAGAGCTGGAAGCTTCACCAGATCACACAAAATACGACTGGATGCCCTTGTGTTTTAAAACAGACATTGTGAATTCACACAATAACATTCCTGTATTTACTCAAATCCAAGACAAGTTCCCTCCCCCCAGCTCCCCTCCATTCAACATGGGGGTGGAAAAGCCCCTCATCTTGGATTTGAATATAAGGTGAGAGTGGAGAGAGAGGGGCAGGCAGCTGCGGCAGATCAAACCCTGGCTCTGGCCCTGACCTGGGCTCAGAGTTGGAGTCACAACCACTGTCACCTCTTCCACCTTCCCCTAGCAGCCTCTGTCCCTAAAGTTCAGTCAAGGAATGTGCTTGGTATCTTACAGCCACATAAATAATGTGTGACCCCCTGCTTTAAAGCATCCTGCTCGTGAGTTTAAAATTACATAGTATTTGCATCTGTAGAGGGGCAGGGTGAGAGGAGTATTTCAATATAGCATGATTTTCATGCTGTTGTCAAAATAACAGGACAGGACATTGAATAGCTGCTATTGAAAATGAATATTTACCCATAGGAACTGAAATTTGCTATTTTATGTTCAAGTAAATTGTGTAACTTGAGGTATTTCACAGTGGGTAACTAAGGTTGGGTAAGTAATCCACAGAAATCCATTTCCTAGCTTGAAGTAAAAACAGCTAAAACAAATGCATGCATTATTTCCTAATGCTACTTTTCCATGTAAGCAATAGCTATAGTTGCTACAAGCATGTCATGTGACTGTGTGGGAGAGAAGGTGATCTGCACAGCCATGAATGGAACAGGGAGGGTCAGCACTGCAGCATTGATTTTTCTTACACACACACACACACACACACACACACACACACACACACACACACACACACACACACACACACACACACACACACACACACACACACACACCCTTTATATATCTTTTATATACATAAAAGATTTGGCCCAATGCTATGAAAAAGCATATGAATCCCTCTTACCAAATGTATGAGCAGATCTGGGATTTTGAAAGGGGGTGCAGATGCTGTGGTGCTTCACCACAAATACAACACAACACATTTTACTCCAGTTAAAAAGAAACTAGAAGTTTTACTAATATGCTAGGAGCCTACGGCTGTATTATGCAGTTTAAGATTGAAGGAAAAACAAATATAACTTTATTGGACTATACATTAATGTGCTGTATCATATGTTTTAAACACCACAGCACACTAGACAAAAAGTAATCAAAAGATGTTGTTTCATTAGTCTTGTAGTCATTGGGATTAAATGTACATCTCTTCAGATTCATAAAACGAAACCCAGCCTTTATGGGTGTGTCCAGATGACCATGAATGTTCCTCTTGCAGACCATGCATCTCTATGGTGCCCCTTGTGTTACACAAATTGCTAATTGCTCAAATCACGAGCAAGACCTTATAAAGGAGGATAAGGCAAAATGCTGTATTTATTGATTAAATGAAGCAGATACATAAGCTTGGACACACCACGCCAACAAGCAGACGTAAACAAGCATACAGACAGACAGACAGACACAGACATACAGACAAAACCACTCCTGTAAGATGTTATAGTTACCAAGAGATGTTGCTCAATATTAGCACTGGGTGGCAGGGTTCAGGCTTATTGAGGATATGAGCAGGGGTATACATGCTCCATGAGGTTGCAGAGAGTGGCTTCCCCATCTTGGCTTGTCTGCATCTCACTTTTATAGGGATTTTAAGTCTTTGTTTTAGCACTTTGGGTATTTTCTATACCCAGCTTCTGTTGTTGCAGTTATTGCTCATTGCAGGGCAAGCAGGAGTAGCGCAAGGCTGTGACCCAGGAGCTGTCCCTGGAAGTAGAGACTGGGAGTGGGGGGGAGCTGTAGATGTGGGGGGGGTTGGCAGATGGTCAGGAAGTATGGGTACCCTGCAGGGCCTACAGCTCCCCCCCCCGCAGGGCCCACAACTCACCCCTGCAGTGCCTGTGGAGCACTCGGGGCCTGCTGCGGCCGGAGCCCCCAGCAGCGCAGCACATCCCTGATCACCTCGGAGCCAGAGCTGTCTGTGCAACTTGGTGCGGGTGCAGCCCAGCAGGGGACGTGCAGCTTCAGGCAGCCCCAGGGCTGTGACCTGGGGCCCAGCCCGGCTTACAAGGGCTACGCATTGTGCCAAGCCAGTTCCTGCCTCCATAAAACAGGCTCGGCCTGTCAGTGCATAAGGCTTGTGGAGGGAGGACCCAGCTCAGCGCATTGTGCGGTCCCTGTGAGCAGGGCTGGGCCAGGCCATGGGTGACAGTCCAAGTGGCCCAGGGCTGCCTGAAGCTGCATGGCCCTGTGCCAAACCGGGCCACACCTATGCTGAGCAGCACAGGCAGTGCTGGCTCTGAGGCAGTCGGGGATGTACTGTGCCGCTGGAGATTCTGGCCGCAGCCGATCCTGAGCACCCCATGACTATTGCTGCTATGGGGTGAGTTGTGGGCCCTGTGAGGGGAGGGCTGTTGCCCTGCAGGGCAGGGGCGTGTGAGGGCCCTGTGGGGGCACGTGTGTCATGCAGGGGCAGCTGTGGGTCCTGCAAGGGGGTCAGTTCAAGTGTTGTGTGGGGAGGCTGCTCCTTGGGGGGGCAGGGACCCACACCTCCTGACTAGCACCCTTCACAGCCCCCCCACATCCACAGTCCCCCCACAATCCACCCACATCCCCAAGCCACCCCCACAAAACTCTCACCCACATACCCAGCCACAACTCCCCCACAAGCCCCATACCTCTCCAAACCTCACAAACCCTGCATCTATCCACAAACTCCCCCAACTGCCCCCCGAAATGGCTTTACACTTGTAATATCAATAAAATATTGCCCAACTGGCCTCTCTATATATACTGTTGTTTCATTTTAATAGCGGAAGAACACTATTTTGGGTATTTTAATGAGAGATGTGGGTTTCTTATCAGAGTACTTGCAATTCATAAACAGGGAATGTCAGGATCTCTGCTGGTGAGACAACTGGTGAGATCCATGCGAAGGAGCCTGCCCAGGGCCAGCCCTGGGGACCCATGGAAGGCAGATGAGGTGGCTCACCTCTTGGCCATATGAGGGCAAGGGGAAATGCTTTAACAGTTCGAAGCGGGCCACCACAAGAAGCACATCTTGAGTCTTCAAAAAGTGCAGATGCTGGCCCCAGGCTCTAGCTGGCCCTGGCTGCAGATCCAGGTGGAGCTGGGCAGGGTTATTTTGGCCCAAGTGGTACAACTTTCCCTATGCTAAAGTGCATGCCCGGGCACATGCGCTAAGGCAACAATTCCCAACTCCAGTTTCTGCCACTCCTATTTGAGCTGCTGCAAAAGCACGTGCTTGCGTGTATGGACGCACCGTATGAACATCTTGACAGTGCATCCAGTGCTTCACTGAAAGTTAATGTCATGCTTGAGTTAATGTTCACATGAGTTAACATTTCCACATCTGGACTAATGTGTTTAGCTGGCATTAACAACAGTCTACAAGGCTGTGGGCTCCCAGAACCACTCTAATTAAATAGCCTGGAGCATTACGTGCATCAGTGTCCCCATCCTGCCCCCACTGCCATTTATCAGCGTGGGGACATTGATACATGTGATGCTGGAGTGCAGTAATTACTATGCTCCAGCAGACTCAGTTAATTGAGTCTGCTGTAACATACATGTATTGACTATGTTACCAGGAATGGCTAACAGACTGCAGAATTGCAGAGGGAAGGATAGCTTCATTAGTGGAACATTAAGATGATTAACACCTGTGGAATGAAGAGTTTAGAAGGAATCAGGTAGATTATGAGGAGCCATGAAGCGAACAGATTCCCTCAGTGAGTGCCTGAATCAAAATCCTGCTGCATCTCATAGGCAATTGATTTTAAGCTTTGAGTGGAGCAGGAATCAAAAGGAAAAGATACAACTGCATCTTCCTTCCCACCACACCTGGATTTGCCCTTGGCAAAATGTATTCCTTCAGTTTTTCTCTAATTTTGTCAAAGCAAAGAAGTGCAGCAGTTTCCTGGACCCTCCTTTTTCCTTTTCTCAAATGTGGACACTATTGTTTGCCCTTTTCCAATCATCCAGGACATCTCCTCATCACCATGAGTTTTCAAAGATGATGGCCAGTGGCTCTGCAATCTCATCAGCCAATCCTCTCAGCACCCCTGGGTGCATCGCATCCGACCCCACGGACTTGTATATGTCCAGCTTTTCTACGTAGTCCCTAACCTGTTGTTTTGCCACTGTTGGCTGCTCACCCCCTCCCCAAACTGTGCTGCCCAGTGCAGTAGTCTGGGAGCTGACCTTGCCTGTGAAGACTGAGGCAAAAAAGGCATTGAACACTTCAGCCTTTTTTGCATCCTCGGTCACAAGGTTGCCTCCCCCATTCAAAAAGGGACCCACACTTTCTCTGATCCTCTTCTTGCTACCGGCATACTTGTAGAAACCCTTCTTGTTACCCTTCACATCCCTTGCTAGCTGCAACTCCAATTGCACTTTGACCTTCCTGACTTCATCCCTGCATGCCTGAGCAATACTCTTATACTTCTCCCTATTTATTTGTCCAAATTTCCACTTCTTATAAGCTTCCTTTTTGTGATACAGTTTACTAAAGAGTTCTCTGCTAAGCCAAGCTGGTCTTCTGGCATGCTTGCTAATCTTTTTGTGCATTGGGATGGTTTGTTCCTGCACTCTCAGGAAGGCTTCTTTAAAGTATGGCCAGCTCTCCTGGACTCCTCTCTCCCTCAGACTGACTTCTCAGGGGAATCCTGCCCATGAGTTGTCTGAGCAAGTAGAAGTCTGCTTTTCTGAAGTCCAGGATCCTTACTTTGCTGCTCTCCACCCTTCCTTGCCTCAGGATTCTGATTCCTTTCCTCAGGATCATTCATCTCATGGTCACTGCTAAGCCAAGAACCAATGTCCTTGGTCCTTGAAAAACCAATCTGTTTTGATAGGCTTTCAACTTCATAGCAGATTAGGACTGTGAATGGATGATGAGAATCTCAGCTGTCTTATAGCACAGTGTCAAGAGAGACTCCAAACTCTTCAGTGGCCAGCACATCAATACCCTCAGCTCTCCCACATAAGAAGTGGGGAAGAAAGCCTCCATCAGTGTGAAGAACAACTTAACTGCACAATGAGATGCCTGTCCTAGCTCAAACAAGCTGTTGTGCCAACACAGCACAAAGTAGTGCCAGGCAGAGGTGTAGCAGCTTGGACTCTGACACAGGTCACTTCACGCCAACTAAATAACTCTGCAGTTAGACTGCTTTCAGTTCCAGATCCAGCCGGTGTATCTCTATGAAGAGTTACATTGTGCTGTGTAGACTCACCTTTAGCTTCAACACTTCATTAAAGTTGTTAGCTCCTTGTTCGTAGTTATTTGAGAGACTGTTTTGGATCTAACAAATCTTATCTTTTACACCTTCAGTTAATATTCTGAAGAGGTTGTTTCTGATTTCTATATGGAAATGCACCCTTTCCTCTTTCTTTCTGGACATTTGGCTCCGTGTTTATTTAGGGATGATGTTTGTACACATTTCTTTTTAGGCTGGTGCTTTCCACCTACTTCTACATTGGTGGTAGGGAATAGCATTCTGAACTAATTCATTACTCTTCTGTCTAACTTGCTAAGTTTGTGGGAATAGAGCATGTGTCCCTTCATATTTTCTTGCCTGTGACATAATTGTTGCTATCTAGCAGAGAATCATGGCATGCTGTTGGTTGTTCACTCCCCAGCCAGTACTATTTTCCTCAATTCGTTTATCTCCTGTTGAGTAACAAAGGTTTATTTGAGATTTATATATCTGCTTCCAAAACCTTCTGGCTAGCTTGAAAAATGTACTGCTTTGTGGATCCTTCTCTTGAAAATTTTACTCTTCAATGCTCTGAGCTTATTGAAATTTCTGGGTAGTCTTTCAGCTGGCTTCAATGGGCTTGAGATCAGGTGACAACATATGTAACCTGGTCCATATGCAGGGAGAAATCCTGACCTCATTTAACACAATGGTAAAACTACTGACTTTTAATGAAGCTGAGATATCCCCTGTTAATATTCAGAGAGTGGAAAATTACCTGAAACCCATGTACTCTGAGAACCTATTTTGGGCTAGATTCCCACTCACTCAACCTGCATTGCCCATGGAATTGAGATTTCAAAGCCTTTTCAATTACTTTGTACACATACTGATTTAGGAAAGGTTACATCTGCTGTAAATTATGCTTCAAAATGAGGGAGTTCTCTGCTTCCTGCTCATGCAGTTGTTACTAGAAGGGAAGAATTTGGAAAGCATGTAAGCATTGGTGGTTGATTATGTGCACAACACAGCCATCTGGTGCATGGAAAAATGTAAGCGCAAAGGGAGTTCCCTCCTGTCTTATGCTGGAAGCTCGAAACCCAAGAGTGGTCATCCAGTCAAATGATAGGACATAAAGGAATGTAAGACCAGAAGAGGCCTCCATGGCCACCAAGTCCAGTCCAGTTCCTCGCATTTGCAGGCAACCTTGTACTTAAGGATTCTCTCAAATCACTACTCCCAGTTCTCATACACAACTAAAAGGCACAGCACCAGAAACACCAAGAACACCTCCTAGCATGTTCTGGGTAAAAGTAGGGGTGACAAGAGTACTGCCAACACCCTGCCAGTACAATATGCTAGTGCAATGGCAGAGTATTAATTGGTTAACATACTCTTGGAGTAGAGTATGTTGGGAAGAGGACTATGTCATGAGCTACAGAGGAAGGCAAAACCCCTGAAATATCTGGACTTGGGTTATCCAGGTCACAGATGCCCATGTATAAAATGGGATTGTAGCATTTCCCCATCTTAAATGTGTACAGTGCATGCAGATGATTAGATACTATGCTAATAAGAACAATGTAAGTATTACAAGTAAAAGCTACTCTTTCTTCTCCTCTATTGTAAAGTGAGGCTTACAGAATTATAATCTTTTCTAAAAGTTGGTTTCTAAAAGTAGTTTCACTTTCTCCTCTTACAGGCCCCAAGGCACTGTCTGTCTGTTATGGGGAAATCAACTCCTCTATAGGAAAGGCATCTTAACTTCCTGGAGGATTCTGGTGCTCATGAGCAATGAGAACGTAGTGAGAAGGTTGAGCAGGGTGGGAAAGGGCTGGTTGGAAGTGATTTAGGAAGCTACCTCTAAATTATCGTGGTCTTTTGAATTTTTCCCAAGCTGGAGAAGGGTCAGTGGCCAGGGCTGGCAGAAAGACCTCAGTGGCTAGGGCTGACACAAATCAGCAGTAAGACTGATTTCTGGTGATACTGGCAAGGTAAAAGTAATGCTTTTATCACATGTAATAAATCCTTTTGTTTTTTTGTCTCCTTACTGATCACCTTCTGGGTGCTTCAGGAGTGGGGGGAGGGCGTTTTAATTAGAGTGGCTCATTTGACAAGCTCTAGTTTGTGCCCCTGCTGCCTTTTTTAAGCATGGGGACACTGATACATAAGATGTTGGAGTGTGCTGGAATGCAGTAATTACCCCACCCCATCATTCTCTATCAACTCAAGTAATTACAGTGCATAGGAGCAGCCTTGCTGTTCAAGTATAGGCACCCTTTGAAAGAGTGGTTTCTGGGCAAGGGATGTTCCAGGCTAACTCTTTCCACAGAAAGAAGGACTTATAATTTCTTTCATAACCCAATGGGGTAGCTACCTGGGGCTGGCAGAGATTCCCTCACTGTAACTGTAGGATCAAGAATAAGACCAGTGTAGCTAAGGCTTGCTGAGTTGAGCTATCTTAGGACATCCTTGGTCTGTTCCTTGGGGCAAGTGGCAGCACAGTGGGAAGAAACTCAGGTCTCTGAGGGTCCCTTGCAGACAGACTTGTGGCAGTCCCTTGGAAGCTCTGCCTTGGGGCTCCTCAAAGCACCTTATCCTTCCTGGGACTATTCCTTTCTCTCTACTCTGTCCATTCTGGGACTGTCCTTTCTCTACTCCTGCTCTCAAAGCCTCACTCTTTCTCTCTTCCAGGGACAGTAAACCATACATGCAACAAAACTCTTAGGGCGTGTCCACACATGCAAGCACATGCACTTGCAGCAGCTCAAATAGAAGTGGTGCAAATTTGAGCCAGGGCTTTTTGCTTCAGCACACATGCTCAGACATGCACTTTGTTGTGGAGCAAATTGTGCCACTTGGGGCAAAATAACCCTGCCTGGCTCCTCCCAGATCTTCAGCCAGGGGCAGCTAGAGCCTAGGGCTGGCACCTGTGCTGGCCCCAGCAGTATAAAAAGCAGACTTGGCAAGCAGCTCAGGCCTACTCACTCTCAGGAGCTTCTGGGGCCCAGTCAATTAGTACCTGGGAGCACTACTTGCTCCAGCTGGACTGCTGAAGCAGCCCTGAGAGTTCCCTGCACCCTCTACCCACTGCAACCGTCTGGCAGTGGGGGCTGCTGCCTGGCTGTGACCTGCTGTGCACCTGCCAGACCTGGATGGGGACTGCACAGCCCCTCTGGGCCAGCTGCCAGTGGACTGTGGTTGCAGGGTTGGCCTTTGTGTGGCACTCCGGCCATTTGTGCCCCCTGCCCAGCCATCTGGAACATCTTCTGGGTGTGGTGGCCTACTCTGAACTGTCGAAGCATGTCCTCCTGGCCCCATTTGGCCAGGAGGTCAACCACAGTCAGATGGGTCTGAGGTGCCAGATCTGAGCAGGCAGGGTCCTGCCACTTGCCTCCCAGCAGGAATTCTGGCATTCCCTACTGGAAAACTGAAAATCTCTGATTAAAAAAAAACCGAAAGTCACTCTGTAAAATACACCTAGATCCATGTTCCTTCACAAGTAAAACAAAAGACCACTATAAAAACAGAAAGCAAGAAAGAGACAGTGATCAGTTAGACAAAGTTTTATTGATATATCTTACAGTGTTAAAGCAAGTCTTATCATAATAATAAAATGAACTGTAATACATGTTTCATGAATTCATGAATATATGTTTTGCTGCATTCCCACAGGGCGATGGCCCCCCCACAAGAGGAATGCCCCCCAACAGAGGATTCAACCCCCAAACTAGGATTTGTCCCCCCAACAGGGGGTTCAGCCCTCTCACAAGAGGTATGGCCCCCCCAATGGGGTTCAACCCCCCACACAAGGGATATGGGCCCCCAACAGGGGGTTCAGCCCCCACACAACGGGTACAGCCTCCCAATGGGGGCCAAATGGCCCCCACAGGGGATGCCACCCCCCCTGCAAGGCCCACATGCCCAACCCCAGCCCCCCAACTGTTGCCCCACTTGGTCCCATCCTCCACCAGGTCCTTCAGCCCCCACAATGGCTGCCCCACCCAGCCCCACCTCCCAACTTGCACCCCCAGGTCCCCAAAGCTACCCCACAACCACAGGCACCATCACTTAAAAAAAAAACCCAGAAAAAAAAGTGGGAAAAAAAAGCCTCTGCTTACCTTAGAAGCAGGGGTCGGGGGGTGGGACTCCAGGGCCTCCTGGCTGAGTTCCTCCAGGCAGCACAGGGCAGCGGAGGGTCAGGAGGGCTCAGGCTGGGGCTGCTGGTGCTGTCACCCTCCCCTGCACTCTGCGGGCAGGGCCCCAGGCAGCCAGATGGCAGCTCCAAGTGCCGGTAAGTGCTGGATTTTTTGTTTGTTTGTTTGTTTTTTTAAGTATGGGGTAGGGGGGCAGGGATGGGGGGGATTTAGGGGGATGGGGCCAGCCCCTGCAGGAGTTGGGGGCCTTGGGGGGACTGGTGGGGGTAAGGGGGGGCTGGGGGAGTGGGCAAGGCTGTCAGGGTCCCCCCCCATGGTCCCCTCCCCCCTCCTTCAGCCCCCCCCAACCCCTTACTCACTGGCACTGGAGCCCTGGTGCTGAAACAGGCGGCCTCACTGGCCGCCTGTTTCAGCACCAGGGCAAGGGGCAGCCGTAGAGGTGCTCTGGCAGCCAGAGTGTCTGTGGAGGACCCAGCCTCCGGTTGCCTCAGGGCAAGGTCAGGGACTGTGCCCTGCCCCACTTTTTTATACTTTGCTTTTCTTAGACCCCTGAATAAAAGGGGCTTGAGGCAGGGCAAGAGGCACTTGCATGCTTGTGTGGACACACCCTTACACGGCTATAGTATTAATCCAAAGACTAACACTCACCCAACCAAATGAAGCATAATGTCATGGGGAACCGGGCTGAGACCATTCTCTATTGCCTGCTGCGAGGCCCAGACGTCTATCTTCTCCTACAATGAGTAGGGCGTCTAGATGCCCTATATCAGTACATGCTCACAGTGAGCTCCCACAGTGTTTGCTACTAGAACTGCAGACTAAAACTTTCATCACAATAGACACCCTGGCAACCTCAGTAAAAAGAGGTTTAGAACTGGATGGGCAGCCACTAAATTTTTCTCTTGCTTCTAGGTCTGGTTTCAACAGGCTCTGATTGATATTTACTGGTTGGGGGCATTGCAGTTGCATCTGCATTAAATTTATCCCAAAGGAAATGGTAAAAAGAAGGAACTATTGCAGAGCCTGGAAAATCCATTCACTATGAAGCTCCTTGTCAAAATTTTTAACATGCTATAACTTCTCCATACTGAAATCACAAAGGAAAATGACCCATTAAATATTAATTAAAAACTGCTTAAAACAATACAGACCATTATTTTTGCCCTGAGGACAATCAATACCTTTTAATTTGCTTTTGAAAAGTGTAGGTATTCTTGGCTTCCAAATCTGTACTCATCAAGATTGTGATGACTTTGTATGGATCACGTTATAAAAGTTTAAAGCTATATAGTCTCAGCACTAACAGAATAAATGCAATGATACACAACCAAAGGCACACAGAATGTAGCAAATTAAAATCAAGTAAAACCCAAGTCAAGGAAAGCAAAAATATTCTGCACTGTTTTACAGTGTTGAAACTTACATTTCACACAACTAGTGTCCTATCCATTATCAGGAGAGTAATCAAAAAAGCATGTAGTGCAAGTTTCCATATGTCAAAAACAAGCCAGATTTCTAGGCTTTGACCTTTCAGGAAATCACCTTCCATTTTCCTGTCTCTCAGGAAGAGGTTGTATGAAAAGCTGAACACTTCAACAGTTCATAAGCCTTTACCTTTATAACGTTTTTTTAAAACCCTTCCTTGCTTTTCAAGGGCTCAGTCTTGCAAGGTGCTCAGCCCTTCAGTCCCTTGACATTAACGGAAGTGGTAGATGATGCTCAGTGATTTTTGCAAGAGAGAGCACTTGCCAAGAAATGGGATCATAAAAGTCTTTACAACTCAAAACAATCCTCTGAATAAATAACCAATAACCCATGTCACTAAAATAGCAAACCGTAGAGCGAACCAAGCTAAATATTCCTTCTTCCTTACACGTACCCAGGCCTTTTGTCTAACTTTTGTTCTTAATGTCTTCAACCATTGACGTCAGCAGGAGCAGAGTTAGGCTGAAATACCACCCTCAATGTCCACAATCAAGAGTTAAATTTTCCAGTACAGTACGTGATAGACCGCAGTGCTTCTAAAAGTCTTGTGCTCTACTTTGCAGTTAAAACAGGGAGTTTTATAATAAGAATGTAATAGATATGTTAGAGCTCCATCTAGTGCACCTAACCTAGCAAAACATTTTTTAAGAACGTAAGAACTGCTGTTTACTGGGTCCATTTTTAGGTCCATCTTGTCCAGTATCTTGTGCCATATAGGGGTTAGAGAGTGAATGATGAAAGGGAGAGTGAACAGGGTATGACCAGGGTTTTTATCTACTGTTTGTCTGCCACTTACAGCCTCCAGCATTTTAAGTTCTAGGCAGTTCTGATGCAAAGGCTGTACCCCTGACTCCTGTACTTAAGAATGACTGACGCTGTAAATTCCTCCAAGAATTTGTCCAATCCCTTTTTGAATCTGGTTAAACGGTCAGCTTCCACAGCATCTTGTGGTAATGAGTTTCACAATTAATTGCATGCTGTGTGAAAAAGAACTTCCTTTTGTTAGTTTTAAACTTACTATCTGCTAGATGCATTCATTTGTGACCCCTACTTCTTATATTGTAACAGACAATAAATAATAAAACCCTATTTACTTTCTCTTAGCCACTTAGTATTTGGTAAATCCTTATCATGTCCCCCCCCACCCCCCCATCAGCATCTCTTTTTTAAATTGAATAGTCCTAACCTCTTTAGTCTCACTTTATATGGAAGCCTCTTCATACCATGGATCGTCCTTGGTGCTGTCCTCTGTGCATTCTTTAGTTCTTCTATATCCTTTCTGAGTTGTAGAGACAAGAACTGGCCACAGTATTCAAGGTACGGATGCACCATGGATTCATAAAGAGGCATAATGACATTTTCCATTTTCTTTACAGTTCCCTTCTTAATAAATCCTAATGCTTTGTTTGCCTTTTTGACAGATTTGATATTTTTTAATGAACTGCCCACAATGACTCCCATATCTCTTTCCTGTGTGGAAACAGCTAATATAGAGTCCATCATAGTGTAGGTAAAATCTGGGTTATTTTTGCTCATGTGCATTTGTAAGAGGGAACCAGGGACTCTTGTTACCTTAAGGGAGAAGCAGCCATGGGGAAGTTCCCAGTTTGGAGAATACTGCTCATTATGGGCTGGCTGCAGGGGATAGGCATCCAGGAACCCAGAGGCTGCAAGCTCTTATTGCCAAGATAGCTACCCAGCAATAGGATGGAAGGGCAGAGCCCTGCTTGAGCAGCAATGGCACTGCTGTGGCAGCCAAAGTAGCATCCATAAACTGCACATTAGAATTAAAAAGGAACATCTGTCCTGGAGCTAAGTGGCCACCTGACCTAAAGGGGCAGCACTCCAAGGCATTTAAAGGCTAGAACCTGGAGAAAGGCAGGGGAGGAGAAAGGGCCCATGCTTTGCAGGGGATGGAGCTCTAAGCAGAGAGGAGCTGCTCAAGAGACCCTGGCAGGCACTAAATGCCCTGGAGACAGTGCAGTGAGAGCCCCACAGGAGGGTGGGTGGCCAACTATTCGTTTAACCTTGAGGAGGGGAGGGGACAGTTTTTTTTAAGTAGTTGTTTGCCTTTTTTTGTTCAAGTTAAACTTGCCAATCAGGTGTGGCTGTAAGGGGTGACAAGGAGCACACAGGGTATCTGAGGAGCACATAAGGTCTTGAGCTGTGCCAGGGGCAAGGCACAAGACATAGGCAGGCAGAAGGTAGGAGGGCTGAAGCCTGAGGGGCATGCCAAAACTTGAGCCCTGGCAGGGACTGCAGCATCTGAAGTGAGTGATTGAAGCCAAGAGGTCCAATAGCCTGAACCAAAGAGGGGCCAGAGAGGTGCGTCAGAGTCCATAGCATGGGCAGCACAAGATCAGAGCTGAGTCCTAGAAGCTGAGGTCCAAGATAATGGGCCTTGGACTATGGACCCAGCTACAGAAAAAGAAGTGGATGCTTGGAAGGCTGTGGCCTCGACAAAGACCTGGAGGCCTGACATTGTGTTTGGGTGAGCTGTCCCATTGGAGTGATTAACCTCTGTGAGGCATGGTCATGGTTGTAGGGGCATAAGGAGGCCACAAATAGCCCTTAAGGCCCTTAAGGCAGCAGTTCCCAAACTGTGGGTTGTGGCCTTAAATGGGCTTACAACATCAGCAGATGATGTTGTGGCATGGCACTTGCTCCTGAGCTAGGTCATGCCTGCTGGGCTGCAGAGGCCTGGGGAAAGGGCAGCGGGGCAGGGAACCCCAAGCCCACAGTGGGCCACCTACATCCTCCCCCCACCCATGAGCTCCACTTTGGCCGTGCCACCTGGGGGAGGGCACAGGAGCAGGAGGGCAGGGAGGCAGGATTCACACTACAGCTTTGGCAGCTGTGGGTGGCAGCTGGGGCTCAAGCACTGTTGGGGTGGGGGGACAGGTGGCTGTGGGTCATGGCCTGGGGCACCTGGGGAGAGTGAGAGGTGAATTGGGAGTGAGGCGCACTGGCAGGTCCAGGGCTGTGGGTTGGGAGTGAGGGGCACCTGGAGGGGGTTAACGGCTGCAAGTTAGGAGTGAGGGGCATGCTGAGGAAATGGGGTCATAAGTGGG
This sequence comes from Crocodylus siamensis, assembly GCF_052110815.1. Classification (NCBI taxonomy): domain Eukaryota; kingdom Metazoa; phylum Chordata; order Crocodylia; family Crocodylidae; genus Crocodylus; species Crocodylus siamensis. Next base: position 130,722,561 of record NC_143395.1, on the reverse strand, counting down.
GTCATGCTGAGGAAATGTTTGGGATGAGTGCCCTAGGGCAAGGGTGGGGCCAGGAGGGCCTCACTTAGCGTTTGAAAGGCTGGACAGGGATCGGCTGCATTCAGGAGGAACCTGCTGACTGAGATGAGACAAGGGCTTGTTCTGGGACCCTGGGCACCCTCCCTTTTTTAGAGTAATTCCAGAAAGGGGTGGTAGGTGAGAAAAAAGGAAGTATACCCATGGAACCAAATCAGGGCAGGAGGTACGTGACCACCAGCGGGTGTCATGGCCACTCCTGGGGCTCAATTGTGTCATTGCATCACTTTACATTGAATTTCGTCTGCCATGTAGTTGCCCATTTGCCCAATAGTGCCAGAGCCTGATGTAGTTCCTCACTATCTACCTTGGTCTTTAGCACTTTGAATAATTTTGTGGTGTCCACAAATTTGGCTACCTCACTACTCAGCTTCCTCACCTGATAATGTCCCAACACAGTCCAAATGCTGTATCTTTGTGTTGCGTCTCAGAACAAACAGCTGCTTATATTACCAATAGATGTTGGTTCCTTTCTTTGAGCAAAGTTTGCCATGATGTTTTACTGCCAGCTCTGGGCCTCACTAGAGCATGGATTAATTCAACTGGAGGTCAGTGCATATCCAAATCATATGGAGGCCCTGGTACCAGTATGAACTAAAGTAGGCTTCAAACAATACAGAACTAGGAATGTCATATATGGCTTGCAGAGAAATGCTGGGAAAGTGGGTCATTCATTTTAGAAGAGCCTTCACGGCCAACAGATAGAGAGTGAATTGATGAGACCACTAAAGAAAACCATAAGAAAGATCAGAGTGACCTCGCTATGGATGTCCATATCTCAGGGTTGCCAAGGGTCCATAAATTGATGGATGGTTGGTTTAAAAAAACCCAACCCTATAAAAGCCTGTCCCCAGTGTCTGTAAGATTAATTGAACCTTTTGTAAGGCTGAATTTGTTTCAAGATCTGTGTGAATAAAGTTATATTCAGAGGGAGCATAGAAATGTCATCTGGTATCTAAGTATGACCATTGCTTGGACTCCAAAACTGAACTGTCTCAGGGCTTTCTGACCCATGGGAACCTCCCTAGCAAGTGCTGCCACTGCATGTCTGCCTGCTCAATATTCACCCCAAAGATATGCAGGGCTCCACAGTCCTGGGGTGGGCATGCTAGGGATGGAGCTGTGAGGCTGGGACAGGGGGAGAGGCAAAGGATGGGGGTCCATGCTGGGGTAGGCGGCAAAGCCAGTGGAAGGTAATTATGGGGGATTAGGCTGGGGGGCAGCATGGTGTGAGGTGTAGTTCCTTGAGGAGAGCCTTACACGTGATTAGAGATCAAGAGGACTGGCCTTATGAGGAGAGGTTGAGAAGCATGGGACTCTTCAGCTTGGAGGAGCAAAGAAAGCTCAGGGGCGACTTAGTGGTAGTTTATAAGTGGGGTGCATTAGGAGCTGGGAGAATGTCTGTTCACAAGGGCACACCAAGGGAAGACAAGGTCTAATGGTCACAAATTGCTGGAAGACTATTAGACTGGACATAAGGAAAAACTTCTTTACCCTCTGAGTCTCCAGAGTCTGGAATAGACTCCCCACAGAAATGGTGCAAGCACCTACTCTGGATACGTTTAAGAAATGCTTGGGTGCTTATCTTGCTGGGGCGATCTGACTCCAGGTGACTTCCTGCCCTTTGGGCAGGGTTCTGGACCTGATGATCTCGTGAGGTCCCTTCCAAGCCCTCATGTCTACGAAATCTATGAGAGTTTGAGGATGAGTGGAGGACAACATGGTGTTAAAACCACTGCTGTAGTCAAATATAGTTGCCAATGCAAGACATGTTTGTTTGGGTTTTTTTACATTAAAATCATGTGTCAATAAAAAAGTTTGGTTGTTAGTAAAAAGTTTTGCAGATTGTCAGTTAAAAACAAACAAACCTTAGGTTGGTAACCCTATATTTGCTGGGAATGTTGCAGCAGTTGGTGAGAATTAAGATGTGCGTGATGGCACCTAGATATGTTTTAGTAATTGGTGAGAACTGGGATGTATGTGTTATAAACATGAAGTTGCATTGATCATTGCATAAAAAGGTGCCTGGGAACATCTAATACTTTGTACTGGGCGTAAGAGTTATGTTCTTGCCTGTACCATGCCTACAAATAACCTAGATAGGACCGTCTATCAGTTGGCTGTGTAGGCTAGTGTCTAGGCTTATTTGTGGGCAATAAACCTGGATGAGCTTTTGTTACTAAGAGCTGAAGCCTGAAGTCTTTTTCTGGAATAATAAGCTGATTTGGGGCATAGCATCACAGGTGGTATCCTGACAGCATGCATACAGACCATCCAAAATGAGGGAGCCTGACCTGACCAATAATACTTAGCCCCCTAACAACACTGACAACTAGACCAGATAAATAGTAGGGAAACCTACTCTCACGTGGAGGGCAGAAGGCTTGGGTACCACTCCCTTTTTAATGAATGTTTACATATTTTCTTCTAAGTATTCATTGAAATTCCCACAGGCAGAAAACAAGCTTGAACCCTGGTTCCTCATATATACAAGGTAACAACCCTAACTGCTGAGCTACTGAATAAAAAGGATGGCCACCAGAATGAGGATGACCACCTTCTCCATGGATATTTCGAAAGCATTGAGCACTCCTTAGCATTTGAAAGAAAAAGCTCAGGTGCCTAAATCTAAGGAAGGCTTCAAGTGTGTGAACCCCAACCAGAGCAGCTCAGAGTTAGGAACCTAAGAGAAGCAAGTTTCTCTCCAGTGTGTATTGCTAGCTAGTTTAGGCACCACCCTGATCAGCACAATAGCTTCTGTTGAGCAAAAGGGGGACTCTTAGAGGTGATCTGAAAAAAGTTGGGGTAGACAGAGGTTGATTCTTCAGTTATCCACAGTTGGAGCATACAGGCGCATGGAGTCTTGTGTCATTGGGCTTAAGTAAGCACTGTAGAACAGCTCTTCAGCTCGCAGGAAGGCTTCATACCTCTCCTCTACCCCATAGAAATAGCCTGCTATTTGGGCTGGTGTCTGGGCCCCCGAATTTGACCTTCCGTGAGTAAGGCCTTTTATACACCCTCCATGCTGCAGTGAATTTTGCCCTGATTTCAAATGCTATTATTCAGTGACACAAAAGTAGGTTGGACTATAAATTTAACCTAAGTCTGTTTTAAGATTATGACCTCTAGCCATTAGAAATGTGCATTGTGAACATTTTTTGAATGATAATATCCATAAAATATGTGACAGTGGATCTAGTTTCTTGGCAGCTCCATATATTGCTCAATGCAAACAAAAGTCTTGCAGTACTAACATGAATTCTAAAAGGACCACTGGAGCTACTTTATCCATTACATAGACATATTTTGAAGAATAAAAACTCAGCTGAGAGATATTGGAGGTTTAGATGTTTGTCTGTGTCTAGGTCTTTCTCATATGTGTGTGTGTGTATGCGTGTATGATAAAACTGATATAATCAATATAAAAGATTATATTGATTTAGCTGGCTTCGTGGCCATGCTGTTACCTGTCCGCTCCACGTTCTTGGGGAACCCTGACACAGGACACAGACTGTCTGACTCAGAAAGAATTGCCCTCCCCCCCACCTAAACAGAAACTGATTAAGATGCAGTGAGAGACACACCTAAAACCCTCCAGATAAGGGTGACAAAAGTGAAACAACTGCCCTAGGTCTCATTTGCATTTGAGATGGGAACAGATGGCCATTCATTTACATGAGAGATGGAGAACAGAAAGCCTGAAGCAGAGAGGGCAGTGAATTCTGGGATCAGCGAAGCAAGGGAGCACTGCATGATGGGGAATCTGTGCTCCAAATGCCAATCAACCCTCACACCCTGCTCAGCATTTATCAGACCAGTTCTAATCTGGCTTTACAAAGGACTTTTCCTCCCCCCCCCCCCCCACACACACACCTCTAAGCAAAAGTAAGTTCATTGGGCATCTCGGGCTGTACATTCTTCCCCGGTCCCACTATGGGAGGCCTATGTAAACTTAATTGGCTACAACTCGGTTGCCGGGTTGGGGAATGCTGAGGCAATAGACTGAGTCCGAGCAGGTATGGGCAACATTTGAACAGAGGTACAGGGTTCATCACAGTGTCCAGCCCGTTGGAGCCCTGATCACAAGTGTTGTCATACTTTTCCCAGGACGACTGGTGGAAGTCCTTTCCACAACAGGTTATGAACACTCCAATAATTGCCTTAAGTCTGTTAAAAGACTATAGTAAGATCTGGAAAAGTCATGCTAAGCTGAGGCTTGTTCACAGCAAGTAAAAATCCAAAACCCTGATGCTGCAATCTATTGTTTCTGAAGACACCAGGAGATATCCCATCAAGTATATCTGCTATCCATGGGAATGTCAAGCTGGCTCCCAAGCAGGTGTTTCCTGAGTATCAATCAGTTTCTTGAGATGTTCCACCCAGATAACCCCTTGTCAATAGAGAGGACAATTTGATTTACAATATTGAGAATGCTTGAAAGAAGCTGAACTGGGGATATAAAAATCTGAAAAAGAAGCAGCAGTGTGTGTGCTGACACCACCCGCTTTCTTCTGGAGAGGCTGCAGGAGGCAGATCATCTCCCTTCAAGGATCGCGCTGAGAACTTTGACCTGTCAGCTTTGCAGCCCTAGTGCCTTGGACTGGTGAGATCCCAGTTCTCTCTTTTCTCTCTTTGTAAGCATAGATTTCTGAACTTGAACTGTATTAGTTAAGCTTGAGCTAAGTTTCCCCAAATACTTAGTGAAACCAGGGTATACTGTGACTGTTTGTGTTTGTTTTTCCTTTGCATGTCTATCACTACTTGTGTCAATATATATTTCATCTACTTAGCAATAAATAACTTTTATAGTCAAACTGGTGGTAATTGGGTATATTTTGCCTTCTTTACTTCTCTTTTCCCCACTTGCTCTGCAGCAACGCCCCTCTTACCTAAGCTAAAGATCCCTGTGAAGCCCAGAAATACTGTGGGGTCTGCTCATCAAGAGGCTAAAAGATTGGGACGTGCTGAGTTTGAAACACATTAGGGGATCAGCTTGTACAGGCTGATTGACCCAGTTTGGCTCAGACGTGCCCTAATGAACTGAGTGCTGGCCCATGAGGGTGTCATCTGGACACCCAGTCAGATTCAGAGGTATTCTGTTTAACTGTGTGCTTGTGTCTGACTGTGGTTATTGTTGCTCTGATGAACTGATTCTTGGCATATAAGGGCATCAGCCTGTCCATGCTGATCAACCCGGCCAGGTCAGGCGCGTCACGTTAATCTGTGTGTGTTTGTGTGTATGACTGATTTGGGGACTTGAGGAACACAGCCCCACTGAACTGAGTCCTGCAAGATAGCTCCATTGTGGGTGAGGGCTTGCAGAAGGGAGAGATACAGCTCCGTATAGAAACACAAGTAACACAAGCAGCACATTAATAGAATTACCAAGACCCTAGCCCTAATAAATGAGCACACCCCAAAGTCGCGGGCAAATCTGGTAACAATGCACAGCAGTGCCAGTTGGGAACCATAAATTCTGGGCACAGATGGAAGGTTTCAGGTTTATTCCAAGCTATTACTAGATCCAAATGCCTTATGGATCCCAAGCATAACACTGATTCTTTGGAAAGGGAATCTGGATTGCTTTGTGCCAATCTGCAGAACCAGTGTTGGCAACCAGAATGTCCATATGTCTGCTCTCTGAGGTATAAGAAAAGACTGGTAATGTGTGTAATGCTCAGCAAGCACTCGGTCATTCGGTTTGTCAGGAGGAGGCAGATCACTGGCTATTAACTGCATGGGAGAACTCCAACTGCACTGACTGCTCAGGCTGCTCAAAAAGTAATTCACATTAGGCATGACCAGATAATTAACATATAACCACTTAAGCCCCACCCACTCCAATCCTGGGACTGAGATGATGGGGTGCCCCCCTCCCCACCTCCATGCTGCTGTGCCTCAGTTTTCAGACACAGATCTCAAAAGTAGTAGTGGGGGTAGAGTGGAGCATGCCCAGAGTATCCTTATTGGCTCAGTTCTAGCTCTGGAGGATGTGAAGCAGGAATGATTGGGTGGGTCTAATTTTTTGATGACAGTTGTGAAAGAAGTCTAGAGCTAATAGTGTAGGTGTCCCTTCATTGCCGTCCTTCTTGCCTTTGCCAAGGACAAGCTGGGATTTTCTATCTACTATTGCTGTTATGTGACACTGTCAGTGAACAAGCAGGTCTTGCTTTACATCCTAGATGCAAGGAGAGTTTTTGTTATCCTTACCTCTGCTAGGCTACTTATTTCTTTTGTCCTCTTACTACTTCATTAGCTTACTAGTCATTGATCCAGCTTCATATGATGGTCAAAATACTAAGTAAGTCAAAGCTTTTGATGAAAACAGGGCAGAGTGGGGGAGGGTTGTTACAGCATCTAAGGTGCCCCAATGGTTGCAGCAGCCTCGGGACTTGACTTGATTTGACTTGCATGCTGTTGGTTTATTTTGTTTCTTAGCATTCCCTGCCTGATGTAGTTCCTTTTATAGTCAATCTGAAATGAGAATGTCCCAGAATATCCTTTTCCTTGTTTTGCCTCCTCTTAAATGCATATATTCTGTCTCTTTTTCCCAACCTTCATTCCCCCCCATCTTTGATGTAATAAACTCCACCTACAGATTCTTTTCTGTTGCATAACCTATACTTCTGTCCACGGACTGTCAAATACCTTCTTAAACTTTTAGAATGAAACTCCAGTCCTATTGGACTCAGTGGGAGTTTTTTCCTTTTGAGTTCAAAGGGGCCAGGGTTTCACTCTAAGTTTCAACTCCTTCATCAATTATTGGACTTGATTCTGCAAGCCTCTGGGCACTGAACTTCACAGGACACAGCCAAATCCTAGTTCTTTGCCCTGTCCATACTTGTCTCTTATAAAATTTGTTGGCAAGCTGCCGCGTTTTCAGCTTCTCTTTGTAGTGCTCCTGGGATTCATAATTTATTGGTTTTGTGCCTCTCAAAAGTATTTGTTAAAATTAATGTGTTATCATCATTGTGTGACTTGTGCAGTGTTTGAAAGATGATCAGTACTAAGTGCTACTTTTCTACCAGTTTACTACTACCACTGCCTTGATTAGATTGATACCATGTCTTCAAATATATTTTGGAAAATCTTTAAGCAGGAAGAGATGCTGTGTAATACCAAGGGACTGATGTCTTCACACTGTTCCACAATCTGCATATGTAAAACCCCATTATGTTAGCAGCAAATTACTGACACATCTTATCATTGGACTAAAAATGAACCAGCATTGTACCATCATTGAATCATATTACTCATATGCTTGTGGTGTACTTGCCCAAACAGCATCTGGCTCAACCCATTATTGAATGAGCATCAAATTATTATCTAATTAATATTTATGATGTCCTTGGTGCTGTTTCAGACTTGAAAATGAACAACGGTCTTTGCCCTGAAGAGCTTAAATTATTTAAAGGGAACATGGGGGAGAAATTGTTTTAGTCTGGGTCATAAGCTGTTTGCAGATATTGAATGCTAGCAGTAGAGGGAACTAGGTTGTCATCTTTGCTGATGGTGTTAGCTGCAGTCAGTGTAAAATGTGAAGGACTGGCTTAGAGTTCCAGGGAAAAGGAAAGGTACATCTTGAAGGTCAGAATGTTCTAGGCAGGGTGAGTATTGCCAAGAGCCAAGCTGAATTAGATCTTGGAAAAGAAATTAAAACAAAAGGAAATGTTCTTTAGTTAGATAAACAGGAAGGGCACAGCCAGACAAGTGTGTATGTGCAGTATGCGGCACTGCAGCCCCACCTGCGGCACTGCACACTGCACACACTGATCATGCAGGCATTCCTTGCACTGCTAATTTGCAGCAAGGTGGCTGGAGGGGGTGGGGAGGGATTTAGGCACGGGAAATCCCACTGTCAAAAAAGCCCATGCCTAAGAAAAGCCGGGTGGTGCATGTGGCAGCAACGTATGTCGCTTGAAACTGGAGCTTGGCCAGCCAGAGTCACACTTCAGTTGCCGACCAGGCTCCTTGCTGCAGTATTAATAGATTCATAGATTGTAAGGGGCTGGAAGGGACCTTGGAAGATCACTGGGTCCAGCCCCCCGGCACAAAGAAACAAAGACAACTGGGGTCAGGTGACCCAGCAAGGTGCCCGTCCAGTCTCCTCTTGAAGATTTCCAGGGTAGGCAATTGCACCACCTCTGGAGAGAGCTTATTGCAGTCTGGACACCCTAGTTGTGATGTAGTTTTTCCTAATGCTGGGCCTGAAATGGTCTTCCAGGAGTTTGTGACCATTACTCCCAGTTTTCTCCTATTGTGACCATTACATCTAGTTTTCCCAGTTATTCCTAGTTTTTCCCTATTGCCACAGCTGCAGCCCCTGGAGGCCCCCAGGGCCTCACGTAAGGCTGCTGGGCCCAGCCTAGATGCTGGCCTCAGCCTCCTCTACCCCACCTGGGGCAACATGCTGATGTTGTTTGTTCCCAGGAAAACTCACATTCCTACTCATGAGGATGCACCCAAAGAGAGTAACAAAAGAAGAAATGACGCTACTGGGCAGTGAGGATGGGACAGAGTTTAAAGCTGGGATGACTATGCACCATCAGTGTGATATAGTCACGAAACAAGGCAAATGTGATTCTAGCAGCTGCCAGGCAAGGTGTTTGCAGTAAAGTTAGGGAAGCATTAGTACTACTGTAGGAGGCCCTGGTGAGACCTGACTTGGAATGCTTTGTGTGCTGTTCAGGCTACCCATGCTGAACAAAGATTAATTTAAGCTGGAACAGGTGCAGAAAAAAGGCTGTGATGATGATCAAGGGAATGGAGAGCCTGTCTTATAAGAGGAGACTAGAAGAACTTGGCTTGTTCCGTGTAGCTAAACAAAGGCTGGGAGGGAATAGGATTTCTCTCTGTAAATACATGAAGGGATAAACTGCAGGGTAGGAGAAAAGCTATTTAAGCAAGGATGTTGTTGGCACAAAAGACAAATGAGTGTAATGGGGCCAAGACTAGCCAAGGACTACAAATTAGAAGATTTCTTACCATTAGGGCAAGGAGGGTGCTTGGAATAGTCTTCCAGGTGGAGCAGTGGGGCAAACAACTAATGTACCTTTAAGATGCAGTTTGATAAATCCATGCGCTGGATTGTACTAGATGGTTACCTTTAATAGGATTTAACGACTCTTCTGGTCCCTTCCAGTCCCATGATTTATACTGGCATTTAGAATAGCTCCTGGTGAGTTTGGTTCCTTTTTCTCTGATTTGAAAAGAGCCATCTGACAAATCAGAGCACCAGCTTCTGCATTAAAAGCACCTGCTTTTGCTGTGCAATTTGAGACTCTGGTTGACCTCATGGTTGCCAGGAGAGAAACTTGCTAGTACCTTTGTGTGTGTGAGGTTGTCCCAGCAGCAGGCCGGCATTGTTGCCTCACAGCGGCAAGAGGAAGAGAGGGTGGAACTTGGAATGTTTGCACCGTTTCCGTGACGACTCCCCTACCTCGAGGAAGCACTTACCCCCACACAAAGCAGAGCGACTGAGCGGGTTGCATAGCTCTGACGTAAGTTACTAGCTAAGCCATTTGTGCCTCGGCTGCACCACATGGCTGGTGGACAGTGCGAACAAGTGGGTTATAGCAAACGAATGTTAAAAGCTGTTGAACGCTCCGGTTTGTTTTCTGGAAATCAGTCAGGGTCATGTGAGATGACAACCATGTACCTAAGGGGCAGAGGGGGAGAGGAGAAGAGAGCATTACTATAGGAATATAAGGGTATTGTAGCAAACAGACTGTGCTTTCAGCATGCTGGAAAAGTAAGAAGGGGAGCAGGGCTATGCTTACGGATTATTTGTTAAGTGACAAACGTGTTTTGGTGCTATATAAAGCACAAAAAATGGCATAGGACCCAAATCTCACCTAATTACTTGGAAAAATTCTAGTGCCTCACTACTTATTTTATACCAATACAACTCAAACAAAATGTTGCCCAAGTTCTTCACCCCAGTTTGCTGATGCTTTTAGATCCAAAAAGGTACTTCATGACACCTGGGAGTTCAGGGCAGTCCGCAGCTCCCAAAATCAGCAGCCTCTGAAGGGGCTAAGGTAAGCTTATAAGACAAACCTTTCTGCAGTAAAGCCTCACACTCTGTTTTAGATTGCTCTTGTAACATACTTGTAACATACAATATTTGAGACAATTACTGTAGACTATCAACGTATACATTCTTGCACATTGCCGCTTGCTATTATTCATGTACAGAGAGATCTGGTAGAAAAAATTCTATGTACTTAAGTAACTTGATGCCTTCTGTTATAAAGGATCCTTGGTACTTTATCTTTCATAAATTGTAGAAACTCCATGTTTTGGAGGTAGTCCTTGATATTCAGATTGCAGGCAGAGGGAGGGGGGTCCCCTTTGGGCAACAGCAGTTTCTCTTTGTTTTTTGTCTTGAATGTTTCCCCCATGAAATTGTATTCAGATTAGCTGACCCATAAAGTGTCAAAAGTCATCTCCCTTTTTTCTCATTCTTTCCTCAAAATGCTGGCAGTCTGCCAAAATCACTGATCATTTCCAAAGACCCAGGACTAACTATCCCATAGCAACAGCAGATTCCACTGCACTAGGGATTTGTGGGAGCTACAAGACCAGCTATGGGGCAGAGGGGGAAGATCCTGGCTAGGCTTCCCTCAACACTGCATATTCATTCCCTGGCCTAGCCCATAGCTAGTATCCCGTACTGCAGAATTTCTCCTTAACAGCCAAGACAAGAGCCAAAACAAGCTGCTGGACCTAGCATCTGGGCTTAATAACCGAAAATTCCTTCTAGGGCACTGGTTTTTAACCTTTTTTTCATTTGCGAACCCCTTAAAAATTTAAAATGGAAGTGTGGACCCCTTTGGAAATTTCAAATGGCAGTGCAGGCCCCTTTGAATTGTAAGTGTGGGTATCCATATACTTCTCAGTTATCATAGTCAACTTTCATGGACCCCTTTGACATAGTGAAAACTGCTGTTCTAGGGGTACCACATGAAGCAAGGGCTCCCTCATCTCCCATACCCCATCCATCTTTACTTACTGGATTGCATACTGAATTTTCCCAAGCAGCCTTGCCATGTGCATGTACAGGTTGAATGCAGAAGAAGGAGGAGTATTTTCTAGATCTCAAGAGTTGACTTCAAAACTCAGAATAGTATTTTCAGCGTATTTTGGTATGTCATTTTCTATAGTTATATATATTATAAAAGTGGCCACAGACTATGATCAGGCTTTAGTATTCCAGGCAAATCCACCTAACTAGGTTCCTCCCATACAAGCCATGATGGGCTAGGTTCTCCTGTCAAATTCAGTATTCAGCACATGGGGTAAGGAAACACCTGGACCTCTTGTTGAGCCTATTGCTCATTAGCCGTTGGGGACTTTCTGTAATAGCCTGAATTGTAACCACTGTGAGCCTCTAGCCAGTGATTAATGACCATAGGCAGGGGCTGCTTTGCATGTGTTCTGTGCCTTCATGGCTTTTAGTATTTTACCTTTATCTTAAACATCATGGTCCATATAACTGCCTGGCCATGCTAGGCAGTGTTGTGGTGAATTCCATAGATGGTTCGGATGATGGGAGAAAATAATACTGCCTTTGAAGTAAACAAAACCAGACTTAACCTTGGCTGGCTCAGTGTCCTAGGAGTTGATGGTGCTGTGTAGCAGCAGGCCTTTGTGTGGCTTGTGGACTGGAGGAGTTGGGTTCCTGGTCTGAGCCATTCTCCCTGGCGGGCTGGGCAGCCCCACTGGGGAGCTCCCAGGAGACTCCTAGTGAACTCTCCTGATGTCACAAGACTAATGCTAGCAAACCTGCTGACAATAGGGGGCAATGTGGAAAGTGAGTGGAATCTTTATAAATTCTTCAGCAGTGCCATTAATCTGTCCATTAGCTATCATATATTCCATGTCCATTTGTACTGGCCCCTCTGTTACAACTATTTCCCAGGTCAAACCAAACCATTTCTCCATCAGCTTCTGTCATGACAGAAATGCCCTTTGTCTTCTGTTTCAGAGTTCCCTCTATTTCTCCTCCTCATGCCTCACTAATACCTCAATAGCCTCCAAGTACATCTTCTCTTTTGTTCTTTCCCCTGCATCCTCATGTTTATGTCAGTCATTGTACAGTAGTTAATGCAAGGTCTTGCAGGGTCTAGAACTTGCAGATGCAGACCCTCGAAGGCTGTTATTGTTCATTGTTTGATTTCCCTTGCTTTGAAGACAAAGGCTTTTTTAGCTCCCCAGGCTTGAGATGCTGCCTCCAGGGTTTTCCACAGTTTTGGGAGCCCTGGAGATGATTTGAAGCTTTTCTTCTTCAAACTTCCCTCTCTGCTTACTGGCCTGCAAATGGACTAAACCTCCCAGGCAGGATAAGAGCAGGTACACAAAAAAATTGCTGCTGTGCTGTGCTTGAGGTAACACTGAGGGGACTGCATAGTGCTAATACTGTTTATAGCAGGGGTGGGCAAATGCAACCTGCAGGCCACATGTGGCCTGTCAGGCCATTCTATGTGGCCTGGGGGGCCCCTAAAAATTTAGAAAATTCATATTTATCTGCCCCTGGCTGCCTTGCACGTGGACCTTGATGGCTTGCCAAAACTCAGTAAGCAGCCCTCCACCCAAAATAATTGCCCGCCCCTGGTTTATAGGGTGGCCATCAAGGTACCTCAAGAATAGAGGACAGAGTTGTATTTAGTGCAACTGTCCCCACCACCATGAATGTCATGTACCTCCTGAGGCTGGGGGGCACAGTGAGCTCCCACAGACGGCAGTGGCAGTGTTGGGGTGTGGCCATGGCAGCGAGCAGGGAGCTCCTGCAGGCAGCCACGGTGGTGTTGGCAGTGGGGGTGGACCAAGCGGGGAGCTCCCACAGGTGGCCATGACAATGTTGGTGATGGCTGGGGCGGGGGGAACAGTGCCAAGCAGTGAAAAATAGAGGACATAAAGGTGTCCAGTTTCATATCAATAGAGGACAGTGGACCAGAAAATCAGACTGTCTTCTATAAAACCAGATGAATGGCCACCCTAACTGTTTGCCAGGACAAAACTAGGGAGGTGGGTGAATGTGGGAGAAGGCAGAGGAGGTCTTTCTGAGGGAAGGTTGATAGTTGTACTGGTACTCCCATGAGCAGGCCTAACATTGAAAGGTGCATCACTACTCCCTGTGATAGAAATACCTATTTGCAATAGCAAAAATGAATCATGTTATACGTGCATTGCTGTTCTTCACCAGGATGATACCTCCAGATATGGTATGACTGGAAAGACAGATCCATTTATTTGGGTGCTGGGGTAAGCAGCTTGCCCTATTATATTAGAGACCTACTAGCACATTTTCTGTGTCTGAAATTCTGTTTCATATCCCCTGGGACTCGCTCAAAGTTCACTGTTCCATCAGTACCATTTTACAGTGAGTAAGAGACGTATAGAAGGGTTTGCCATTTATAATTTATGCTTTTGAATTTGTCTGCTAGTGCTGTGGATAATGCTGGCAGGCAGCTCAGTGTAAAACTAACTACCTATGAGGGCTGTGCGTAGTTTCTCCAGCAGTTTCATTTTGATGCTGTTTCAACTCATTTTGAGCTTTCGAAACAGCCTCGAAATGAAATGAGGGAAGTCAAAGTATTTTTAAATTTTCGAAACGTTTTGAGTTTTGAAGCTCAAACTGGGCTTGCCTGCAGGGAAACAGAAACTAAAGTAAGGAGAGGGAGGGGGAAGAGCGGGGAAGGGGTGGGAAGGAGGGAGGAAGGAGTGCTCTCATTATTGATTGTAGCTGGCCAGTGACTGTCATCCTTCCCTGAGGTCCCTTCCAACCCCAGTGCTCTGAAGGAGGGATGGAAAAACTGTATAAAAGGCAGCATTGTTTGAACTGCCCTGCTTTCTGCCTTGGTGTCAGTTGAGTGAGGGCGCACCTTAACACACACTCAGTGTCACCCACCCATGTCACAAGTTTTGCCTGTCAACAGCCAGAGGTGCAGGGACCCAGAACCCAGAAACCCCTATACCAATCTCCTTGACAGCTGGCAGTTTGTGCCCTCAGCAGGGGCTAGCATCCCTGCAGCTTTCATCCCGCTGTGCCTTAACACACACAGTGTCACCTATGTCATGAGTTTTGCTTGTCTGCAGTTTCCCCCAAACCCCATGCACCTATCTCCTTGATATTTGGCAGGCTTCATGCCCTCAGAAGGGGCTACTATTCCTGCAGTTTTCATCCAAATCAGGCCAGAAATGACAAAGTTATAGGCTGTTTTGAGCTTTCCCATTGTAGCCTATGGACAAAACATCATAACAGCAAAACTGTTTTGATGAAATGAAATGGAACAGCGGTTTCGAATTGAAACAAAATTCAAAATGAAACGCTGTCCCATTGAAATGTTGAAACGCAGGTCGAAATGGAACGGTGCCATTTCGCAGAGCCTACTACCTACTTAACTAAATTATCAAAGCACACTGATTAGGGCTTTCAGATACAAGCCTGACACAGTTATTTTTCTTAAGGACTTTCTAAGCATATTGATAGACTTTTACATAAATAATGACTATAGGGTTTTTCAGTACACAAGATTCTTGCATTGCACTAACTTCTCATATGAATACTGCCCTGAGTCAAAACGCAGTATATGCTTTGTTGTACAACTAGACAAGCCTGGAACGATCTAGTTGCCTGGCTGGAATGATCTAATTGGGGATGGTCTTGCTTTCAGTAGGGGGTTGGACTAGATGACCTCCTGAGGTCCCTTCCAACCCTCATTTTCTATGATTCTGAGCCTCATCATGAAATAAGCACCTATCTATTGTGAGGATGTATTTTTGAAATGCTTGTTTGAATTTGGTGCATGCAGCTGAGGAGATGTCAGGGTAAGGAGGACACTACAATATGAATAAGGTTGGCAGCTAGTTCAGGCTCCAGTGCTTGCAACACAACATGGTGATAGTGGGTAATTCATTGGCTTGATCAGGGGGTTCTGGGGAAGGGGCAGTTTTATCACCCACGGTCAGCAGTCACCATTTTGAGTAGGTAGAGAGAAAGACAAGCAGAACTCGGAAGGGATATTCACTCACATCCACCCTAATGCCCAGTGCTAGCGATTTAAAAAAAACAAACAACCCATACACAAATACCAGCTGTATACCTCAGCATGCACTTACAGCTAATGCAAATAAATGCAAGCATGATTGCTCTTCTTGTCAAGGCTGATGTTGGCTTCTACATTATTGCTGCATGTACAGTGTTGTACAGCCTGCTGGCT
Organism: Crocodylus siamensis; assembly: GCF_052110815.1. NCBI lineage: Eukaryota > Metazoa > Chordata > Crocodylia > Crocodylidae > Crocodylus > Crocodylus siamensis. Next base: position 130,707,262 of record NC_143395.1, on the reverse strand, counting down.
GGCTGGCTGGCTACTGGCTCAGGGACGGCATGTCTGGGTCCAGTTGTGTGGTATGTCAGTGGGGCTCCTAAGAGACAAATGTCTCCTAGTTGACTGTTGCTCACATTCTCTATCCTGATGTCCTCTGTGGCATCTAGTCCATTGCCTGCTTCTGACACAGGCTGGCACTTGCTGCTGACATCCTGTGACAAAACTGATTCCAACTCCTTGTATAGGATGGACAGGTGGCTTTAGCACTCATGAAGGTGTAGTTTCTAACCCTGACTTCAAGTCTTCAGGCTTGATGTAGCACTGAATGGTGTCCCACTGCCATCTCCTGGGTGATAGCTTTGCAAGCCTACTGTTTGTGGTCACCACTACCAAAAACTTATTGCATCTTTGCCTCACCCCACAGTGTGAGAAGGTCCAGGACTTTGTCACGGGTCCAGTGGGAAGAACAGCAAGCAGCTAGGGCAAAGGGTCAACTGGGATAAAACACAGGTGAGCTCCCAAGGTGCTGATCTCTGGAAGGTCTACACTCAAAGAGGAAGGATGTGACCATGTGCCAGCATTCAGACAAGGGGTGGCCGCTTGTCTCTGTGACCCTGTGGTGGAAGAGGCCACACTGTAAACAGAGAGGACCCTTGGGTGAGAGAGTGCAAAGCTGTATGGGAAAGTAGCTGGTGGACCACCAAAACATTTCAGTTCAGAGACATGCATGTGAGCACTGCTCCAAAGGTATTTGAAAGAAAATTATTCTTGGAAAAATGGAACAAGAATAACATTATTGGCTTCATTCCTGCCTCATGCTGAGACAAGAGGTTGCTGTATGTGGTACAGCGCTTTTTACTTCAGGACAACAAGATTCACTGCAGGGTAACTTGTTCATATTCACCAGTCCAACTAATATTAAACAGACCGTGATTTAGAAGGTCAGGATATGTATGACAGTCAGATGTGTTAACAAATCTAGTTAAAAAGAATCCCTTCCCTGAAAATAAAAAATCAGAAATATCTCCCAAAATGTCCATATGTCTCACTATTGTTGGCAACTGCATTAAAAAAAACCCAGTCTTTAATTTAAAATCTAGGATTGAAATGTGTTCTCAGACTCCCATAAAAAATTGCCATTTGTCACCAACAGAAATGTTTGTAGGCATTCCTAAGTTGGAGACGAGTTATTTACTGGGAAAAGAGAATGGCATACATTCTCTTAGCCCTCAAGCAAAACTGCAGCATATTGATGGGGGCATGTTGTAGAGAGTGCTTCACCTGCTGTCTGATTTGCTGCTTCACAGGCTTGGCTATCTGGGGCTGTTGATCAAAGTACTAATTTTACTTAAAGTCAAGAGTTTGGTGGAAAACTGTTTTCCTATTGCATGAGAATATTTGAGATTTTAAATATTTTTCTTCTTCTGAATGGGGATGAGAAATTTTTGGGGAGCAAAAATGTTTTAAAAATGGTTTGGATTCATCAAAATACTCTGTCTCCAAAATGTTGAAATATTCCATTTTGATTTGGATGGTTATATACATATATAAAATTTAACATTTTTATCATATATATTACAAATAAAAAAGTTCTGGATGTGTGTGTGTGTGTGCGCGCGCGCACGTTACTCTTTACTATAAGTTTATTTCAGAAAATGGTCTCTGTGAACTAAAAATGTTTTTTTTTCATTTAAACATGATAGAAAAATCTTTTTGTTTTTTCAAATTCAAGACTATTTAAAACCTTTTCTTTCAAAACAGAAAACTCCTTTATTATCATTTCCCTTAAACCATTTTTGAGTCGATGAAAAACATCTTCTGATGAAAAACATTTAGTTAAAAAGTGTCTGACCAGTTCTACTTAGAATATGCTGTAATGTTGTAATCAAACTAGAACAGGTTAGGTCTGTGTTAAACATTTCTCTAAACTAAAATTCAGCTATTTTCCTTTCTTTCCCCTCTACCCTAATCTGTGCTGCAATGGTCAGTTTTCCATGGCAGACAGCAAGGAAGGAAGGAGCCTTGCATATCTTTTGGATGGTGTGGAAAAGACCCACAGAACTGAAGTTCAACTTTACACATCAGGGCACTTAAACCTTGACAAGCTTTATAAGCCCCAAAGGAAATTAAAACAAGGCTACTGGGACAGTGCCAGGAAGACAACACATGTTGTGACTAAAAAAAATCTATTGCCAGCCCAAAGTGAAACAGCCAGGAAGATAAAACACACTTCAGCTGAAGTCTCCTCCAGTGCCACACTGGTTTCAGCATGGTCCAAATCTGCCTCTCGTACTTATAGATGCCTTCAGCCCCCCCTGGGCAGTGTCCCAGTAAATGCCTCATTAGTTTCCAGTCCACTGGAAATGCATTCGAAAGATACCAAAAGCAAAATACAGGATGGAACTAACAGACTTCGTCTGCCACTTAAAAAAGAAGAGTTAGATGTACCAGTGATGAAGGTGCTGAAACACAGGCCAGTTAAGAACAGCCGACAATGTTTTGCTGAAGTTGCCAAGGACAAATACCAGTTTATGCCTTCATACTTGGCGGGTCTGACTAGAACCGATCAGTTTAACAAGTTTCTACGCTTCCAGAGGGATATTATTGGAAAGCATGATCTGCTAGAGAATGACTTCACTGGGAGCAAAGCGTCAGAGCAGCATGAAAGGAAGTTGGCTAAGGTAAGGAAAAGTGTCTCAATTACTCAATTACCAGAGCAGTGGGGAAAAAGTCCCCAATGTGAGCGATGACAAATCACATCATTGTGATGAGAGAGCCATAGTTTATCTCCAGGGAGGGAAATTAAGATATTCAATTAATAGAAATTAAAGCTGGAAAAGACCTCTTGGTTCTTACTGGGACAACCAATTAGAATTGTTTCTCCGTGCTAATGCCTAGTTAATACTGCTCTAGCAGGGAAATATGTGGCAATTGGCATGTGAGAGAGTCATTTTTCCAGGGAGTTGGGTCCCTTGATCCTTGCTATGATGGGCAAAGAGAACAAATGTGTTGTTGGCCATGAAGCAGCTATAGGTTAATGGCCTGGAAGTATCTATCTATTTGACCATGAATGACATGGGATCTTTCTTTGGAGCCTTGCATGTTGGCTGAGAGTGGTATTGCTCTTCAGTTCACGCTGTTGTGTCTAAGATTAGTGGCTAACAAATTGATTGCTTACTATGATTTGCTCTGGGCTACAGCTGTGGAACGTGTGCACAGGATGACTGCAGCTGCGCACTGTAACTCAGCTTGAAGAGGAAGAACGTTTGGATGGTGATAGGGCCAGCTGGCTTGCATCCAGCCTTCAATGCAGGTTGTCCCTCCCTCCAAAACAGGCTTTGATTAAACATGTCCCATTTCTGCGCACATCTGAGAATGAAGCACAGATTCTCTGCTGCAGTACAGAATTTTGTTTGCTCTCTCTCAGACCAAGACAGCTACCAAATACATTCCTGTTTGCTCTGTTGCACACAAGTCTGCCAACACTAATTACTGTATTCTTGGGTAAGAGGTTTCAGAGGTCTCTAAGGATTAAAGTCCCCTACTGATAGAGTACTCTAGCGATGGTTCAGTGGGACTGCATACTGCTTAGTTGTTTCTGACCATGGATGCATTGACTCTGAGTTGCTTTTTCCTCCAGTTTTATCCACATGGGTCACCAGGCTGAGGTAAGAGAGCTGTATGGAAAGGAATGAATACTAGCCTTCTAATAGCTGCCTGATTATAGATAGGCCTGACATTAAGATGTCTAGAAATAGTATTGATGCCTTATTCTGAATGCTAACCTTCCCGGAAACTCTATTATATCAGTTGTATTAAAAAGAACTTTCACTGGCTGGAAAAGGTGGTCACATTGTCAACAGAATAAGTCAGAGACATTACATCATTGTGAATTGGGCACAGCTGTGACTGAAAGAGGTTTGTCATCATTTGAAATGAAGGGCTTACAGGCTATTCATAGTATAAAGGCAATAATAACTCTTCCCATGGCAATAAAACCACAATTCATCTGTTAAAATACATTTTGCATTAAAAATGCTAATATTTCTCTCTGCTTTACCTGTGGTAGATTAGAGCATTACTAGTATCTTTGAGCAAGCTGTGTAACAAAGTTGTTTGTGGAGTTTTAGGAATAAGTTAGCCAAACACTTGCATGGGATGATTTGGACTGGGATGTTCCTTCCAGACTTACTTTTCTATGTACAATTCTATGACAAATGTAAAAAAAACCCCTAAAAACCAAAACCAAAAAAACCAACAAGAAACAAAAAACAAGTCCCAGAATTTGCTTTTTGCACCTTTATTTTTTCAAAAACCTTGCTTTAGCTGTACTGAAGTGTATGCTAGCCAGCTGTACAAGCAAACTTTGGTCTTTGATCACATCTGAATTTTTTTCCTTTAAAACTTTATTTATGAGGCGTATATGTATCATGTTATCATCTGAATATGGATGAGAAGAAATAAGATACAATTAAGTGGGGGAGGATGGAGTAGATGACCTGCTGGATCTTTTTCCAACCCTAACATGTAAGATTTGGAGGAGCTATCCATGTCAACAGTCACAAAATATACACTTATAAAGGTTATATTCCTTGGCAATGACTAGCTTATTTTTCCTACTCCCCAGGCTACCAATTTTCTGTAAGGAATGAAATGAGGGATTCTTAGGGGTAGATTCTCAGAACCTGTGAATTGGTTAGATTTGTTGAAGTCATGTAGATGTTTAGGTGTATCAATGGTGACGAAGATGCACCTCCTTTACCATTGGTTCTCTGACAAGAGCCCCATTCTTATCTGACAGATGCATGAGCAGTGAGCTCTCTGCTGCTGCTGCACCCCACTTTCTGGCTGTCTGGGATCCACTACTAGTTAGAGGTATATGGACTTAGCCCAGCATCTGGCCTCAACCTCTATGCCTCATACTTTGAAATGTAATAATATGCGAAGGCCTAATTTGCTAGCTTCCTTCCACAGCACTTCCTAAGGTTCCTTTTTTATTTTTCCTTAGCTATCATGATAACCAACACACATGCTTTAACTGAGCCTCTGACTGTTGAGCAGGGTCAGGTTCTCTAGGGTATTTTTCACCCTATGAGCCATACTGTGGGTGCATCTACATGTGCATTTACGTTGCATTAAATTACTGCGTAGTAAGTTACTGCGTGGTAAGCAGTTTTTTGGGCTGGTGTCTTCACTTGCTGTTGTTAAAGTGCAGTAATGCTGTGTGTGGACTGACATGGGACTAGTGTCAGTCCCAAGTCAGTCGATATACACAGTGTTACTGTGCAGTAAGACATCTACATGTGCATTACTGTGCAGTAACTAATTGGGTATAAATTTGATACCTCCATGATGCAGGTGTCAAACTTACACCCAAGTTGCCTTAAGTTGTCATATTCACTGTGCACTACGGGCATGCATGTGTAGACATGTTCCTGTACGGCACAGTAATTTTGGTTCCTGTGCAGCAAACGTACACATGTAGACATGCACTGTGAGTACTTTTATGGACTGATATCACTGTTTTTGACCTGTGCCATCTAGAACCAAGTGGCAACTACATCCAGGGGTGGACCTGTATAGCAGTACAAGAAGATAGCTCTGGTTCCCTGCTGCCCCCAAAAGCCCGAGTCCTCTGTGGAGCCTAGGCAGTGTGGCACAGCAGGTGTGCCCCAATATGTCCCATATGGGCAAGGAGAAGGCACAGGAAGGGGGGGCCCATCTACTGCTGCCATTGTCCCCAGCTGACCCTCTGAACTCGACACCTTGCACATCTGCTGCTTGCAGCCCTTGGCTGGAGTGGGGCAGGAGCACCTCTGAGGCTCTGGTCACCCCTGGGTCAGGTAGTGGCAGCAGGTGGGTGCCCTGCTGGAGAGGGGAAGGGAGGTGCTACTGAGTGATGGAGCGAGGGGGTGCTATGAGCAGGGGGAATTCACACCTGCTTCAGGGACTCCAAAAAGTTCCAGGCTGCTGGTCTATTCATTGTGGAGGGATTGTGGAGGGGGGAGAGGGGGAGGCAGGGAAAGGCAGCTCTGGGAGCAGGTTCACAGCCACCCCTATAGCATAAATTACAGTCCCTGCACCCCTTCTTTTCAAAATCCTAGATTGCCTGTGACAACATCCAACACATGTATGCTGTAGTTCTCAATCCTGCTTTTCCTATAGGATCTCCATCAAATCTGTGATTGTGATTGGCCCCATTTCAAATACCTGAAAGTCTTCAGGGATGTGTTTGAGGATATTTGCAACAGCTCTTTGATATTTGGTGATATTTTGAAGGAAGTTAAGGTAAGAGACCTCTTGGGGGTTATCACAGCATGATTTGAAGATTCCCTAACTGCTATGTTACACATGTACTAGTGCTACATCTTACGCACTCCAAATTTCACCAGATTAACTCACATAGCTTTATGGAATTAGTTTGCCTATCCCTTTCTGGATTACCAAGAATGAAGTGTCCCCTTCTTGACTTCAGTCCACACCTGTGTTATGCCTTCCTCTGCTCCAACAACCTCAAATAAGTTATTGTTTTGCATAAGTACATAAGTTCTCTGCGCTGTGTCAGCATTGCTGGTAGTCTTCTATAGAGTTTAGATTATGGTTTGGACTGGGGTGATCCTGCCTTCAGGCAGGGGGTTGGACTAGATGACCTCTGGAGTTCTCTTCCAGCCCGACTTCTTCTCTATGATTGTCTCTGAAGTACCATACTGGGTCAGACCAGTGGTTCATCTAGCCCAGTATCCTCTTTCTAGCAGCAGCAATAATAGATGATTTAGAGCAGGGCTGTCCAACTTCTAAGGGGCTGAATGTCCTGTAGGCCACACAAGTATGAGCCACAGGTCCCAAAGATGCACACTGGGTATATCCCCCTCCCTGCCTTACAGTGCACATCCCAGATGCCCCCAATATTTAACTGCTTTTTTCAGCAGAGGCCTGCATGATTCTTTCCTCATTTATTTTCTCTCCAGCCTCTTCCTTTCTATATTGTCAATGGTGTGAAAAAACAGTTTGCCAGTTCACCTACTTGGCTAACAACCTGAGGGGACAGAAGCCTATTTTGCTGTCTTACCGTCTCCAACTGTTGCTGTGTACATGGGGAGAGAGCTCATAGAAGGTGCTCCACTGGGGAGGGCAGCCTTTTTGCAGACATCATATGAGTTGGAGATAGGGACTTGAAAATTTATGGCAGTTAACTAGATGGCCTAGGATGATTTGACAATGGGTGTGGACATATCACCTATTTATTTCTGAGAAACAGCAGAGCAAACATGACATATAGCATTTACTCTGAAGGAAATGCTGTTCACTGGTGTAAAGTTACTTCTGAGAAACTCAGACATAAAGTTATTTTAGAGAAAGTCAATCTGGTGTATGTATTGTGTCCTCTGCTGTATCAGTTTCACCCCAGAGAAGCCATTTGCTCAATGGAAATGGGCTCTTTTGCCACCTACAGGCCAGGTACACAGCCTGTTATGGATAGCTAGCTTAGGAGAGCTTACTAAATTTGCTGTGGAGGATAAATTTCTCTGGGGTAAACATGTTGTATGTCTGTACCTGGTATCTCCAGCTTTAATAGGTATAAAACACCTGCCAGTAAGAGGGACTAAAAATCCAGAGTTTCTTGACATCTTAAACTCTGATTGTACTAGTTCCACATGCAATATACATTTTTTCTTATAATGTTTTTAGTACTTCCAATTCATCTTCATTAGACTGCCACTCTCCAGTTTCTACATGTCCTTTCTTTTTTTCATAGGGGTTGCTGCAGAAGAGTTTGTCACTGATATTGGAGGGGTATCATGTATATGTTAGGAGATGTCCTCCATTTTCCCCTTTTTACCTGCCTTCAAGCAGAACTGCCAGTCCCAAAGCTGTGATTTATTTTTTTCCAGATGGTTACTGCTGATTCTGCTGGTGAAATCACAAACCTATCCAAGTTGTCCAATGTTTCCATCAGGATTTTATGCAGTTTATGCTATTGTAACAGTGCCTCTAAAACAGGAGTGGCCACCCTACCACAAGTGGCATGGACAGCCTCTGCGTATGTCACAAAGCAGATCCGGGGGTGGGGAGGGTAGGCAGCACAGTAGGCAGATAGGGCAGGAAGCAGGAAGAAGAGCAGCAGATCAGACCAGGAGCACAGGTCAGGAAGCAGAAAACAGAGCAGCTGATGAGGCAGGGGGAGGGGATTAGAGTGGCAGTCAGGAAGTGCAGGGCTCATTGGTGGCATCCACTCCACTAAACAGCACCCTTCTCCTCATTGCAATGCTCAACAGGCTGAAGGGAGGTCTTGCCATGTGTGACATGCACACTTCACTTTATCTAATATACATGCAGGGATCCGGCAGGATCTAGTTAGGGGACTTGGGTTCGATTCCTGCTTCTTCCACTGAGCCTCCAAAAATGTCAGAACATGTTTGACCTCTTTTATCTGAAACCAATTTGCATTATCTAAATTAAAAAATTTCATCCCCATTTCATTATGTAAACAAGAACCTAATTTATGAGGCATTTCATGTAGGGCACACTACATTGTGCTTTGGGGTTTTTCTTCTTTGACACTTAACATTCTTTATGAAGCCATCACATCTATTGTGGCTTGATCACGTTCTTTGTGGCCACCAAATCTATTTTTAAGGTGGCCATAAAGTCTAGGCTGGACATTTGTGATAGAGACTCTAATGTGGACCTGAATCTAAAAGCGCTGTGAAGAAAAATGAGTTTCATGTTCTGTTCTGGACACAGTGGGTTGGTGCATCAACACAAGATGTTTATTGCGGAGCTGACTAATTTGCTCGACAGTAACATCTTGGTGTCTACAAGTGTGCCCCTACTGGGGCACAGGAAACTAATAAACTCCATAGCAGGGTAGTACTTGTAAAAATACAAGTACTACCCTGCTGTGGAGTTTTTTGTGTGCAGCAGTGCACATGTAGATGCTACCCTGGCTGGTTGAGACATAAGGGTCCTTCAGTTCAGGGGCTACTCTTATGCCCCAGCTAGCCCCTTCAAAGCACATTGAGCCAGGTCAGAGCAGCTCCAGGCTGGCCCAAGCTCCCTGCTAGCCAGAGTTGCTCCAATTTGGCTCAACATGCTGTGGTCCTGAGCACATATTCAAATGACACACCTGGGAGTAATAAGGTCTAGATCAGTAAGCTCCAGAGTTTTTTGCTTTGCATTAATTGCATGTGTAGACAGGACCAGTAATTGCACTTCTGCTTCCCAACAGCTGGCAGAAGGCAAAAAATAGAATAACATCCTGGAGCATTGGCAGGGAGATGAGGAACTGATGATGGATGGGGTGGATGGATAGCGATAGGGATGACAGCAGTGGTAGCAGAATGCCTTGGGCTCAATATAGCCTCTTCTGAGCTTTGCAGCACCCTCCCCCTTAAAACCTGCCAGAGCCTGAGCTTGGACATCCTCCTAAAGCACTGCAAGACTTTCCAATTTGGGAAAGAGTTTAGCAAGTAAGGCTAGGCTGGGATGCTGATTAGGGAGCTTTTGGTTACCCTATTTTATTCTAGTTGCTTTTATATCTTGTTCTGTCTATTACTAAAAGCTGTTCTGAGCCTTTTTGGGGAGGAAGGATGGCATATAAATCAAATAAATATGCACAAGAGCAGAGAATGATCTTGAACTTGTAGACCACATTTTCTGGTGATGAAGTAAAGCCAGGCTTTGTCATCTCTGAACAAAACCATGTGGTGAGTGTTTGCTGACATCCCTTATTTCCTCTTTATTTGTTTAGAATGTATATGAGCTGTACATGGCAATACTTCTGGACTCGCTGCCTGCAACACAATACAAGGTAATATTCATGTGTCGGTAGTAATGCTTAGTTAGGTCACCAAGGCACTGTATCTTGGACTCAAAGTTTGAAAAATAGTCATTTTTTACTTGTGTCCAGCATGGAAGTTTCCTTTAATTACATGTGTGCTCTCACCATTTGTAATGTTACAGAAATGTAAGTGTGACAGGCTAGCTGGCAGTGACCTAGCCCAGGGCTTTAGAAAGGGCAAAAGATGATTGGAGGACTTGGGATTCCCTTTCCTCACCAATCAGGCCCCAGAGACTCACCTCCTATGTCCCCTGATTGGCCCCTTGGGTCACCTGGAGGGGGATAAAAGGGGTAGCGTGGGCTGATTCAGGAGAGACCAGCAAGGAAGGAGCTTCACAGAGCTGGCAAGAGCTGGGCCAGCAGGACAGGAGCAGTTGCCCCAGAAGAGCCTGAAAGAGCAGGACCTGCAGGCAGCAGTGGGACCCTCAGCAATGTGGCATGTGGCTGGCAAGAGAGGCCCCCCACTGGGCTCCAGGATCCAGGCTGCAGCCAGCAGGAGAGGCTCCCCCGCTCCAGCCGGGATCTGAGCAGTGACCTGAGAGGTTCCCAGCTCTTCTTCCAGCTCCTCCAATCAGAGGCCAGGCAGCTCGACATGAGGCTGGGGCTTCAGGAAGGTCAAGACCCCTAGCAGACTAGAGTAGTGCCACTGTTGGGAGCTGTATGGTAACATTTTTGCCTTCCATGTGGCAGGTCTGGGTTCAAGTCTGAGCTGAGGTGACTTGGGGTGAGTGAACTAACAAGAAGCAAATCTTCTTGCAGTGGAAAGGGGCCATTGTGCTTTCTCCTCCTCCAGGTACCTAGGCCCTAAATTTCCTTGACATTTGTATTTTGTGCCTTTTTATATTTCACCAACCCGTATTGTTTGTTCTGCTGTTTGTGTTTTATATTTTGTTAACCCTGTTTTTTGTCAATGATTGTAAGTGTCTAACCTTTGTTGAATCCTGCCCCCTTGGGGCATTGTAGTGTCCACTATACCCTCTGACTTATGCCTGTTATGTTCCCGGTATTCAAAGGTATATGGTTAAGTCCCCATTCATGGTCTGGCTCTGCTTTATAAGGGGAGGAGCGTCCCTACACCTCCCACAGCGCTTGTACATGTGCTTGATCCCTTCAATTGGAGAGGGGGTACCTCTTGGAGTACCGCCCAGGTTATATAAGTTACTTGGAAATGTATAGTCCTTGATTATTTGGTTCTAATTATATAACCACATTTTGAACCTCTAACAATGATTTGTGCTTATTTTTTATATGAAGATCTAATGTTTGCTCTATATTTTATTACTTACACAAGCTTTGGCTACACAACCAGTAGCAATGGAAACTGAGATGATAGATTTTTAGGCACAAACACAAGAGTTGATCAAAAATAGCATGAGCTGAATATGCTGAAGCTGTTCACACACACACACACACACACACACACACACACACACACACTACCTTTATATTATACACAGTCTATTACATATATACATTCCTGGGGACTATAGCTATTAAGTTAATACTGCAGAGTGTTTGTCCTGTATTAATATATGTTCCATTTTCTTTTTTAGTGAGGGAAGGGAATTTGAACTGACTGAACGCCTCAGTGGCGTTTGTAATTTAAATTCCAAGTTATTTATCACTAACTCACTGGTCTGAATCTGTCCCAGTTGGTAGTGAGTGAGGATCTGCACCATCTAATTTGTATTGGTAGTCTCTGTGAAACCATTAAGTGGTTTCACTCCAGGTCTTGGTGAACATACATCCGCTTCATACAGAATCACCTTCACAAATGGGAGGAAAAAGATTCTGAATATCTGTCAAGCTGCAGTTTGGAAGCTCTGTACAGGAATGTTTTGAAAACAGTATGCTTAAGGCACAAAAAGCAGGGAAGTTGAAGTAAGGAAAGGTCCTGTTCAGTGGCTTTTGGGGCAAGCACATCTAAATGTTAACTTTAGTGTTTGTACTGGAAGTTACATAGGGCCATGTAAATATTCCACTAGCCATTCTTCTGTCTAGTAAGGCCAAATTGTGCTGCATAGCCTTGAAGCAGGAGGAGAATTCCTCTTGTATAGAGGAACTCTCTATTAGCATAAAGCTGATTTAAGTACAGGCAAAGCCTCACCATTTGTGGGGGATATGTTCTCGTATCCCCCACGAATGGTGAAATCCAAATCCCCCGTGAATGGTGAATCCTGCATTCATGAATGCAGTGACCCTAGTGGCTGAGGGGGGGCACAGCTACTCTGGCATTGGTGGGAGCACTGCAGCAGTGGCAGGAGCCCAGTGGCAGCAAGCACAGAGCTCCCGAGGAGGTCCTTTAAGTGTATTTTAAGAAGTGGGTTTGGCATTTGTGAATATTTGAAACCGCAAATGCTGAACCTGCAAAAAGTGAGGGTTTCCTGTACCTCCACCAACTTTTGTACCAGCCACATCTTACTCCTAGCAGACAGGGAAGGAAGTGGCTTGTCAGAAAGTTCCAAAATGGGCATAGAAAGGAGTCAACAATTGCCCTGCTTCTCCCTCAGCAAATGGTAAGTCTGTAGTTCTAGTTTGTGCTGATTTTTAGAGGTTTATTTTACATTTATGATTTTTTTTTGAATTGCGTGCATGAAAATCCTATCTCTGATGGACATTTTGTCATTTATTTCAATGGGATAAGGATTTTACAGCTGGACATCCTCTCCCATCCTTAATGGCTTTCTGGACTGAGTTGTGTTGCTTTGTACATTCGATCTGCTGAGATCACAGTGGAAGGTAATGGTGAACCTGGCACCATGGACAGAAGTGAACTTGTACCTTGTCTCACACCACCAATACACTATGCAGTGGCAAAGCATCTAAGGAATTATGTCTAGGGTGACCATATGTTCCAGTTTGCCCGGGACAGTCCTGGGTTTCAAAGGCTGGTCTTAGGCAGCTTGGTGAAAATTAAAACAAGCATCTCAGAATTGCAGGCGTGCAGGGTGCAGTCCAGTGGGGAGGTTGAGTGGCATGGTGCATCAGGCAGCTCCACTTCCCCAGTGGACTGCACTCATGCCCCTGCCCACTGTCCTTTGACACTGCCTGCAGCAGTGCCACAGACTTGCAGAGGTGGGGCGGGCAATGTCCCAGATGTCCCAGTTTTCCTTTTGGTCACCCTAATTATGTCCCACACAACCGAGCCTTCAGCTGGGTGGTGTTCTTTTCTACTAGCAGGGTGAAATGTGTATAGTTATCAGTCCTTCCTTGTGCTGGTACCAGTGTTTCCTCTACTCTTTTGAAACCTCTGTGGAATTAGAATGAGTTCTGTGGTTATTGTGGTGCTTGTTCAGCAGTTTTTTCTGATTCATAACTGGAAATGTTAACACTTCCCTGTAAAGTGCCTCATTTAGAAACTTCCATCAGGATTGATTTTCACCTAAAAATGATTAAGAAAAAGAGGCCAGGCCTTGCGTATGCAGTGAAGGGGAAAAGTACATACAAGTTCTTGAATGCTTCTTGCTTCTGCCTGTTATAAAAGTTCATGTTCTCCTATTTCACTGTTGTCTATGTAATCTCACAGACTTTGTTGGCTCAGGCAAGAGGTATGGAAAAAAGAGCCACAAAGAGGCAAGAAATAGAACAGACCAGGAGAGACATACAATTTCTTATGAAGAAAAGCAAAAGTGCTCTGGAGAGAAATGAAGAGTAAGTGCTATAAGTTCTATATTGGATCTACCTCTAATAGGTTGTATGCATTGAGGGACAAAAGTAAATGGAAGCATTCACACCTCACATTACTGAGAGTGTCTGATTGTGTGCTGAATGTCCAAGGACCCTTGTCAGTGGCCTATTCTGGAGTTCTCCTTGGGTGCGTCTCCATGTGATGCTAACTGTGCAGTAGTCGAATAATACTGTGCAGTAGCATGTCACAACACCAACAGTGTTAATAAGCTACTGTGCAGTAGCATCACTAAAAAGGTGTTTGCCGGTGCTACCGAGCAGTAATTGTGGTTACTGTGCATTGATTTAGTACTTAACTATACAACTACTAAATAAATGTGCAGTAACCACTGTGCAATGGCGTCCTGTGTAGATGCTCCAAGTATGCATCTGAAACAAGCTGGTTTTCCTTTCCTCACACAAGACACTGTTAATTTTTTTCTCCCCATATGCACCAAAACAGTCACATCCACTGAACTTCCCTGCTCCTACCCATCATTCCCTGCCACCCACCTCAAGAATTCAGAAGCTGCTGATTAATCTGATGGACTTTCGCCCTCCCTCATCTTTTATCTCTTACATCTGAGCAAGTTTGTCAGGATAAGATAACTTAAGAGGTCTTTTAAATCTACTTTGAAGTTGTTTTTTAGTTTATTACATGTGTACACTTTGCTCTATTTACACTATGCTTTCAAAACATATTTTTCATGATTCTCTACTTGTTAAGATACTGAAGTATTGTAGAGACTGATTCTAAAATAGAGGAAATGCTGGTGAACATAAGATTCTAATTAACAGTAGCTAAATATACACTTGTGTATATGTGCCTACAGAGAGAGGATACATGATAGAGTGATATGAGATAAGGTCTTAGCGGTATGAATTTGGCTGAGAAGGTTAGCATAGGATCTGTACACCATACCACTGTATAGAGTGTTTAGTTTATATGCTACAGAAAAGCAACCCTAAAACTTTTTTCTTTTTCCATCTGCAAAGGTACTTTAGTTAAGACAAGTCCAGCTGAACAGAGTTCCAGGAGAATGATGATAAACTTTTTAAAAAATGACCTAATGTAACTCCAATGTTGTGACAATTTTTGGCCTAGAAGATTTTCAGAGCTAAAGGAAATCTTGTGTTTCAATAAATGCTTAGCATGCCTCCATCCTAGTGGTATCCTCATTTCAAACCCTGCAGGAGCAGTCGTTATCAGAATTCAGAACTGTGAAATTTTTATTTATAGTTGCATAATGAGTATATAGGGCATAGCTCGTACACATACGGCAATATTTAGCTTCTCTTGACCTTTGGTCTCATGTAATTTCGAGGGAAGGGGAATTCTCTTTGTAGGGTGAGAAGAATTAACTATTTATTTCTAAGGTTGATTACTCTGTTTCTTTAAATGGCATCTACCTGAAACGTCTTAGAATTTTAAGAAGTACAGGAGAGATGAGTTAGCAAGCAGAAGGCCGGTGAGAAGGTTGAAGTATACAATAAACTAATTGCTCACTTTGTGATTTGCTTTACAAAGTGTCACATGTCTAGCTCCTCCACACATGCTGCTGGGTTGTATGTCATCGCTTCAGTGCCATAAACACTCTGTTTTCTCAGAAAGGAAGTTGCCAGTGTCATGATACCTTTTTTATGGAACAAAGGTCTAGTCAAATGATGCATCAAGACTATACTCCTAGTAGGGCAGGGATAATGAGGCAAAGTCTGGGATTAACACTAGTAAACAAGTAAACCTCAGAGCAGAATTTGCCCTATGGCCATCTGTATGAATCCTCACATGAATAAGAACTTCAGGCTTCCTTGCACTGTGTGATCTCAGTGCCAGTACATAGTATGGTAATGAAAACATGGCTGTCATCACACTAACATATTGTTCTCTTTTGTTCCATTCTAGACTCAGACACGAACTTGAAATTGAACTGTGGGTGAGCCCAACTCCTGAGGAAAAGGCAGGTAAGTAATAATCCAGTTCTGACTGACATTGAAAAACAGAACACAGTATGACTCAGGGCACTGGAAAATTCAATGTAGCTTTTAAGCCAAAACAAAACAGACATGAATGAAGAGTGCCTCCAGAGGCTGGGGGGTGGGCACTCATCGTTCATGTCTGTTTGGCAGTGGAGGCAGGGGCATGGCAGTGGGGAGTGGGGAGCTCCTGCAGGTGGTTGCAGTGGTGTCAGTGGCGGGGGGTGCGGTGGGGTGGCAAGCACTGACTGATGATTTATGACCACCCGCAAATGCTGCTGGTAGCATTGGCGGCAGCTAGTGGCGATCGGTGGTGCCACAGATGCTGCTGGTGGTTTCTTCTCCAGGTATCATCATGGAGTACAGGGCCCCTTATGGAATAGAGTAATATTTTTATTATGTTTCTTTTGCTCTGTGGCTGATATGATGCCCATAAAAGTCCATAGGAGATGTTCCATTTATTAAGGAATGTAGAAATTGCCATACTGGGTCATACCCACAGATCATCTTGTTCAGCATCCTCTGGATAGCATTAGAGGCCTCAAAGGAAATTTCCAGAAATCCTCTTTTGTCAGATACAGGATAAGCTGATATTTCATGAAGATCTACTAACCTCTAAATAGAGTCCATTAAAACAATCAGCTTCAGGTTTTATAACCCTTCCAAATCCTATTTTAACATTAACTATAATAGCTCTGCATACACTTGTTATCCATATAACTCTCCAATTTATCTTTGAAATCTTACTAAGTTATTGGCCTCAACAATGACAACAAAGTGTATTATATGTTGAGTGAAAAATGAATTCCTTTGATCAGTTTCCACTTGACTTCAGTGAGCTTTGAAGCAAGGTCATTCATCTGTTTCGAAAATGAAAAGAATATGTAAATCTAGAAGTGTCCAAAAGGAAAGCAGACTATTTTATGGTGAGCTGGGACATTTCTGAAAGCTGTAAAATGTCATTAGGCTAGAATCTAGCTTGTCAAATATGACTGCACAGTAGGCCTGTGTGAATAGGGAAGTATTCGATTTGGATTGGGATTTGGCTTATTCGGAGGACAGTAATTTGATTCAATGATTTGAAACACTAACCCCATTTGATTTGTCCAGATCAGAATTGGAGATTTGATACTGTTTCGGTGCTGATTTGGAGATTCAGATCCGCTGGGGAGAGGCAGGCACAGCTGGGCAGCTGCACGTTCTCCCGCAGCTCCTCTGGCTGTGCCTGCCTCTCCCCAGGTTGGGGGTGCTGCAGGAGTAGCCCCCATGGCTGCCCCTGCCCAGCCCTGCCCAGCCCCAGCCTCCCAGCACTTTAAAAAAAAACAAAACAAAATGAAAAAAAACAGTGCCCCACACTCACTGGCTGCAGAAGCAATGATTGGGCACTCTGAGGGCTTGCGGCAGAGCCCTCCCACACCGTGTAGGTTGTGGGGGGAGCAGGGATTCCCCCTCCTCCCGCTTGGCACCTGTGTGGCAGCTGCCCTGTCACATGGGTGCAGCATGGCTTGGCAGAGTGCCGTGGGCTGTCTGGGAGCTGGGACTGGTGGGGCTGAGTGGTGCCAGGCTTTGGCTGATACCTGGAGCCACCCCAACTCCAAGACAGTGCATGGTGCCCTACCAAGCCATGCTGAACTTGTATCATGCGGGGGGCTCTGCCACGAGCCCTCAGAGGCCCCCAGTTGCTGCTGCCAAAGCCGGTGAGTGTAGGGCTTTATCTATCTATCTTTTTTGTTTTTAAGTGCCTGGAGGCTGGGGCTGGGCTGAGGCTGGGGCTGGGCACTGTGGAAAGGCGGGCACAGCTGGAGGAGCCATGGGAGAACCTGCAGCCGCCTGGCTGTGCCTGTCTCTCCCCAGCTGATCCAAATCTCTGAATCTCTTCGCATCTTTTCTGAATCAGTTCAGAGGCTTTGGATTCAACGTGGACCTTTTAATCGTCTTCCGGTTTGATTCGGATTTGGAGATTCAGCTGCCGAATTGGGCCAAATCTCTAAATCCAAATCAAATTGGCGACCGAAGCTTCACACAGCTCTACTGCACAGTAAATTTATATTTTATGTATTTGTTAAATTTTGTATATGATGCAGACAAAAAACATTGCTGCTTCTTATAGACTGGTGAGAACATATCAATTGGTAAACTTAAATTATATCAATAGACAAAGTAAACAGTTTCCTGGAAGTTTTCTGTAGAGTTGCCTTTTGCCTACTCTGCCCTTGATATAACTAAGGCAGCTAAGTTCAATGCACAGTGAAAGACAAAGAGATAACCTTGCTTTGGCCCACACTTTCCTCTTCAAAAAAGAAAACAATATTTTACCCCAGGTTGTGTGTGAGCTGTTATCATTGCCATATTCTGGCCATTAATATGACTATATAAACTCACTCTTCTGAACAAGTTTTTTTGCATAAAAGGTGTTGTATAATCAAACATACTTCTGCTTTTTCATCCCTCAGGAAATAAAGTGGTTCAAATTCCTCTCTGATGTAGCTCCATTTACTTCATGAAATATATGCTAGGAATGCAGTTGCCTTGCTATGTTGTTTCTGCAGCCTAGTACAGGCTTTGAATTCCAGAGCCTTTCAGCTAACCCAGTAGAGCAATAATCTTTGGCTCTAGACATGCTGCAGGGCTAAAGGATAAAACAATCTCAAGTTTCAAGGCTGAGACATTTCTGAAAAACAGAGTTGTGCAAAATGAGTTAGAAGCCTTTTTAAAAAGAAATGCTTTTACTTTGTTTAAAAGGGTTGCAACTCAAAGATACTCATCCAGTTATCCTTAATCTTCCCTTTCCCACCTTCTTACTTGCACATATGGGAAGTTTCAGGTGAAGAGGAATTAAAACAAAGTCAGCAGGAGTCAAGTACCGTTTTTATTCTCCCCTTTTCTTTTATTACAGTTGTGCTGAGAGGGCCCCAGGCATGAGATTGAGGCCAAGATGTGCAAGGAACTGTACAAACCCATAATAAAACAGAACTGTGAATAATTGACTGCGGGGTGGAGGGGAGCGGGGCTTACTGTCCAAATGAAAACACTTCATATTGAGTTGCTCCCAAATGATTCTTTTTTGTGTTTTGTTTTACCCCACAGAAGAAATACGAAAAATTCGGGTTGAATGAAATGTTCTTGATTGTTTAACTCCACTTTACCCCCTTCAATTTTTCATTTCAAAACATTTTATTTTGAAAATGTCAAAAACCATTAACTGAATTTTGTTGTAATTTGTGAACTGTTGTGGTCCCCCTAAAACTGCATTTTTCCCCCAGCAAATAACATACTCTTCTGCTGTATCTCAGGAAAGACTGAAGGCTAGAAAAGGGGAAGGCTGAGAGGGGATATAATAGAAGTCTTTAAAATCATGAGAAGTGTGGATAAAGTGAGTAGGGAACTGTTATATACCAAACACCAGGATACAAGAACTAGGGGACACCCACTGAACTTAGCAGGAGGCAGATTTTACACAGTGGGTGCATCTATATGTGCACTTTACTATGGAGCTGAATAATTAGTTCTGCATTAAAGCATCACCAGGTACACATGTGCCCATATTAGGGTGCAGTAAATTAATTAACTCTGCTGTAGGATAGTAATGTCTGGGACAAGTACTATCCTATAGCAGAGTAGTTACATGCACCAAAACACACATGTAGATGGTGACATGAGGGTGCTACAGTGCAGGGCCAGGATAGAAAAGCTCCAGGTTGGCAGGATGATTCCCCAGGCCCCCACGGCCAGCCAGGGCTGCTTTATCTCAGCTTAGAGTGCTGTAGTTGTGAGCATACATGGAAACACTGTGACCGGGAGCAATAAACTCTGGTGCAAACTGTGCCAGAATTTATTGCTACATGTTAATTGCATGTGTAGATGCACCCAGTGTGCAGTTAACTTATGGAATTCATTGCCACAGGAAGTTGTAGATGTAAATAGGTTTAAAATAGGACTAGACAGATTCATGGATGACAGCTTTATTGGAAGGTATTAAATATAACAATCAGGGATGCATCCTCTGACATTCCTAAAGCAGTTATGCCAAAGAAGGTGACAGGGTTGGGTTACTTGAGACATGTCTCATTCATGTACTCTCCCTTTACAGTATCTACAGTGACTTGCTACTGTTGGAGACAGAATACTGGGCTAGGTGGATTATTGGTATGACTAAGTATGGCACTTTTATGGTCTTTGTCACTCTCTCTCTCTCACTTTCTCTCTCACTCACTCACTTACTCAGTCACACACCCAGCTCTAATAACAGCTCTTACAAAGGCAGTGTTATTAATTCTCATTTGATAGATGGAAAAAAATTAGGCCTAGAGAGACTAATTTGCCTATAGCGGTATGTGAAACAGGCCATATTTGATTCAGATTTGGCCTGAATTGGGGACAGTGATTTGATTAGCTGATTCAGATCACTGTCCCCCATTCGATTCAGCCAAATCCAAATCTGAAGATTCAGTGCTGATTCAGAGAATCAGTGATTTGGCCATAGATACAGCTTTAAATGTTTTTTCTATATACCTCAAGGTAGCAGGTGGCTTGTGAACCTTGCGATGCTGGGGCAGATGGAACATCCCACAGGAGTGCGGGAGGACCTCTGGCACACTTCCCAGCAGACCCGGAAGTGGACCAGAGTGCTTCTGGTCCACTTCCAGGTCTGCTGATGAGCACACTGGGGAGCCTCCTGTGGGACACTCCATCCACCCCAGGATCACAGCGTTCACGAGCTGCCTGCTACCTTGAGGTATGTAGAAAAAATATTTAAAGCTGTGTCTATGTCTAAATCTCCAAATCCCTCTGAATTGGTTTGGAGGGTTCCAATTCAATTGGAGAGATTAAAGGCTCTCCTGATTTGATTCAGATTTGGAAATTTGGCCACCAAATCTGGCTGAATCTGTGCCGAATTGAATCAGGGGCTGAAGCTTTGCACACCCCTACTTGCCTATACTTACCTCTTCTGCCAGCCAGAATTCTGGTGGCAAACAACAAGTAAAGGCAGCATCTGGACACATCTGCATACTTGTGGATTCATCCGGTTTGGTGCAGCAGCTGTGCCCTGGAAAGTTACCAGCTGCTGAAGCCACTGCTAAAGCTGGCAGAAGATATCAAGATGTTTTACATATTGCCTTTTGCTGGCTGCTTGACAGTGTAGAACAGGGTCAGGCAATTATTTTGGGGAGAGGACCGCTTACCCAGTTTTGGCAAGCTGTCGAGGGCCTCATGGGGAACCCTGCCCCTTGACAAGTGCCCCACCCCTTGACAGGTGCCCTGCCCCCTGGTCACCATCTTGGGACCAATGTCCCAGGGCCAGCACTAGTGGGGCCCAAAGCAGGGCACAGGCTGGCAGGGGTCTGTGGAGCTGGGCTGGGCTGCACCAGCAGGGAGAGGGAGAAGCTGGCCCAGCTCCACAGAGCCCCTGTCAGCTGGGACCCTGCTCTCCTGCCACCCTGCTCTGGGCCCCATCGGCACTGGCCCTGGGACACCAGTGCAGGCTGCTGGCTGCTCACTCCCAGTGCCCCCCAGCCCTGTGGTACAGAAGGGGGCAGCTCACAGTCCTAACCCCCTGCTCGCTGGAAGGGAAGAAGCTGGTACTGAGTGTGGGGAAAAGCGGCCCCTCTCCTGCCCCATGGCCTATGCTCCCTGCTCAGCACCAGCTTATAACCTGGCCCCGCTCCCAGCCTGGGCTCCATGCCAGCTCTAGGCTTGCCTGTTGGTGGCAGCAGCTGCGGCCCCCCCCGCTTGCCATGCCGGGCAGTGTTGGCTGCTGCTGTCTGTCTGGAGCTCTTGCCCTGGGCAGCCCAGAGGCAGCGGTGGCAGACACTGCCCAGCACAGCAAGTGTGTGTGTGTGTGGGGGGGTGGAGCTGCTGTCACCACATGCAGCCCTGATGGGTGAGCCCATAGCTGGTACAGGGCCCAGGTTGGCAGTGGGGCTGGGTTACAAGGTGGTGCTGAGCACGGGGGAAGGGGGGAGTGACCCCTCGCCCACCCTGTGCCTGGCGCCCCGTGCTGCAGCTGTTCACAGCCTGCCTGGGTGTGCCTGTGCCTGCTTCAGACAGCCCCATGTGGGCTGTGAATGCCTGCAGCAGGGAGCACTGCCCATGGGGTGGGAGAGGGGCCACTTTTTCCCGCGCTCAGCACCAGCTTCTTCCCTGCCAGCAAGTAGGGGTCAGGGCATGTGCTGCCCCCCGCCTGTACTGCGGGGCTGGGGAGCAATGGGAGTGAGCAGGTGTGGGAACCCACAGGAGTATGGGTCCTGCACCTATGTCCTGGGGCCAGTGACAGCGGGGCCCAGAGCAGGGTGGCGGGAGTGCGGGGTCCTGGCCGGCAGGGGCTCTCTGGAGCCGGGCCAGATTCCCCCTCTCCCTGCTGGTAGAGCCCAGCACAACTCCACAGACCCCTGCCAGCCTGCACCCCACTCTGGGCCCCACTAGTGCTGGCCCTGGGCCCCACTAGTGCTGGCCTGGGACATTGGTCCCAAGACATTGGGACGTTGGTCCCAAGATGGTGACTAGGGCAGGACACATGTCAAGGGGCAGGGCTCCTCATGCAGCCCTCGACAGCCTGCCAAAACTGGGTAAGCCACCCTCCTCCCGAAATAATTGCCCGCTGCTGGATTAGGCTTTGGATTTAGCCTGAATCAGGGACAGTGATTCGATCCATGCATCCAGATCACCGTCCCCGATTTGAGTTGGCCAAATCTGAATCTGCCAATTCGATGCTGATTTGGCAAATCAGCAATTCAGGCACAGGCACAGTTTTAAAAGTTTTTTCTACATACCTTGAGGTAGCAGCATGGCTTGTGATCATGGCAGTGCTGGGGCAGATGCAGCATCCCACAGCAGCATGGGGGGGCTCTCCAGCATTCTCGGCAGTGAACCCAGAAAAGGACTGGAAGTACTTCTGGTCCACTTCTGGGTCGGCCAGGGAGCATGCTGGGCCCTGCCCCCAGTGTCCCCTTGGCCTGGTGATCATCCTCAAGGGGATCCTGGGTGCCCTCCAAGACCCAGGAGCACCAGTTGCTGAGCTGGGGGGTGCAGGGGGCCCCCCAGTGGGCCAGGAAGTGCACCAGAAGTGTTGAGCATGCTGGGGAGCCCCCTGGACTGCTGTGGGACTCTGCATCTGCCCCAGCACGGTAGGCTTCAGAGCCTTTGCTACCTAGAGGTATGTAGAAAAATCATTTAAATCTGTCTTTATGTCCAAATGGCTGAGGGAGGGTTCTGAATTGATTCAGAGAGATTCAAGGGTCCTCTGATTCGATTCAGATTTGGAGATTCAGCTACCGAATTGGGCCGAATCTCCCCCAAATCGAACTGTGGACCGAAGCTTTGCACAGCCCTAGTAGAAACTTTCTTTTACCTGGGAGGAATAGTGAAACTGTGTTGGCATTAACGGGGAGTTCTGCCAGTGCATAAGAGCTTTGAAATTTGAACATAGATTAATTTTGCCAGAAGACCTTGTGCTTTGTAGGCAGAACAGTGCCATGTAGAGCAGGCTTAAGGTATTTGGTAAAGAGAACTCTGTGGCTGAGGCAAGATATGGATCCAGGTTTCTTGAGTGTATATAGAGCCTTAACTGCAACAATAACACTTTGCAGTCCATGTCTTCTTTACAACCCTTATATATGGCTATACTGTTTTTTGCAAATCCCTTCTTTTAAACTTGCCTGTGCTTTGCAGGCTACAAAACATTTGATCATGGACAGGGTGTGTTTGCCATTTCTTATTTTGAATATGATCATGGAGAAAACTGCTGAACTCAAAGACACAAAATTGATGCCATCTCTCTCTGGGATGGGGGTGAGTGAAAAAGATGCTCATTGCTTGGAATAAGAAGCACAGTTTGGCACTCATGTGGCTTCTCAGGGTTGGTTAGCAAATTTGCAGATAAGCAGGGCAGCTGGATAGGTGGGAGGGAGCCATGCTTTGAAACAAACACAGTAAAATATTGTGCAATTAACAAAGAAATCTTTCTAAGTTTAGATGTCTAGGCATTTTACCTGGGCCCTCAAACTGGGATTGGAACAATTTAGCATAATATAGCTAGCTTGCTCTTTTTTATGAATGCTGTCCTGTTAACCACGCCTGCCTTTTTACAGTTCCAGAAACCCATGATGACCCTGCAGTGAAAATGCCTGTAAAGAAACAACTTTCCCTGGCAGAGAAGGTTGAATCTATGAGGTGTCAAGTTCTCGCTAAGTGGGAGGAAATACAAGCTTTAGAGAAAGAGATTAAAGAAACCATGACTCATGCTGGGGTTGCAAACACCATAGAGAAGACTGTTAAAGAGATAGAGGCAAGAGATAATTATTTCTAAGCATTTTGTGTTCATTTCACCTGAGAGGTATCCATATCTAGCTTCCTTGGTGACAGGCTTTTTAGAAAGGATATTGATACTCAGTAGTCTTTATTTACTTCTCTGAAGACATACACAGCTACTCCAGATACTTCTAAGGCTCCAATAGTCAGAGTATCTGGGGCTAGGATCCTGCAAAGTGAGGCATCTGGGTGGACTTCTGAAGTAAATTGAGCTTGGCCAGACACAAGGGTGCTCTGCATACACCATGTTATAGGACTGGGGCTTTCTAATCATATGATTTGGCGGGGCAGGCTGGGGGTGGGGGGAGGAAAAGAGAGTTTATCAAGACGCAGGGTCAGGTTTATTCTCTCCTTTTGCTCCTGCACCCGGTGGGCGTGAATTACTATGTGGACTGGTAGAGTCATTACAGAATTTTTGAGAATTGCTCATAACTAACGAAACTCTTCTCTCATTGAAGGCAATGGTAAAACGCTCATTTTTAACATCAGTGGTTAGCAGAGTTAGGTCAGTATGGAGTCCTTCTAGAATCAGACTAGCTGTTCAGACAACTGAATGAGCCTGAAAATTTGATTATTTGGATGTCTAAATGAACTTAAACATGACCACAGAACTTCATACTCAAAAAGAGAGGTCTGGTCAAACCCAGGCTGAAAAATGAGGTTCATAATATATTGTTAATATCAAATAAACAATTAATAAATCAACAAAACTTATTATTGGACTTGTGTATTGATACAAATACTGATGTTAATAGTTGTTACTTATTATTATTAGTAGTAGCAGTAGTAATATTACAGTGGCTTTCTGAGATCCCAAGTGAAATTGTATAGTGGTGGACACTGCACATAACACTGTAGTAGATAATCCTTGGCTCAGGCAGCCAGTCTGACACAGATCTTGCAGAGACTGCCTTATGAGCCTATATATGCATTGTGAATGGTCATGGGACTATAAACAATATGACAAGCTAAGCATAGGGTTTATAAGTGCCCACACTATTCATATCTAAGACATTAAAAAGACCATTACCTTTGTTTTGGAATTTGTGTAGGTAGAAATATCAGCTGCTCTAAATAAAGCCATGTGCACCCATCCTTGGCAATGGTCAGGTTAATAGGAATTTCAAACAAGTTAAGCAATGAAGTAATTTCAAGCAAATAAATAATGCCTGAACATTTCCTGCTTACACAGAGAGTGAAATATGTCACAGTTAATGTTTGGTATAAACAAAAAAATGTTTGTATTAGTATTTAGGTTTTGATAAGCATCTCAAAGTTTTCCAACCCTTTTATCCTTTGCAGCGGTTTAGCATATTGACAGGATATCAGATATTCAATTGTACTGCTATGCAACAGAGCAGTCATACAAAGATGTGGTATCCAGGGAAAATTATCAAAAATATACACACCAAAAATCACATACACGTTTTGTCTTTACCAGCGCAAGCACACAGACTGTCATTGTGTCACTTTGCTTTTCTGTGAACTGAATGATGCATTCAAATGCTTTGTTTTCCCTGCGAGAATTTTCAGTCATCCCCTTGTGCTCTTACCTAACTGTATAAGACAGTAGATTGTCACTTGTTTCAAGAGCACACAGCTGCCCACAAATGACAACACTTATTTGGAGACACAGCCTTGACTAACATCGATGAACGTATATAGTGTTCATGTTAGAGAGATGAATAGCATCATTCAGTCACTACAGTGTTCCATTCTCTTGCTGCCAAACAAAGGATGTAAGCCCAAGAGTTCTTCTGAAAAGTTTCTTTTGCAAAGCAGTCCATGGTGCACAGCACCTCAGAGCCAAAAATATCATTATATTGGGAACTCTTTCTGTAAAAAACCACAAATCTCTCTGAGAGACTCTATTCCTCTGTTTCAAAGATGCCTATTACAAGTGGTAAGATTATTCATGAGTTGTAAATTTCTGGTCATACCTTTTATTTTTGGACTGACTTGTACCTGGGCTGTAATGAGGAACAACACCCAGCAGATGGCAATGTTGTACAGCACTCATAGTTTAAGACAAGATGCTGCAGCAACTGTGGCCTAAAAGGCTTCACATAAAACCACTCTAAGCACTCTTAGCCAGTGAGAGACAGGACTGAGAGTGAAGCAGTCCCTCCAAGCAGCATGAAGCGTTAACCGACAGAGCAAATGCTTGATTGCTTAATTCTTATTTAAATGCGTGTAAGGTCTTGTTAAATTACAATAATAAATTCATAATCTAAATCTGTCCATTGATTATTTATAGAAGTGGCAGGCATATTATCACTTAGAACAGCAACCTAATTGAACTACCTGCTTTCTCTATTTCTCCTAATACCATGATTTAATAATGCTAAGAAAGGAACAACATGTACTTCTGTTCAGTTGTTGAAATAGATGTCAGTTCAATGGATTTGCTATTTTGGACATGTCTTGCTACATTTTAGTTGACCCTGTTGGATTGCTTTTTCAGGCTGAAGCAATGAGGCTCATCTCAGCTAACAAGTTTCTTCAAACCCAAATAAAAGTAAGTGTCCCCCTTTAGAGCTATGATATGCTCCAACAGTGCTTTATAAACCAGTTTCCTTCAAAGCTATCATCACTAGGTTTGACTTGAAGTCATAGGAAAGACTTTCAGTGAGTTCTCCGGGCTCCAAGTCAAGGGCGCTGTGAATGGCCTGCTACAGATAGAAAGGGTTTTTTTTGTTTTTTTTTTATTACTATGATGAACTATGGCACTCTGACCATGAATTGCTCGGGAAGAAGATCCGAATGGTTTCTTTAGAAATACAGGGTCTTAGAGATACCTGGAGGGAAAAGAAAAAGAAAAAGTAGATAAATTTGGAGTAAAATAAAATAATTGTATGGAGCAATAGGACTGCACTAAGCACTCCAAGAGTGTGTGTCAGAATAAAAAAAAAAAAAAAGATAGACATCATTTCCTATTTTGGTGAAATGTGAATGACAAAATTAATTGGTCCAAAAAAGGGATTTTGTTCAGCAGCTATATATGAAAAACAAAACTTCACAAGAATGACAAAAACGCAAGTCAGTCTAGTAGAAGGTAACTAGTGTTTTACCATTGTAGGCTGTGAGTTTTTGAAAAAAATATTTAGCTAGTAACAACAAGTCATACATAATACCAGAAAAATGACAATAACAAAAATAACCTTATACTTCTGTAAATTAGCTTGCTTATAGTCTATCTTACACTGTGTGTGCATGAAGCAACAGGAAGCACTGCATAATGTACAAAGGTGTGTGCAACCTTAAACTTCCTGCTGAAATTTAAATGTTTAATACACAGTTGAGAAACCCCTTGACCTTAATTTATAGTGGAGGTTAATGGGGTTAAAAGACTCTCAGTATTACAAATTAATACCAAAATTATCTGATACCACTTAGGCTTTTCTTTCTAAACTACTGTACTCAAAAATATGTTTATATTTCCCTGTGTGTATACATAGTTGCTTTCTTTCTATTTGTAGGATGTTGAATACAGCATAACAGATACCTTAAATAGACAGAAGATCTCCCAAGAAAGTCAACAGTAAGCTGGAATAAAACAAGATAGTTGTTGCTTTTTTCTTTAAGTGTTAAAGAACAATGGAAGCCCTGTCACAATAATATTTCAGACCCACATATGATCAGTTTTGCATAGCTGCTAGATTTAAGTGCACCTCAGTACCACATGCATAATGGGAGCCAAGGTATTTTAAAGTGCTTTGCTCATATTTAAAGCATGGAATCGGTTTCAAGTGAGCTCTGACTCCTACAGTCAACCAAGAAAACCAAAATATGAACAGTGCTTATGGGAGGTGTTTGACTGACACTCCCAATCATTGTAGCTGACCAATTAGCCTTAGAACAAATATAGTACAGCACTTACAAATTTTCCCAAACTACTCTGCCAGCATGCTCCTACTTGACTTGCTGGAGTGACCTCTGAGCATATTAAAGTACTACAAAGTTTTTCTCCGGGTAAAAATAGATACAGCCAAATGAAGTCTCCACAGCTGATCCATATTGTGGAATGAGGCACTCGTTGCTTATTGTCCTGCATCAGGCAGGGGTCTGATGCGGGACAGTCAGATAAATGTTCCCCTTGCATCCCCTTCCCCTCATTCCTCACTGCCGTGCACCTCCTTGCTGGGACCTGGGTCCCATGCTGGCCTGTGCCTCACATGGAGACACAGGTCAGTGTGGGATGGTGCAGAGGCTCAGAGCAGCAGGATTCGGGGAATACCCAGCATCCCATGCCTCCATTCCAGGAACTGTGCTGGGACATGGGCCTCCACATGAAACATGGGCCAATATGGGTCCAGGCAAGGAGGTATAGGGTGGTGTGGAACCTGGGGCATTTCCAGTGTTTCATACTTCCATACTGGGTCCCATGCCACCCCCTACACCTCCTTCCTGAGACCCGCACTGACCCATGCTTCCTGTGAATCATGGGTTGGCACAGAATCCAACATGGAGGCACAGGGTCACACAGGTCATGGTATGGAGGCACTGAGGATTTCCCAGTTCTCATGCCTCCATGCTGGGACCTACATAGGCTTTCACTGTTTCTCAGGGTAGGTCTCGATAAGCAGGGAACCCTGACTTTCCTTACCTATGGAAAGATGCTCCAAGTTTCCCCAGGGTGCATCTCTGTAAGTAGAGACAGCTGGGCAGGTGCTGTATGGGAATTCTTGGCGTACATAGGATTGGGCCCTTCCAAGCGCTGGAGCACTGCCTGGGGCAGCTGGGGATGGCAGACAGTCTAGGTTGCCTGTTGTCTTCTGTCACAAAGCAAATAGATGTCCACTACAATAACGTAGCACTATTTTACACTGCCTTTTGATGTCCTACTGATGTGATACAACAAAAGATAAGCATGTGTATTTGTTCATCATCTGTACTACCATAACATTTTTTTCTGGCAGCACAAATGCAACATCAGGTGATATTTGCTTCTGTTCAATATATGCACTCAGTCCTTGGCCTGTTCTGAGACTGCAGACTTGTGCTAGCTGTGATGATTTTTTGCAATGTGGACTTCTCTATGCTGAGAATTGGACTGTGACAACCAAACTAATTTCAATCTATTTTCTGTGAGCTTCCAGGTTTACCTAAATGGTGTTCATCTTCAAGGTATTTTAAAGTGCGTTGTAAAGTTACTAGTTTAGAAACTTTCAGTTACAGCTGACATTGGCTGGATCTGAACTGCTTGCCAGGGCAGAAAGTTTTGTAGTCTTGAGGGCCCTGCTACATGTTCAAATTAAAGCTGAATAGAAACCAGCTATGGATCTATTCAAGCACTAACTTTATAGCTGGTTGGTTCTTTTTATAGCTGAAGAATCATTTTTATTATGTGATAATTACTTTGCATATGTGGCTATGTAACAGGAAACCCTTGCCCTGTGACTGGGGGTAGGCTATGAGGCTAGCAGGACCAGCAAGGGCCCTTTAAGAGCAGGATCTTTGCCCAGAGAAAAAGGAGCTCAAGAAAGAAAAAGGAGAGCTACAAGGGCCTCCAGAGAGAAACCCTGGGTGGCAAGCAGTGGCTCCTGCAATGGCCAGTAGCTCTGCCCAGGGAGTGGCTGAATGCTAAAGTGATTGCAGCTCAAGGGCAGGCAGCTGACAGGGATGCAGAGAGGGGGCAGAGAGGGTTTTTTTGGGGGGGGGAGGGGGACGGGCTTGCTTTCTTCTTTTTTCTTATGCTATAGGACCCAGAAAGGTTTTAAATCCACGTTGGTTTTCTTGGAGAGTGTCCAGAGGGGTGGTATTTTAGTTTGAAGCACTGGCTAGCATTTCTTTTCTGTTCAATTGAAAGACTGAGAGCGGCTGTGAGGGGAGGTGGAGGCCACATTGCAGGCACCTTGAAGTGCCCTTTAAGATTAACCCCTTGTAGGTGAGAGAGGGAGAAAGAGACTTCAATCCTTCAAGGTTTACAGATCAGGAGGGCCCAGAGCCCTGACCATGGGGGTTACTTTCTAGTTGTGCTGTTCCTACCAAGGAGGTAAGGACAGACTACGTAGGCTTTTGGCTGAAGGCAGCAGCTAGAGCAAGTAGGCTGGGAGGGATGTTAGAGGGTCAGGGCTTAGACAAGTATAGAAAAGATAGAGCCAAGTGACCCAAAAAAACCCCCCACTCTAAGGCCCAAGATACCTCCCACATAATTGGTTATTCCATCAGGTGAGATGCAGGATGCTGGTTTGGAAGAGCTTGAGTGGGGGCAGACTAAGTGGTTGCTGAGTGTTCCTACTGCCTGGCAAGGTTAGTCTGGCCACAGGATGGTCTAAATTTATTGCATGATTAACCAGTTAATTGTGTGATAATTACTTTGTGCTTGTGGCTGGTTTTACGTTGCATGTGTGACTGGTCAAAATGTATTGCACAATTGGCCAGTTAATTGCAAAATATATGTAATGTGTAGCAGGGGTCTTGGGTATCTTCCTTATTCTCCTGCTAATATCTTGCTAGTATGAAAATACAAAAAGAAAAATATACTATGTGTAGCTAAATCTGAATTATACAGAGCATACTCTTGACATCCATGCTGGTTCCAGAGGTAAATAGGAAATATATTATTGCTGTGGTTTTCATTACATGCAGAGATTTAGCCCAAGACTTGGTTTGTTATTATTTGCATTATTATAGTGACAAGGAGCCATGCTGAAGGACTGGAAGTGTACCACACAGAACAATGTCTAGCAATGTAGTTTTTACCTAATCACGTATTGCTATGTGAAACATCTGTGTTTAAGTTAGCATAGATATGTAAATGTGTGGAGTTGACTACTGGTTATGTCTTATCTTTATGCCACACAAAATTGCAGAAAAATATAACAAAAGTAGAAAGTGGTTAATGGTGTACTTTGAAAAAAAAAGAAAAAAACACCAAACCCCTCAAAAAAGCAAATGCCCAACTTTATAAATGGTTTAAGTACCCAGTTCAGTAATAGAATTTGGGCCAGTTATTTTAGCTAGGCTGTGCACCTGCAATTGCATACACATATTTGCATATGCATAATTTAACTAAGCAAATAACTGTTGCCTGCAGACAAATCAACTGTTCTGCAGACCAAATTATACTTCTTAACCTGCCATCTCCCTGCAAGGGCCCCATTTTTTTGTTTTTTTTATCAAGTATTTCCACAGACCAGTTAGAGATATTTGTCATATGTTGGTATAAGACCTAGCCCAGTAACTTTTAAATAGACTTCACTGGATTTTGGTTCTTGTCTATGCCTGGGCAGCAGCATGGGTTGACCCCGTAGCACACACTATTTACCTGTTCCCACAGGTATGCTCCAAAACTAGTAGTTCTGTCCTTGAGGTTTGGATCTGTTACCAGTAGCTGCTCTCTGAAGCATGCCAGAAACTGATGCTGCCTATACATGTGCTCAGGGGTGGGGTGGGGTGGGGGAATTTTAATTAGAGCAGTTCCTGGAGAGCCATTCTAATTAAAACACCTTACCATCACATGTATTAATCCCGCACAGATTTTAAAATGGCCACAGGATGCTTTATCTAAACTTCATTCAGCAAGGTTTAAATAAAGTGTCCCAGCAGCCATTTTTAAACCTGTGGGGGCTTGTACACATGGCGATGAGGCCATGCTGCAGTATTCTAATTAGCATGTGGAGCAGATGCAGACTCAATTAATCGAGTCTGCTCTGACGTGTTCTAAGCAGAATACAAACTGGCACGCAGATAGACACCCTGAGGTCTTGACAGCAGCCACAGAGGGTTACCCCTGAGTAGCCACACTGGTGTATTTCCAGATGTGGAACATGTCATCAAGGGTGGGTGGCCAGCACATGTTTGGGAGCAACTAGCTGCAGGGTCACTGAAGTGTAGATAAACTTTTATGTCTGAGATAATATCTCTTTAGGTCCCGCAGTATTATAAAACGACACAATTTATCATAGCTAATAGAGATGTTATGATAGGAGGTAACTGTGCTTTTAGTACTCAAAATCCCAGGTCCAGTTTTTACAGATAACAACATGTCTGTATGTACACAAGCCATGTACAACATTCCCAAATGCATACCTGAAAATGTGAGATGGGTGAAAATCTGAATTTAGTTCTATAGACTGAATCTGGAATGACAAGTTAATACAGGCTGCTGGAATACTATTTCCTTCTAATTATCTTCCCAATGCACACAGGTAAGGGAGTTTCTATGTTTTGTCTTCTACCCTTGAGTTGCTAACTTTTAAATTCTCATTAGGAACATATAAAATGCACTGCTCTGCTTTAGGCACTTTACTAAAGTCATCAACTATATCAAAAAGAGAATTGTGAAGTCACATCTTGACAGAGAAAAAGATTTAAAATTCCCCTTTAAATGGAAGCAGAAGGTTTTGAAAATGTTGCAGTTCAGTTCCTATTCATTTACTGCTTTGTTTCCTTTGTGGATTGCCACAATGTGACACCAGTGATAACAATGGATTTTTGGTTTTGGAGGATCACATTACGTATACACTTCACGTGGGAGATCTGGAGCTGTTGAATAATAATATACAAATACTGATATGTTCATAATTTAATGTGAACAGTGAATGTGACTTGGCCAGTGAGGTGACGTTACTTAAATATAGGTTTTTTACACTTTCCTGTATGAATGCATTCATCTAGTTTAACAGGAAGAAACTGGAAAAATAGGCAGGAAAACAAGGCACTAGATCTAGTTAAGCAGGCTCCCAAGAAATAGTGGGAGAACAATTTCCAGACAATGCCATGCTTACAGGCTCTAGCTCAGCTTTTCAAGACTGCCTTGACAGACCTGGGAATGGAAAGATCAAGGAGTCTAGCCAATTACAAAAGGATGCTTTGCTTGCACGTGTGTGTATGTGCATGTGTGGTGACCAGGGGACTGTGCAAGATTTACTGTGACTCCCCCTGTAACCGATAGGGGGAAAAAACCTGATTTTGAGTTCAAATAAGAGACTGTCACTTATGCTGTAGGGTTCTTGTGAGGTTTTTTAGAAAGCTCTGACCTACCACGATCCTCTAGCTGATAAGCCTGACATTCATATAATCTGATTTGTTATTTTAGGATCTCTTTGTTTTTCAGAAATGCTTTGGTTTGAAATAAGCAGCACAATATATATCAGGCCAGCTGAAGTAAGCACCCACTGCCTGCAGTCCAATTCCCTGTCTGAGAATGGGAGAATCTCAGGATTCTTGTCTGAGAGAATGGTCATGGTCCTAGGCCAATGTGGGGGTCTGAGGGGCAATTAGCTTTGTTCTTGTGATAACTCAGGCCTGGTGAGTTGGCAGGTTGGGACTTACAGAAGTGTGAATATTTTTAGTTTCTGAAATTTCTCCTTGCTCTATGAGGCAGAATATCATTTTAGATTAGAATTGTATACCCCGGAGATCAGGAATGGAGCTTCATAAACAAAATTTAATGCCATATGGCAAAGCAAACTTGTGGAAAAATGGAATTGCGCTAAATTTGAAGAGCTAATAGAAACTGGTTCAAATAAGAAGTAAAAATGTGGTATTATTGTATTAACACTATTCAAATGAAGCTCTCGGTCAGATGAAAGGATATTAGAAATAAAATATTAAGGCAATTAGTAATAGATATACTTTGAATACAAGGTTAATTAGTTTCATTTGCATGCTGTTAATTATGAAAAGTAATTAGCTCTGAGATACTTAAGGAAGTGCTCTCACTAAATACTTTTAAGATGTAACATAAAGACTTTTAAATTTTGCTGCCAGCAGTGCTCACATATAAACCCTTTACAAATATATGGTGCCTTGGGATATTTGCATAATAAGGCATTTTATAAAACTGATCTCCACAGTTTTGCCCTCCTAATATTGTGATTCACGTTTCTGGAGCTGACGTTATTCTCTGTCTTCAAGACAGATCAGGAGGACTAAAACATTAGCAGTAGCATAAGATTTCTGAATCAAATCCTGTCCTGAAGCAGAACTGAAAGAGATCATATAATTGTTTGAAGTCAGAACTGTATCATCCTTTGCCCTTAATGCACACATGATAATTCAGATGACATTTAATTATAGGAGAGGCCTAGATTAATACATATTTAATCTCTACAGTAGCAGCATTCTCCAGGTGCTGTGAGATTGTCCAGGGAACAAGGGGCAAAACATGTAGTCTAGAACAAAGTAAATAATTTGCAGCCAAAACTTTCTTCAGCTAAATTTTACCTTGTTTCCTGCAAGCATTTTGTGATTTCCTCAGATTTATTTGCTGTTTCATAAATGTACATTCAGGTTTTTTGCTCTGTTGATTAATTGCAAAGATTCTAACCTCGAGCTGTGTTGCTTCATTATAAATGGGCAAATCTATTTTGTTTATTTGGGTTTTTTTGATGGGATGACCAAGTATGTGTTAAGGGGAGCAGTGGTAAAATTCCTATCAGAATTTGCTCCTTGTGATTGTTAGTAAAATGTATTCTTCATATTTTTGTGGAATGCGGCCATGAAAGAATGACAGGACTAGCTGAAGTAAATCCATTGAAAACCGTGAGTGAATCTGAAGGGTGTTGAAAATTGCATTTACTATCAAGTTCTCAGAGCCAGTGTAGGTTAATGAGGTGACTGGTGTCATTAACACCTGATCTGTGACTTGCTGCGTATTGGATAGGAAAGCAATATGTTGGAGCAGATAGTGCCAGCATGTAAAGCTATCCACATTTAACTTTATAAAGACTGTACAAGCTTGGAACCATTAATGTAAGCCATTATTGAGCCCCAGTTAATTTTTCTTCAAAGGCACACGCTGTAAAAAATCTTACTGTGATCTGTGCCTTGAGCAAGAGATTTACATGGAGTAACAAAAAGCAATGCTCCAAACCTTTTGCCTCCAGCAGAGAAAGCAAGGATCAAGCACTAATGGTGCTTCCAACTTTGTTCTCTTATATTGCTGATAATGGAAGAGCTATCTGGGGGGTTGCTATGCAACACCCAGAAGTGTGATCTGACATACGTAGGCTTTTTACTAACTGACTATATTCCTCATATATGTTTATCTGTGCTTTCCTTTTTCTTTTTCTTTTTTTTAGAAAGATGTGGGACACGCTGAAGACCTTCTTGTCACTTGAAGATAGTGAAGCAATTTCAGACAAATCAGAAAAATGATGTGTAGAAAGATAAATTCTAGCTGCACTGAGCATACTTTTGACATCCTGAGACCATGCGAGATGAAACCCAGTTTTGAAAAACTGATGCTGAGGCTTAGAATCAAGTATTATAATGCAACTTTAATAAGATAAATGTGTGTCAGTATTTGCACAGATTATCATGGGTGTAGACACTGATATTTCCATATGCCATCTAGAGAAAGGTCCACCACTAATAATAGCAATAGTATAAATAGTGGTGCCTTTCCTTATATGGTCTTCAGTAGAAACCACCCTCATTTAGTAGTGGAACCTTTATTCAAGGACCAGCTATTTAATTAAACTCCCACAGTAGAACTCACAACTGCAAGTTATTTAAGTAAATTGAAGTTGCAGCTTCTAGAAATGATATACATCTATAATTTTGTGCATATTCATTGTTGTGAGTATTATATTCAAGCCTTGAACCTGGCTGATGCAGAGGGATATGGCATAGTGGCAATGCCCCCTCCCCTCAGCAGCTTTTTCTTTTCCAGAGTCTTAGTTTTCCCTTTATACATCTCTAATTGATATGTTTGCAAAAAGAGTTTTGAAAATAGGAACCAAGTGTAGCCCAGGTAACTTGGGTAGACACTCCCCTTCTCCAGTTGAAGGGGATTGTTAGCTGGCAGGTGTGCTGTGGGGCGGGAACTGCAGACCTCTCAGTTTTCCTCTGTCCCTATAGAACCAGGCCAGGACTGTCAGGGGACTTAACTATATACACATTTATTTACATTAACTTATCACAAGGGAAAAGAACATGGATATAAACATATGTACAATGTATGTATACACTTATAAGATATCTAAACCAGTAACATAAACAATACCCTCTGGGTAAATAACATAAAAACTTATACCAGTGCTCTCATATACAGGTACATATCTGATCTGAAACAGATAAACCCCAAAGATAAACTTAATCCCGAGGGGAAACCCCAGTGCCCTTGGGCTTTTCCCAAGCCCTACAAAGAAGCTGATAACTTTAAGGGGGCCTTCTCAGTGGGACCTCCCCTTTCAGGAGCCCTTAACTAACCAGGGGAGGACTCCCCTCCCCTGTGGGAATCCTCTTTTCCCTGCAACTCACAGCTCCCAGGCCTGGAGGATGGTCCTTGTCATCTGTGCCAAGCTGCTCTCTCATGTGCAGTGGGTTTTGGGCTTCGGGGTGTTGGGGGGTGGTCGCTGTGTCCTGGAACAGGGATTCTCTATGCAGGGCTTCTGGGTCCTCTGGCTTGGCCCTGTCTGCTGGCTCAGTAGCCTGATCACCACCTGGCTTTCTGGACTCAACCTTTTGCTTTCGGTCAGAGGCCTGGTTAGCACCAGGCTCAGTCTGCTCCCAGACCCTCTGTGCAGTGCCTCCTGCACCAAGCTCCCAGCCTTGTGCTAGGAGTTGAGGACCTGAGCTGCCCAAGTGCTCCAAAGGCCCTACTCCATGCACCATCCTGTGCACAGGTCTCTGGCCAGACACCAGAGATTGCAGACCCGAGCCACCTCACGCAGCTCCCAGGGTCTGGACACCATGTGCCGTGCTGCACACCGAGCACCTGGCTGCTGGAGCCGTCTGCCATTCCCCACTGATGGAAGTCTTCAGAGGTGCTTCTGGACTACTGCTTTGCCCTGCTGAGCAGCTCTCCTCAGCTCTTCTAAGCCCTGCCCTTCTCTCTTCTCTCTGCTGGATGTGCTCTCCTCATGCTGGGCATGCAGCTCCTTTTATATGCTCCAGGGTCTGCCCCTGAAGTCTTCTGGACCTGAGTGTTGCAGTCCTCAGTCATTCCATGGTGGGGGGGAGAACTCCTCTCCCCTTCCTCTCAGGAAAGGGACGTGACTGCACTCCTCTTGCTACCTCCTGATTGGGGGATGAGCTCCACCAATCAAAACAGCAAGATTTCAAGCCTGGGACTGAACCCAACCTCCAAAAGGCAAGCCTGCTACACAAGTATAAATGAAGCAGCAGTGGAATCTTGATTTTGCAGAGGATCCTAAAAATGCTGTAGAGATGTGAACTATCCTATTCATCTCACAGAGGTGGTAACTCCAATGCCAGTGGGGATATTCTAAATGCCAATATTGCTTACTCTTTAAGTGCTCATCAAAGCATGTAAGTAAAACAAAACGAGGAAGGATCATAATGTGAAGACACATGCAATGTGACAGCAGCAGCACACTTGGTGCAATATATGTTTGAGTTTGGGGACAGCACCACTATATATGTTCTTCCTGGTTAGGTAGGAAACAAACCCAAAGAGCCCAGTAAGGCATGCATACTTCATGGTGAAAAAGATGGTCATGGTAGATCTTATGAGTCTGAGGGGCAGTCACATACAACGTGGTCAGAGAAAGCATATAAGAGAAAGCCAACTTACTAAATGGGTACTTTGCATCATTTTTTCATCAGTCCCAAGGGGCACCCCTGCCCATTATGGGATGGGAATGCCTGGGTAAGGGTGATTCCTTACCCTCCATCAGTGCTGATCTTGCAAAGGAATACCTTGAGAGGCTGGACACCTTCAAGTCAGCTGGCCCTGACAGTTTACACCCCAGGGTACTCAAGGAGCTGGCAAGCATCGTAGCTCAGCCTCTGGCACAGATGTTTGAGAACTTCTGGTACTCTGGTGAAGTGCCCAAAGACTGGAAGAAGGCCAATGTGGTGCTTATCGTCAAGAAAGTGAGGAAAGTGGATCTGGGAAACTACAGGCCCATCAGCCTGACCTCTATCCTGGGAAGGTCTTAGAAAAGATTATCAAAGAGACCATTCTTAACAGATTGGCCGATAGGTCTTGCTTGACCAATCTTATTTCCGTTTATGACCAGGTGACCTTTCACCTGGACAAGGGAGAAGAGATTGATGTCATGTATCTTGACTTTAAAAGTCTTTGATTTAGTATCCCATGATCACTTCTTAGCAAAACTGGCCAAATGTGGTCTTGGCTTCACCACAATCTGCTAGCTGAGGAATTGGCTCCATGGTCGGACCCAGAGGGTGGTGGTTGACGGAAGTCAATCTTTGTGGTACGCTGTGACCAGTGGGGTCCCTCAAGGCTCTGTCCTTGGGCCAACACTATTCAACATCTTCATTAATGGTGTGGACATTGGTATCAGAAGTGGACTGGCCAAGGTGGCCAATGATACCAAACTTTGGGGCAATGTGTCCACACCTGAGGGCAGGAGGGTGATCCAGGCTGACTTTGACAGACTCAGAAAATGGGCAGACGAGAACCTTATGGTGTTCAACACTGAAAAAAGCAAGGTTCTCCACCTTGGGAAGAAAAACCCACAGCATGCTTATAGGCTCGGCAGTGCTATGCTGGCTAGCACTATGAACGAAAAGGACTTGGGGTCCTGATTGACCAGAAGATGAACATGAGCCTTCAATGTGATGCTGCGGTTAGTAAAGTGAGAAAAAGCTGGCTTGCATCCATAGATGCTTCTCAAGTAAATCCCAGGACGTCATTCTCCCATTGTACTCGGCCTTGGTGAGGCTACAGCTGGAGTACTGCATCCAGTTTTGGGTTCCACAATTGAAAAAGGATGTGGAGAAGCTTAAGAGACTGCAAGGGAGAGCCACACACATGATCAGAGGTCAGGAAAACAGATCTTATGAGGAGAGGCTGAGCGCTATGGGATTCTTCAGCCTGGAAAAGCGCAAGCTTACGGGTGATCTGGTGGCCACCTGTAAGTTTATCAGGGGTGCTCACCAGGATCTGGGGGAATGTCTGTTCACCAGAGTGCCCCGAGGGATGACGAGGTCAAATGGTCACAAACTCCTCTAGGACTGTTTCAGGTGGGACATGAGGAAGAACTTCTTTACTGTCCAAACCCCCGAGGCCTGGAACAGACTGCTGTCGGAGGTGGTTCAAGCACCCACTTTGAACACCTTTGAGAGAAATTTGGATGTTTATCTTGCTGGGAGACTATGACCCCTGCTGACTTCCTTCCCCTGGGGCAGGGGGCTGGACTCGATGATTTTTTGAGGTCCCTTCCAGCCCTAATGTCTATGAAATACATGAACACAATATTTGCAGGTGTGCACTGTCTACTGAGGGCAGCCACTCACTTTGGTATCTGTCATGGACAGAGCTTGGAAGATTACATCTCCCTTCTTTTTCCAATTCAACCCTTACCTCAGGCCCAAGAGCAAAGTTGGGATGCTCATCTGCACTTTTAGTTCAATTCAATACCATTTGAATCCTGGGGTTTGCTTTAAGGCCTTGTCTAATTTGTCAGGGATGAAGGGCCATTTAAGTTATTTTTCTCTTTTCCTTTATTTTAAACCTGTTCCAATAATTCCATGAAAAGATCATTGCAGTGGTAATGTTTTAAGGGGGCTAACCTGACATGTTTTGTACACCTGAAGATCTAGATCTACAAAAGCACTTTAGTTGCTTAAGTCCAACATTTAGATCCTTGAAACTCCATTTGCCACCCCGCTAACTCTGGAGGCAATTGATGTTCAGTTTTTTATATAAAGTTCCCCAAATATCTCCTTCTGGTTGTGCTTACCACAGCCTTACCACATGGCAGATCAACAAAAATCTCATAACCAAATCCACTTGGGATCCACAAAAGTGCTGTCTATCCCCACGTTTCACCCGAGGGACTCTTGTGGGTATTCTTGGAGCCTGTGTTCTTGATTGCTGTGAGCATATAAATATTCGCATTACAATAGTCCTTTAATCAGTACATTTAATCATTGCCTTAGATGGACTCTGCATAAATGTAGCATAAGAAAGTCCCTGCCTTTGATTTTACAATTTAAAATCATGGCACAATTACCATGCCAGGCAAAATGTCCTCCAAATATCCCACCCTGCTCCTTGTGGGCTGCCTCAAATTATAAACTGTGTGGCCACCTTTTCGTAGTGTCACAAGGAGTGTGATGAGCATGAGAAAAGGCTAAGTGGTACATCATTGCCACTGTTGCTCAGCAGGGCTAATTAAACTTTTTTGGGTGCCACATGTCTGTAACTGCACATCTTTAGGAGACAGCCTCCTGCATGGAGCAACATGGAGTGTTTGTCGGCATAGCTGACTGGCACATGAGTTTTCCATGTGGATATGTCCCAAATAGGACATGATAAAGGGATGGGGAAAGGAAGTGGGGTTATTCCTAGTTACCTTGCTATTTCCAGTCAGCACTTAATTTGACTGTGAAACTCATTGTCACAGGATGTTGTAAGTAGGGAATAGATGTTTTTATGGATAACCAGAACATACGGGGTTATAATAGTTAATGAGAAAAAACCCAAATCTTAAGGCAATTCCTAATTGCTGTGGATAGTATGGGACCTTCATGTGGCAAATCATCCCACATCTATCTGCCCACTGTGTAATTATTACCATTTTCTCCTCTGAATTGTGTGGTACTGGCCACTGCTAGAGACCAAACACTGGACTAGATGGACTATAAGTCTAATACAGCCTGGTGACTATGTTATATCTACACCAGTCATCACCAGCCAGTGGATCTCAATCCACCAGTAGATGTGGGAGCCTTTTGGAGTCGATCCAAGGCTGGGCTGGGCAGCTGGGTGCCCACGTACATGCACCCCAGCCCAGCAGGTCAGTCTGTGGGGGAGGGAAGGGGTGAGGGCTAGATTGAGGTCCCTGCGGTGAGGGCCAGTGCCACAGGCAGGAGCAGGGGTAAGTTGAGTGAGGCCCTGGCCAGGTGGGACTTACCTGCTGGGGAGGCGTACCCCCAAATATTTTTTTCTTCCTCTGCCTTGATCTTTTCCTCCCTTCCTTCCCACAGACTTACCTGCTGGGTGGGTGGGGGGGGGGAGGGGTGGCAGTGGTGGCAGCAGCAGTGCATGGTAGATTTTGGGTTGCTTTTAAATGCCACAGGTGATCTCCTACTTAAAAAGGTTGGAGACCCCTGATCTACACAGATATATGGAGACCAATTGCAGTGCAGTACCTGCATCCTTCCAAACTTCAGCCTTTTCTTGTTTTCCATTCATGAACAACGTGTTCCCCCAGTGGCTGGAGGGCACGGCAGTGGCGGGAGCATGGCGGCAGTAAGCAGGAGCTCCTGCAGATGCCGCCAGCACTGTTGGTAGTGGGGGGTGGGGGCGGGGTGATGTGTGCTGACCAGGTGTTGGTGACTACCCGCAGATGCCACTGGAAGCATTGGCAGCAGCCAGCGGGGATCACTGACTGCCCGCAGATGCCGCCTGCGGTGTTGGCAGTGGAGGGCAGGATGGCGAGTGTTGACTGCCTACAAGTGCTGCCAATAGCGTTGGTGGCACCTTTTTGTAGGGGGGTGCACTACCACGCTCGGGGGTGCACGTGCACCCGCATGCACTCCCTACGCATCACCCCTGTTTCCATGGATCTAATCCGTGTGACATTTCTTGGAAAAAACAATACAAAGTCTGTTCCTGGAGAAGTGTATAGCTGAAAGGTTAAGGAAGTATTCTTTAATCCTCATTTTTTGTCACCAGAGCAGAATGATCAGTCTATGAAGCCTGATTTGCATTCATGTATTGGTATGTATTAGTATTCTGTGTACTAGAATATGCATTTTGAATTTACTAACTGTTAGAGCAGATTTTTAATAATTCTCTTCATGTAATTCTCAAATTATTTTTATTGCATTAATGAAATAAATAGGGGAGCTCCCAGGAGGTGAGCGTAATAATATTTTGTGCTTACCTTTCATCAGAGGCTCTCCTAGTAGTTTGCAAATATTAATTAAGATTCATAGCACTGCCATGTGGGAAATGAAAATTCTTGCACCCATGTTATAGGTGGATTAGTGAACAGAAGCCAAATGACTTCCCCATGATCACATAGCAAATCAGTGGCAACATGGGAATGGAATTACTTTTTCTCTCCCTCTGTATTAACCACTACTCATGGTGTCTTTTAGTGCACTTAAATCTTATGACTGTGAGTATTTAACCTGGTGAACAAAACTGCGGTTTCATTTACTTTTTAACTGACAAATACTTGCCAAAATTTTAGTTTTAAGACCTGCTTTCATTTACTTAGTTTAGTATTTATAGTTATAGTCAATGTTTGCTTTCACCTTCAGCTAATACTAACATGTTTACACCATGAACACAGGGCGCTAGCAGTTAACACACACACGTCTTTAATGGCACATAATTATTGAATGGCACTGGGATAAGACCTGCATCTTTTGTTAGTAACTGATTTCCCCTCTCCACCTCCAT
Organism: Crocodylus siamensis; assembly: GCF_052110815.1. Taxonomy (NCBI): domain Eukaryota; kingdom Metazoa; phylum Chordata; order Crocodylia; family Crocodylidae; genus Crocodylus; species Crocodylus siamensis. The sequence continues at coordinate 130,665,203 of NC_143395.1, read as the reverse complement.
TCCACATTCATTTTATTTTTCTTTTCAAAATGTCCTCCAATGTTTCTTGAGTGTGTGTGTGAATGCATTAATGAATGCATTAATCTAGCTAGCTCAGTGCCTTTTTTACTAAAATTGTTGACAAAGACTTGCCAGTGTGGTAAAGGTGTTTTTTTTCTGATGTGGATGATTATTCACTAAGAAGGCATTGATAACCAACTCCCTTCTGAACTATTTTCATTCTAACCTTGTTTTATATATTCCTGGCAGCTTCTTTCAGCCCAGCAGTGGTAAACCTGTTTGTAGAAGGAGGTGGAAGACTGTGGCTAGTCTAATACTTCCCCCTCATTTCTCAGATGCAGTTGACCTATATAATTAGTAGCTCATAATTATAGCTGCCCTAGAGGATCTTATTTCTGTCTTATGTGATGCTGAATATAAAGTCAGAAGGTGTATCACTAATAGAGCTGAGAAACTATGATGCTGAAAGATATTTTTCCATACAAAAATGATATTTTTATTGTTGTACTAATGAAAATTCTACAGGTTATTTCTTCAGTGGCAATAAAACAACAAAAAAGCTTTAGAAGATAAGAATACATTGCTGATTTATACATTTAGTGGCAGAAGAAACCTGCCCTTGTCAAAATGAAAGGCTTAAAATGCAGACTTGTTCTCTCATTTTGGCACCACGATGGGTAGTGAGTAAGCCTGATTTGGAAGTAAACTGTGACAATACTTTTGATAAAATCCAACATTATTACTAAAAACGTTTATAGAGCACTTAGTTTAAAAGGTATTTTGCAAACACAGATAAGCAGGAGAAAGCAAATGCAAGACAACTCAGAGTCTGGGCGAGAGGCTTATTGTTAATAACAAGAATGGAAAAAATCCCAAGTGGATTTTGAGAAGAATGGAGGAATGATGATCTGAAGTGGTGGCCTTTAAGGAAGGATTTAGAAGAGTAAGAAAATCTGAGGTATCTGTTGGATGAAGACAAATCTGGTCCAAATCTAGAGGCAGCGTGGTGGAAGACCTGAAGCCAAGAGTTACAGATGAAAAGGAAGAAAAATGCAAGTTCCCACCTGTGTTACAGAAGCAAAATATGGGACAACCAGAGTAGATATACTCTTTGAAGACTCTACCTGACCTTTTAAATGAAATCCAATATAATCTAAGACTGGGCATTTTAGCAGCATGTTGTAAATTCTGTGTATACAGTTACAATTCATTCTTTATTTTTACTCTGAATCAGTATAATAACATGAGTCAGCAAGACATCATTCTCCTTTCCTAATGTTCCTGTGGTGTTAAGGATACTGACTAATGAAGCATGGATATTATTATTAGGATATTAATTGTCTTAGGGAAAATGGAGGCTTGAGATTTTTGATTCCATGTGTGCTTGTACCTCCCATATAGAATATCTTTTATTAGGTCTCCCTTTGCCCATATGATTAATGTTTTCTTCAAACTCTCAAGGTCTCTGTAGAACTTTCCACAGGGTCCTTAAAATAGAATGCTACTCTCATTAGGTCCAAGGAGACCAGGCCTCTTAATTAGATTCAGAGAGGTAGTATTATAGCTTTTGTTAAACTGATGTAATTCTGTTTAAGAGTGAAAATGTCATTTCCTCGTTAGATGCACTGCTTTCCTGTGCACTGCAAATCAATTATGACTACAGCTCAAATATTATTTTATCCTGTGATCTCTTTATAAAATCAGAAATTAAATTTAAAAAGAAAAAGAGAAATAACCTTTGGAGCCAACAAGATTTGCAAAATACCATTTTAGTAATGCCACAACCTCATTTCCATACTCCTTTCTTTCCCCATGATATTCTGACTATGTCAAGTTCTCCCTGGACAGCAAGACCCTAAGTCATAGAAATGTAGGGTAGGAAGGGATCTCTGAAGAACATCTAGTGGAGTCCTCTGCTCTGAGGCAAGATCTATGCCTGGCAGATATTTGTCTAACGCAATATTGCTCAACCTTTTGGCTCAAATCAGAAGCACGGGGCTAGTTTGTGGGCTGGTTCAGATCCTGATCCCCAGGTTCAGACCCACACACCTGATCTGGACTGTGCAGCCCACACCCAGGCCTGCATGCCTCTGCTGGTCCTGCATTGCAGAATTGGAGCCCCAAACCCCTGTATTGCCCCTACCCTGTTATACATGTAACCTGGGAGGTGGAGCTACCTGCCAGCTGCAGCCAGTTACGGATCCCCAGGGTCTCTGCCCGGGAGCCTTCCTTCCTGGAGTGTGGAGAGTCTCCCTATGGAAGGACATCTGGAGCATCAAAACCTTCAATCAGACAACACAGTACTTAACTATATACATTTTATTTACATAGGGAGAAGAGGGGAGGTAGAAAAGGCCATAAAAATCAACCCCCACCCCCCAAAAAGATACTAATAACTATTACACATATGCTTAGGGAGTATGAAACTCCAAACTACCTCTTCTTTTGGAAATTTGGGAGTATTCTCTGGGGAAGGGTGGGGGGTCAATGAGAACCCCTTACACTCAACTCTCAGGTTGGTTCCTAGATGAGTTTCACCTTATGTTACTTGTAGTGACATTGTACAACTCCCAGCAATGAATGTCACACTGGTCCTGGATGCAAGTAATAACCCAATCTTTTGCACACACTCTCTACCCACCACAGGAGCGGCAGCAAAGTTCTGACTTACACAGAGGGGGAAGCCCCTTTAGAGTCTTATACTGTAGAGTGTAACGGTCATAGATCCTGCCTGGATCGGTCTTGTACGATCACCCCTCCTGCGGGGTGGGTGGAGTCAACCTCCTGTGGAGAACCCAGCTGCTCCTCCTAAGCAGGGGCTCTGCAAGCACTGGGCAGCTTACAACCTGACTCTTGTATTCCTGAGAGGGGTTTATGTTCCATTTCACATCTAGGTGAAAAACTGCGGTGTTGCAAACCCCACCTGCAAGATCTCTCTGTAGCACTTACAACTCAATGGGGACATTCTCCCCACCTGCCCCTCATGGATGGGATGCAAGCATCCAGGGAAGGCTCCTCTGGGGTTACAATTTCCTCCCTTATAACAAACAATGGATATGCTGACAGCCCTTTGACAAGTGTCATCGTGCTCTGTCTCCCGAAACCTGCTGGCGCTTGGAGCAGTGTCTCAGTTTCTGCTGTCCCACTCTTGCTCCAGCCTTGTCCTGCTGCCTTCAGGCCCTTGGATCAGTGCCTCAGTCTCTGCCATACTGTTCTTGCTTCAACCTTGTCCTGCTGCCTTCAGGTTCTTCTGTGGCTCATTTGACTGCTCCGCTGGGACAGCTCAGCCCAGCTCTTCAATGCCCATGTGCTTCTCTCTCCCTTGACTGCAGCACATGTCTTCTTTTATCACCCCCCCCGGGATGGGCCACGGCCCCGGATAGCAGCTCATCCAATCAGAGGTGTGGAGTGAATGCTCCAATCACCTTGTGCCATATTTGTGGATCAAGGCTAGTCCAATCAGAAGTTTGGGTTGAATGGTCCAATCACACTGAACTTCCCTTGTTACAGCAGGTTGAAGTATAAGCCCAACCAGACAAAGACCAGGCTGTAAGACAGCCTGATCTAACTCTGTTATATATATGCTAGGATCAGGGTCCCAGGACTGTGTTTTACTTCCATCCAGCCCCACATACTGGGATCAGGGATCTGGGATCCCATGCTGCCTTTATCCAGCCTCATGTGCCAGGACTGGAGCCCTGAGACCATGCATCAGCACTACTTGGCTCCATGCTTTGGCATGGGGACCCCATTCAAATAACTAGTCATTCTTTCCCTAATCCAAACCTCCTGGATGTTCAAGATTATACACAAATATGCAACAGAACAGGTCACCACTTTGGGAACAGATGATAACAAAATATTCTGGGTAGCCAAGGCCCAAGCTGATGGAGAGGTGCTGCAGAAAGACCTCACCAAGCTAAGTGAGTGGACAAAAAAATGGCAGCCGAACTTCAGTGTGGACAAGTGCAAGATAATCACTCTAGAGATATCCAGTTAGATGTTCTCCTTGCATAACATCCACTTCTGTCCCTGTTGGAGACAGGACACTGGGACAGAGCAGGGGTGGACAAGTATTTAGACCCACAGGTAATAATAATGGTGAGCTGTTGTGGGCTGGGTCAGCACCCTCCCCCAGTGCACAACAGCTCACCAAACCACCCTATATGAGATGGGGCTGTAGTCGGGCAGGGAGCTGATGTGGGCACGGGCACACAGCAGCTTCACCAGAAGCAGCTCATCTGGTGCCCTTGCTGCCACCAGTGCCACCTCAGGGCTGCCTCTTTACCCCAAGGAGGGGCTGGAGCTCCTGCTAGGCTTTGCCATTGGTGGCCTGGGTGTGGAGGTAGAAGTGGCTGGGCAAAAGCTGCTGTTGGGTGCCAGGAAAAACTGGGACCTGGCAGATGGCACAGCTGCCTCCCATTCACTGCTGCCAGGGCCTTCTCACTGTAGCTGCCTGGAGCCCACACTGGGGCTGCCCTGCAGCTCCTCCCTGGAGTGAGGCAGCCCCAAGGTGGCACTGGTGGTGGTGGCTGTTCTGGGGAAGAACTGCAGGGAAGCTCCAGTGTGGGCTCTGGGCAGCTGCAGTGAGAAGGGCCTGGGAGCAGTGAGAGGAAGGCAACCGCACCTACCACCAGGTCCCACTTTTTCCCAGTGCCCAGCAGCAGCTTCTGCCTGGCCACCACTGCTGATCATCATGGCTGCGGTGGGTGGTTCTGGAGCAAGTGCTGCATGGACCCCAACCCTACATGCAGGGCAGGCTGGGGCCAAAGTCAGGGCCAAGGCTAGGGCTGTGCACTGAGCCCAGGACTTGGGCTTTGCCCATGCAGGTTCTGGCTGGTCTCCATGGAGCTGGGGTCACCGCCACCAAGGCTTCTGGGAAGTGGAGTCCAGCTGTGAAACCACCCCAACCCCAATGTGCACCCAGGGGTGGTGGGACTCGCCACAGGCTGGATGGTAACTGGGCCAGGCGGGACTGAAGAATCAGGAAGCAAAGAAACTCAATTCTGCATGAATTCAAGCCATGAAAATTGGAAGGCAAGTGATCACAGAACAAAGGCTCATGTTCAGAAACAGACTTTGGAGCAGTTCTTTTCCAGATGGTGTAGTCAGAAGGACATGAAGGACCGCATAGCAGCTCTGCATCCTCTTGGATCTGTCAGTATGTCAGTATCCTTCAAGCCTGTGGTGAAGGCTTTGTAAGAGATGAACATGGCTGGCTGTGAGGCACAACAGTTGGAATGGCAAAGTGAATGATTATGAGATGTTAAGCTTGATAACTCTATTTTCTAAGTTGAAACATTTCTGGAAATGGTCCCTGTAACAAAATCCCGTGCCCATTAAAACTAATGATCAAATTCATATTGATTTCAATAGGGCCGGGATCCCAGTCCTTGGCCAGGTACAAACATTATACTTTTACTAGTATAAGTGACTGGAAATTGGTCCATACCCATAAGAGAACAGAAGTTCAGCATACATAGACTGGTTTAAAAATGGCAGAACCTGGTCTAAGATTTGCGCCCAAAGATCAATTTCTCCTTGGGCTTTTTGAATGTCCATACTTAGTCCTCATGTTTAGAATTCCACATTTTTCATTCTTGTGGCATGGACAATAACAGGGAAAGCTTTTGGCTATCATCATATAATGCCTTACATAAACAAACTGCTCCCAGAAAAGTGAAGACCTTCTCACCCTGGTAGAATCACATTCTACATTCTTTATGTAAGACCAGATGTATTTCCTACCTCCCCCACAGCTCCTTTTTTGAGCCTGGAAAGCCCTGCCCAAATAAAAGCATGCACATCTTTCCTGCCCAAATAAAAAGCATGCACGTCAGTCCGCTCTGAGATAGGGTACCCTTTCTACTAGGTCTGTAGACTATTCACCACAGGAAATACAAATCTTCAACTAGGAAGGGAAAAAAATGAATTTGTTTCCCTTCCTGTTCTTCTTTCTCATGAATCCATCTCCCTTCACAGCATGGAGGGAACCTTCTGAGGCAGCACTTGCCTTTATTGTTAGTGATATACATTTTCCAGTTTAAAAATTTATTATTGCTTGGTACACTTGTCCTTGGGGAGCCTTTGTTCTCTGCTTATATCAGGGATTAATAGATGCTTCCAGTGGTTAAGTTCCAAGATGCCACGTGACTCTCAGTGGTGAGCAGAGAAGCTCCTATTTCTCTCACTTCTATTATGGACAAGGCACAACCTAAAACTTCCAACTGTGGGACTTCAGCAAGTCTCATGCTACAGAGCCAAGACACAAGGGTGAAAATGCAGTATACTGTCATCTTCAGAAAAGCTGATTTAGAAGGCAAGCGATTCCCCATTATTAGCTGCTAGGAAGCAGGACACTTATCTCAAGTCATTACAAATCTGGACACGACATACAATCAAAGCATAGCACGCATCGTTTCAGTGTTGTTTCTCTAGCTAATTAAGCCATTATCCAAAGTGATTAAATTATTTAACCTAGAACAGTTGGTGTATTCAATCTTTTTTATTTTTTTTCCAATAAACTGAATGCACGAAGTGGGTAATAGTAAGATATTGTAATTAACAACCAATCTTGTTGGAGAAAAGACATACATATGATGAACGGACACTGTTAATGAAGTTAATTTAAAGCAGAACCTATAGAACTATTCTGCATATACAGTGACGATCTAGGTATTAATGATTGTCATGGGTGTGAACAAGCAAACAAGCCTATGTATTTGTTACCAGATAAGTACTTATACTGATATTTCTGAAACTTTCCATCATGTGGACAGTGGCTAAGTTTCCGAAACAGCCTAGTGTCAAAAGTTCCAGGGAATCAAAGTAGAAGGAAATACTTCCATCAAATCCTTCAAATTAACAAGGAATATTCATAGGGAAGTAATATAATTTTATGCTATATTCTGATTTTGTCACCCACTAATGTGCTGCCAACATTTAAGAAAGGACCTCCCACAAAAGTTTTCCATCTCTGTCACTTTCTTTTATCTGTCATACTCTATACCTTATAGCATATCTACCTTTACACCTGTCTCTGCCTCCTCTTAATCTTTGTCTCTTTGCTGCTCTTGCATGTAGGTATAATGTCACCAAACCACTATGATTCCCTGTGATGGGGCCACTCCAGTGCCTTGGGTAGTGTCTTGTGCCTTGTATACATTTCCCTGCTTCCTCTGACTTCTGGTTATATGACCTGGTTGGGCAGGGAGGGCAATACAGCCTGTGTGCAGGGGGTAGAAAGGAAAAAGGTTCCCATGAGTATGAGGGGTAAGGTCTGTTCCTGTCTGGTGAGAAAAGGTGCAAATTCTTTCTAGTTAGAAGGAGATGGGGGGAAGGCTGGGTTTATATTAGGTAGTCTGTTGCCTCAGCCTTGGTGCTGGGTCCTCTGGGGTGGTTGGGTGCATAGTGGGGATGTGTTTTCCTTAAACCTCTTGGGTAGAAATCTCCTGTTGTTTACCAGAAGTGGCGGCAGGGATTCTTTGGATCTTTGGAATGGGGATTTATTGCTGGTGTGGATGTCAGATTCCTTAAGGTCCACTGGGGGAAGACAGTGGAAGGTTGAGACTGGAGCAGGTTTGATGTCCATGGGAAGGTATGTTTGGATCCTCTGAGATGTTGTATGAAAAACTATACAGGGAGTGTATCTGTCCATGAATTAGGAAGAGGTTGGATATCTGGAAGCCTTTGGGAGGGGAGGAGAGATGGGGAATAACTTTCCTTTTGCTAAAACAATGGGGTGTCAGGCCATGGCCTCGAATCTGGGGCCTTGGCCTGCCTGCTCATCCTGGCCTTTCAACACCCTGGTTGACCATTCAGGCCAAGCAAGTGAGCCAGAAACCTCCATCCAAGTCCAGCTGTTTGCCTGTTCTCTGCCACTGGAGTGGTCAGCCAGGATCAGCTGACCCATTACTCCCTGTCATATAAACGCTGACTCAGAAGAGGAAGCATCTGGGCACCAGGGCCCAATCCCTGCACAGACTACCTCTCTGTTCTTTATGACTTGCACCTCTATCTGCTTTCCACTCAGTCTCTTGCCTATCCAACTGGGCTCATCCTCTGATCCTGTACTCTGTCTGACTGTCTGGCTTCCTGACTCAGTTTCCTGGACTGACCACCTGGCTTTCTGACCCAGACTGTAACTCATTCCTCCTGGCCCAAGTGGCCCCTGACCTTGTTCCCAAAGTGGCCCCAGACCAAGCTTCCCATGACCCAGGATGACAGCTTGCCTGGATTGCCCATACAATGAAGAGGATCTGGCAAGAAGCCCAACCTCCTGCTGATGCACTCAGACCCACCCACTTTGGATGCCACAACTTGGGAAGATCTGCAGGCTGGCCTGAACCAGCTAGCCTCTTGCCTGCCAAGTCCTAGAAGCTCAGGTGCAGCAACTGCTGACTTAAGAACCAATCCCTCCTGTCCCAGGAAGCATACTACCAGGAGACTCACCAGCACTGATATGAGGAGGCACAATGGTTGTGGGAGGAAATTTTTACATTTCGGCCTGTCCAGTGGAGTCCCATTCCTCTCAAGCATAACCTGAAAGGTACAATGGGGACCAGCAGTGCTTTAGTCCTTATGCAATGCTACCTTCTGTTCCTAGACCAACCCCAAACCTGCTCCAGGGACCAGGGAAAAGTGAGCCTTGTCATAAGTCTCTTCATGGGGGATGCCCTGAAATGGTGAAGCATAATACCCCTGTTATACAAGACTGGGAGGCATTCCTTCAGAAATATTTCAAGATGTTTGAGGACCTTATGATGAGAGGCTGAGAGCCATGGGACTTTACATCCTGGAAAAGTGCATGCCCAGGGGCGATCTGATGGCCACCTATAAGTTTATCAGGGGTGTTCACCAGGATCAGGGGGAACATTTGTTCACCAGAGCACCCCAAGGGATGACAAGATCAAATGGTCACAAACTCCGCCACGACCGATTCAGGCTGGACATAAGGAAGAACTTCTTTACTGTCCAAGCCCCCAAGGTTTGAAATAGACTGCCGCTGGAAGTGGTTGAAGCACCTACATTGAACACCTTCAAGACACATTTGGACATTTATCTTGCTGGGATCCTATGATCCCTGCTGACTTCCTGCACCTGGGGCCGGGGGCTGGACTCGATGATCCTTCAGGGTCCCTTCCAGCACAAATGTCTATGAAATCTATAAAAATCTAATCAGAACTTGCTACCTGCCAAGAGTACCTACAAGAAAATATGGTTCAGGGATTCATACGGAAGTCACCTCCCTGGCAGGGGCCCCTCTATGATTTATAAAAAAGGAGGACGGAGCCTCTGCCTGTGTGTACATTAATGGGCTTTGAATGAAATTAGCATCTGCAACCAGTACTCTTTGCCTCTTATCCCAGAGCTGTATGAATGAATAAAAACCACCCACATATTCATCAAGCTCAACCTCTGAGGAGCATAAAATTTTGTGTGAATCAGGGCTGGTGATAAGTGGAAAACTGCCTTCTAGGCTCAGTATGGGTACCTTGAGTATTTAGTTATGCCCTTTGGACTCACCAATGCTCCAGCCACATTCCAGCACCTCATTAACAATGTGGTGCAAGACCTATTGGACCAATTCATTATTGCTTATCTGGAAAACATTCTTATCTTCTCAGAAGACCCTGACCAAGCCTCATCATGTGTCTAGGAAATGCTGGAGAGGCTGCACCAACATGACCTTTTCATTAAGTTGGAAAAATTCACCTTTGAACAAACCTCCACTGAATTCCTTGATTTTATCTTGTCCCCTGAGAGTTTAAAGGTGGATTCCTGGAAAGTGCAGGCCATCCAAGAGTGGAATACATCCCAGAATGTCAAGGAACTCTAGAGGTTCCTAGGGTTTGTTAATTTTTATTGGTGGTTCATTGCCAACTTTGCCCAGGTGATGGCCCCTCTCACCACACTACTGTGTAGGAATGCTCAGTTCTACTGGTGTGTAAAAGCTCAATTAGCCTTTGAGTACTTGGACCAATATTTCATCTCTGCCCCTGTGTTAACCCACCCAGAATCACCCTTTTCCTTTGTGGTGATTCCTCCAGCACCACAGTAGGCACAGTTCTTTCACAAAGGCAAGGCCCAGAAAAGACCCTGAACCACTGTGCCACTTTCTCCCACAGGCGTACTCTAGTGGACCAAAACTATAAGATCTTGTATTATGAACTCCTAGCCATGGGGATGGCATTGGGGGAGTGATGTCATTCCCTTGAAGGGGCATGCCATGAGGTGAAGGTTCTCACCAACCATAAAAACCTGGAATATTTTCAAAAGGCTAAGGCACTTAATCAGAGGCAACTCTAGTGGGCCCAATTTGCTTTCCAGATAACTTAGCAACCCAAGCCTCAAAATGGGGAAGCAGATGCCCTCTCTTGAAAGGCCAAGTATAATGCACACTCATCCTAGGGGTCATCAAAATTCAGCCCTAATCTGAAGCTCCATGACTTCATTGGTGGTATGGGTTTGGCAGAGCCCCTCTCCCTGCTCTGTGCCACCACCTGGGAGAAAATACCTGCAGAAAAGCAGACCATCCTCACTCAGCATACACACCACATCCAAGATAGGGTTATACTAACGTGGAATAGGGTCTATGTGCCACTGGGTCAGGCAAAGCTGACTGACCTTCATCTAAATCACAACTCATGGTAGCAAGCCACTCCAGAACTGAAAAACCTACCAACTGACCTCCTAACACTTTTCATGGCCACAGATGTGTAATATAGTGCAGGTTTTTGTCAGCTGTTGTGATCTTTGTGTCCAAACTAAGAGATGCACTCAAAGACCTTGGGACCAGCCCCTACACGCTTCATCTTGGTCATGGTCTGCCATCTCTTTTGACTTTATTGTAGAGCTACCCATATCAAACAGTTGCTCTACAGTACTGGCAGTAACAGACCAATTCATTAAATGGTCCATTTTATTCCATGTGTAGGTCTTTTCTCAGCCAAGGACATGGCCCAACTGGGGTTGGACCATACAGTTTGCCTCCACAGCCTTCTGGACTGTGGGTCTCATTTTGTTTCCTGGTTCTAGCAAACAGCCCTATGCCTATTGGGAGTCTGTTCCCAGCTCTTGTCAGCTTATTACAACAGACAAATGGCCAGGCTGAAAGAATCAACCAGATTTGAATTCCTCTGGTGCTACCTCAACTTCCAGGAAGACAACTGGGTAATCATGGAGTTCATATATAATAACTCCACATGTCTTGACTGGCAAAGCCCATTTTTGCTAATTATGGGTTTCATCCCCAGTTACACCCAGACCTATAGTTCCAACAACCTTTTTGGGTACATCACATGCATGAGGTCTGAGAGGAATGCCATCTGGAAAGGCAAAAATGTCTTATAAGTGACAGACTGACCAGCTTCATCAGCAAGGACCTGCCTGTTGGGTAGGACAGAAGGTATGGTTAGCATCCAAACACCTTCACATAGACTGGATGTCACAAAAGCTACATCACCAATATGTTGATCCCTTATTCATCATTCAACAAATTAACTGGGTAGCCTTTGAGCTGCAACTCCCACAAACACTAAACATCCATCCAATAATTTACGGATGACTGTTCAAGATGTATACAGAAAATTCATTCCCACAGCTGTTCCAACCCCCACACCCCCACCTCCTAACAGCTCACAGTCAAGAAGATTATCTGGTTCAGGAGATCTTAAGGCTCCAGATGGAAAGAAGGGGAACTTTATTACCTAACTAGCCAAAACGCTTGGCTTCGCACAGGTTGCAGTAATCAAATTTTGATGTTTTAAGAATAAAATATTTTCATTCTATCTTATTTCCTTCTACTAGTAAGCTGTGTGTATATGTTTAGTTTTGTACCCTATTTTACTTGTGTCATGGCTGCTCATCCCTACCTTCCATTGATCATTCAGGCAGAGCAAGCCAATCAGAAACCTCCATCTGGGTTTAGCCATTTGCCTGCTTCCTGACACCAGAATAAGCTGACCCATCACTCCCTCCCATATAAACCCAGTAGACAGACTGCCTGGGCAACTGAGCCTAAACCTTTTTAGATTATCTCACTGTTCTGTATGGCTTGTGCCTTTCCCTGCCTTCTTCTTGATGTCTCAATTACTTGACGGGGCTCATCTTCTGACTCTGTGCTCTGACTGAGCCTTTGGCTTTCTAACTCAGCTTTTCCTAGACCTGAATCTCTGCTTGATCTCCTGGAGAGTTAACTCTGCTTGTCCTGTGACTCCATGTGCTGCCTGACCCTCCGGCTTTCTGACTTGGCTCCTTAGACTGATCTCCTGGCTTTCTGATCTGGTTCATGAGCCAATTACACATGTTTCTCCTGACCCAGAGTGGCACCTTGTTCCCTGAGTGGCCCCTGACCTAGCTGCCCATGACCTGAAGTGACATGCAGTAAGCTGGCTACCTTGTGGCTTTGGGGAAGGGATCAGCTGAGGAAGGGGGCTGTCTCACCCCCTGGTAGAAGAATTCAGGTTCTCTGAGGCCTGGAAAGTTAGAGGTTTTGGGGAAAATGTGCTTGTTGCCTCTGAGGGAGATGCATTTGAGTATCTCATGTGGTAAGTGGTTGATTGTTCATAACCTTAAGGTTTTTGTCACGGGAAGCCAAGTCTGAAGTGTCCTCCTTGCTAGCCTGGGTGAAAGAGTTTTCCTGTGGCCAGGGAAAGGTAGATTGCCTGAGAAGAAGGGTTCAGGTGTTTGTTCAACCATTCTAGAGCTGAGAGAACTTTCCTGTTGAAACTAGTAGGTATGTTCCCATGAAAAGTTCTAGATTCAGTGAACTGGCATTTTCCAACCAAGAAACGTTTTCTCAAAAAAACAAAAACCAAAAGCCAAAAACCCCTGGCTAGTTCTATAGCTGAACAGCATGCGATTTCTGTAAGGCTATTGAATACAAAGTTGTTTACCTAAGCAGTTTGCAGTAAGCACCTAGTTTGGTACAGCAGAGCGATACCTTTTCTTCTGTCCAATGCAGTCTTTAAAATGCAGTAGATTTTTAAAGTAAATGTGAACTTGCACATAAAATCTAATAGTATTATATTATGCATTATCAGTGGACAGAGTTCTGCAGATGCCCCATGACGCGTTTGTATTTGCTGCTTTTTTAAAGTTTTAAATGCTCATTTCTCCACTGGAAAACATAGTATTTTAATGCCACCATCTGTATCTACTCCTAGATGCTATTTCAATGTAAAACAAAGCCATTTAGCAGGTTCCCTACATTCCCCACCATGCGTATAGGCTTATCTCTTCTCAAGCACCTCTGTGCTTGTATAATGTAAACATCCAATTAAGCTTTATTACATTTTACCTTTATTGTTCCTGAAAAAAAAATACTTTCATGCATTAACACATTTTATCCCTGGATAACATATTTCTGATCTGAATCAGGTGCAGTGTGGATTTGAATACACCACTCCACAGTTCCCTATGTCCTGGTGATTAGGACATTCTTCAGGGGGATGAGTCATAGAGAAATCATAGAGAAATACTGTTGGAAAGGACCTCCAAAGGTCCTCTATTCTAACCCTCTGCCTGAGGCAGAATAATCCCTATCCAAACCATCCTGTATAATCTATAATCTAACCTCTTTGTAAGACAATACAAACCTTAAGACAATACAAGATATAACACCTTAACATGTCACAGAAAAAGCCAGCAAACCACAGCATCTAATGTCCTGTTTCTATAAAAGGTTGTCAATATATGCTCGAGAGATTCCAGGTAGAAGACCATGCCCTCTGCTACAGGGGAGGCAACCTCCCCACCCCCTTCCAATCCATACCAATCTAACCATGGGGTAAAATTCCTTCCTGGACCCAAATATGGTGATCTGTCTGACCCTGAGTGGAGGGACATGACGCTCTAACCAGGAGCCTTTGGCTTTGGTCCCAACAGAACCATTGGTACACCCCGGTCAGTGGGAAGAGAGATGTACGAACATTAGTGTTCTCTTGCAAGCAAACACCATGAGTATTGAAGTGATGATCATCAACTTTGTTGGGCTGGCCATGTCATCTAGATGTCTGACTCCAGACTCCCAAAGCAAGTTTTATTCTCCCAGCTCAGCCAAGGCATATGCTTAATAGGAGGGTAGAGACAGCGCTTCAGGGACATCCTCAAGGCCAACTTAAAAAAATGCAACGTCGATGTCAACTCATGAGAGACTATAGCTCAGGACTACCTCAAATGGAGGAAGAGTCTGCTGCAGGGATATCAGTACTTTGAAACCTCACAACAGCAGATGGAAAAGTAGGAGTGGCAGAAACTGTCATGGACCAAATCAAAAGCCCAGTGCCATCCACCCCACATAGAAACAAATGTACAGTAAAATCTGTGAGTCCTGGATAGGCCTCATCAGCCATCTTAAGACACACAGATAAGATGAACATGGAAGACAATCATCTTCAACTGCAAGCGATGTTGAGGATATGCTACTTGCTGAAGAGGCTGGTTAAAAACCTGAAAGTTAAAACCTTAGCTTTTCAGCTGACAAGTTCTTGGCTTCCCCTGACAAAAACCTTAAGGTCATAAGGCTAAGAACCTGAGCTAGGGGATATTTATTTCTGACCATAAATACATTGATTTGTTTTACCCTGATCAGATGGTAGCCAAGACACACATGAAAACATTTAAGAAAGTTGAGGTTGGGAAAGGAAGGCTTTTCAGTTGGGAGGGTGGTTTGAATAATGCTATGCAACCAAGAACACCAAGCATGCTCCTACTTCTTCAAAATCCTTACCCAGGAAAGCTGTTTGTTTTAGTAGTATGGAAACAGAGTAGAGTGCACACACATTAGGTTGGTGAATCCTAACAGATTCATAGATGCTAGGGTTGGAAGGGACCTCAACAGATCATTGAGTCTGACCTCCTGCATAGGCAGGAAAGAGTGCTAGGGTCAGATGACCCTAGCCACATGTCTATCCAGCCTTCTCTTAAAGACCCCCAATCTAATAGCCCTAATGAACATATTCCAAATATTCCCCTTGGCCTGGACATGTACAGTTTTGTAGAAGTATGAGTTGGGAGGCTATGGTTCTTCAGACTGGTATTCATTACTTGTTCATGAGTCTCCAGAGTCTGGAATAGACTCCCTCCAGAAGTGGTGCAAGCTGACCCCAGCTGACTTTCTACCCTTTGGGCAGTCCCTTCCAGCCTAATGTCTATGAAATCTATGATTTCCACTATGTAAAAAGGTTTTTGTATGTTTCTTTTTTTGTTTGGTGTGCCTGTATTGGGACTTTTTTTTCTTTCACACATCTCTGCTTGTCTATTTGTAAAATATTTTGATGAGTTCAGATATTTTCTGCTCATGCTGTGTCAAGTCTGAAAATATCAAAGATAAAAAGTATATTTTAATACACATATTTATGGATTTTTGGGGGTTTTTTTGAAGCTGAAGCAAACTTCAAAGATTGTAAAAATTCCCAGTCACCTCTTATCTATAATCACTGTCTTTTTCTGTTGACCCCAGTAACCAGAGTTTTGTTGGAAGTGGAATGAAGCATATTTAGGATTTATTGAGAAATAGTAAAAATGCATTCTCTAAACTTCCTTCAGCCTAGCAGGCTGAAAGTCCATTTGTGGTAGCACTACATTAGAAATACTCAGCAAATATTTGTGGGAGGGAGTCACAGAGAAATAACCCAAAAGCTAAAAGGAATTAACTTAAGAACTTGTCAGCTGAAAAGAAGCATAGGCCGAGATGGCTCAAACAAAATAAAAGTCCAACTTCCAGGTGTCTGATTCAAGGTCTGTTAAAGGTTATTAAAAGGCCGAAATAAGAATGAAGTTCTGTGTATGTAGAGAATGAAAAGTATTTGTAATGACATATGAAGCTAGTCACGACACCATGCTTTTGGTATTGTATTCTTGTTCTGAAGGAATGTGAACTTCTCAGCCAAATGTGATCCTGGAGGAAATCTTAGCCCCACTAAAATCAGTGGCAAACATTTCATTGACTTCTACAGGCCAGTCACTTCTCCCTTGACTGATAATGAGTCTAATTTCCTAATATTCATCAGTGCTATTTTAAAAATTTGCCAGTCTTAACTAATGAAGGATTTAATTCCACTGGGTATATTCACAGTGCACATACCTATTTTGACCTGAATAAGGCTGCCAGAATTAAGGGCTAAGTGAATATTTACAATTAGACAAGTTCAGTATTTTTAGAACTTAAGGAATTCCATAGGAAAGAGAGTGTTGTAAATATTTCTTTAATTCCATCTTGGGTCTAACTGCTGGGTGTGTGTGGGGGGTCCTGCATAATTATAGCAACTCTTCATACTACTACATAATAAATTGTACAGGCTTCCCTCTGTTTACGTGGGTTCTGTCTGTGCCAATTTGTTCTTATGTGATGACCCTTTTTATACCAAAAATTTGTTATATGCAAAGAAACTTCACTCTTTTGCGATCGGTGTGGCGGAAGCTGGCCGTCAGCTGCTTTGTGCAGTGTATTGTGGGAGTGATGCGCACCAAAATGAAGTCTCCTGTGTGGATCTGTGCACCTCACTCATTGTCTGTGACGTG
This sequence comes from Crocodylus siamensis, assembly GCF_052110815.1. NCBI lineage: Eukaryota > Metazoa > Chordata > Crocodylia > Crocodylidae > Crocodylus > Crocodylus siamensis. The sequence goes on along the minus strand of NC_143395.1, from coordinate 130,648,679 downwards.
TTTCTGTAGCTGCCACCCCCATTATAGCATCTAAGCTTCCCATTAGCTTATCTCCTACCCCTCTCCTTGCTCCATCAATGAAGTGCACGAGAACTTCACTAACACCCTTTACCACCCTCTCTTCACACCAATGAAACATTCACAACCACCCTGTGCATGTGGGTACTGTCTGCTGCTGGTGAGTACCAAAATTGTCTTGTAAAAGTGGTAGAAATGGGTCTAGGAGATAGTATAGTTGAGATCTTGGAACATATCCCTATTTGTTACACTGTAAAGTGGGTTTCCTTTATGTGAACTTGAGTTACGTGCTATTTTCCAGGAATGCATGTACAGCATAAAGCAAGGGGAACCTGTATAATGAGGCCATAGAGCACCAGGAAAAAAGGAAGATGGTAGTATGATAGCCATGACAGAGTTTACACAGATGTTATGAGTATTATCTTCATGGAGGTCAAGCCCCGCCCAGGTTCCTACTTCACCAAGCCCCCCAGGGAGCCACATGAACAGGGTACGCAAACAGGTGCGCTTGCCTGCTGGAGCATGACTTAGCGCAGAGTTTGCACAGGAGGGTGTGCAGGAGGGCCCGAGACCTTGCCTGCAAACTCCCCAGGGTAGACAGTCCCAGCCGTAGCCAGCCTACCGGAGGCACGACGCAGATGGGCATGCACTGCACCCCGAGGGTCCCCTTGGGCTGTGGCCTCCCCCACTCTGGCACCTCAGAGACCGCCACCCAGACGGAGCCCATGGTTCCTGGCTCCAAGCAGGTGGAGCCCTGGCTCTTGGCTGCATGGGCTGCCTGTCCCTTATTCAGGCTCTGGTGGCTGGGAGCATGGCTACCTCCCCATGTGGGGTCTGTTCTCTTTTGGGGTCTCTGGCATGCCAGCTGGAGGAGCTCCAGACCACAGTCCAGAGACTGCGTGCCATCAGGGACTGTGAGCAGGAGATAGACTCCTACTGCCAGGCCCTTCTCCCCCAGGAGCTGGAGGGTAGACCACCGTCTCCCTCCAGGACAATGGAGGACTCCAGGACCTCCCACTCTGTCCAGTCAGGGGCATGGACCAAGGTGGTCCAGGGCCCTAAGGCCCTCCACACCAAGGCCCCTGCCCCAACAGAGCTTAGCAACAGGTACGCACCTCTTGCTGCTCCAGCAGAGCCTGCTGAGTTGCCAGCTGCCACAGGCAACACAGGCTCAACTGCAGCTACCGCCCCCGCTCTCCAAGACAAAACGTAAGGTGTTTGTTGTGGGAGACTCCATCCTGAGGGTGACTGAGGGGGCAATCTGCTGCTCGGACCCCTTAGCCTGGGAAGTCTGCTGCTTCCTGGGGGCCAGCATCTGGGACATTGTGGAGAAGATCCCTAAGCTCCTCCAGCCCACAGACCACTAATCTATGCTCCTTATTCACGTGGGCTCCAATGATATGGCTCAGAGTGCTTCCAGCCAGGTCATGAGGCGCTACAGGGATTTGGGAGTGGGGCTAAAGGGTCTGGGAACACAGGTGGTGTTCTTGTTGATCCTCCCAGTCTTGGGCTATGGGCTGAGGAGGGAGAGGAGGATCCATGTAGTCAACCAAAGACTGCGGCGCTGGTGTCATCGGGAAGGCTTTGGCTTCCATGACCACAGCCCACTCTTTGGTGAGAGAGGCAGTGAGCTGCTGGGAAGAGGTGGCCTCCACCTCTCTCCCCTGGGGAGGAGGCTCTTCTCAGCCAGACTGGAAGACCTGCTCCACTGGGCTTTAAACTAAGCCCGTTGTGGGACGGGGGGACTACCGCCACTGCTGCCCCGCTGAGTAACCCTTGCAAAGCCAGTGGGCCAAGGCACTTAAGGGAGCTCACCCCTGCCACAGCCCTGGTACAATTTGTGGGAAAGGCAAGAGCCCCCAAGGGGACACTTGCCTGCCTGTACACAAATGCCAGGAACTTGGGGAATAAGAAGGAGGAGCTTGTCCTCTTGCTCAATGCAAATAATTATGATTATCCCTAATCATAGGGATAATGGAGACCTGGTGGGACTCCACCTGGTGGGACTGGACCTCGGGTATAGATGGCTATACCCTGTACAGGAGGGATCATGTAGATAAAAGCGGTGGGGGTATAGCTCTCTATGTTAAGGAAAGCTATGCGTCCCTGCAAGCTGATATTGGCAACCAGGGTGGATGCCTGGAGACCCTCTGGGTTAAAATCCGTGGGGAACACAGCACAGGGGACACAATGGTGGGAGTCTGTTACAGACCTCCCACTCAAAATCAAGAGCTTGACCAAGAGTTTGCCCAGGAACTGGCTGAGGCTGCATGCTCCAGGACCATGGTTGTCATGGGTGACTTCAGTTACCCAGACATCTCGTCAGAGGATCACTCAGCAATATCCGAGCAGTCGCAAAGCTTCCTTTCGTGTGTGGATGACCTCTACCTGACTCAAGAAGTCTATGGGCCAATGAGAGGCAAAGCGCTGCTTGACCTGGTAGTGGCTATTGGGGATGACCTAATCGGTGACCTAGTGATCGATGGGAAGCTGGGTGACAGCGACCACAAGCTGATCACTTTCACCGTCCGCCATAAAGCTGGCAAGTCAGTCAGCAACACAGAAGTCCCTGACTTCAGGAAAGCCGACTTTGAAAAATTCAGGAGGCTTGTCAGTCAGGTCCTAAGGGACCATGACCCCAGGGAGAGGGGAGTTCAAATAGGGTGGTTGCTCCTCAAGGGAGCGATCCTCAATGCACAAGTTAAGTCTATTCCATCTCGGAGGAAAGGCAGCAAGAGGGCACAGCAGTCCCCCGGCTCTCCAGGGACCTAGCAGACCTTCTGAGGCTAAAAAGGAAGGCCTACAAAGGATGGAGGATGCGATTCACCTCCAAGGGGAGCAAGAGGAAAAGCAAGAGCAACATTGGACCCCTGCTGAACCAGATGGGGCAACTGATGCCCAGGAAAAAGCCAACCTATTTGCGTTGGTCTTTCATCAGTCCCATGGGACGCCCATGCCCACTACAGGACGGGGAGGTCCGGGTGAGGGAGATCCCCTGCTCTCCATTAATGCTGACCTCATGAAGGAATATCTTGAGAAGCTGGACACCTTCAAGTCAGCTGGCCCCAACAAGCTACATCCCAGGGTACTCAAGGAGCTGGCGGGCATCAAAGCCCAGCCCCTGGCACGGATCTTTGAAAACTCCTGGTGCTCTGGTGTAGTGCCCAAAGACTGGAAGAAGGCCACTGTGGTGCCGATCTTCAAGAAAGGGAGGAAAGTGGATCCAGCTAACTATAGGCCCATCAGCCTGACTTCTTTCCCGGGGAAGATCTTAGAAAAGTTTATTAAAGAGGCAATCCTTAATGGACTGGCCAATGCCAACATCCTAAGGGATAGCCAGCACAGGTTTGTTGCGGGTAGGTCTTGCTTGACCAATCTCATTTCCTTCTACGACCAGGTGACCTATCACCTGGACAAGGGAGAAGAAATTGATGTCATGTATCTTGACTTCAAAAAAGCCTTTGATCTGGTATCCCATGATCACCTCTTAGCAAAACTGGCCAATTGTGGCCTTGGGTCCACCATGATCCACTGGCTGGGAAATTGGATCCATGGTCGGACTCAGAGGGTAGTAACTGATGGCTGTCACTCATCATGGTGTCCTGGGACCAGTGGGGTCCCCCAAGGCTCTGTCCTTGGATCCATATTGTTCAACAACTTCATTAATGATGTGGACACTGGAGTCAGAAGTGGACTTGCTAAGTTCACTGATGACACCAAACTTCGGGGCAAAGCATCCATGCCAGAAGACAGGCTGGTGATCCACATTGACCTTGACAGGCTCAGCAAATGGGCAGATGAGAACCTGATGGTATTTAACACCGAAAAATGCAAGGTTCTCCACCTTGGGAAGAAAAACCTGCAGCATCCTTATAGGCTCGGCAGTGCTACGCTGGCTAGCACTACGGAAGAAAGAGACTTGGGGGTCATCATTGACCACAAGATGAATATGAGCCTGCAATGTGATGCTGTGGCTAGTAAAGTGACCAAAACGCTGGCTTGCATCCATAGATGCTTCTCAAGAAAATCCCAGGATGTCCTTCTCCCCCCATACTCGGCCTTGGTGAGGCTGCAGCTGGAGTACTGCATCCAGTTTTGAGCTCCATAATTCAAAAAGGATGTGGAGAAGCTTGAGAGAGTCCAGAGGAGAGCCACGCACATGATCAGAGGTCAGGAAAACAGACCTTACAACGACAGGCTGAGAGCCATGGGACTCTTTAGCCTGGAAAAGCGCAGGCTCAGGGGTGATCTGGTGGCCACCTGTAAGTTTATTAGGGGTGACCACCAGGATCTGGGGGAACGTCTGTTCACCAGAGCGCCCCAAGGGATGACGAGGTTGAATGCTCACAAACTCCTGCAAGAACATTTCAGGCTGGACATAAGGAAGAATTTCTTTACTGTCCGAGCCCCCAAGGTCTGGAACAGTCTGCCAGCGGAGGTGGTTCAAGCACCTACAGTGAACACCTTCAAGAGCAACTTGGATGCTTATCTTGCTGGGATCCTATGACCCCAGCTGACTTCCTGCCCTTTGGGCGGGGGGCTGGAGTCAATGATCTTCTGAGGTCCCTTCCAGCCCTAATGTCTATGAAGTCTATGAAAGTCTATGAATTTATCCTTCAGCAGAGGATCATCTTAAGCACCATCTGAGGGTTTAGTTGTATCTGAGCTTTAGGTTGTCCCTCTGCATAGAGCAATTTTATCTCAGTTCTATAACAGTAGTTATAGAATCATAGAAAAACAGAGCTAGACGGGACCTCAGGAGGTCATGTAATCCAACCCTTTGCTCAAGACAGGATCATCCCTGTCTAAACCATTCCAGCCTAGTGTCTGTCTAACCTACTTTTAAACACTTCCAAGGCTAAAGTTTTCACAACCTCTCTAGGCAGCCTGTTTCAATGCTTAACCCCCCTCATAATGAAAAAAACTCTTCCTAATACTCAACCTAAATCCCCCCTGCTACAATTAGAGGCCGTTGCTTATTCCTGTCCCTGCAACCACAGAGAATAGGATCAGAGGAAAGTACAACTGGAAGGGACTGCATGAGCTCAACTCTTCCAGCCTCCTGCCTTCATTTCTGACTAAATGATCCTAGGCAAATGTTTGCCTAACCTGCTCTTGAAAATTTTACTTGAAATAGTTCAGTTGGATGTAAGCAATGCTGCATCATGTTCTGCTGTTGTTACGTAAACCAGAGAGGGATTAACATAGGGGCGGGCATTTATTTTGTGTGGAGGGCCACTTGCTGAGTTTTGGCAAGCCGTGGAGGGCTGCATGACAGGCAGTCAGGGGCAGATAAATATTAATTTTCTACATTTTTTAGGGGCCCTGTGGGCCAGATAGAATGGCCTGGTGGGCCATATCTACTCCCTGGGCCGCATTTTGCCCATCCCTGGATTAACAGAATTTTATTTTTCTGTGGCTTTTGGAGATTGTCAATATTTTCTGCTGAAACTATATTGACTCAAATACATTTTTGTGAGACATGCCTGCTTTCAATGGAAAACTGAAATTGCACAGGAAAAAGTTAAATAAATGCCCCAATGTTTGGATACCCACTTGCCATATGAGATTGAAACTTTAATTCCTTTTTCTCATGTACTCTTTCTTTTGTATGGCCCATGCTTCCTAATTTGAGTACATTACCCATGGTACACTCTGGCTAGGTATCCACCATAAGTGGAGATTGTGAGACATCCTGGGGGATATTGTTTCACTGGGGTCTCATCCAGCCATTGGGTTCTCACATTAAACTGCCACAAGACACCTCAGACACATTTCTGAATCCAGTTAATGAACTTTAAAAAGAAAATATTTGTATTTTTCATTAAAAAGTAGAATTTTTCTGCAAGGAAGTCCCTTTTTCTGATGGGCTCTGGTGTCTATGTATATGAATCTGGAAACAGTTATACACATTTACATACATAGTCTTTTCAAGCCTTTTACAATCTTTTCAAGACCCCATGAAAGAAAATAATACCTCTGCAGTATTCCTACTAGGTTTACCTAAACAAAAAGTATCTGAATAGTAACAGTGACCACTTTATGTATGCATACACCCTTGAGTATTTTACGGATGAATAGGATATATGTGTGTGTCATTCAAATCATTAGCCTGAAAAGAATGGGTCTGGACCCCTGAGTGGGAATTCAGTGATGTTCTCTGATTTCTAAATTTAAAGGTATTATGAGACTAAAAAAAGATATGAAGCACCACAGGTAGAACAATCACTTTGCAGTAGTTTGACAAGTACATGCTGGATTGCCTGTCTAAGAGATCATGCCAAAAATTCCTGGCCACAGTACTTCCTCTGTCCTAGCATTCCTGCCCTTGGCAGTCCTTGTTATTGACCTGGGAGCACAGCTCAATTAAAACATTTTCAGTTCTTCCTTATGCTCATCTTTAATCTTGATGAGGATTTTTAACATAGTGACTGCATGTCAGAGGAGTTAATGTTCTAAAGCCTGGGGAGGATGATTATATTTGCTGAAAATGAAGCCCAAAATGAAAGGAAAGACTAATTTAAGTAGCAGTAATGATTTCAAATTGACTCCATTTCACATTTCAGGCGCCGTAGCCTGATAATAGGCAGCTTTATTCCGGAGGTCCCAAAATCCAGTTTTCATATGCAGCCACTATAAATCATGTCCATATGGTTATGGTCAATAAAGAGAGAGAGACAAGTGAGGTCAATAAAGGGGAAAAAGGGAGATTACTTGAAAAGCAGAGCACAAAGGCTTCAGAAGCCACTCATTCTGGTTTGTTCAGAAGGCCCTAAGGGAAAGAGAGGAGATGCATGCATTTTTTTCTTCTTCCTCAGTAAATGAAATTCACCAATGGTGAAAAAAGGTGCAACTGCTGAATCAGGATAGGACAAGAGAAATATCATGCCAGTAGTATCTTATGTAGTTTCTGAAAATGGCTTTGTAAGGATTAGAACAAGCACAAAGCATGTCCTGTTCTGTGATCATAGTGTAAAGATTCAAAACAGCTTAGTCTAAGTATAGACATTCAACTCCCCCGAGGCAGAATCACTTGAAGTTGCATGGTTTTCTGTAAGCCACGTAGTTTAGATCAGGAGTGAACAGGACACATATTCACCCTTTGATGAGGGGGCATGCAGACTGCCTGCAGAAGCTGAAGCCAGCAGGTTGGGGGCACGCCTGCATGCCTCCCAGCAGGCCCCATGGGGTCCCCAGACTGCACGAGACTGCTGAGTGCAGCCAAGAAGCTGGACCACCCTTGACTAACTGCAAGGCATGGATGAGCATTCCCCTTTCCCCCTGCCACATAGTCTGTCAGCCACAGGCATCTGTTAGCTGCAAACAGGGGGCGGGGGAAGGCATCTGCACCCCTGCACAAATCTCATCAGGAAGCATCCCACAATGTACACACAAACCTGACACTGAGCCCAGGAGAACCCCCATGAGCAGGCGCAGCCCCATGGAGCCTGACCAGGCTGCTGGGGATGGGCAAGCATTCCCCGTCCCTCCTGCAGCTGACAGATACCTGTGGCTGATGGACAACGCGGCGGGGGACGAATGAATACTTGCCCATGTCTGGCAGCCTGGTTGGGCTCTGTGGGGCTGCGTCAGCTCAGGGAAGTTCTCCTTGGCTCACTGTTAGGTCTGTGTGTACATTGTGGCATGCTGTGTGATGGGGTTTAAGCAGAGAAACAGATGTCTCCCTTCCTGCTCATGGTGCCTGCCTGGAAGGGTCTGTCCTGAAAAGGGTTTATGCTGACTCAGCTCTGTGAGAGCTTGGGCAGAGCAACTGAGAGTGGGGCAAGTACTAGCATGACTAGCAGGGGACCACAAAGCAGACTGGGATGCTGGCAGACAGTGATGGAACTTGAATCAAAAGGGGATGTGGTCCTGAAGTTCGATGCACTGGTCAAACCTAAATCAATGAACTTTGAGTGCACATCAGTCCAGGTCAATCTTAGACTGGGTTCCATCATTTTGAGACCAGTCTATGTGCCCTGAGCTTCTGTTCTGTTACATGTCTAGACCCATTTCCAGTCACTTAGGGCACTTTTACATGTGCTTCAGGGGTGTGTGTGGGAGGGTGATGCTTTAAATAAAGCAGCTCTCAGAGCTACTCTAATGTGAGAAGCGCTGTGTCTCATGTATCAGTGTCCCCATGCTTAAAAATGGTGGTGGGACACTTGAACTAAAGTTCATTTGATGAGCTTTAGTTCAAGCGCTCTCCCCCCCCTCCTCCCCCCCCATTTTTTAGTGCAGGGACATTGATACATGAGACACAGGAGGTTGCTGGAGTGCGGTAATTGATTAATCAAATCTGTTTCAATGCACTAGAGTTCCAGTGCATCTATGCTTGTGTATAGGCACCCTTAGACTGGTAAAAGTATAATGTCTGTACCTGGCCTTAGTCTCTCTCTCTTTCACTCCCTCAAACAGGAATAATCTGTATATGTGAGACGCATGCGACTTTACATGCAAAGTTCTTACTTTGATTGGTTATGAATATATGAATTGAGAGGTACATTCTGGATTGGACAACTATTAGCAGTACAATTTAAATAAATGAACATGGGCAAACCAGATTAAATTAAATCAAATTAAACACAGTAAAGACTGAGACCTTTATTCGTGTGCTAGTCCTTGCTCACTTGAATTAGCTATCTTGGCTTTGGAAGAACTTTTGGTATGACAGAAGTTTACAGAATTAGGGTTTGTACTTGTGAAATGACTGGAACCAGAAACTCAGCTAAACCTGCATGCACACATACATGGCAAATAAAAAAAGAAAAAAAAAAGTAGTGATAGATGCATGTTATATTGCTTAATAGAGCATAGAGATACTCCTGCTTCTTTCCCAACGTGCTTTATATTTTTTTAAGTGACTCTATACCACCTAAAAATTAAAGAAATCATCATTTTAAATCTCATTTAGAATAAATGGTGAGGAGCTGTAGAATCTGGCTATTTTTACCCCATCTGGGAAATCTGGTTATATTTAGGGGAAAAAAAGTAGTAATATTTTCTGTACTTTTAATTCGCACTTCAGTAGAGTTAATGCCACTCTTTTTTCTCTTTGGAATTGAAATTTAATTTCTCTTTGGAATTAAAATGCAAGTTCATGAGGATACTGCTTGATTCTCATCTACTATGTAGTAAAATATGAAAAATAAAATTGTGAAAAATTATACATTATCAGATGATAAGTTTAATAAGAAAACAAATTTGCTTGACCCTTTACTACAGACCTTACTGTATATGCTACAATTCCTTAGATGGGTTGATCCATCAATAGGTTTTTGTTGCATTGGATCCAAGCAGATTATAGGAGTTTTGAACCTGCCACTATTAGTGCCAATCTATATGCTAAGCTTCTAAAGTTACTGCTGTGGATGACATAAAAAAATTATGGACTGATTCTCATTTAAACAAAAGGCCCTTTCCACCACTCTGGCATTAAAAGGGTTCTTAAAATAAGTGCAAGGGCAATTTACAGCCACTTTAAGGCCTCTTTACTGCACAACAGTGGTGGAAGTGGCCTTGAGAGATAAAGAGAATCAGGCTCTTGAAGTTTATTATATTACAGTATTTTCTTTTATTGCCATTTCCAGTATCACCCCATATTTAAAAATAGAAATTCAACAAATAATACAGTAAGTTTAGCTCCTACAAATATTAAATGTTCAGATGTTTAATAACATCCACTGCACCCTTTCTGTTCTTAAGTACTGGTTCTTGCAGAATTGGTTATCCAACCAGTTATCACAATAATGGTGTATTATGTTGCCAGGTGTATATGTAATGCAGTTAAATATCTGAGCCAAGAGATCCACTATTTTAATGTGTTGTGTTTTATGTTAGAGATTTTCCTTTCATGCATAGAAAACTGTGCTGCTTTGATTTTGCTTTTCACATCTCCAAGGAAGATCCTTTGAGGGTTGAAATCTTTTCCATTGTTTTACTTATTACCTTTTGCCTTTAAAAAAGTCAGATTTTGCTCTCTTGCCTTATATCTTGGTGTGCAATGGTTCCTTGATGGTTTGAAGGAAATTATCAGCTAATACATTACAGTAGGGGGGGAAATGTGTTTTATACCTATAGTCTTTAAGTCCTTGCATCCAAAAAGTATCTCTTGTGTTAGAGCTTGTTATCTCTTGTGTTAGGTATATTCTGCTCTTCTGATTTCCCTCATGTTTATAATATCATGTACTTTTTATAGGTTATTCTATTTTGTAATTAGCACTCATTCAGTTAAAGATGCAATCTTGCTCTGATTTAGGGATAAGGCAGGCTATTCAGACTTGAGCCTGAGGGGGGTCAGATATTGCAATGAGTCATTAAAAGGGATTAAAGGCAGAAGGGAATTGAGCTAGATGCAGTACTGAGAGGAGTATAGGGCCAGTATAGGGTAATTTGCCCTGCTTTTCAGCACTACCACATTATTACATTACTACCTCCGGTACCCAACCTGGCTCCTTCAGAGCTAGCTCTGATATCTCTGCACAACACTGTATTGTGCAGCGTAGGCAGCTTTGGCTATGTGAAGACATTTGCTGCACCTGATCTACAATCATGTGGCTTATTTCAAACTGTGTGACTGTAGGTTGGGGGCAGAGGGTGCAGATGTTTACTGGTGTTGGGAGCTGTGCCAGGAACCTACTGTAAGTAACTTGGGAAGGGCAGGTCTTGAGGAGGAGGCGGAGGCAGGCTGGTGGCTTGTCCAACTGTGGTGGGGGTTGTCCATTCAGGGGTGGGGTTTAGAGGACTAAAAATAGCTCAGTCAGGGGAGGGGGGTGGTAGGAAGAGCGCAGCCCCACGGCTTGGCAGCCAGCTGGGCTTTGCTATGAATATGTGCAGATATTTGATAGATTAGTCTAAACCATTCCCCATCTAAGTCACTTCCCATATTCAGATTGGGCCTGCCATTTTTGGCCTGATTTAACCCTCCCTCCCCCAAATATCTGTATGGGTGGACTTTGAGATTGCCCTGATTCTAGTTAGTCATTCTTTCAGAAGGCTGGGAGAGGTCAATACTGTGATGGAGTGAAACTCCTCCTGGATACTCAGAGTATCCACACAGTGTGACATCCCAGGAGACAGTCTGGGTCAGCAGAAACTTCGGGGAGGCAGAACAGGAATGGGCTAACAACAAGACCCTCTTTTTACTGTAAATAGTATCTAAATTTCTGTACATAATAAAGTGTTGTTTCCATATTACAAGCCTCAAGATACCATACATGCATCTATGGAAGGGAGGGATAATGGAGGAAAAGAGGAGGGTCGAAGAACAAGAACAAAGAATATGGGGTTTCCAAAGTGTTACTGGGCCCAGATATTGTTAGTCTTAATTTAGGCTTGACTCCAAATTTTGTAGAGAGCCTGTAGTTTGCATAATGAGCTATGCAAAATTCCATAGTGCATCCTTTCTGGGTTAAACTGAAAACAAGGATCTCAGCCCAGCGTCCCAGAAAGCTTCCTACTAAAATTCAGAATCCTTTTGGATGAACTTCAGCTTCAGTGATTTTTTTTACCCATGGGCATCTGTGCACATGCAGAGAGGCTGCTCCAATGCGCTGTAACTACAACATGTCGGAAGAGACCCAATTAACTGAGTCTACTGCAGTGTGGTAATTACCATGCTCCAGCAGACTCCAATGTTATGTGTATCAGTGTCCCTGTGCTGAAAAATGGTGGCAGGGGCACTTTAACGAAAGCTCATTTGACAAACTTTAATTAAAGCTCCCCCGCTGCCATTTTTCAGTGCAGGGACACTGATACAGGTAATGCTCTGGGTGCTTTAATTAGAGTGGCTCACAAAGCTGCTCTAATTGACGTGTCCCTCCACCCCCACCACCTCCCAAAGCACATCTATAAATGCCCAATGTGTTTTTTTAGGATCTGAACTAGATCTTTAACTGGATGTTAACCATCTCCTATCAGGTTCACAGATGTTAGCACCATCTTGCATCAGAATAGTGACATTTACTGTTGCTTTTGAATTGAGCTTTAAAGCTAAGTACAGACAGTCAAAAAGCCTGAGGCTGAATCAATCCAATCTTCACAGGTTTCCCTAAGCTGTATAGATTGAACCTATAATGAAGTGAATTGACATGCACTTTTGAATCTGGAAATGCAGCCAGATTCTTTCAGTGGCCCAGACCAGAAACCAGGGGGTGCTAGAGCATACCTCTCAGCCTGCTGACCACTGCTCAGGGCACCATGATGCAGTGGAGTGGGGCTTATCCCTGATGGGCTACCCAGCACATGCCCCCCAACCCTCTGCTGTCCCCCTCCACAGGGGTGGAACAGTCCCTTCAGCCCACCTTTGGCCTCTAGCATGCTCTGGTGCCATATCAACTCCCCCCCAAATGAGTGAAGGCAGAAGTCCCTCTACCCCTGGGCTGGCCCAAATCCCCATGTCTCAGTGGAGATTGCTCCTGCCCTGGCAGGGTTCCCCAAGCCCTGAACCCAGTACAGAGGGGGAATTCCCTGCTCCCACCCTTCAGCATGGTCTAGCACTGGCTAGCCTTGCTCCCACAGATGTGTGTATATGTGTGTGTGTGGGGGCGGAGGGGTGGGGGAGGGCGTGCAGTTCCTCCAGACCTCAGCCAACCCTGTATTAGTTGATTGGAGGGATACTTGTGCCTCAGTGGGGGCTTCCTTCACTCTGGTCAGGGTCCCCTAAGTCCTGATGCCAATGCAGAGAGAGAATATCCCCACTCCCGCCCGTCAGTGCAGTCTGGTACCAAGTGGCTGCAGGGATTGTTCCTTCTGGGTCAGTGACTGGTATGGGCCTGGGGGGAAACCCTCACATACCAGGATGGGTGATTGGTGCCTCCCAAGTCTGGGGGGGCACCAGTGGGGTACAACCGGGGGAGTCCCCAAGTGGCCAGCTGGTGACTGGGGGGGGGGGTGGTCCCATGCTTCCATAGTTTCATAGTTGTTTCATAGTTTCTTAGTTGGTAGGGTTGGAAGGGACCTGAGCAGATCATCAAGTCCAACCCCCTGCCACGGGAGGAAAGAGTACTGAGGTCCAATGACCCCAGCAAGGTGTTCATCTGTCCTTCTTTTAAAGACCCCCAGGGTAGAAGCCAGCACCAATTCTCTTGGTCCAGATCCTAGCCACCCTGACAATGAAGTAGCGCCTTCTGATGTCTAATCTGAATCTATCCTCTGCCAGCTTGTGACCATTATTTATAGTTACTCCTGGTAGCGCCTGGGGGAACAGGAACTCCCCCAAAGCCTGCTGGTCCCCTCTGACTAGTTTGTAACAGGCCACTAGATCCCCCCTCAGCCTTCTCTTGTGGAGGCTAAACAGGTTCAGGTCCCATAGCCTCTCCTTGCAGGGTCTGCCCTGCTGCCCCTTGATCATGCTAGTGGCTCTCCTCTGGACCCTTCTCCATGTTGTCCACATCCCTCTTGAAGTGCGGCGCCCAGAACTGGACAGAGTACTCTAACTGCGGCCTGACCAGTGTTGCATAGAGGGGGAGGATCACCTCCTTGGACCTGCTCAAGATGCATCTGTGGATGTGTGTGTGGATGTGTGACAAGGTGCTGTTGGCCTTCCTGACTGCATCCCCACACTGCCAGCCCATGTTCATCTTGGCATCAGTGATGACTCCAAGATCCTTTTCTGCCTCTGCACTGATGAGAAGGGAATTCCCTAGCCTGTAGGTCTGGTGCTGGTTCTTCCTCCCCAGGTGCATCACCTTGCACATGTCAGTGTTGAAACCCATCCTGTTCTCATCCGCCCACCTCTGTAACCTTTCTAGGTCTGACTGCAGCCTATTCCTCCCATCTAGCATGCTCACAGCTCACATCCCCCTACATCTTGGTGTCATTAGCAAATTTGAACAGGGTGCTTTTTCCCCTCTTGTCCAAGTTGCTGATGAAGATGTTGAACAGTGCGGGCCGAAGAACCGAGCCCTGTGGGACCCCACTGCCCACATCCCTCCAGGTCGAAAATGACCATCCACCACCACTCTCTGGGTGCGGCACTCTGTCCAGTTAGCAACCCATTTGACTGTGTAGGTGTTGATGTCACAGTCCCCTACTTTTTTAATGAGAATGGGGTGAGAGACAGTGTCGAAGGCTTTCCTAAAGTCCAGAAAGACTACGTCCACTGCTACCCCTGCATCTAAAGATTTTGTGACCTGGTCATAGAAGGTCACCAGGTTGGTCTGACAGGATCTGCCTTTAATGAACCCATGTTGGTTGCCCCTAAGCATAACCTGGCCCCTCGTGGACATGTGCCAAAATAATTCTCTCAAAAAGCTTACCTAGGTTCGAGGTAAGACTAACTGGCTTATAGTTTCCTGGGTCCTCCTTCCTCCCTTTTTTGAAGATGGGAACCAGGTTGGCCCTCTTCCAGTCCTCTGGCACCACAGCAGAGCACCACAAGTGCTCGTAAGGCTGTGCCAGGGGTCCCGCAATAACCTCTGCTACTTCCCTCAGTGCTCTGGGGTGGAGATTGTCTAGCACAGCCAATTTCGGGGGGGCAGTAGCATTCTCTGTACCCCACTACCAGCTGGAGGGCTCACTGTTGGGGGGTACCACTGCTCTCAGGGGGGCATGTGCTCCCCTGTGCCTCCCCGACATGTTGCCTGTGCACACCAGAGATTAGGATGGTGGCTGGGGAGGGGAAAGGAGGTACTCTATTCCCCTGCCCCACTAAGCTGACAGGTGAAGGCCAGACCAGGACTGCAGAACATGCTTTGCTGCCTCAGGTCTGTGACAGCCCAGGGGTGGGGCTAGTCCTACTCAGCTGAAGCTGACAGTGTGGGCAAAGGCTAGCCCACCCCCCCCGTGAGAGGGAGGTGGAAATCATCGTGGGATGCTGGGGGACTGTAAGTTAATTTAAATCAGGAGGGGATCTGGGACAGAAGTTATATAGAGGAGTGGACATGTGTACATGACAATGCTTAACTGTGCACGTGTCTACACATGTGCATGCTTACTGCACAGTAAAAACTCCTAATAGTGAGGTATCAAATTTACTTGTGATTAATTAATGCACAGTAACACATGTGTTGATGTGGCACATTTGCCCCATCACACAAATTTTCTCCCGGGTCAGCCCTGCTATTAGGGGGCTGGCTTCAGGCTAGCCCCAGGGCTCTGAGCTGGGAGCCTCTCCTGCCTGCAGGCATTTTGAGCCCTGGAGCATACCAGCAGGGAGCCAGAGGGCACTCTAGGCCCTTTGTCTCCCTGGTCAGGCCACAGGCCAGCTGCCCCAGCCTGCCTGCAACCTGGCGTTACTGCTTGGCCCTGCAATGCCCATGTATATGAGGGGCTATCAGCCTGGATATGAGAGTGTGGGCACAACTGGTCAGTGTGGCAGTGCCACATAAAGGTCAAGGCCTTGCTGGCACAGTGGGTTGCCATCACTGACCACAATCATCAGTTGGGCAGTGCCTGTAAATCCATGTCCTTTATACAGCAACTGATAGACATCTTCATGCCCTGGAATTTAGGCCACAGCCATGCTGTCTACAGAAGCAAGGGTGGTCTGCCTAAACCCCTGCCCTAGGCTGGCACCCACAGTGACATGTCAATGGAGGCCCTTGGGCATCCAGCAGCCTGTCCCACTGAGCTCCCCAGTCCTCCTCAGTTGTAGAGGGCAGGGACATGCAGCACAGTCACAGGTAGCCCTCTGGGTGGTGGCAGAGATTGCGTGGCATCCCAGGCTTGCCCCCCATGCCATCAAAGCTCAGGGTCCTGTGCCAGGTGCACAGGTGCACCCAAAGTACCATGGGCATCATTATCAGCAGGGCGTAGTGGGTCAGGCATCACCCATGACACATGGAGTAGGAGCATGCTTGGGGTGCAGCAGCAGCCTGGGGTAGGGCTCTCCCTGGGGTGCCTCCCTGGAGAGGCTCCTTGTGGGGAGGGTGGGGTTGTGGGCAGCTCTTTGCCCCACTCATACCTTTTTTTCTTTCAGAGAGCTACACTTTGATATACGGCATCAAAGGCTAGGGTATATTTTTTAGGAGGGGGTTCCATTCCTTTTCTCCTGTTAAAAAAATGCGTATTGATTAGCAGTTCTGAGAAAATATTAGTGAAAATATTTTTTCAAAGGAAATATGCTGGGCTTTATTGAAATCCAAATGTTCAGGGAAAATGAATTGATTTTGATGAATAGTCCTCTGGGGAATAATTTCTTACCAATTTTTGAGGGCTTGAGAAAGATATTCATTTTGGAAAATTTAGGGCTTTATATTTATTATTTTATGACATGTCATTAGTAGTCTATAATGTGTAGAGCTAATAATCACAAGGGTCATTGCTACTTAGTACTACTTGAAACAGCTCACCTTCTTTTCTGGATCACAGAGTCTCTTGCTCATGCTGGAATGAAAGTATCAAACTGTTTTATTACAAAAAGGAAATACTTGGAACAACTAAGATTTTTTTTTTCATGAAACTTCATAACAGCTGCTTTTTATGATTTTTAAAACATTAAATTCACTCTATTAGGAGTGTATGGACATGTCATTAAATAATGTGACATTCACTTAGAATTTTCTATTTATTAATACGTATTTAATATCTATGTATATATTTCTTTTTAGTTTGGATTTTCACATTGTTTTAGAAACTTCCCCCCCATTTTTTCCATTTCATTGGAAAATTTGCAAAGATTTATTTTCTCTTCAATTGCAATGAGAACAAAGTACTGAACTGTTACAGTTTCCCCCCAAATGCTAATTCTGGGTTTCAATCAGCCTTAGTGCTGACAATGAATATCATTTAGCAGCTGCTTTGGGGCTGCTCAGACACAGCTCTCAATGGACGTGCATGCCCCACATGGGATGGAACTGAGGAATACTGCCAGAAGAACATGTCGCCCACTCATGCCTGCTCTGTGTCTGCTGAACTGCCCCAAATCTCTCAGGTAGCTGCCTGCATCTTAGGTGCGTTCATTAGAGCTGAGCTGGATGTACCCAACTGTTCCAACAGTGGCCTGTCATGGGACGTTTTTTGGTATGCGGGGTGTGCCGAGCACAGGAAACATCAGACAGGGGGCCTCATGGTATCATTCCCTAGCACTATCCAACATGCCAGCGAGAAACCTCAGGTTGAAGTGTTTACTGGAGGACCCAGAAGTCAGGTTTGTTTCAAGGGAAGGTGCAGCATTTTAATTAATTTTGTCAGTATTCATGTCAGTTGTAGCCTGCTCATATATCTGAATACAGCTGTTTTGCATTTATCTGGCTCTGAGGCTTACCTTTAACATTAGCAAAAAAACTCCCATGATTTCATTTATTGTCTCTATCATGCTAGTACTTAGATTATATGGGCAGATGTCATATAATGTGACTTCCTCAAAGTCTGAGAATGCCTAGCTTGTCAAACCTGATCTCGATTTCTGAGGGTAAAACTTTAATTTTAAAACTTCAGTTATAGATGTCCCTTGGTGAATATGGTTCTCTAGCTGTTGTATTGATTGATGGGTGTTTATGAAAAATAAATATAAAATAAAAACCCCCTGCAGTTCTACTTGTGATTTTTTTCTTCATTTCTCTCATTGATTTCAATGGGACTATTTGAAGAGTAAGAAATTATCCAAGATGAATGTGTTTGATTCTGGCTTATGGTAAATCCTATTGTCTGTCCCTCTGTAGCCATATTTTATTTGCAGTTGTTTCTTATGTTATGTAAAATATTTTCCTTCATGTTTTTCTTGGGGTTTTTTTTTTTAACCATTTCCTTACTTTTTTTTTTTTTTAGATTCTTTCTGGAAATTACTTGCATGTAAATGTGAGCAACTTAAGCAAGGCCCATTAGGGAGAAATTTACCTAGTCATACTATAAATATTTCTTATGTTTTCAGTATTTAATTTAAATGCAAAACTTACTTTGTTAACAAGGGCATTTTGCCCTAAAAATTGTGTATGTCAGAAGATGTTCTTATAACCCTTTACATTTTTATGTAAAGTTTATTTTTAGTTAGCTTTCATGGAAAACTTCCTTCAAGGAGAATTTCCTTACAGAATGACTGCTTGTAATTTTTATAAAATTGTTTTATACTTTGCCAATAATTGAGTATATTATAAAAGAATGAATTAATTGGTTTATGACTACATCTTATCAGAGATGCTTTTAGTATAAGGTTGAGGACTGCAGTTTTCAGTGAAGAAATGGTATTTACAAATTGCACTAGAAATGATACAGATGATATGCTCACTGATTTGTAATAAGTTAGCTATTAAATATACTTCTGTGGATAAATGATTTTATTAGATCATGCTGAGAGAATGTTGAATGTTACATGGTTGACATCCTGTTCCTTTTTATACAAGTACGTATGTTGCACTCTTTATTCCACTAATTATCACAAAATGGCAACACCCATTTCTGAGGTCAGTCTGTGATTCAGCCAAACATTTTATAACCTATCCATTTAATTATTTGAATTCTATACACTGCTACCTCCTTTTATATTCACTTTCTGAGCTTCTGTTTCTTCCAAAACAGCCAGTAGGTGGCAGTGCAGTCCAAATCATAGCAAAGGGGGTAGGGATGTGTGTGTTTGGGGGAGGGGTAGTGGGGGGGAGGCAGAGAAAAGATGCTAAATCCTAGCCTTATAACAACCTGAAATTTAGGATGATTGAAATTTATGATGAAATTTGAATAGAACAGTTTCAGAATTGGCCTCTTCACAGAGCTGATTGCCAAAAGGTAAGAATATAACAGGGTGATGAGGTAATACTTTAGGGGCTGATCAATAACACTGTTTTGTTTCCATACTTGTTAACCACTGATAGAGATAGAGATAAAGATAAAGATATATAGATATCTATCTATCTATAGATATAGATATATCGAGATATCTATAGATATATCTATATATATGTGTCTATATATCTATATCTAGATGTCTAGATCAGTATCGATATAGATATCTAAATCTATATCTATATTTCTATATATATCTATACATATAGAGGAAAGGGACTGGAATATTGGGCACCCTCAGTCTCTGAGGCCCTGTCTGCAACGAATGTGCATTGATTTTAATGGGACTAGTCACATGCTTAGGAGTGTTAAACACATGCTTAAATGCTTTGTTGGATTGCAGCCTCAGGGTTTGGGTATGTTTTTTTTAGCAACTTCATATTTATTCTGTAAATGGGTTACAAAATTCCATTTCCTTCATTAACACAGCAGTAAGCAAAATTATTATATTTATATATAGTTCTAAGCCCCATTCCCACCCTCTCATATTCCCTGAGGCACTGCGTTCTCTCTTTTGAGCTTTGAGAATAGCATAGTATATAGGAAATTTTTATTAACATACAACGTCCAGACTACTTCTATGCAGAAAGCATCATTACTTGGAAGGCATGTTGCCCACAATACATATTTTATGCTTATTTACCAAACTTTAAGGGGATGAATCACCACTGATTACATTATTCAGTTATCAGCCTGGCTTTTCCTTCTGAAAAATGCGTATTGTAAACCAGCAGTATCTCTGCATTGCTAACATTCTGCTGCATTTGTTAAAGCCCGAATTTTTTTTTACTGGGTTTCTATGAAATGCTGATGCTATGACACTTAACAAAATAAGCCAACGGGAGAAATCAAATTTGACATGGAAGAACTAATCTTCAACCAAGAACTTCGTTTCATTTCTATCTCTCATTTTCTACCCACTCACTCACTTTGTACCTAAAGCTGCCCTACTGGGTTCAGGACCATTTCCCTTGTCCTTTCCTTTATTTCACCTTTTATGCAGGAAAAGTCTTCTCAGTTTTCTTCACCAGGTGTCTTCCATGAAATCACTTCCTATAAGCCATCTATTCTACCTCATGAATAGCACAGCATCCAGAATACTGCTGTGTAGCTTATTTTCCAGGACTGTAACTATGACTGTATCACGCCCCCCTTTGCAGCCTTCCTTTGGCCCCATTTTCTCTAGCTTATGAAACATCAGCTTTGTGTTTCCACTTAAAAGACCTACTATCACCCACTCCTTCATCATCTCTTACTCAGCATCAAGAGGTCAGCCTCTGACTGGTTTCTTATGACAACATCCTTTATCCACTTGTTAAATATTCCAACAAGCACATTTGTATGTTCTCCCATGCTGCCCCTGATGCTTTGGAAGAAAGTCCTGTAAACTTCTGCACAGGACCTCATTTTCATTTTCATCTTCATCAAATACCTCCTTAAAATTCTCCTTTGCTGTGAGGTCTACAAAAGAACTGAACACTGGTTAGGCAGTTGATGGGCTGATACCACTGCCTTTCACAATGACTAATACTGTCTCATTATGTTCTTGGGCGCTGGCATCTGTATGTATCCCTCTCTTGTCTTTTTTATGTAGTAAACACCTGGGGATAAGGACTCTACTTGTGCTTTGTGTTTGTAAAGAACCTAGCACAATGAGGTCCTAATCCTTAGCTAGGCACTTGTATATTACAATATTATACTCATTGTATAATAGCATGTATGCAACATACACATGCATCTACATATACCCCACCTATTTAAATGGATTACATGATACTGTAACAATGCAGTGTTTAACTTAGGGATAAAAACAGCAGCATTTGACTACACAGCTGGGCTAGGGACAGACATTAAAAAAGCCTGAACCTGAATTGATTCAATCTTTGCCTGTTAATCTAACCTGCCTAGGTTGAACTTATTTGCAAGTGCACAGACATTCCTTCTGGACTGACAAAATGCAGGCACATGCCTGTGCTGGCTCAGACTAGAAGCTGGGGGGGGTAGGGCACTAGAGCAGCTCTTCCTTCCCTTTCACAATGCTGAGCTGAGGGGGACATGGCACTATGCTCTGATTTGAGAGGGATTTAAACCCCCACCTTGCCTGCACAGTCCCAGGCTTTTCCCTGCTCACTGCTCAAGGGGCAGGAGTGTTGCCAGATTCTGCCCTCGGCTAGCACTCTGAGGCAAAGGTGGTGGTGGGGGGGGGGGTTGCAGTGCATGTGTCTGTTGATGATACAGAGCTTTTCAATCTCCATCTCCCTTCTTCTTCATACTGTCTGAAAACCTGACAGGTGAGGGAGCCAGCAGGGAGCTGAAAATGCAGTGTTTAGCAGCCCATCGATAAAACAAAAGCCTCTCTCTCATTAGTTCAAGCTCTTCTTAAACATCTTTTTCTGAGGAAGGAATGGAGGGACATTATGATCTGACCTGTTGATTAGCTCCAAAAAGCCCTAAGCGGACACTGTTCTGTCTGCCTGTCCCAGTGAAATTGGAGACACAGACACCTCTTAGCATTAGCTAGCATGCCACATGTCTAGGGTCTGTGGGAGATGGGAGGGAATCCCTGCTTGAGCAGTGAGTGGAGAGTGGAGAGGGAGTGTGGTAGGGGGAAGCCAGGAAGACCTTGCTGTGTCTGCAGTCTCCTCTGGAGCTCCAGCTAGGGAGAAGAGGGGTAGACCCAGCCCTGCCCTCTGGAGCAGACAGCACAGCCCAGCCTAGCCCAGGCCTGCAAAGCATCTGGAATGCTGGGGGACTCTGGTTTAATTTAAACCAGGAAGGGTGCTAGGACAGACATTGCATAAACTGGTTTGACCCAGATCAGTTAAGTCTGATACTGCATTCAATCAGATTTATCTTAAACCACTTTCAGCCGTTTTGAAACTAGTTTATGTGCACTGAACATCTGTTCAGTTACAGGTTTAAATTAGTTTCTGATCACTTAAACTTGTTTATGTGTAATGGCTGTCCCTAACCTTGGTGCTTGCCTTTCAGAGGTAGAATAGATTTCTTTACTCTTCATCTCCAGAGTGCCCAAGATCTTAAATAAAAAGCATCCAGCCACAGAGGCCTGATGGCTGGGTACTCTTCCCAGCTCTGCTGCTGATCAGCTGGGCAACCTTGGCAGGTCACTTAATCTCTCTCTGATTCAGTTTCTCCATCTACAAAATAGGAATAATTATGCTTTTTTGGAATTATTAGTTCAAAAGCATGCTTGACAGACACTTGGCTGGCATGGTTTAATCAGGGATGATTCTGCCTTGAGAAGAGGGCTGGAATAGATGATCTCATGAGGTCCTTCCAACCCTACTTTCCTATGATTATTCAAGTCCATAAGGTGTTTGATGGTCTGTGGTAAATGTACTAAATAAGTTTTATTTATTTGTGACTAAAAACCTGATTCTAGCTTGATACCAAATGCAAGCATAATGGAACCCCTCCTCCCCCAGATTGTATCCACCTGTTTCACAAAAGAGTTTCTATATTTATCCATCTATTTCATACACCTAGTCTTGGTCATTGCAGGAAGAAAATACTTCAAAATGATATATATAGAAATTAATAAAATAATTCCCCTTGTTGCAATGAAGATGGACCTAGAGAGACTGGTGCTTCCTATTTTAAAATGAATTATTATAAAAGAGTCCTAATAAAATTGACTCATCTCAGTAATGTTCCTCAAGAGATGTTAGGCTGTTTTCAAAGGACTTTTGTTCTTTTACCATCTAAATGTTAGTCAAGCTATTTAATTATTAAACATCAATGGATAGAAAAAAATGTATTAATTATGCATTTCCTAAGCCACAAAAAAATGCTATGTTAACAGGCTACAAAAAGATTTCATATGCATAAAAGTTAGCATTTAATAATACCACCAAGAACATTTATTTTAAATGTTTCCATGTTCTGTTCCTGTCTAATTAATATTTAAGTGTTATTGCATTAGTTATGCCCTTTTTTCTTACTTTGTGCTTCTGAAGTTTTTTGTTTCACAACTCTGGGTAAGACTCTTGTAACTTTCCTCAAGGGAGGAAAAAAGATGCATGATGTAAATTCTAGTGTCCTGCACTAACACCAAGTTCCAGGTGTACACATATTTTTGAGGGAAGCTTTTTATTAGACTCAAGTCCAATGTAAGTACATATCTCTAGAAAAAGTGCTTGCGAGATTGGCTCATGAGAGGGTTAGAGGCAGATCACAGTGGGCACCTACACACGAGTGGGAAGGCTACTGTGACATGCTGTAATTACAGCACATTGGAACAGACTCAATTAACCAAATCTGCTGGAGCAGCCTCCAGCATCTCATGTATCAGGGTATCCATGCTTAAAAATGGGGGCAAGGGTGCTTTAATTAAAGCTTTAGATAAACATGCCCGTTGCCATTTTTAAGTACAGAGACACTGATACATGAGAGGTCTGGGCACTTTAATTAGAGCGGGTCTCAAAGCCACTCTAATTAAAGTGTGCGTTCCCCTCTCTGCCCCCCACCCCCCACTCCCAGACCATGTGTATAAATGCCCATTGTTTTCTTTGGTTCACACCCAGCAATGTAGGGATTGCAGTCTCCAGGGCTAGGGACAAAATTAAATCTAAACCAGTATAACTGATCAGAAACCAGTTCAAATATATAACACAACAGAGGATCAGTGAATATAAACGACTTTCGAAGTGGCTGAAACTGGCTTAAGATAAACCAAGCTGGATGTACTATCAGACAACTGATTTAAGTTAAATCAGTTTATTGAACTTCTGTCCCAGATCCCAGAGCTCCAGATTCAAGTTAACTCATAGTCCCCCAGCATCCTAGGATGCTTTGCACCTTTCCCATAACCTCCCCCCTTACCCCTTTGCATGATGTGTGGGCTAACCTTGGCTCAAGCTGTCTGTGAAGAAGTAAGGAGAAGGCACAAAATGGCTTGTACCACCTTGATATTGCACTGTGATATAAACATCACATCTACTCTGTTTTGTTGAGTAAGCCATATGTTTTGTGTGAAGGCAGATTGCCATCTATGACATGGGCTATGCAAAAAATGCTTATCTTGCCTGAGTCCAGATCTCTATTTTGAGGGATCACTAGCCCTATGATGAGCTTTTTGGCTTGGAAAAAGAAGATGTAATAGAACTGATTATTCACTACAGATATTGATAGGCTCAGAGGGAGAAAAACAGTAAAATATTGATACCAGAAAAATAACTCGAGATTAAAACATAGCTCATTTTTTTACTGGATGAGGCATACATTTTAGGAACGTCTCTTACCCAGAGACACTGTCCAGAGTGTCAAAGAGAAAGTGGTAAGTGGCTGGGAAAGGGATCAAGGGTTGTACAGATTTGGGAAGGGGTCAAAAAAGATTCCTTGTGGAGATGGTAGAAAGTGCTGCTGCTATGGAGACATCTCAGTTGACTGGCTTCTTTCTATATCCAGGTTCAGCTTCAGGGTCACCAACCAGTTTGCAGTGTGATTGGGATTAGTGAGCCTGCTGTGTGTGCAAGGCACTGCTGTCCCCTTGAGGCAGCACACACCAGTTCTGAGCTTGATTTCCTATTGCTCTGTTGCTCTCTGAGAACTCTGCATCTGTGACAAAAGAAATATTATTTCTGGAAGCCTTGGTGAGGAAGGAAACTCATTATAAACAGATCTATTCTTATAATTTATTAGGCTCTAAATCTGTGCTCTTCAGTTTGGTTCTAAATCTGCTATTTTCTGGTGTTCTCTCATTTTCCTTATATAGCACTAGAGTTCAGCCTTTGATAAGATTTCAGCTACAACTGGATATCCCTTTTGCCCTTAGAAAATGAGACATAAGGGGCCTGCAAGGAAATTATTTCCCTTCCCTCTTCACAGAGTCGACGGGTTTTTAAGTATGAAAGTGGTAGTGGTGATGGTGGGGGAAATACACAGGCAGCATCTACCTAAGTACAAGCACAAAATACATTTAGATTTAATAAAGGCAGTGAGCAAAGGGATGGGACTTGAGCAAGTGGAAAGCCTTGATGGCTTTGACAAGCCTTTTCTTTATTGTCATGAGCTAATTGTGTCATTTGACAGGCTGGCATCAGGATACAGTGAAATTCTGACAGGCTAATTTGAGCTTGTGGTTCCAATGAAACATACATACGGCACTCATTATATTTAGTGACAATCAGTGTCATTTTCTGCTTAAATGCATACAGTTCAGTACATTTGTTCAGCTGCCTATCTATAGATGAAGCAAGCAACCCTTTGACAAAGGTGAAGCAAAAGACTAGGGGTCAGGGGACCCATTTGTATTCTTGACAATGCCCAGGGTCAAGAAAGAGGTGGGGATCCTGGATACTAAAACTGGTCTGAGGAAGAGTGGAATAGGAGAAGACAGCGAAATAATTGCTGTAATCTTCCATTCGATGTGGTGAAAAAAGTGAGAATACTTACCCTTCTACAGTAATTGAGCTACAAGCTAAAAGACTGGGTGACAGAACTTTACCTTCTTAACAGCAACCTTTTGGACTCTGAGGAAGCCAAAAAAATTCATTGGTATTTTCATCTTAACAGTTCTTCGTACTGTCTTAGTTTGGAGTATACAAAGTAAAAAAGGATTGCATACTTGAAGGCAAATGCAGAAACATATATGATATGATGGTACTATAAGAGTGAAATAAATAACATAAGTAGTGAGGATATTTGGCTACTAGATGGCACTATGAAGTCTTGATTTTTCTAATCTATTTGATACAGGTTTTTATACCACCCTTATCACAGGTATATACGAATGCTTTCCAGTAGTGCAGTGACTAGACTCTTGTCTATCCTGGCTGTTTGTGGTGTCCCTGGATGCAGAGTAATAAAATACCTGAATGGAGGATGAAATCACATCCTGAGGTGGAAAGCAACTAAAGGCAAATTCATTTTGTTCCATAGGTAATAGCATGCATAAGCAACGATGAGTATCCTGCCTTGAAAACGTTCTGTTCAGGGGTCTACTGTAATCTGTGAGTAGCTGTGCTCATTTAATATATAAATTTAAGTCCTTGCTAAGATCACCAGCGAGGATGAATTTGACCTCATCCTAGTTTCTTCATAAGACCTATACTTTTGACTTCCAGTAAAGTATCGCTCAGTGTCAAAACATTGTTATATAGCCAAAAAGGCAACCCCCCACCATGTTATTCAACAGTTTCCTTTATGCATAAGATATATCTGTTAATTGCTCTAATTAATTTTTCCTGGCTTTGTGTGATGGGGCACATAAACCTCACAATAATCCTGAAAGAGTCAACAGGAGCCAGGGAGCAATTACTGTAGCACTTGTACTTGAGGAGTGGGTCAAGCTCAATGAAAGATGAGTTCCTGCTGAGAAGGGCCTGGCAGAAGGGCTTCCCCTAAGGGCAGGGAACTGCTGTAGTAAAGGGAAGATTTCAGGGCAGGAGAAAAGCTCAAGGGGAAAGAAGGCTTTAAGAAGGAAATATAGAGAAAAAGCCAGGAGAAATAACCAATGATGAAGTCTTATGGCCAGGCATTCTTAGTAAGCAGCAAAAAGCATGGGGTAGTGGTAGGACCCAGTCTAGGGAGATAGCAAGAGTCTAGGGCAGTAGACCTTAGTTGCTCATGGTAGGGCCCTAAAACCACTAACGAGACATCGTGTGTTTTAGGAGAGGAGGGGTGATATAGCTGACTCTCTTTACTTGTTGTTCAGGAAGGTTGTGTGAAACCCTGGACCTGATAACTGAAGTGTAATGAGAAACTTGAGAACATCCCACCTGGTATTTGGGCCTGTTTGGACTAAGTGTTTTTGGGCAAGATGCTCTATAAAGAAGTAGTGAACAAGTATGTGGTGGACTGGCTGTTACTCTTCCACACTAGCTAGGTTGGCTTCTATGCTGGCTCAAGTATTCTTCTGTAAAGTTGCTAATATTAGTGATAATGTGCTAACTCAGAACAAAAGCTGAAATTTGGTTTCTTCAATGAGTTTCTAAGGCTAATGCTTTGCTTTCTTTAGATGTAGTCTATCAGATATGGTCTAGCGTCACTGAAAGAATAAGCAAAAGTTCCATGATGCCATGCTGGGGGGATGGGAGTGGGTTGGTCCTGCATAGTATACTTAAAAACTTGGGCAAATCCTGTCCGACTTGGTAGGCAGCCCAATGGATTTAGGCATCTAAGTGCAATCCTCTTCTGCAGTACTTGCATTCCTGAAAACTACTATTGTGGAAGGAGGGTGCATAGGTGCTCCCCCTTGTTGCTTCCTAAGACAATAAAAGCTAAAATATCCTTTTGATGCATTAGATGCATTAACCAGTGCTCCCTGTTGGCATCAAAAGCTACTTAGGAATCTAAAAGGTGGAATAGGATCTAGCCCTTCATTTCTGCTAATTCAGATTTCTTGTCTGACACTCAATGTTGTGCAAGTCCTGTGCTTTGGAACTGCACTGTGGCAATGTTCTGAGAAATCGTAATCTTATTCTCTGTCTTAAGCTCTTATTTTTCCCCACCCCCGTATCAACTTGAAATTGTATTACTTTTCCAGTCTTTCTCAGTACAAATGGCCATTTAGTGTGGCTGTTGTTTACTTCACATAGGCTGCCTAGGCCACCATTGCACAAATAACTATTTAATTATTTTAAAGCAATACTCTTATATGAACAGTCTCTGCTGATCATTCATGGCCTTCATGTATTTTTACAGGGATGATTTCTGTGGAGACTGATTCTATGTACATACATTTCTATGGTCTCTGGTCACTACTCAGTTTGCTGTGATTAACTGTCTGGAGGAATTCTTTGGAGAAATCATTCCTGAATGGAGATTTCTCACTTACAATACCTGGATTCGGAGTGACTGCTCACCACAGACTCACCGAGGTTTAATCTGTTTTTCTGATTGGGAAAGGCTTGGGACAGGATAAGCACAAGAGATGCTTGTCTACATTGAAGTGTACAATGGCAAAGCATGTTAGGGAACAATCTCAGGTTATGGCCACCAGTAGTACCGTTAGTCCATCATTTTAAATTTCACTTATGCTAAGAAGTCAGTCAGGGACTGTCATCAGGGACTGTGAGCAGGAGATAGACTCCTACTGCCAGGCCCTTCTCCCCTGGGAGCTGGAGGGTAGACAACCTTCTCTCTCTAGGACAAAGGAGGACTCTGGGACCTCTCATTCTGTCCAGTCTGTCCAGTCAGGGGCATGGACCAAGGTGGTCAAGGGCCCTAAGGCCTGCCATACCAAGGCCACCGCCCTGCTGGAGTTTAGCAACAGGTACACAACTCTTGCTGCTCCAGCAGAGCCTGCTGAGTTGCCAGCTCCTTCAGACAACACAGACTCAACTGCAGCTACCGTCCCTGCTCTCACCAAGACAAAACGTAAGGTGTTTGTTGTGGGAGACTCCATCCTGAGGGGGACTGAGGGGGTAATCTGCCACCCTGACCACTTAGCCCGGGAAGTCTGCTGCTTCCCAGGGGCCTGCATCTGGGACGTTGAGGAGAGGATCTCTAAGCTCCTCCAGCCCACAGATCACTATCCCATGCTCCTTATTCATGTGGGCACCAATGACATGGCTCAGAGTGCTCCTAGCTGGGTCATGAGGTGCTACAGGGATTTGGGAGCAGGGCTAAAGGGTCTGGGGGCACAGGTGGTGTTCTCATCAATCCTCCCAGTCTCAGGCTATGGGCTGAGGAGGGAGAGGAGGATCCACGTAGTAAACCAAAGACTGCGGCACTGGTGTCATCGGGAAGTCTGATCACATTCACCATCTGCCATAAAGCTGGCAAGTCAGTCAGCAACACAGAAGTCCTTGACTTCAGGAAAGCTGACTTTGACAAGCTCAGGAGACTTGTCAGCGAGACCCTAAGGGACCACAACCCCAGGGGGAGGGGAGTTCAAGAAGGGTGGTTGCTTCTTAAGGGAGAGATCCTCAATGCACAAACTAAGTCTATTTCATCTCAGAGGAAAGGCAGCAAGAGGCCACAGCAGCCCCCCTGGCTCTCCAGGGATCTCGCAGACCTTCTGAGGCTAAAAAGAAAGGCCTACAAAGCATGGAGGATGGGATTCACCTCCAAGGAGGATTATTCTGCACTGGTCCGGTCCTGCAGGAAGCAAACCAGGAAAGCCAAGGCTGTAACTGAACTCCAACTAGCTTCAAGCATCAAGGACAATAAAAAGTCCTTTTTCAGATATGTGGGGAGCCAGAGGAAAAGCAAGGGCAACACTGGACCCCTGCTGAACCAGATGGGGCAACTGACACCCAGGAAAAAGCCAACCTATTAACTGGGTACTTTGTGTCGGTCTTTCATAGATTTCATAGATTTCATAGACAACAGGGCTGGAAGGGACCTTGGGAGATCATCGAGTCCAGCCCCCTGCCCAAAGGGCAGGAAGTCAGCTGGGGTCATAGGATCCCAGCAAGATAAGCATCCGATTTACTCTTGAAGGTGTTCAATGTAGGTGCTTGAACCACCTCCGCTGGCAGACTGTTCCAGACCTTGGGGGCTCGGACAGTAAAGAAATTCTTCCTTATGTCCAGCCTGAAACGATCTTGCAGGAGTTTGTGACCATTTGACCGTTCATCAGTCCCATGGGATTCTCATGCCCTCTACGGGACAGGGAGGTCTGGGTGAGGGTGATCCCCTACCCTCCATTAATGCTGACCTCGTGAGGGAACATCTTGAGAAGCTGGACACCTTCAAGTCAGCCGGCCCTGACAAACTACACCCCAGGGTACTCAAGGAGCTGGCGAGCATCATAGCCCAGCCCCTGGCACGGGTCTTTGAAAACTTCTGGTGCTCTGGTGTAGTGCCCAAAGGCTGGAAGAAGGCCAATGTGGTGCCTATCTTCAAGAATGGGAGAAAAGTGGATCCAGCTAACTATAGGCCCATCAGCCTGACTTCTATCCCAGGGAAGATCTTAGAAAAGTTTATTAAAGAGGCAATCCTTAATGGACTGGTTGACACCAACTTTGTTGTGGGTAGGTCTTGCTTGACCAATCTCATTTCCTTCTACGACCAGGTGACCCATCACCTGGACAAAGGAGAAGAGATTGATGTCGTATATCTTGACTTCAAAAAAGCCTTTGATCTGGTATCCCATGATCACCTCTTGGCAAAACTGGACACTTGTGGCCTTGGGTCCACCATGATCCTCTGGCTGGGAAACTGGCTCTGTGGTTGGACCCATCAATTTAGTAATTGATGGAAGTCAATCATCATGGTGTCCTGTGACCAGTGGGGTCCCCCAAGGCTCATTCCTTGGACCCATACTGTTCAACATCTTCATTAATGATGTGGACACTGGAGTCAGAAGCGGACTTGCTAAGTTCACTGATGACACCAAACTTTGGTGTCCACACCAGAAGGTAAAGCATCCACACCAGAAGACAGGTGAGTGATCCACGCTGACCCGGACAGGCTCAGCAAATGGGCAGACGAGAACCTGATGGTGTTCAACACCGAAAAATTCAAGGATCTCCACTTTGGGAAGAAAAACCTGCAGCATCCTTATAGGCTCAGCAGTACTACGCTGGCTAGCACTACGGAAGAAAGAGACTTGGGGGTCATCACTGACCACAAGATGAACATGAGCCTGCAATGCAATGCTGCGGCTAGGAAAGTGACCAAAACACTGGCTTTCATCCATAGATGCTTCTCAAGCAAATCCTGGGACGTCATTCTCCCCTTGTACTCGGCCTTCGTGAGGCCGCAGCTGGAGTACTGCGTCCAGTTTTGGGCCCCACAATTCAAAAAGGATGTGGAGAAGCTTGAGAGAATCCAGAGAAGAGCCACGCATATGATTAGAGGTCAGGAAAACAGACCTTACGATGACAGGCTGAGAGCCATGGGGCTCTTTAGCCTGGAAATCGCAGGCTCAGGGGTGACCTGATGGCCACCTATAAGTTTATCAGGGGTGACCACCAGTATCTGGGGGAACGTTTGTTCACTAGAACGCCCCAAGTGATCACAAGGTTGAAAGGTCATAAACTACTACAAGACCGTTTCAGGCTGGACATAAGGAAGAATTTCTTTACTGTCCGAGCCCCCAAGGTCTGGAACAGCCTGCCATCGGAGGTGGTTCAAGCACCTACATTTAACACCTTCAAGAGCAAATTGGACACTTATCTTGCTGGGATCCTGTGATCCCAGCTGACTTCCTGCCCATTGGGCGGGGAGCTGGACTCGATATTCCAAGGTCCCTTCCAGCCCTAATGTCTATGAAATCTAAGAAGATACCATCACTGCAAATCTTTATTGTGCATCGTCTCAACGTTTAATGGTGTTTTGATTCTGTGTTGCTGTCAACGTCTCTCAACCTTAAAAGTAGCAATGCCTGTCCCCCAGACTCTACCATCATGCAAGACTGGTCTTTGACAAGGTTGCAGGGTAGTTACTCTTTCTATAACATGGAACCCCCCTAGAGTTAAGGAAAATTGAAAACCTTAATTTATTAAGTGAATTAGTTGCTTTTGCTGGTAGGCTTCTCCCTCCCCCCCGCCTTTCATTCAGTGCTAAGGTACACCCATATTTCTAAGACAACTGGTCTGGCTTTCCTGGTCTTTGCAACCTACTGTAGTAATTGAAACCTACATAGAGAGAACGGAATACACTGATCATCTATGGAAGGGAAGGAAAACTTAGTTCTTCCTGTGCTCAACTCTCAGCTTGCACAGATGAGAAAAAATAAATGAACAGATTGATAGATTCATAGATGCTAGGGTTGGAAGGGACCTCAACAGATCATTGAGTCTGACCCCCTGCCTGGGAAGGAAAGAAAGCTGGGGTCATATGACCCCAGCCAGATGCCTATCCAGCCTTCTCTTGAAAACCTCCAAGGTAGAGGATAGCACCACCTCCCTTGGAAGCCCATTCCAAATTCTGGCCACCCTTACTGTGAAGAAGTTCTTCATGATGTGCAGCCTAAATTTGCTCTTTGTCAGTTTGTGACCATTGTTCCTTGTTACCTCAAGAGGCACCCTAGTGAACAGAGCATCTCTGGTTCCTTGCTGTGCTACATTGGATTGGTTCCCAAAACTGAATTTGTTTCCAAAAGGATGGAAACAGGCCCCATACTGTAACATAGGGAAAACAAGAAAGAGTCCATAACTAAGGCCTGACCCTAGATCCACTGACGTCAGTGGGAATCTTTTAATTTACCTCCCAGAGTTTGGATTAGGTTGCTAATGAGCAAGAAGTCAGAGAGTTCATAAACATTTAAGCAAGTGAGTTGAGCTTGCCTCTCTCTGGGACACAAGGTTATTTTGATTATGTGCTAATGTAATGATGCTGTCATTCAAAATGATGATCCAAATCTTAATGCTAATGCACTGAATTTGACTCTTGGAAAGAAACCTGTGCTTAGCTCCATCAAGGCAACTTTGTGTGACATATGTCATGGTTTGGATCTGATCCAACAAGGTGCAGTGCTGTAAACACCTTGTTTCCTCTTTAGTGTTCAGAAGGCTTCAATG
Organism: Crocodylus siamensis; assembly: GCF_052110815.1. NCBI lineage: Eukaryota > Metazoa > Chordata > Crocodylia > Crocodylidae > Crocodylus > Crocodylus siamensis. The sequence continues at coordinate 130,616,511 of NC_143395.1, read as the reverse complement.
TAATTTATTCCAATCAGGATGTACTTTGACAAGCCAGCTGAATGGGATGCAGCTGCTGTAACTAGATATTTCTTATCCTCTCCCCTTCCCCCCATCCCTCCCTTTCAGGTTTTCCCAGATGTTGTCATCTTCAGAGCAACAGAACACTCTCCACATTAGCGTTTCAGGCAGCTCTGCCAAAAGTTGGGAGGAAATGGGGGGTGGGGTGCATTGGAAGGAAGAGCAGCCCATTATGCTCATTTTAGAAAAGAGCTGAACAAAAGGTTTTGATTGGAAAATCCTCCTCTGATGAATAACTAATTCACCCGGATGCTATATCGAGTCCTTATTGTGTGTGCAATAAAAAGTAAAATTTCTATATGGGGATACAGGCATTTTCCACTAATGTGAATACTAATAAATACAACAAACTGGGAGCCTTCTAAAGCCTCTGCTTCCACCTGTTCTAAAAGCCTTTTGTTGTTTTTTGCTTCTGAAGCTTTAAGTATCAAAATCCAGTGTAGTCCCCCCCTGCTTGATCAGGAGGAGCATTGCAGTGGAGGGGGATGGGTGGGTGCACACACATGCACATGCACCTCATTTTCATTCACAGGCTATAAGCAATTCCCATTGACTGTAGTGTAGCTACTCATAGTCCACTGTAGTTTGAGCTTGCAGAATCAAGCCCCAGGAAGGTGGGAGGAGGTGGGGTAAAGGATAAAAGGATATGGGAGTGGTTGGGTGGGCAATGGGTAGATCTTCAGCTAATGATTGTCTGCTTAGCTCCTGGTTGGTCAGTGAAAACATTTTCATTTTAAGTCAACTGAAGATCAGCTGCTCATTTCTTGTAATATATAGCTTTTAAAAGCAGATAATTTGTAGCTGACTTGTTAGATCACCTAACACTACACCCTTAAGTATCCTTTTTCATTTGCATTTGTGTACACATGAGTGGAAATAGTTTATCCGTCCATGTAACAAGGTACAATTTTTCATCATCTGGGGCAAAACATTTTGTACATCAATTGGGAATGTTGTGCTACATTCTAGCCCAGTAATGATGCAAGGAAAGGGAAAAAAGAAAAATACATATCTGGCTTACATTCAGGAATGGATTACCATACTCCCATTAACAAATGCCATGCCTTGGCATGGAAGGCTCAGGATGCAAAGGGGCAGGATGGGGAGTGTTTTCCTGCATGCTCTAGATTGCTCTATCACCCACAGCCCCTGTGACAGTAGTCATATTAAATGCAATGGCGGGTCTTCCTTGATGGATTAGAGTATGCTGTCAACAGCAGGAATGGTTTTGTGAATTTGTATGCAGATTTCAGTTTGATTACACTCCCTGCAACTATGGGGAACCCACAAGCTGTTGTTTTAATGCTAGTCTACTTATAAACAAATCGGGTACTCTCCAATTTATGGCTCTGCTGGGTTTAAATTTTTTGTAACAGTAATTGATGAGTGGTCAATAGCTAATTTCTTTTTATTTGTTCAGATTTAAGTAATTTATCAATACAAATGTCCACAAGAAGCAGATCCTGGCACCTGGGCATTAGACGTGTAATTACAAATGATGACCATCTAGCAGCAAAAGTCAATGATATACACTTATGAAGTAATTTTGGTCAGCCATGGAATCAACAGAGCAAATTAGCTACTGTTACTAGGGGTTTGGGGGAGTCTGAACAGCCCCACACCCTGGAAGCACCTCTGCACAGCTACCCCAGACCTGGGAGAACTCGCCAGGGCCTGGGGAACCAGGCCATGGGACATAGTGAGTCCCTCAGCAAAGGAGCTGACACAGGCGTGGGGCATGAAAGAGGGTTAGCCACATGAGCCCAAAGTGGGAAGGATAAAAGACACTGAAAACAGCCTCAAGGGACTGCAGCTGGTCAGGGAGCAGGCTGCCTGGAGTTACCACAGGTTAAGCAGTAGGGCTGTGTGAAGCTTCGCTCCCTGATTTGATTCAGCAGAGGTTCAGCCCTATTCAGTGACCGAATCTCTGAATCCAAATGGAATCAGAGGACTCTTTAATTTCTCTGAATTGAATCGGAACCCTCCATATCAATTCAGAGAGATTTAGAAAGATTTGGAGATTCGGACATAGACACAACTTTAAATGTTTTTTCTATATACCTCTAGGTAGCAAGCAGCTCATGAATGTTGTGATGCTGGGGCAGGTGGGGTGTCTCACAGGAGAGCAGGGGGCTCTCTAGTGCACTCGGCAGCAGACCTAGAAGTGGACCAGAAGCACTTCTGGCCCACTTCCAGGTCTGCCGGAGAGTGCTCAGGGCTCCCTCACTGCACCCTCCCAGCTCGTGGTGACTGGTGCCTCTTGGGTCTGGGGGGGCACCAGGGGTCCCCCCCACCACGGCCACTCACCAAGCCAGGGGGGTGCGCCCCCGCCCCGTGCAGTCCCTGGTAGATGCAGAAGTGGACTGGAAGTACTTCTGGCCCACTTCCAGGTTCACTGCCAAGCACGCAGGGGCCCCCCCGACACTCCTGTGGGAAGCTCCATTCACCCCAGCATCGCAGCATTCATAAGCCATGCTGGTACCTCAAGGTATGTAGAAAAAAAAATTTAAAGCTGTGTCTATGGCGAAATCACTGATTCTCTGACTTAGCACTGAATCTTTGGATTTAGATTTGGCCGAATTGAATTGGGGACAGTGATCCAAATCAATGAATCAAATCACCATCCCTAATTCGGGCCGAATTCGAATCAAATAGGGCCTGCATCGCACACCCCTATTAAGCAGCCACCGGGAGAGCCCGGAGCAGGGCTCTTCTCTGTTTGTTTGATTGATCATTTGCTTTGTTGCACAAGCCTGCAGGCTCTGCAAAGCCTCTGAAAGATAAGAGGCAACCAGAAGATGAAGCTTGGAAGAACTACTGGAAGACAGCTAAGTGCTAGCTTATTTGTTTAACTTCTTTTGTTTGTTTTGCATTGCTTACAAGTCTGGGTGGCCTCCAGGTACTATTTACTAGCCTGGCTGCAGCTGAGCCAAGGGCACTGAATGGTGGGTTTTTGGCCAAAACCAGCAGCAAAAGTAAAACTGGTCAGCTCAACTAGCTTGACCAAACATACCCTGCTGTGATCTGCCCAGACTCTGGCCATAGCAGCCTACACATTTCCACTCAAGTATCACCTCACACATTTCCCCAATTCCCTTTTAAATGGCTCTTTTCTTCCTTTTTTTTTTTTTCAACAAACACAGATTACTCTTTGGGGCCAAGCTGCTGAACATAAATTGTTTTACCGCCTTCTCTTCTGTTCAGCTTTTTGCAACAAAACTTCCTTTCTCTCCAGTCTCGGTGCCTACATTCTTTTCATTATCTGAATATTTCTTGCTATTTTCATCTTCAAGGAAAGGAGACATCTAAAAACCCACTTAAATAGTCTTTCATGTGTCTGAAACAAAACAGGTCTGTTAAGGAGAAATGCAAACTGGAGGAGTAGAAGAAAGGCAGGAGAGAAAACAGCAGTAACATAGTGTTGGGTAGGTGAGTGGGGTATGAACCCTACTACACACTACCTAAAGGGAGCATAGGACTGGAGTTGTGGGGGGATGCCTCCCCCTTCAGTCCCCCCTCTTCTTGCATCCTGTACTTTCCATGCTGAGGCTGGAGGTTTGTTAATGGGAGTATGAAAATCTGTTCTTGAATGTAAACTAGACATATGTCCTGTCCTTTCCTTACTGGGCTTAACCACCAGGCTATTGATGTACAAAGCTGTGTTTTATTTAAATAATAATTGTTAAGGTTCCTATAGCCTCTAAACTGTGGAAGCTGATTTAAGGATACTCATATTGGATTCCACCCTCTTAGCAAGCAATGCAGGTACTTTTGCAAATTGGCTGCTATAGTGAGTCTATGAAGATGTTTCAAACGTAACTGAAAGCGTACGACCAAACTCATTGCTGGAGTAACTATGCTGAAGTCAGTGGAAGTGCAGAGGTGGGATTTGGTTGTCATGGTGGTCTGGGCCAAATTCTATCCAGTGCCTGCCTGATGGGTAAAGGGAGTACAGGGTAGAGCTGGTTATAGTTCTGTCACTTTCAAATGTTGCCTATGCTGGCTTTGGCAAGAGTTAGAACAGACAAGATGTTGCCCTGATTTCCACCACTTAAGTTATATTAGTCACTTAAGATACAGACAGTCCTTGGACTTATGACACAATTGGTTCCTGAAAACCGTATCTTAAGTCAAAATGTTGTAACTTGGAACTAATTTTCTTATAAGAAACAATGTTATAAATAGGGGATTTGTTCCTGAACCAAGGCCCGATACCCTATTTTCACTAAAAATACCCCAGAATTTTGTACTCGATCAATTATAGATGAGTAATATAGCTACATTAATGTATTTATATTGTACATAGCAATCTTATTGATTTGGAAGGACTTTTTGAGGTGACTTTCCTGGACCTTTTGAAAGGCTCTTGGTTGGACTTTTTGAAGGGTTCTTGGCTGGAGTCTTCTCAAGAGTCTTGGCTGCAGGTTTTTCTGGAGTCTTGTCTGCTTTCTTAAAGAAAGTGTCCAAGGAAGCTTGGACAGATGTTCTCCAGGGAGATGAGCGACACAGTAAACTTGTTTGCTGGCATAGCGTTGCATCAGATCAAACTTTGTAAAGTCAAAACTGATGTCATAAAGTTGAAATTTATAAATGTTGTAAGTTCAAAACATAACTCGAAACTTTGTAAGTTGAGGACTGTCTATACTGCTTAACACACCTTAGACCAGATAAGCATTAGATGCAGCAGAAAAGAACTCCACTTTATCTCCTTTTCATCTCTTCCCCTACCTCACGTGTTACCTATGATGATGGGGTTGTGATCGGGACTGGTGCAGGGGCAGCCTTTGGCTGTGCTACATGGACAGGGAAACTCTTTTGTGTCAGAGACACTCCCTGATGACTGTTTCTTCTCTGGTCTGTTTGCCTGAGCAGAACAAAGGGGGCTGAAAATCTTGCCCTTTATCTTCACAAGGGCTCATAACTTATATAATGAAAGATATCATATTTACCCAAATAACTTTGTCTAACTTATTCATTGCACTCATCCTGCTGAGCTTTCCGATTGTAGTGCTGAGTCAAATGGGTGGCCTCTTCTGGAAAGATCTCAAGACATCATTCACCATCATAAAAATTACTGGCCAAATTCCCTTTCAAGAAACTATATTCTACTAATTTAGCTTCTGTATTTAATTTCAAATGGCCGAATTCCTTGTGGCTGCATAGGAGTTCTGGTGGCTGTTTTGCACTAGCAAAACATCTCCATGGTGGCTTAAAAGTTTTTGGGAAATTTCCTGGCAATAACTAAAAATATGTAAGGTATTTTTTCATAGCACTTCAGCTCTCTATTTACCTTAATTGGAGCAATGAAGTTTTACCCAAAACAGATTTTGTTCCCCTGATTTAGGCTATGGACCTCCATAAACTATACCAAACTATACCAAATGATGATTTCAACTCTGCTCATGCCATCCTGAGAACTTAACTTATACAGACACTTCATTTTTTCAGGACTGGACACAACACTGGGAGAAATCAAGATAGATTGCAGCAAACAGAAGCTAGTTATCTTGATGAAAAATCCTGGGGAATCACAGCTGTAAGCAACTGTGACCCTTAACATCTCGTTTGCAGACAGCATTCAGAAAATAAAAGCATATAACACAGAGATGCTTTGTTGATCTGAATGCTGGGTAACATACCGCTATTTTTATTTTTTAAGTTGTCATAGTAAATGCATTTCTGATTTGCAGAGACAATATTGTGACTCTAATTGTAAGCAGAACTCTGCATTCCAGGGAAGTTACTCTTTGATTTGGAAAGTTAGAATTCAGCACTACTCTGTGTATTTGCATCTGAACCTGTAATCTTTGGCACACCATGTCACTTGCATAAGAATTCATCCAGGTTTATGATTTCAAGGAGAATAGAATCAGTGGGCTGTGAGAAGAGTGAGAATGGGGATATCATGAGGAATGAAATATATCTTAAAGGCTTGTCAACAAGTATAACAAATGAGTGATCTAGGTTGTTTTTTAGATGATGAGCAAATATAACAGTGTTTAAAGGTGACATGCCTACCTACAGAACATGCTGCCAACAGAAAGCAAGTTTAAGGGGCTAGGGACAGACATTACACGCAAACTGGTTTAGGTGATCAGAAAATGGCTTAAACCTGTAACAGAACAGATGTTCAGTGCTCATGAACCGGTTTGAAAATGGCTGAAACCATTTTGAGATAAATCTAGTTGAATGTAGTATCAGACTTAACTGATTTGGATCAAACCAGTTTATGCCATGTCTGTCTCAGACCTCTTCCTGGTTTAAGTTAAATCAGAGCCTGCAGCATCCTGGCATGCTCTCTGGGCTGGGTTGGCTCTCTGCTCCAGAGAGTTGGGCTGGCCCCTCCCCTCTGCTTACTGGCTGCAGCTCTAACAGAGACTGCAGGTACTGTGGGGTCTGCCTGGCTTCCTCCTGCTCTTTCCCTCCCCCTCACCAGTCCCTGCTCAAGCCTTACACAGAAACCTCTCAGCATTAGCTAGCAGACCACATGCTGGCTATGGTCCATGCTGTGAGAGACTGGACAAAGGCAGATAGCGCAGTGTCAGCTTAGGGCTTTTTGGAGCTAATCAAGAGGTAGCTGGTAATGTCACTCCTTTTCTTCCTTGGAAAAAGTTGTTTAAGAAGAGCTTGAACGAATGAGAAAAGCTTTTGTTTTTTTAATGGGCTGATCAACATTGAGGTAGGGGTGATAAACACTGTGTTATCAATTTCCTGCTGGGCTGCTGGTGGGGGAACCTCTCCCTAATCAGAGCATCCTGCTGGGGCCTTGCCATGCCCCCCTCAGCAAAGCACCATGCAATGGGAAGGTAAGGCTGCTCTAATGCCTGCCCCCCGCCCCGCCCCCCCGGCTTCTAACCTGAACCACACTGCAGGCATGTGCCTGAATTTCTGGAATGAAAAGGAAATGTCTATCCACCTCCAAATTGGTTCAAGCTTTACAAGTTAAACTAATCTGCAAAGATTGAATCAATTCAGGCTCAGGCTTTATGAATGTCTGTCCCTAGCCAGGGAGACTAGATGGCTTGGGGTCTGGCACTAGGTTACAAGTTTTTCCTTTGTTTGAATGTGGCCCAGAGAAATTCATGGAGACAGTTATTTCTGACTACGTGTTCTATACACAGTGTGAAATGAATGGGTGGCCATAGTCAAGTTCCTGTAATGATTACGTATCACAGACACTATCGTTAAAAGCAGCATGAACTGGCAGTTTGACCTTATCTGAATGGATACTTACTTATGTTTCACTTTTAGGCTAGGGATAGAAGTTACACATTAAGCTAATTTAAGTGATCAGAAACTGGTTTAAACTTCTTACAGAACAGAAGTTCAGTGCACATAAGCTGCTTTCAAAATGACCAAAATGGGATTAAAATCTACTTGCTTGGATGTAGTATCAGACTTATATGATTTAGGTCAAACTGGTTTATGGAACTTCTGTTCCAGATCCTTTCCTGCTTCAAGTTAGCTCACAGTCCCCCAGCATCCCAGGATGCTTTACAGCCCTGGGCTATGCTGCCTGCTCCAGTGGAGCAGAGACTGCCTTGCCCCTCTGCTCCTTAGCCTGCTTCTTGCCTGTGTCCATCAGCTCATAGGGATGGGGGCAGGGGAACAGACCTCCAGACCATCCTAGCCAGGGTCTACATAGCATGTGGGGGTAGGGAAAGTGGTAGGGGCTTTTCAGCCCCTAGCAGCCCTCTTGTCTTCCCTCTCCCCCTTCTCAGCTGCTGATTGTTTCAGCGGCTGCCATTGGAGGGAGGGATAAGTGGTCTTCTGGGCTGGGTGCCTGCCCATGCAGCCCAGCATGGTGGCACTGGGGAGCCCCTGCCTTGGTGGGCTTCCTCCCACCCCAGCCCTGGGTCCTGCAACCCCAGGGAGCTGAGGGGAATTTTCCCCTCTGGAAGGGCAGAGCTGCTTGCCTCAGTACCTGTGAGCCTCAGCCAGCTTCAGGGAGTAGAGAGAAATTATCTTGCTACTCTGTAGCTGCTTTTGCCTTAGTTGCTGCAAGTCTGAGACAAAACTAATGCAAGGGAGTAGCTGAGGCTGAAATTGATTTCTTATTCCCAGTTCCTTGTTTCCAGTTCCTTATACTTAGTACAGTGGCTAGAGACTGTCAGTTGGCAGGCTGGCATGACTAAGATTCTGGTTAGGGACCTCCAGAACAGTCCCCCAGTGTCACAGAGACATGGTGTGGGGTGTTCCAAGAAGTATTTCCAGCCATAGTCCCAGCTCAAAAGTCAGTTCCTTCTTCCAGCCCATATACTTAGTACAGTGAACATGGGGGGCTGTCAGTTAGCAGCCTGGCAGGGCCAAACAGTGCTTTGGGCCAGGCAGGACTGAAACAATGGGCATAAGCAAGGGACTCTGGGAGCTGTCCATGGTGTTCCTCCATGGTTGGGAGCCCAGATCAGATGATGGGGCTCCTAGCCAGAGGGGCACACAATGTGCTCCAGCCCAGATCAGCTGATGGCTCCAGCTGTGCCCCAAAAGCTGGGAGGCCCCATCTGCTGCTGCTCTCAGCTTCAGGGGCCCACTGGAGTGAAAAGCTCTAATGTGCTGCCAGGCCTGGGAGCCAGGCTTGGGAGCAGTCAGAGCCCTTGACTCCAATGGACACCCAAGGCTGGGAGTAGCAGTTAGATGATTGGCACTCAGACTCAAGAGCTTATGAGAGTCAGGGCTCCCATGTGCTCTGGAGACTCAACCTGACAGCATGTTTAATGGCATGATAAGAACCAGCTATAAAGCTTTGTGTAATAATTTTGTGGCTTATTCCTTGTTTTATCATTCCATCAGTTGCATTCATGTATGGCTGGGTAACTACTTAAGATGGGATAAACTGATTAATCATGTCTTAAGTGTAATGTGTGCCAGGGCCCTTGGTGCCAGAAAATGGCAAACTAGTCATAAAAAATGTTCCACGTGTAATGTAGAACATTTTCATGGCTTGTTTGTATCTCACCTTAAATTGAAAGTATTGCATGTCCCCTACTTACCGGACACAGAACCTAAGTCCAGGTCCCTCAGCCTGCACCTCTGCTTGCCCTGCATGGGTTTGGGACACTGCAAGAAGCATGTGTGTGCTCATCTGGATGGGCCCTGTATGTGTTAAGCCTGGGTACATTTTTCAGGGAGAAATCTGAACAGGTTGTGTTCTATGCTGTCCAAACTTAAATGTGAGTGGATTGATGTGGCGTCTCATTGATACATTATGTCATAATGGAAACATTATCAAAAGAACTTTGTGCTCCCAGCTTTCATATCTGAAGCACATGGAGCTAGGAGAACTCACAACATTTAATTTAGAGTACAGACTTGAATGCATGGACACTAAAGGTATAAACACTTTAGAAAAACCTTAAATGGTCTTTCTTAGAGACAGAGAGAGATCCCTGTTTATACTTGTACTAAATAAAGTACAAAATCATCCAATCTGATATTTTTTCTTTGATAGGTATTTTAAAACTTTCATTCCCCTGGTGCCATTTTCTGAAACCACTAGGCCTCCACTTGAAAAACAAGCATAAGTCACACACTGAAGCAGGTTACAGTCCTTCTAGCGCTAACTGATTCTGCACTTTTGGAACTGCTCCAAGATTGGTGTTTCTTTTGCATATACTGAAGTGCTTCTATTCCAATTTTGTTTAATTTGATGCAGCAGGGCCAGTAGAATATGCCATTGGCTTCAGTAACTGAAGTAATCCACCATTTTGCTTCTGACTCTCAGGTCTGTGTCAATGCGCTCATGGCTTTCTTAATTTGCTTTGCATCATTCTTTACTTATCTACGTGCAGAGCTACATAAAGCTGCAAATCAGCCTATATAGAGAAGCTTGAGACCTCATGACAGATTTTGTACAATGCATGATGCCAATCAGTTGTACAGAAAAGTTAATAAGTGGAACTTGCAGACAAAGTATCTTGTCAATCCAGTTTTCAGATTTGCATAAAGAGAGCTTTTGATGTGATGCTTCAGACTGGCTCTGCAGAGCCTATTTCATTTCACTGTGTTAATCTCCTTGGAGCCGTTTATGAAATTAATAATATTGAGGTTTGGCCCGGCATCGTTGGATGAGCATGGCAACATTCTGTCATGCATATGGATAGCTAGGCACTGTGAAATACTATAATTCTTTTATTTTGCTGGAAATATGGGCAATAAATTGGTACTTTACCCTGTTTCTTGATAGCTAGTGTTACGCTCCAGAATAATTGTCACTAAACCATGCAGCATCTAAATCCATCCTTTTTGGGAGGCTCATAAGTTAGCACTCCTTTCAATTGTTTCAGGCAAACTGTCCCTTTCTGATTTGCTTCTGGTGTCTTTCTCCTACCAAAGGGTACTACAACTAATACCAGTTCAGTTATGTAATCCTGCTTTACGCTGAGAGAGGACTGTGGTTGCTTGGAACAGAGTTGGTGAAGATAACATAAAAGTGACCTGAAACTTCTTCAGTCCCTGTGGCAGTTAGATGCCCCCACAGGCTATCAAAGGGAGGGGGCAGTCTTCGCAGGCCCCAAACTGCACAAGCAACCCCCTTGCTGGGGAAACTTACCTCTGGGAGCACAGCTGGAGCTGGAGCAAGAGCCACAACCATTATGCCAGGTGTTGAATCAGCTGTTCCTGGGGCAGGGAAAAGCAGAGCCAATCATGCCGGCCGGAGCAGCTGCCGCAGGAAGATTTAAAAGTCCCACCAGAACCCGGGGGGAGTAGAGGGAGCACGCCAGTGTGGAGCACACCAGGCATGGTGAGGTTCCTGTGGCAAGCAGGAGCATTGTAGCTGGCTTAGTGCCGGCATCCAGAGCAAGAGGAAACTGAGTCCCTGTATAAGGCTGGGAGAAAGAAGGCAGTTCCACACCCCCCCCCTCCAGCTGTCTACTTTGTAAAGATTGTTAGAGGCATACTGCCCAGAGGAGGTGAGGAGGATGCCAGCAAACAGGAGCCTAGCCCGTCAGCATTAGAAGTGGAGACGCTAGCTGTTGTGACAGCTGGGCTATCCCACCAGGACCCATGCTGACGCTGGTCCCCCCTGGAAAAAGGGGTCTACAGGGTGTGGCTGAATGACGCAGGTGGCATCCACTTGCTGGTGAGTGGATGGGGTGTAGGGAAGGTGAAGCCCCACGGAACATCTTGTCAAGACAGTGAGTACTACTGTCCCCCGGGGCCCCCAGGAAGAGGATCTCCACTGAACCTCTCCTTTTCATTCAATAACACCAAGTCATGGCAGGAAAGTAGAGGAGAGTGGCCCCATGCTGGATGGATAGTATGGCACCTGATGTATCCCCCACCTTAGGCGCTTCCACAGTCCCATAAAACTGGATCTGTGAAAAACTGGATTAGCCATTTATTTTCCCTTGCCATTTTCCCTTGACCCAATTTTAAGAGAAAGAGGGTTTAAATCTCTTGTCTTGCATAGGGTTTACCAGCGAGAGAGAAAAATGGACATATCCCACCAATAGATTTCCTATTGCTTGATTCTGCTTTTCCCTTGCATTGTTGGTACAATAGTAATGCGAAGTAATAGTTACTATGATTTGCAACAGCCTGAGTCAGCCCTAGTATCCCTATGGTGCAAACTTGTGTATGCTTATTTTTGGCCTCTGCTGGACTAGGTGCCTGCTGACCAGAATATGTCCACTGGCTCCCAGCTGCCTCTGAGTCTGGTTCCCAAATTAGCCTCTCAACCATGGGTTCTGCTGGATTTGACCTCACTATCTCTGTAACTGCTGCAGCAATACAGTCTTGGACTGTTTACCTGTACAGGGCTTAAATTGGATTATGTATCTGACCAACACTGGGTCCATCTACACTTGTAATTAATGCTCAGCAAGCTTACTGTGCAGTAAAATACTGCATGGAGCTGGGGCCAGGAGCTTCCTGCTGCTGGGGCAGGCAGACATTGTCCCAGCTTGGGCTTTGCTATCATAACCCACCCCAGCAGCAGGCAGCTGCCAGGGGCAGGAAGCAATTTCCCTCCCCCCCCCCCACCAATCACAGAGCAGGGACCAGGAGATACTTGCTGCTGGAGCATAGTTTCATAGTTTCTAGGGTCGGAAGGGACCTGAGCAGATCATCTAGTCTGACCCCCTGCCATGGCAGGAAAGAATACTGGGGTCAAACGACCCCAGCAAGATGTTCATCTAACCTCCTCTTAAACAACCCCAGGGTAGGGGCCAGCACCACTTCTCTTGGAAGTTGGTTCCAGACCCTAGCCACCCTGACCGTGAAGTAGCGCCTCCTGATATCTAGCCTAAACCTACCCTCTGCCAGCTTGTGACCGTTATTCCTGGTCATTCCTGGCAGTGCTCGGGGGAACAGTGATTTCCCCAATGCCTGCTGATCCCCCCTGACTAGTTTATAACAGGCCACAAGACCCCCCCTCAGCCTTCTCTTTTGGAGGCTGAACAGGTTCAGGTCCCGTAGACTCTCCTCATAGGGCCTGCCCTGTTGTCCCCTGATCATACGTGTGACCCTCCTCTGGACCCCCTCCATGCTGTCGACATCCCTCTTGAAGTGTGGTGCCCAGAACTGGACGCAGTACTCCAACTGCGGCTGACCAGTGCTGCATAGAGGGGGAGGATCACCTCTTTGGACCTGCAGGGGGACATTGTCCTAGCCCAGGCTCCATGATTGAAGCCTGCCCTGGTAGAAGGCAACTGTTGAGGGCAGGGAGCAATCTTTCAGCCCTGGATGCAATTGCAGAGCTGGAAGGTGCCTGCTGCTGGGGCAAGAGCACATTATCGCCACCTGAACTCTGCGATCAGAGACAGCCCTAGCAGTAGGCAGCTTCTGGGGAAGGGGACTGTTTTCCCACACCTGCTGCCAAGGCTAACCAGGAGCAATATGTGTTGCTGGTCAGGTGTCTGTGTGCTACTGTGCAGTAGCTACTGCGTGATAAATCTATTACCTGTATTTACAGGTAGTAGAAAACCATGCATTAGACTAATCTACTGCACAGCAGCTCATGATCATGGGTACATAGTGATGCTTTACTGTGCAGTAGACTAGTCTACTGTGCAGTAAAATATTTCATGTAGGCACACACACTGTCCTGCTTGTCACCAATTCATGATCTCCTTCCTGGGATTCTGGCTGATTCTAATGTGCATCACAGTGCAGTTTTACTGATCCCATGTTTGTACTGTGCTGTGGATCTCTTCCCCTAGTCCAGCACAAGCTCTGCTCTTAATATTATCTTGCTGCTGCTGTAGCCATCCAGTACTCATTCTGCCTTAGCTTTCCCTTCCTTCTTCCCTACAGACTTTGAGGATGTGAACAGTTGGAGACCTTTCAAAAGGACAGCACTTGGTCCATTCTAATTGTTATGTGTGAGTGAGCTGAGAACAATTCAAATGCTGCAAATCCATTTCAACTTTAAAACTCCTTCATTCAAGATTAAGGTTGGAGCAAGTTTGCTGTGTGTGAATTGTGTTCCGTGTTTGAATTGTGTGCTAATAATTGGGACATACCAGCTGCTGCCCTTTTGAAAGGGCTCCAAGCATTCATCTTTCCATATCCTGAAACAGGACATCAAGGCAAAACTTCTTTTCATCTCTCCATCCATTTCCTAGTTGGCATGTTAAGGCTGTAACTGAAGCCTTGATCTAGACCAGAATGTTTACATGAAATTTCCAGTCCAGGCCTGTGGGGACAAGAGGTTTAGATAAAGGGGCCATATTTTGTTCTCACATCCATGAATGTTTGAATCCATAGTAACTCTGCTGACTTCATCAGAATAACTTCAGATTTACCCTGATACAAACTAAGAGAATTTGTCCCCCTAAACTTCTTGGTGCTTGCATGAAAAGAATTATTTTGATCTTCTTTTGGGAGAGCTAAGGACCCTTTCTAAGGGCATTTAAGCACCTAAGATTCCTATATACTTAAAAAATTTGGCCCTAACTACTTAGACCATCCCCCTCTCATATCTTTGTTTTCTACCTCTATCAAAATAGAGTAGAATCCTTTAATTGTATTAAGCAGATAGCTTATTGTTCCAGTTTAAGCAGATAGCAGCTGTCCCAAATAAATGGTTGTTCTGATTAAGATAACAGGTCATTAAAATAAAAATGTGCTGAAAAGATTTTAAGAAACAGAATACAGAACAAAACTGATATTAGCTGCATTTTATTTTTATTTAAATCTTATTGCTGAGTTTTAAAAAAGTAAAAAGAAAGAAAAACAGAGTTTAGCAATAGCTTCCCAATTAGGAGTATACTAATTAAAAGGAATATGGTATATATAACAAACTCCAGCTTTAACAGAATAATTGACCTTGAAGTAGGCTTAAGGCAAAGGAAGAGATTGTTAAGAATTCACTCCTGACACTGTTTTGGATCATCATTAGATTTCTGTGCAAAATTTAAATTGAAACAGTTTTAAAATGAGGTAATTATGGGCATTCTTAGCATTACATTAAAAGTTTCCAGATTCCAATTTAAAGACAAAAGGTTAAGGTTTGCCAAGCCAACTAGGGCATTTAATGGCACAGATTCCATTCAAATAAATTCATAGACAAGGCTGAGGTTGGCCTATGGGTGAAGCTTGGAGGGCACTACCATTCTTTCTTCCCACTCCAGTTTCACCCCTGGCCAGACCCAACCTTCTCAGTCCCTTCCTGAAGCTCCATGAAAATTCCTGTAACTTTACAGTAGATGCACCTTCATGGCTCTAAGTGAAGTAGCGACTCCAGCCTGGCAACATCTTCTCACCATCAGTCAAAGCAGATTTCCTCTGCCTGTGGCCCTCCTCCCCCATCTAATCACTCGGCCAGATGGTTTTCAGGATTTATCTTGGTGCAAAGCTGGTACCTTTTGCAGGATGGGAGATGGCCCAAGATTTAGCCTGCAGTTTACAATTCTGTAAAGTTATTTCAGGTGACAGTAACCCGGTCATTTCTGTACACTGATTTCCAAGATCCATATAACTTAGATAGTCAGCAAATTGCTTCATGTGAAGCTCTATATTCTGTTTCTTCATGGTTCAGGCAAAGGTCAGGTGGGATTCTAGCTCTGGATTTCGGGAGCCATGAGGTAGAAGTCACCGCAGAAGGAGAACAGGGTCAGACCCAAAGAGTATTAGCTGACGGGAGAAAATCAACAGGGCTCAGTGCTCGGACCGGTACTCTTCAATATCAGATGTGGACTGGCAAAGTTTGAGGATGACACTAAACTATGAGGGAAGGTCATCACACTGAAGGAAAGGCTGGGGATACAGGCTGACCTGGACAGGCTCACAAAATGGGTGGACCAAAACCTGATGGCATTTAGCATAGAGAAGTGCAGAGTGCTCCACCTTGGGAGGAAGAACTACCATCATACTTATAGGCTTGACAGTGCTACACTTGCTAGCACCATGACTTAAAGGGACTTGGGGGTCTTGATTGACCAGAAGATGAATGTGAGCCACCAATGCAATGCTGTAGCCAGCAAAGCAAACCAAACTCCGGCATGCATCCACCATTGCATCTGAAGCAAAACCAGAGACTTCATCCTCCTACTTTACTTGGCCTTAGTGGGGCCGCAGCTGGAGTACTGCATCCAGTTTTGGGCCCTCCACTTCAGAAGGGAGGTGGATAAGCTTGAGAGAGTCCAGAGGACATGATCAAAGGCCACGAGAGCAAGCCTTATGAGGAGGGGCTGAGGGACATGGGACTCTTCAGCCTGGCAAAGAGAAGGCTCTGGGAGGACTTGGTGGCAGCCTATAAGTATATAAGGGGGTGCACCAGGGCCTGGGAGAAGAGTTGTTCACCAGGGCTTCCCAAGGGATAACTAGGTCTAGTTTCAGACTAGTTTTAAGGAAAAATTGCTTTACAGTCTGAGTGTCCAGGGTCTGGAACAGACTCCCTCCAGAGGTAGTGCAAGCACCTGGTCTGGACTCATTCAAAAGGTGTTTGGATACATATCTTGCTGAGATCCTTTGACCTCAGCAGACTTCCTGCCTATGGCAGGGGGCCTGGACTCAATGATCTTGCGAAGTCCCTTCCAACCTCTAATGTCTATGAAGTTTATGGTGTCTGAAATTAGATGGGAAGGCTTCTTATCCTGGTGATCTATGCATTGGTGAACCAAGCTGGAGAGACACGCTGAACTCCTCAATGTTGTTTAATAATGGGAGCATTACATCTGATCACACAGGGGTCTTGGAACATCTTCTGCCTCTCCCTGAGACACTAACCTAATTTATTTGGTATCTCCTTATTGTCTGTTCCTTTGCATCTATCCTGGGAAGAGCATACAATAACCATAGAAATTGAAACCAACATACAACAAAATTAAGAACACTGCTTAACGATTAGCCTTCTTCTCTTCACTCCATACAGGCCCGGGTCTGCATTCCAGTGATAAGCTGAGATGCTGAGATATCACTTGCATGGTGTGAGTAAAGGTGTTGCAACAGTGGGGCACAGGTAGTTGTGCTGAAGATGGACATCATGGCAAAAACATGACAGGCGAGTTATTTAGAAGTATGTTGCACGACATACTTGCCAAGAAAGTATGTTGCATGTTCACCTCACTTGGGCACCCTATGTCCAAAAAGGGCTGACCAGCCATAAATTCATTTGTTGTTCACCTTCAAGGAGAGCTCTACCTGTTAGTCATAATGCTGCTTTGACAGTTCTGCAGCTGGGCCAAGTAATTTTGATGTCTCATTACTGATTCAATAGCGTAAACTGGGAGCAGAAAATAAAGCCACTTGGCTGGTGTTTCAAAATTTTCCATCAAGCTCACAGGCTCTTAAATTCCAGCAGTTAAAGCAAAATCGGATGTTCTATATGGAAGTGGATTGTACTACATCTGTTTAAATTTTTGAGAGCAACCAGAGGGGTGGCAAGAGGAAGAGATACTGACACTCATTAAAAGGAGGAGGAAGGAGGTATTCAGCAGAAATCACATTTCATTCTTCCAGGTTTGTTACGTTGGGACTCAACTGAATAGCACTGCACAATCAAAGGCTCTGCAGACATCATTTGCTCAAAACACCACTTCCCTGTTTAATGACTGGTTGTTGAATGCTTTGTATATCCAGCATTTTCTTTTTCCTATTTTTGAAAGTAACATTCTGGTGTTCAAACTATTTTGCTTTTATCAGCACTATGATGTCGCAAGTCCAAATAACTGTAATTGAAGATTCTTTCCTGATACCAGCCAACAACTGCAAAAGAACAAAATATTTGATTGCATTTTGTGCTTCTGCTTATAGCAAGGAAGCAGAAAAGGTACTGCTCCAGCATTAGCTATTGAAGATGCAAGAAATGTCTTTTTCTTCTTTCCTATGGTGCCATTTTGGATAGCTTTGTGTGATTATCAGTTTTAAAAAAAACACATCTGCTGCTTTTTCCAGTCTTTTCAATCTTCTGCCTTTTTTTGCAAGTTTCAGCACCTATGTCTGAAGTAAAAGAAAAGTACTTTAAGTAATATGTTTACAGAGCAGTGATACCACCTTCCTTGTACCTTTAATTTATGACAGAGAGCAAGATTGGAAGCAAAATGTACCTAAGAAAGAGAGCTGTTTTTAGTGTCAGTGGGGAAATCACTTCTATTGCACCATCTTCAGGATGCAATTATATACTGCTTTTTACTGCTGTCACATTCTAAACTAAGGAACCCGGTGTTGCAGTGGTTTACTATAGTACCCAAACCGTCAGATTGTGGAGCTGTGCTACAAGGAGAATTCATTTTTGTATTAGTGCATGGGCCAGGGTTTACTTTCATAATCTTCTGCCCAGGGTGGCCTAAAGTTTTTACTAAAGTGTGTAGCAATTAGCATCTAAAAACCTAGGCACTAATTTAGAAATTCATCTCTACTCCAGAGGGGTAGCACTCAAGTTGATTCTGTGCAATGAAAGGATAAACCCATGTTTAAATGCATGCTTATAGTTAAGCATATGTTAAACTTCCTTAGCTTTCTTGAATCAGGCTTGTAGGCTGTGAAAAAAGCATAATTGTTCCATGTAGGCTAACCATTTTAATGGACTGGTAGCTGAATATTGTAGTTTTTGGTTTTCTTGCTTGGTTATTGGCTTTAAAAAAAATGTCCATCAGTGATACTCTTCAATTTTAACTCAGAATTCATCCTTGCTAGCAAAAGTATAAAACATAGCATACATTGCACCCTTTCAATGAAAAAGGTAGCACACAATAGTGTTTCTGTACAGTTATAGAACTATACAGATAGGAAACATTAAAGGAAATGCCCAGAGATGGGCAAAGAGGGGGAAAAGTTCACTGGCCACAGAAAAAAAGAATCAATGACTTAATTCACATTCTGCTGTTCCCACATGCTTAATGAAAAATAAAGGGTGAACTCCTGGCCCTGTTGAAGCCAATGGGAGTCTGGTGATTGATTAATTTTCCCAGTGGCCTGGCTTTCATCAAGATTTTGACTGGTTTACCTGCGGAACCTGAAGAGCCAAAACAACAAAGCTGTGTTCTGGTCCCTGCTTGTGCGTCATCACAATCAGGACATTTAACTGTGTGCCAAATGCAGGGTCAGATTTTTTTATTGCTCTTAACCCCCTGTTCAGCTAGAGCACAAGTAATAGGGCTGCATAGGTGTAAGTTAAGAGACTGAATTTGGATCACAAATATTTATCTATTATTGATGACAACACTGGGTGAAAAAGTGCCAAGGCAGACAGGTAGAGTAAACCTCTGAGCAAACCTCTAATATGGCACCAGGGGGGCCACAATAACATGCTTCTCAGTCACCTTTTTGGGTAGAACTGCATTTTAATTAGTTTACCACAGTCTTTCTTGCTGATCAAATAACTTGCAGTTAGAAGTCTGGTTTGCATGTATATAGCAGAAATGCTGGAACTATAGAAATAGAAAGGTCTGGGGGACCTTTGGGTGGGGAGAGAGGATCAGGAATAAGGGAATTGGGAGCTGTGCATTATGTATCAAAATGAATAATTAGAAAAGTATGCATAGGGCTTCATTGTATAGGAAATACAGATGAATTGTGTGTCGCAGTTTACAAGAATGCCAGTCTCTTCATAGTTGTGTGTGTTCCTTTGGCATGCACAAAGTTTATCTTGTGCCTTACTTATTTAATTAAATGTGAATTTATTGCTCTGAACCTTAGCACTTAGTGCAAAAAAAAGTGGCTGAGCTTGTGTTAATGAATGAATAATCTGTGGTTTCAGCAGAGTCAGAGATGCATGATATTACAGAGCCTAAAGCTATGGCATCTGATTTACTAACTGAACTGGACTTCAGATATGAGACCCTTTAATTAATCTTCCTGAACTAGTGCCTTAATTCCTGTCTGCAGTTGAAATGGATTTGCCTGGGCAGAAGTGTGGCTGAAAGTGAATAAGTACCATCCTTGTTCTGCTTTTTGCACAGTCTCTTGTCACGGTCTCTGGTTTTAGTTTTCATCTTTGTATGTGGAAGCAGGAAACGGTGCTGTTGGCTAATGGAAAATCTTCATTGACATGAAGCTCAGAGGTCTGTAATTGGACAGTAAGGTACACAGTCCTCTCTGGAACAGAGGAACATAAAGATATGATCTGTTTACCTGTTAGAGGACTGAGTGTGGCTGCTGCATTACCAACAACAAAGTTTATTGTGCTGTTGTATGAAGGGGAGAGGTCTAGTGAGGAAAAGTACAAAAAAGCTCTTTTTCTTTCACAGACTTATTCTACCCTGAATTCTTCTACTGTCCTTTTGTATTTTTCTTATAAAAGACAATCCAGAGGAGAAAGAGAGGACTACATAGCTTAAGAAAGGTGTTAGAAAATCTCTGACTTTGCTTCTAGCAATGATGTTAGCTATATGTTTGACAATGGTTGTAGGAATGAAGACAGATGAGGCTTACTGGAATATGTGACAAATAAATGAATAACTGTATCATGTTTCCGCTGGTAACATATTTCTCATTAATCTGGTCACAGACACGCTTTTAACCACTAACACATGGAACCACTAAAACCCAGTCTTTCATGATGCCAGAAGTTGACTTCCAGTTAGTTGAAGAATTAACATTCTTCATATTTGCCAAACATCAGAAGCTTTTCTTAGAAGATATTTAGCTAATATCTTTATCCCCCATACATTGGCATAGTTCCATTACCAGTCTATACTCTGTGAGAATCCTGGCCTCTCAGCTGCTCAGCAGCGCTACCTCGTTCTTCTATTTTATCCAAATGTTGTTGCCTTTTAGATTTCAAGCTTGTAAAATGGAAAGCCTGACTGTTTTACTGAACCTCTTGCTAACAATTGGCCTTGATATTCAGTCTTCCCTCCCAGAGCTGAAAACTGTTTCACTGCTGCAAGAAAACATGCATGTAGATGTTTTAGCAACAGTACTAAAGATGTTAAGACTTTTTTATGATTATAATCCTTCATCTTTCTTGCTAGAGTGATACACTATGGACTCCCCAAAGGCTATGTTTTAACAATAGCTGTATAATAGAAGGTGCACACTAAGGATAACTACATCCGCACAGACCTGCAGTAACCACCGTAGATTAAAACAATCCATGAGTTAATTTCACCTGCCATTCTGAGTCCTTCAGCTTGATCAATATCATATAAAGTCGCATATTTAATTTGAACTTGATCCTTTGCTTTTTATCATTTTGTTGATGGTGTGTAGAACGTAAGGCAAGAGAAGGCTGGATCTGGGAGCCGCACTTCAAAAAAAAATGTGGAGGATCTTGAAAGTGTCCAGAGAGGGGCCACAAGAATGCTTAAGGGCCTGGAGGACAAACCTCATTTGGAAAGACTAAGGGATCTGGGACTGTTCAGCCTGGGGAAGAGAAGACTGAGTGGGCACTTAGTGGTCATTTATAAATATGTAAGGGGTGAATATTGGGAGCTGGGAGAAAAACTGTTCACTAGGGTGCCCCAGGGGAAGGACAAGCAATAGCCATAAACTGTTAAGAGGATGGTTTCAGGTTGAATGTAAGGAAGAACTTATTTGCAGTAAGGGTGGCTACAATCTGGAATAGACTTCCCAAGGAGGTGGTGCAGTCCCCAACCAGGGAAGTCTTCAAGAGGAGACTGGACAGACACCTTGCTGAGATCATTTCATCTCAGCAGTATTTCTGCCCAGAGCAGGGGGGATGGACTCAATTATCTTTTGAGATCCCTTCCAGCTTTTATTTCTATGATTGAGACATTAATGAAATAATCTGTTAGCACGCTCACTCACCTAAAAGTTGTTACCATCTGAGTGAGGAGGTAATGTTAAACCATCTCATGATACATACCTTCTATTTCTATGTTTCCAGTGTACACTTTGCTGCTATTATGTACCACAGATCACAGATTGCAACTTTAATTATGCTCCCATAAAGAATATTAGTCTTTCAGAACCCTATTTGCCAAACTGTTCACACTCAAGGCACTGTACTACCCTTCTAAACTTTTCTATTGAATATTTCCTTTCATTACCCCATACCTTCATAATGGTATTGTGTTTGGGTTGGGTTGGGTTGAACTTTGGATACATATAATACATTTTAAAGAAGTATATGGGGAAGGAAAATGTATTGTGAGGTTGTGGCTGGCCAGAAAAAAAACCCTGTTTCCTTTGTGTTGCATCTTTTATAGACATGTGGCAAAGCGCTTGGGCTCAGGTTCACATAAATCTGTTAAAGTCACTCTCCATTCCTCTATGCTCTTAAAAACATTGGGGTAAATTCTGGCCTTAGTTATACACTTGATAAATAAGTTAAATCAAAGGAGATTGTAAGTATGTTACCAAGCATGCAATTTGGCCTAATGAGTCATTATGGAAATGTAATAGATTTTCCTTCCAGGTGATCCTGGAAAAGGAGCGTTTTTCTTTCTGTGTTCATTAACAAACTGTTTTTCCCAGATGGAGACCTTTTTAAAGCCTGTGGATTCCCCCCTGCCCATACTTTCATAGCTTCTTACCCTGTAGTTGCACAAACCTCTGCTTGTCCTTTAGTTAGCTGGGTTACCATTTGTATTGAGCGATTTTTTTACTCCATTCTTTTTATGTGCCACTAGTCAGTTCTTCAATAAATCTGAGAAGATGTTTTTCCCTTGTGATTGGAAGGGAATCTGGAATCCAATGTTTGTAGCTGACTTGTCACAGCCAGTGAATTCATTAAGACAGTTAGGCCTGTATGAAAGGTCAGGAACAGTAACCTTTTCAGCTTTACCACTCCTTAATCTCATTAGCTACCTTGGAAAAAAGTTGCAGTATCTCTTTTGGGGAACAGAGCTTTGTTATAGCATCTGGCTAAAAATAGCAGTTAAATCAGCTGCCAAGCATCTGTAGCAGCTTCCCCAAAAACATGATGGTTTTGCTCAATTTCTTGAGCATACACTTTGAGGTTTTTCAGAGTGGTTGTGTTGGCGGCGTGGGGTGGGGGGTAGTCAGTCAAAATCTGTACTCCCCAAGTTCTTGAAGCACCTCTTCAAAGCTGACATCACTGTTGTCATTTGGTGAGCATTGTTTGATACAATGGGAGGTCATACCCAGAAAATTCAGTATAGTTTCTAAGGCAAGTGATACTTGGGTGGGTGGAGTGATAGAATTGCTGAAGAGATATTTACTATTTCCTAAATTAGGTTTTAAAGGGCAAAATGCCTGCATCCGAGGGATGGGTTCAGAATATGACAGCTTGAAGGTATTTTGTGTTTACAGGGTATGCATCTTGGAACAAGCAAAATCTAAAGTCAGAAGCAGATGTGTTTCTCAAGCCAAGATTCTGTTTATGAGAAGCTTCACCAAGTTTTTAGGATATTTTACAGTTCAGGATTGTTCCATAGGACTCATTTGACAAAATGCATTTTCCACAAACCTAATATTTTCTTTACATGATTTCCTTCTGCACTGCCTGCCCATTGGGAAAATCAGAACAAAATGCTCATGTTGTTTCTGCTCATGTTGGTGTGTAATGGGAATATTTTGGTTTTTGAACTGATTTGAGTCAGTTCAACAAAACCTTAAACAGCATTTTCCTATCAGTGTATTGTCTTACAGAGGTTCTAGTTCTGGCCACTGCACAATCCTATGAGCCATCTTCACTGACAGACTATATCTCCTATAAAACAATGCACTGACTAGCATAACTGGAGTCACAAGAGTTTAGGTGCATTTTAAGTGGATGGCGCATTCTGTCCAATGTAGGTTTTTGTACCATCTTCATCACTGTAGCATCAGAGTACTATGTGACTTATCTATCCCATGATGCCTGTTTGCAATCCCCTCCTCTCCTCAGGGAGATGACTCTTTGTGCAGTGGATCACATTGCTTTGGGTTTTTTTTTGGTAGCGTTTTGAGTTTAGGGTTTTGTTTTCAAATGTATACATTGCTATGACCTTTTTTTGTTTTTAGGTTGAGCCTGCAGTGATATAATGTGCCTTGCCCTTGAAACAAAATGTGAGGCCTGTGATGCTTCCTAGCTCTTGGACTGGTCCCTGAGAAATTTCTTGTCCACAGTGACAACATTTATCCTTATGAGTGAGACTTCCATTGAATCTATTGTGTCTGAAGAGTAGCATGGCCATGGTTTTCATCTTGCAACTTTAGGTGATCTTTTAGATGTTGGACACAGGGCAATGAGTGCTGGGAACAGAGGGATCAAGGCCTTGAACTTGACTACATGTTATGGGAAGCACATGTAGGGAATGGAGAACAGGTCTGGTGTGCTCAAAGTAGCTGGTGTTGCTGAGGAGATGATGCACTGCAGTGTTCAGTACTAACCATTAGAGTTGAGAGCTTAAGTCTTCATGTCCAGGTATGTTGCACTGCTCTGGTCCAGTCCAAAGATGATGAAGACATGAATAACTGGTGGCTAGGTCATTATTGTGACTCCAAGATGAACATGTGTTGTCAGTGTAATGAAATCATCAGCAAAGCTAACACTACTTTATCTAACTAACAGAACCAAGGAGGTGATACTTCCCCTCTATCGGGCACTGGTCAGACCGCAGTTGGAGTACTGCATCCAGTTTTGGGCATCACACTTCAAGAGGGATGTGAATAACTGGAGAGGGTCCAGAGAAGGGCCACTCATAAGGTTAAGGGCTGCAGCCCAAGCCCTACGAGGAAAGACTAGGATACGTGGACCTCTTCAGCCTCCACAAGAGAAGGTTGAGAGGCGACCTTGTGGCTGCCTATAAATTCATCACAGGGGCACAGAAGGGAATTGGTGAGGCTTTGCTCACCAAGATGCCCCTGGGGGTCACAAGAAATAATGGTCATATGCTAGAAGAGAGCAGATTTAGACTGGACATTAGGAAGAAATTCTTCACAGCTAGAGTGGCCAAAATCTGGAATGGGCTCCCAAGGGAGGTGGTGCTCTCCCCTACCCTGGGGGTGTTCAAGAGAAGGTTAGATAGGCATCTGGCTGGGGTCATCTGAACCCAGCACTCTTTCCTGCCTATGCAGGGGGTCGGACTCGATGATCTATTGAGGTCCCTTCCGACCCTAACATCTATGAATCTCTGTCCTTGGACATTTTTAGTGCTGGTTAGATAAACATTTGTCTGGGATGGTTTAGATATGAATGGCCCTGCCTTGAGTAAAGGGCTGGACTTATAACCCCCGAGGTCCCTTCTAGCTCTATTTTTCTGTTTCTATAATCTTTAAATTCTTGGGCTTGAGCCATCTGAATCGTTCATCTAGTGGCTGCATATGGATGCTACACATTCAACACATTCTACAATTGCTCCAATGTAGGGGAAGGATCACGTCTAGCAAAGGAACAGAACTACTATGCTCCAGGTATTTCTGGCTGGTGGAGCTAGTCAGGCCAACCCTATCTAAAAACATACCTCTGCCCCTGTTTTCTTAGATCACCACAGGGTTTTTAATTACCTGAGATTAAGGCCTCAGCTTTACATTTAATTCAAAGCTTAACTGCTTTGGTTCTTGTGCAGGCACTTACATTGGTGTAAGGTGAGTGGCATTTCAAAGCCAGTACGCAGAGATGTCAATTCTTGTACTAATTTCTTCATCCACCACCCCCAGGAGCGCAATCCTATTTCTCACTACTTTGGGGAAATGATTCAGGAAAGCTACCACTGAAAAACTACTGCTGCTGTCAATAGTACCCCGGGGCTCTGTGTCTTCAAGATCTTTCCCTTCGTTTCAGTGGGAGTTGCTCATGTTCTTCAGATTTGGGTCTGAGAGTATTAAGCAACTGGGGTCAAACCTTCAAGTACTCACCAGATATGATTCTGTTTAGCTTGTCTGATTTTGAATTGGGATGCGTGCAGGCAGAAAGGCTCCCCTGTGACTCTAAGAAACGGAATTCCAGAATGTCAACCTAGGACCAGGACAGAGAAAGAGAGTGGGAGTTGAAAGGTTAGGATTTTCTATCTTTATTGTTGCACACTTGACAAGTACTTTATAGCAGGAGACCTACAGTTCTAGGCAAAACGATACACTATGGTGAATGATTATTCACCATTCTGAAAAGGATAAAACTCTCTGTATAACACCCTTTGGGATTCACATTTTAACCAGGTGCAAGGCCTTGAAAATATGGTTTTAATATTGAAAGGATATATTGGCTGCGGTTTTCAGGAGTGTTTATATTCTTGGCTTCACTGCTTGAAAACTCAATTGTTTTAAAAATTTAAATATATGGACTACTTTAAGTTCTCAGTTTAGATTTCCTTGGACAAAAAATCATGCCATGGAAGTGGGAAGGATGAAATAAGTGGGTGACAAAAGTTGATGGAAAGCTGCAAGAGCTTATTTTAATTCCTCTTTCACTTTATATTATATTATCTAGATTTTCCAAATATGTGCGCCTTACTCTATTGTAGTATTAAAAATATGTAAGAGCCCATCAGCAATAAATGATCCATATATTTCAGTAGTCTGGTGACCATTAGCAAACCTCATAGAATTTTCTCCATTTTATAATTTTAAATTACTTCCCCTCTCTTTCTGTCTTTCTCTCATTTGATTGGTTAGCCCCAATTGCTAGTCTTTTTTTTTTCAATTGTAAAAGGTTCACCTATCTCTTCCTGCCTTTCGTTGCCTCTGAAAACCAGCAGCAGAAAAAAAAAATGGCTTCATATAAATTGGACACTATTTTCTGCATGCTACGATTGCTTGCCTGATATGTATGTTACCAGTTTGGTGCATTATCCTTTGGTTCAGTATTATACAATTTGAAACCTGCTCCCAAGCCTTTGTTTCTTTAAGCAGGGCAAAAAGCATTTTTTCAAAGCAAAACCATCCCTTTTACCTTTATTATATCTTCTTACATGGAAAAGACTTCACAACATTTCTATGTTAAGGATTCTTGATATTTAAAAAAAATAAAAGCTGATGTAGTGCTAACTGTATCAAAATGGTGCCCAGGAAGAGACAAGTAAATAGGTATGCTGAGATCAGGCAGCAATTGCCAGAAACACTGTAGGGCTGGTTCCACATCGCTATGCACTCAGGGGCATGGGACCATGGCTGCCACCTGAGGTTGCTGCAGTTTAGATAAGGTTTTTAAGTTTCTTTTACTCTCCTTACCTTGTGAATTAGTCAAAGTCCTGGTCATTCTTAGCATAAGTTAGAGTAACCTCAGGGTTGTTGCAACTTATGTTGACCATGACCCAAAGGGGCAAAAATTGTTGGGGGATAGAGATTCCTCTCTTTTGCTGTCTCCGATGACAGTCCTAAATCATCTGAAGGTCTCTGTTCCTCCAAAAGAAATTGTATGGATCTCTTTCTGGTGGCTCTTTTGTTGCTTTATGCTGTCAGAGCAGTGCAAACAAAATAATCAGGCCAGGATCTGGCTCAGGATCATAAGCTTTAAAGATACAGATCTCTTATGTCCAGTAAAGCAGTCTCTCCGTGTGGTGTCAGTAAAGCCAGCAGCCTATTTTGTAAGCCAACCAGATATGGATAGCATCATAAATATATGATCAGGCCTGACATTTCATCCAGGAGAGGACAAAGCTGTGCGGAGAACCTAGCTATATCCAGTACCTTATAGCGCCAGCCAGAGCCAGCTCCTGAGGCAGAAGCCAATCCTCCTGGCTTGTGAACAGTGTGTGGGTGTGGGGGAAGCGGGGGAAGCTTCATCTCATTCCAGTAATCAACCAGATGATGATGAACAGTCTTTCTCTTGCCAGTGTTCAGCATATGAGACTGTCGCAACAGGCACACACAAATCACCCGCTAAGGTCAGCGATGACAGCGCTTGCCTGCTTAAGGGGTGCATCAGCTTTCAGCTGCTCATTTCTCCAAACAAAGAAATCTGATTCAACTCTGTTTTTAATAGCTGAGAATTTCCTCTGTATTTCCTCCCCCAACCCTCGCCCCATTTTCCTCATTGCTGTTCCCTCTTTCTCTGGGGCTGTCTCTTGTTAGCATTAATGTTGCTGATCACATAGGATAGATTTAGACTTGCAAAATGTACCATGCCAGGAAAAATATACCTTCTGGCCTTATCCAGCTCTGTATTAGGATGCACACATTTCTTTGCTGTCAGGATGGGGGGAGGTTTCAGCTATAGGAAAACATGGATTTTTGCTAAGATATATTTTTATTCAGCTCCATGGCCAGCTAAGAGTTTGTTAGGGGGACAAATGGGAGCTGAAAAACAAAACAATAGAGTCAAATGCCTCCCTCAGACACTGTTACCATGCCTTGTATAAGCTGTGGCATTTTAACATGACTGCGGGAAGGTAATGGAAATGGGTACTTTTCCTGACAAGGATTTGTGCTGCTTGTTCTGTATTCAGGACGGTGGTTGATGCATTTCATTGTAAAATCACTCTGTGGCCCAGTCTTCAGCACTCCCTGCAATTCCTAGTGTTCCCAATGCTCCTGGCATCCCTTCCTTCCCCCTCTGCTTCCAGGTGATTGTGATCCCAATTGGGTGATCCCGATCTAGGTGGCGCCTTTCTACTTAGATTTCTGCAGGGACCATTGACACTGATGCACATCCTACCCCCTGTCCTGCCTTCACCCATGGCATCTTGCTGCCTGGATTCTCTTGCCACTTCACAGGGAATGTGTGGGCCACTGCTGTAGAAGTTGCGCAGCCTTCTTTCCACGTGGAAAACAGATCCGTGTGCAGACAGGCCTGTACTTACCGTACATGTAATTGTATGTGTATGCCATAGCACAGCTATACCTTTCTTCTTTGCTATAGGTATAGCCTATAGCACAGAAGAAAGACCATGTGCACAAATGTGGTATTTTTGCCTGTTTCTGTGTAGATAATATGCCAGAAAGAGAGAGGATTCCAAAGAGCAAGAGAAGGCCAGGGGCAGGCTCCCCAGTTTGCAGAAGCAGCTCTCAGTCTAGTAGCTCTTAGTGTATGGTTTAAAATTCTCTTGGGGACACATCAAGTGAAGGAGAACACTTATTGCAACAATGCATTGTAGCTAAAACCCATTTTTTTTCTGAACAAAAATGTAGAAGTACATGAAGAAAAGCATTTCTGTCCTCCTCTGTTTTTTTTCCCTTTTGCACACAAGGAATTGTGGAGGTTTTAGAGATAAGTGGTTATATTGGTGATGGCTTTCAAGCTGAAAATGTAAATCCATTACCCTTCAAATGTGTTTTGATATCCTATATCTTACATTTTATCTCATTGTTGTACCTTTTACTCTGAAGGATGTCAAGGAAATTTTAAACATCCTGAGTGAAAGCCGAATCCCTGCCCTAGCTCATTTGTGCTGTGTAAAAAGGGCCAAAGGAACAAACGGGAGCTGTGAAAACTTCCTATTCAGCCAGGGGAGGATTTCTCTGCTCAGGACTGCCCTTACAAATCCAGTAGAGATGGTATGCTGGGGAAAGGATGAGTGGGGTCTTCTGGCCATTGAGTAGGCTGAGGGGTATGTGGGGATACTTACTCAGATATGGTCAATATACTGTGTTTTCTCACATAAAGCTTTCCCTTTCCCCCCTCCCTTCTTCCACCCTTCCCTCCCCAAGCCATCTGGGGGAAACTATGAATACACATTACATGGGAGAAATAAAGATCCTTAGGGGTTTGGAGATTTGACAGCAGGGGAGCAGTGACAACTTCAACTGCTATGACTCTCAGAGCCATAATAACTAACACTGCCATTGCTTCTCTACTAGTAAATCTCTGAACCCCTGGGGAGCTCCTCACTGGCTGACATGACACCATGTGCTGGATTAGGCCCTGGTGCACAGCCCTAGCCTTAGCACAGCAGAAGGGACTCCAGCTTGGGACCCTAGCCCCAGAAACCTAAGTTGCTTAACCATACTCCAAGGTACGATCTTTTGTTCCTTTTCAGGGCCTTCCAAAAACTGGGTTTATGTCATAGCTGTGGTTATGCTGTATGTGAGCACCCTCAGAAAATATGGTATTTGGGTATCTTCCATGAAACTGCTTAGAATTGGTAGGTTTAAACCCAGCTTGAGGCCCCTTGTCCTTGGCTGCGATTTCTGCAATGAACCTCTTACCGGAACAGGTTATGCAGTGAAACTACATATGTTATTTTAAGATGGGAAGTGAAAAATACTGAATCTCATTGAAACTGCTGAAGAGTTATAGACAGGTAGAGAATAGTTCCTCAAGTTGACTTTTGCATTTGTCTCTGATATTTATATTCAGTCCTAAAAAAAATTTGCATTTGTAATTAATACCCACAAATCCTGCAGCAGCATAGTGCCAGAATCACGAGTTAGTTCTGACATCTTCAGATGAAGCAGGATCACTTAATCAACAAGCACTGTTTATGTATGTTTAATTGCCTTATTGGTCAATTGAAGAGACTTGGTTTTTGAAAAGAGACTTTGCTCCCTCCCAACCTATTTTCCTTCCTGCTGTATCTTGCAGTGAAATATAAATGCTGCACTTAGACAATGTTTCTGCATACAGCAAACTAATATTGCTGAAAGAGAAGCCAGGTCATGAATGAGACAGCTGTTATGTGAAATACAAATATCTAAAACTAAAGGCAGCGAAATGCAGAAAGGAAATTGTTTTGAAGGCATGTTCTTTTTTCTTTTCTAGTATCCTCCATTGTGGATACAATCAAACACAAATTTTAGATGAACTGAAGGGGGCATATGTCTAATGTGAAAGAAGACTATTTTTCAAAATTTCTTTCAAAGATGCACTTGAAATCTTGCTTTTACATTATATTGAAACAGATTAGTGGAACAATACCATCTTCAACACCATGCTGCGAAAAAAGTCTTTTCTCTTGCCACTTTCTTGTCTAATTTTAATGTGTAGAATAAGCAGCAGAGAACTGCGAAAATCTCAGGAAGAGAGGTTTGAATCTGCATCTGTTGTTTGACTGTTTGGGGGCAGAGTGTGTGCGTGCATGTGTGTGTGTGTGCTGGGGGGGCAAGTTGCACAAAGGGGACTGAAGAAACAATGGCAGAACCCTATGAACTTTCCCACAAGTAGTTTACTGGAGCAATTCAAATAAGTGGCATTGGATTTGTGCCTTGAGTTCAGAGTCTGAAACTGCTATCAAGAAAAATGCAGTCTGTCTCTAAAGGCATGCCTACACATCTCTGTACGGCGATGTTACTATGGTGCTATGCTAAAGCACGGCGTGATACGGGGAGTACACAGGTAGATTTCTCTGCTACATTGCCATAGCGGTGCACTATACCTGGGAAGTGCGCTATACACATGTGATTGCTACGTTGCTGTAGTGCACCATACAGTGATCTAGGTGCATTGCTACATCACCATAGGGTGATGTGTAGACGTGCCCTAAGTAAAGACTAATCACTGTATGGTATCTATGCCACAAACCCATTCAACTTCAGCCAAAATTGTTGCACGGCCTCTGACTTGCTTGCTGTTTACCATCTTTAGTACTTCTGTTGCAGGCCTGACAGACTAAAGGGAAAGAACTATTGAGCACCTGCAGAAAACTGAAGGCTCCTGGGTTTCATTCAGAATTACTCTGGGTTTACTTAGGCATACCAAGTTAATTCTGGGTCAGAACTAGCATCAGTCTCCCATCAGTGTCTTTTCCTCACCCCCCATGGTTTCTAAGCCATATACTATGATAGCAGAAGCATACTGATGTTACACATTGCTTATTAGTGCTGAGGAACATAGTGTCCAGATAATTACTGATGGATGATCAGAGGCATGATGGTCAGGTGCTGCTCACTCTTACTATGGCTAGAGGGATTTTCTGTAGTTGGTCTTCTGATGCCATCTTGTGCTTTGCAGATATAAAGAGATCCCTCTATTACTACTGAATGCCCTCCTGAAGCCATCCATAGCCCTGACTCAGTTTTTTGAAGTCCACAGAGATCCTTCTAATCAGTATTCAGACTGTGATTTGGGTACCAGCATCCCTCTCAACAGGGGTTTCACCCTACCATCAGAGAAATTAGCTTCTCTCCTGCTGCTGATTCAGACCAGTGCCCTGGCAGTAGTGACAGATTTCTCACCATACTGCTGCAGGATGCTATACCTTGTAGGGGTTAGTTTTGTGCACATATGGTCAATTTGCAAATGTTAATGAACATTTAGCTTCTCCAATGACATTGTAAGGGTTGTAGACACCATACATCACTGGGTGTCTCAGAAGCAGCCAAGTTTGAAAATGTGCCTACCCTGATGGCTGTACTAATGTGTGCATACTCCTGAATGGCAAACAGTCTTTTCATGCCCTCCTTCCTCATGGGGAAACTAACAGTCTACCATCAAATGAGAGGTTTTCTGCACAGAAACTCAATCGGATCAGAATTGCTATAAAGCAGTGATTTCTGTCAAGATAAGAAGCTCACAGTGGCTGCATCTACATATGCTATTACTGCACATGAATAAACTTTTTGCTTTGGAGTTTATTGCTCTTGGGTGTGCCATTTGAATGTGTGCCCGGGAACAAATAGCTCTGGGACAATAAGCTCTGAGGTTTATTCATGGGAAGCACATGGAGCTGGGTCAGAGCAGCTCTGGCTGGCAGGGGACCCCAGGTATGAGCCTGCCAGCCTGGGACTGCTCCCACTGGCTCGATGTGCTGCAGAAGGGCTGGCTGAGGCATGAGGGAGCTTCAGCATGGGGCTAACTGGCAGGCAGCCTCTGCACTGAAGCACCCTCATACCCTAGTCAGCCCTTCCAGCATCTATGTGTGTACCGCTGTGGAGTTTTCTTCGCAGCAGGATAGTACTTGTAATTGCAAGTACTATTCTGATGCAAAGTAAATTAGTTCAGTTTACTCCAGCCTGATAGAGGTGCATATATAGACGCCAAGATGTTTATTGGGTAGCGAACTAGTCAACAGTGCAGTAAACGTCTTGTGTATATAAACCACTATAAAGAATGGGGAGTAGTTTGTTCTTGTTTTACCCTCCTCTATCCTGTCCCTCCTTCTTCCTGCACTGTCCTTTCTCCTTGGCGCATTTCTTGTCTTCTTCACAGCTTCTACATTAGATAAGGGTGATATATCAGGTTCTTAGAAGTTCAGAATTCATTAGTACATCCAGAATGTTTCCACCAATCTATAATTTCCAGGTCATTCTGATAACCCTGGACCATTTTAGGCTGGCTAATATAGCCAGGAAAGTTTTTGCTAGCTTCTGCTGAGAAAAAAAAGTGATTGGTAATAAATGAGTAGTCAAAATGTAAAATGTAGTTTGAAAAGGCAACTATCAGGTCAGAAAAGCCACTTGAAGTAGATAGTGTCATTTTTCTTCCACTCCTTGAGCTGAAGTCAATGGCAGGTCCATAAGCTGCTTCACATCTCTAGATAGAGACAACACAAACAAGCTTTTGGAGAACTCCATTTTGTGAAGCACTCCTGTCCCTTCTTCTGAAAACAGTCCTCTAAGGATTACCCAATCCTGTCATGCCCCCATGTTTTCTCCCCTTCTGTGTCATCTTGTCTGCATCCCAGGAAAGTGTATCTTCATGTTTTATTGCACCAAACAGAAATATTTCCAAGATATGTACAGCTGTGCTCTTGAACTTGTGACATTTAAAGGGCAATAGAATGCTAATGTGACTAATAAAACAGAAAAATGGCTTTATATAAGTCAGTATGAGAATGGCTCAACCTATCTTTTAAACAGACTAATTTCGACAACATGCATTGCAGGGGACTAGAAGGAGAGGGCAGGCCCTGGGGACTGAAGCAGCACAGTAAAAACAAAGGAAGCTCTTGTCAGCAGAAAATAAATATAAGTTGTCATATATTCTCTCCTTCTCTCTCTTCCTCCACCCTCCCCCTAAAAAAAAGGTCCATCTAGTTCTACTTACTGCAATAGTTCTATTTATTGGAAAGATTAATTACTTATTCTATCTCTGTAGGTGATTAATTCAGGAGGGTAATGGAGTATGTTGATTTTTTTATGTTACTTTGCTATGAAAGATGTTATAATCTAAAAGTAATTCAACTGAATTTTTTTAATTGATTTTTTTTTTTAGTTGAGTTTACCCCGTATTGTTAGTTTAGGAATACCAAACTATAAAATATAAAACTTTATTTCAGTAGCAATGTAAGGTTCTCTCTGTATACTGCAGTTTTGAGGATTCTGATTATGCATCAAGTAACCCTGTTTTATAGATTAATTCTGAGGGATATACAATAGAGGGAATTATCTGTAAGGCTTGTAACTTCAACCTTAACCATTTTCTTACTTCACATGGATAGGACTCTTAGTAATGTAATGAAATGATAGTTGGAGATCATCAAATAATAGACATACAGATATGACTAAATTCACAAATTAACTTGAATGTAGTTTGCTGCTGCAGGTAGTCAGTCTGCTGTTGGACCCTGAGGCTAAGGCCAGAAGTTACACATACACTGGTTTAAGTGATCAGAAACTGGTCTAAACGTGTAAGAGAACAGAAGTTCAGTGCATATAAACTGCTTTTAAAATGACCAAAACTGATTTAAGATAAATTTGGTTGGGTGTAATATCAGACTTATTTGATTTAGGCTAGACTGGTTTATGGAACTTCTGTCCCAGATCCCTTCCTGGTTCAAGTTAGCTCACAGTCCCCAAGCATCCCAGGATGCTTTGCAGCCCTGGGATATGCTGCCTGCTCCGGTGGACCAAGGACGTGCCCCTCTGCTCCTTAGCCTGCTTCTTGCCTGTGTCCATCAGCTCATAGGGACAGTGGGGCAAGGGAACAGATCCCAAGCCCCCCTAGCCAAGGCCTACACAGCAGGTGGGGGGAGGGAAAGCCCCAGCAGTGATGGGGTTTCAGCCCTGGCAGCTCTCTCCCCTTCCCCTTCCCAGCTGCTGATTGCTTCAGCAGCTGCCACAGGAAAGAGGGAGAAGAACTTCTTTGGGTTGGGTGCCTGCCCATGCAGCCCAGCATGGGGGCCCTGGGGAGCCCCTGCCTTCTTCCCCTCACCCCAGCCCAGAGTCCTGCAGCCCCAGGGAGCTGAGGGGAATTCTTCCCTACCCAAACTGCAGAGCTTCTTGCTTCAGCCCCTGCGAGTCTCAGGCAGCTTTAGGGAGCTGAGGAAAATTCTTGTGTTCCTCCGCAGCTGATTTTGCTTTAGCTGCTGTGAGTCTGAGGCAAAACTAATGCAGGGAAGCAGAGGTATTTCCCTCCACTGCCTGGGCTATTCCCAAAACTCGCAGCAGCTAAGGCAAGGGGTTGGGGAGATGAAGAATTCCCTTGCTGGATTATGTATTTGTTATAAAGCAGGATTTCTGTTCTTTTTTCAGCTTCTCATTAATAGACCATCTTTTAAACTTTTTTGATGTATAAAATTAGTGGTTAAAGAGGTTTACAGCACCTCTGGCCTTATAGGCTAGGGACAGACATTCAAAAAGCCTGAACTTGAATTGATTCAATCTTTGCAGGTTAGTTTAACTTGGCTAGGCTGAACTGGTTTGTAACTCCACAGATACCCTAGAAATTGGGGAGCACTAGAGCAGTCCTCCCATCCCTTCCACAGCACTGAGCTGAGTGGGGGCGGGGGAGTGTGGCCAGGCCCCAGCAGGACACTTTGATTATCCCACCAGGAAATTGATAACAGTGTTTATTACCCCCTAACTCGGTGTTTTTCACCCCATTAAGAAAACAGAGGGACATTACCAGCTACCTGTTGATTCTGCCTGTTGATACAGCAAGGACTGTAGCCAGCATGTGGTCTTCTAGCTAATATACAGACACCTCCTTAGCAAGGCAGAAAGTAGGGGGGAATTCCTACTTAGCAGGGAGTGGTGAGGGGGTCTGTGCTGGAGCTGCATCCAGGGAGCAGAGGGAAAGGGCCAGCTCTGAGCTCTGCTGTGGAGCAGAGAGCCCTGCTCAGCCCAGAGAGCATGCCAGGATGCTGTGGGGTGGGTCTTTTACCTTAAATGAGCAAGGGTCTGGGACAGACATTCAGAAACTGGTTTGATCTACATCAGTTAAGTCTGATACCAGTTTCTGATTACTTAAACCAGTTTGTGTAATGTCTGTTTTAGCCATAAGGGAGTGCTGCAGCAAAGTGACACACACCCACTCTGCACACACTAAACCTTGGAATAGATGCCATGGAGCTTCCCCTGAGCACTGCTAGGCCTGCACCAATGAGTAGAGTCTGGAGACAAGGTAGACATGGTCTTTTGGATCTGAGCAAAACAACAAGAATAAAATTCTGATGAGTGATACTGTGAGGACTGAGAACTCAGAGTTCCAGCTCCAGTACCTTGACATGAAAGAATGTAATAGCGTTCCCTTACTTGATGATAATGCCCCTCTCCGTGAGCAGTATTTTGTCCTGGTTCCTGGTCATATAGAACTGATAGTTTGTTGCCTTCTGAGGCTGCTTCTGTTTTACATTTACAGCTTTTTTCGTATCTTCCTCCTGTTTACCATATGTCTGTTGCTCAACCTTAACATTTTGTGTGGCTGTGACATCTCAGCCAACGGATCTCCAATACTGGTATTTGCAGCCCATTGTGATGTCCTTAGATTCTTGGCTGTGAGGTCAGCACTTTGTAGCTAGTTTTAGTCTCAGTTTAAATGTTGGTCAGCTGGCTATAGGCTTGTGATGTGTGTGGTTTTTCTGCACTGGTCTGGGCTCAGTTACACCACTGGTATCTAGCTGGAAGTACAGGTAAGACACGAATCTCAGCTATTCACTTTCATTGGGGCCTTCTAATGTGGTCAGTTGTCTGATTTTTATTTTCTCAGCTCCAGTCCTGCCCCATCTCACCCTCCTGCTAGCTGACACGAGCCCAGACATAGTGGGGTTCACTGAAACGTGGTGGGACGCGACGCATGACTGGGCGGTGAATGTCGAGGGCTATAGGCTGTACAGGAGGGACAGGATAGGAAGGAGAGGTGGGGGCGTGGCACTCTATATGGAGGAATACACATCCTCGTCAATTAGCAAGGAGTCAGAGGAAGGGCACTCTGAAGTGCTTTGGGTTAAAGTACAAGGCAGTCGAGGGGAAAGAGACTTAACGGTGGGGGTCTACTACAGACCTCCCAACCAGGGGGAAGAGCTTGACCAGGAATTCTTGGGTCAGCTCACAGAGGTAGTGAAGTCTAAGGATGTGGTAGTCATGGGGGACCTGAACTTCCCGGACATCTGCTGGGAAGAGCAGTCAGCCAGGTCTGACTGCTCACGTAGGTTCTTAGACAGAGTGCAGGACCTCCATCTAACCCAGGAGGTGTACAGCCCCACCAGGGGATACGCCTTGTTGGACCTAGTGCTGGCCACGGGTGATGACCGGGTGAGGGGGCTGCGGGTGCTCGACCACCTGGGCGACAGTGATCATCACCTGCTGGAATTCACCATCCAGTGCAAGATGGCAAAGGCCCTAGATTTCAGGAGGGCAAACTTCAATGAGCTAAGGAGGATAGTTGGGGAAGCACTGAGGTCCCAGAGGGGAGGGGAGCCAGGTGTCCAAGGAGAGTGGTTGCTCCTTAAGGAGACGATCCTCCAAGCCCAAAGGAAGGTAATCCCAATGAGGATCAAAGGGAGCAGGAGGGCACACAAGCCTCCATGGCTCACCAAGAGCATCCGGGAATGTCTCCTTGCTAAAAGGGTGGCGTACACCCAATGGAAAGAAGGGGACATCACCAGGAAGGACTATACTGCAGTTGCTCGGGGATGTAGTGGGGCAGTCAGGCAGGCCAAGGCAGAGATGGAATTAGGGCTAGCTTCCCAGATTAAGGACAATAAGAAGTCCTTCTTTAAATACATAGGGGGTTAAAAGAAAGTTCTGGGTAATGTGGGGCCCCTGCAGGACATGTTGGGAAATTTGGTCGTCACACCAGACGACAAAACTAACATGTTTAACAATTTCTTTGCCTCCGTCTTCCTAAGTAGAGACCAGAACTGTCACCTCTCTGCTGGGCCCCCCTCCGGCCTCAGGGGAGGCACACCTTGGCCAAGGGTTAGTGAGGAACTAGTTAGGGAACTTCTGGAGGGACTGGACTTATTCAAGTCAGCCGGTTTGGATGATCTCCACCCTAGAGTTCTAAAGGAATTGGCCGAGGTCATTGCAGGATCCCTGGCATAGCTTTATGAGCACTCGTGGTGCTCTGGTGTGGTGCCAGAGGACTGGAAGAGGGCCATCGTGGTTCCCATCTTCAAAAAGGGGAAGAAGGAGGACCCAGGAAATTATAGGCCAGTTAGTCTTACCTCAATCCTAGGCAAGCTCTTTGAGAAAATTATTCTGGCACACATCCACAAGGGGCCAGCTGGGGACTCCATGCTTAGGGGCAACCAACACGGGTTCATCAGTGGCAGGTCCTGTCAGACCAACCTGGTGGCCTTCTATGATCAGATCACCAAATCATTAGATGCAGGGGTAGCAGTGGATATAGTCTTCCTGGACTTCCGGAAGGCTTTTGACACTGTCTCTCACCCCGTTCTCATTAAGAAACTGGGGGGGGCTGTGGTGTAGACACCCACACAGTCAAATGGGTTGCCAACTGGCTGGTGGGCCACACCCAGAGGGTGGTAGTGGATGGGTCCTTCTCAACCTGGAAGGACGTGGGCAGTGGGGTTCTGCAGGGCTCAGTCCTCGGGCCTGCACTGTTCAACATCTTCATCAGTGATTTGGACAAGGGGGTGAAAAGCACCTTGTTCAAATTTGCTGATGACACTAAGATGTGGGGGGATGTGGGCACGCTAGAAGGAAGCAACAGTTTACAATTGGACCTAGACAGGTTACAAGGGTGGGCGGATGAGAATAGGATGGGTTTCAACACAGAAAAGTGCAAGGTGATGCACCTGGGGAAAAATAACCGACACCATACCTACAGGTTGGGGAACTCCCCTCTTGTCATCACAGAGGTGGAAAAGGATCTTGGAATCATCATTGACTCCAAGATGAACATGGGCCGGCAGTGTGGGGAGGCAGTCAGGAAGGCCAGCCGCACCTTGGCATGCATCCACAGATGCATCTCGAGCAGGTCCAAGGAGGTGATTCTCCCCCTCTATGTGGCACTGGTCAGGCCGCAGCTGGAGTACTGTGTCCAGTTCTGGGCACTGCACTTCAAGAGGGATGTGGACAGCATGGAGAGGGTCCAGAGGAGGGCCGCTCGTATGATCAGGGGACAACAGGGCAGGCCCTACGAGGACAGGCTGCAGAACCTGAACCTGTTCAGCCTCCAAGAGAAGGCTGAGGGGGGATTTAGTGGCCTGTTATAAACTAGTCGGGGGGACCAGCAGGCATTGGGGGAGTCACTGGTCCCCCGAGCACCGCCAGGAGTGACCAGGAATAACGGTCACAAGCTGGCGGAGGGTAGATTTAAGTTGGATATCAGGAGGTGCTACTTCACGGTCAGGGCGGCTAGGGTCTGGAACCAGCTTCCAAGAGAAGTGGTGCAGGCTTCTACCTGGGGGTGTTTAAGAGGAGGTTAGATGAACACCTTGCTGGGGTCGTTTGACCCCAGTACTCTTTCCTGCCATGGCAGGGGGTCGGACTAGATGATCTGCTCAGGTCCCTTCCGACCCTAGAAACTATGAAACTACCTTTTGTTGGTTGCTCTATCCAAGCACCTTCTCCCACTGCTTTCTACCCCCTCCCCCTCCCAGTTCTCTATCTCTTCTCCTCCCTGGAAGACTATATACAGCTGGCCTTATCTTTCTTTGTCCTCCTCCTCAGCTGTCCTTTAGTCTACTTCCTTTTCTCAGTCACAGGAAGCAGGCGGGACAGGCAAGAACAATTACCCCTAGAACACCATAACTACTTGTTCTGCCTTATGCTCCAGTCTAGAATTTGGACCAGCACTTCAGTTGGTAGGTAATCAGGATGCGGTATCCCTGGTTGCAGTGGTAACTTCCTGAATATCTACACATACCATTTTGGAGCCTAAAAATGTCCCCAGTCCTGCAGGACTGTGTGTATGTATATTGGTTTTAACAGCAACTCATTGCTTTTCAGTGGGGGATGGAGGTACCTTCCAACAGAAGTAGAATCATAAGACTGCAGGACTGTAGGAGAGGCATTTTTAAAATTTTCTCTGAGATGCATTATCTAGGAGAGGAATTCTTGTTCTGTATTTATATGGGACCTTACAGCTAAGGTATTAAGTTCCCCTTTCAAATGCTCAAGCTGTCATATTAATTTCCTCTTCCTCTGGCCTTTCTTAGATCACTTATCCAAAAGAAAAGCATTTGCAGACTGCTACATGAATTTCCTACTTCTCATTCCTATGCCCAGGTGAAAATACGTCATCCTGCCATCCTTTGAAGGTATATTGAACTTGACTGTGGCACACTGTAATATTTTCTGTCACCTCAGACACTTGGCTGTAATCAAATCAAATCTGGACCTTCCTGATTGTATTAGTTCTTGGAGCTTTGCAGCAGAACATCTATTCCTTACTTTTCACAATAGTTTTTCAGTAAGAAGCTACCTTTAAAGGAAAAGCCCAGCATTAATTACATCTTCTAGGATCTGTTACCATTCAGCTTTTTACCCACTTCACAGCTATCTGACCCTTCTCTTTTCCTAACTATATAAGAAGCTTTTGTATTGAAACATTCATCCCCCTGAAAATACTGCTCCTGTATCTAATAAAAGAAAACTGCTATGCCCTGAAAGTCCTTGAAGACTATTGCCCTTTGCTATTGCAGGCGTATGTGGCTGAAGACACCACATAAAGAGTACACTCATCCATTTCACTGTTAGGGTTAGAACTGGGTCTTCTATTTTGTGTGCTAGCTATCTAATCTTACACTGATATGGTCTTGGTTTCATAGTGTAATAGGTCACTACAGCAGGTATACCAGTTATTAATTACTCAATATCTGGTGCTTCAGTTGCATAGGCAATATTAATGGGCAGGAATTTTCAACATCCATGAATGATTATTCATCTTGAAACACCTTTGCTTAAGGCCTATTCAGTCTTTCAAAAATACTGCAGGCATATTAGGAACTTGCTAATGACCTTCTGCAGATGATGTAAATCTTCCAAAAGAGTAATTATAGTTTTCTTAAAAGCTTGTGTCTTACTCCATCTATCAAAAGTAGATGCCAGTAACATAGGTGTGATAAGAATGTTAGTACTTTATATTTACATACCAGAAACACAAGAATTGCTGTACTGGATCAGATCAGTCATGTATTTAATACATGATGATGTGCCTGCCAGTGATAAGAACCAGATGCTTTAAAAGAAGGAGCAAAAATCCCCCTGCCATAACAGAAAATTATATCCACAGGGGATAGTTTACCTAATTCCTGTCCCTTAATTATTGCTTTATCCCTGAAGAATGAGAGTTTTTAAGATACCTCGTAATTTGTGTGCTATCAAATGTAACAATGAATAAATTAAGCAGGTATTTTTATAAAATTGTTTATTCTGTGGGAGCAGGGTTCTAAAATATATATTTTTAAAAAGTATTTGTGTTTTTTTGGTAATAAAGTGTCATCTAAACTCCCCCGTTGAAATCATGGCTTCACTATCTTTTATATTAATACAAAACAATTACTTCATGTCTCTACAATAAGTGTGAGATGTAAGAGGACCAGGTTTTTTGGGTAAACCTGGTATCTTTTCATTAGACCAACTCAAATAGTTTGAAAAAATTCAAGCTCAGCAAATGGGCGGACGAGAACCTGATGGTGTTTAACACCGAAAAATGCAAGGTTCTCCACCTTGGGAGGAAAAACCTGCAGCACCCTTATAGGCTCGGCAGTGCTACGTTGGATAGCACTACAGAAGAAAGAGACTTGGGGGTCATCATTGACCACAAGATGAACATGAGCCTCCAATGCGATGCTGCGGCTAGTAAAGCGACCAAAACGCTGGCTTGTATCCATAGATGCTTCTCGAGCAAATCCTGGGACGTCATTCTTCCCTTGTACTCAGCCTTGGTGAGGCCACAGCTGGAGTACTGCATCCAGTTTTGGGCCCCACAATTCAAAAAGGATGTGGAGAAGCTTGAGAGAGTCCAGAGGAGAGCCACGCGCATGATCAGAGGTCAGGAAAACAGATCTTACGATGACAGGCTGAGAGCCATGAGACTCTTTAGCCTGGAAAAGCGCAGGCTCAGGGGTGATCTGATGGCCACCTATAAGTTTATCAGGGGTGACCACCATGATCTGGGGGAATGTCTGTTCACCAGAGCGCCCCAAGGGATGACGAGGTCGAACGGTCACAAACTCCTACAAGACCATTTCAGGCTGGACATAAGGAAGAATTTCTTTACTGTCCGAGCCCCCAAGGTCTGGAACGGTCTGCCAGCGGAGGTGGTTCAAGCACCTTCATTGAACACCTTCAAGAGTAAATTGGATGCTTATCTTGCTGGGATCCTATGACCCCAGCTGACTTCCTGCCCTTTGGGCAGGGGGCTGGAGTCGATGATCTCCCGAGGTCCCTTCCAGCCCTAATGTCTATGAAATCTATGAAATTCTTTGGAAGCTTTTGGGTACAAACACCCTTTGTCAAGCTGAGGATGTATCTGCAGTTGGTGTGTGCTGTTCCTGGATAATAAAGAAGCCAGAGGCTGGTATGCATGCAAGACAGACAGTCAGTGGAGGGCTTCTTCCATCTTGCTAATTATCTTAAAGTTTTTTGTACACACTAAGTTCAGTTATGGGTATGGTAATCTTCTGTATGACACAATGTTCCTTTATGCTTCCCTCACTCTGTCTGTTTTCATTTTTCTGAAATCTCATGTCAAATACTTAGCTTGTAAAGCGCTTTTGGGTTTAGGACCATAATGTAGTTATGTATTTCTACAGCATGTAGTTTAGTGGGATTCCAGTCTTCGATGATGGCCCCTTGAAACCAGGCCAATAGAAATAAATCGAAGTTACCACGTGCACCTGTACTGCAGCATCTGAGGCAAGTGCTGAAGATGCAACAGCTGGTGGGCCCTGTAAGCATTAGCCCTAGTATCACTGAGTAAGCATTCAGACACACGACTAAGGAAAGAGATATTTTGCTATGCTAGCAGAAAAAAAGGAGTGTTCTAGGTACAATGACTTAAGCAGTGATGGTTCAAAGTAAATAGCAATTTGGGAGCTGTTCAAGGGAAGGTTAGGGCTTATTGGGCCTAGAATTTGGGATGACTTCAATTCATTCCACTGCTGAAAAGCAGGTAGGTCACCTGCAAGTTTTCTGCAATGAATTGTTGGCTTCTTGGTACATATGTCACTACTAGTACTCAGCTTCCCAGCAGCCTGCTTCACCCAGTTCCTTTTTTTACCAGGCAGCTCTGCCAGCAGCACCCCGGCTTCCTTAGTTTTTTTCCCTTCTAGCCAGATGGTTCTACGGCCTGTCCTGCAATGCAGCTTGCTGCCTTTCTAGAGAGAGATCATTTGCTGGTCTAATCCTTTCAGAGATTTACCACATTCTTTTCAGGTAGGTGGAAGCTTATCAGTATATGTATGGAGTATATTGCAAACATAGTAAACTTTCATTAGGAGGACAAGGCTTAGCTTGCGAGGTGTTAGAGCAGTGGTTCTCAACCCTTTTAGACGCAAGGTACCCGTGGATAGACTTAAGGAGCCTCTCAGAAGATGCCTGCCCTTAGTTTGCTCTTGGTAATTTTTTCTTGATTGCAGAGAAATACTAGAACAATTTTTGTGTTGTAAAACAAACTCAAACACCACAGCAGGTCAGAATTTTTTAAAATAATATGTATTCCTATTTGAATCTCTGGTTTTAGCTTGTGAACCATGTTTACACACCTAACAGTGCTAACGTTGTATCGCACCCCATGGAATCCTTTAAAGGATCTTAAGGCACTTCAGGGTACCGCGGCACCCTGGCTGAGAATCACTATGCTATTGCATTAGTACCATAATGTTTTATCACTATTGGATCCTATTGGTAGGGACCTACCTGCATCAAGGAGGCAGGCGCCTGATTTCACAGGATGGTTGAGGGGCTGGCTGCCATTTTTGTAGGTTTATCATGGTAAGGCCTCATCATGACTCTCTACAAGTGGCCCCAGTGTCCCCACTCCTTGACACTGATTGGTTGAGAGGCTGTCCATCATGCAGCCTGCCCCTTGACACTGGTTGGCTGAGAGGGCTATCTGTTGTGCGGCCTCACCACTTGCCCTTCTCATCAGTCTTCCTTTGCATTGTGGCTAAGGCCACAGCAGCCATGAGGACTGCTGGCTCCTGCTGGGGAGTCAGCATTTTATTTTTAGTAAGATTTTTGGGTTTTTTCCTCATTGACTTTGTGGACAATGCCCAATTTTGTAATTTCCACAAAATCATTAATTGAGTAGGTCCCTAGCTATTAGTTTATATTGGAGCTTTCTGTGATTTTGGGAGGAACAGGAAGTGGGCAAAGAGACTGACATGCAAGAGCATGTGCTAAGGCAGGATTCATGGGGAGGGCTCCTTCTGACAGAGACTGATTCACACCTTTCAGCCTAAGCAGTTACAGGTGGGGAAGACTTTTTTTTTTCCCAGTAATAGTAATAGATCCATTCCCATGTGAGGGAAGCAGTGCTAGTATCATTGGATCTTCCTTGGAAGCTGTTCTGTGAATTATCTTAACTGGTCCATCCTCTCAGATGCTCATACTATGCCCGGTCTCTAGCCTGAACTTCCCCCTTCCAGGCTTGTTATGGTTGTCTAGCTACCACGCCAGCAAACAGGGAGGGATTATTGATCTCCAGGTACTCTGTACTGCAACATCTTCTCTGAGTGACTTTGACTTGACTAAAGGCTTTGCTTTAGAATAGTACAAACTGATGTAATCTGGGGTTTAATGTAGCATATAGGATTGTGGCATCCAGCCCAGCTGGTCTGACTCCCCATCCTCAGTGAAACTCGAAACAGCCTTTCTGTTTCGATGGAATGGAATGGAACAGCTGTTTCGACTCAAAATTAAATTCGAGATGAAACACTGTTCTGTTGAACCTCAAGGTGAAATGGAATGGTGCCATTTCGCACAGCCTGACTGTGCAAGTAGGGGACAGTCAGCGAGGATTTTTAGCATTAAGGTGTGACTGCTTCAAACTCGAACTAGCACTAATACCA
Source organism: Crocodylus siamensis (assembly GCF_052110815.1). NCBI lineage: Eukaryota > Metazoa > Chordata > Crocodylia > Crocodylidae > Crocodylus > Crocodylus siamensis. The sequence continues at coordinate 130,572,139 of NC_143395.1, read as the reverse complement.
AGCAACATTTGAGCAGTTCAGAGTGCAAAGTGTAACCAGGTCCTTAGAGTCTGGTGTTAATGCTAGCTTGGAGCAGTCATGCCTTCAAGCTAAAAACCTTATCTGACTGTTCCCCACCTACACAGCTGTGACTTGTCACTAGAGGGCTGGTGAGCAGGACCTACAGCTGTGAATTGCTACTACAGGGCTGGTGAGCCAGGACAAGCTTCTGTCCCTACTTGAGGTGTGAGGTATGTTGCAGAGATGGCTTGCTGGGGCAGGAACATGAAGCTGGGAGGCAGAGAATTAATGGGATGGGGGGAAAGAAACTGGGGTTGGGGAAGGGGTTGTGAAATGAAGCCAGCCAGCAACTGAAGGATAAAATAAAAAGTAAAAGAAAAAATTAAAAAGAAATAGAGGTATTAAATTCAAAAAGTTCTTATGTCTTAATGGATTGGGATTGGGGTGTCAGGGTGCTGGTTGTACTTCTTGGGGTGACTGGGAGCAGTGAGGGAAGGTGCTTTTGGGGGTTACTGCCCCTGCCCTGGGAAGGAACTCCCAACTCCTGGACTCTACCATGTGTGTATGTGTTTCCCCAGATCCCACTCCCAGACCTGTCTGTGCCCTGCAACCCGGCTAGCTGGCATGTGCTCTTCAGGCTGTTTGCATAGGATTGCACATAGGGAACATCATATCCCCAGAAGTGGGTGGGGAGTTGGCTTGGTGTCAGAACCTCCCTCCTAGGCAGTAGAGTTCAGAGGGTGGAAAGTTTGTCCACACAGAACAAGGTCGGGAGAGAGGGGTGGGAGGAAACACTGTGTTCTGGGATGCTGGAGGACTGCAACTTGGGAGGCTTATCTCTGTGGAGTGGCCATACATTAATGGAACATGAGCTGGGTAACATGGACCAGAGATAAACCTGCCCTGGAGTGGCATAACTTTAAGCCACCTAAAGCATACTTAAAGCTAGTTTCAGGTGTTAATGTGTGGACAAACCAGGGGTTAAGAGCTCCAGGAGTGAACTAAAATTAATGTGTAACAAAGACCTGAATCTGGTCTCAAAAGTGAGTTGAATTCTGTCAGTATCTAATATCAGAAAATATGAATATTGTAGAATGAACACTGCACAGACCTTTTTCTTTCCCTTGACTCTCCCCAAGTGGATAGATGTGAGAAGAGATATGTGTGTTCAACAACTGAACATTCCTTTGGTTGTAATGGGAGAGCTGAGGAATCACAACAGGACTGGATAAGAAAGGAAAACAAAATTAGAGCTACCAGGCTATTAGCTGAAATGGGCAGAGACTGCTACATGATCTGACATCACTGAGATATATCAACAACCAGGACCTCTGGAAATATCAAATATGAAAGGAATATTTTTCAACAACTGTGATCAAGAACCTGAAGAGACGATTGATCAACATAATGCCACAAAATGGCAGGCTTATGATTATCTAGTCTTAAAAGATGAGCATTTTGTGAGAGATCAGTAATTGGGATAAAATTTAGCAACCTGAAGGTGAATGCTCAGAGAACCAACACAAACTCTGTAACCACTAGTGAGCAAATTAACATCTCACTGCAGGGAATAATTGGAGCAGACCAAATTATTCAAGAAAAGCATGTAAATACAAGGAAAAACACTCCAAAACTTAAGCAAAAACAAAGGCACAAATAGAAAGTCAAGAAGACTGGTAAGAAAAAGGGCAAAGGAAGATCTGTGGATGCTATGGAGAGAAGAACACAATCGTGGAAAATGTGCTGCCTGTGGGATCAATAATACAATAACTGTCACAAGAGAAATCAGTATGCCACATCTTCCAGGCACAGAAAGGAAGAGAAAGAAATAAAGAACACTGAATTAGAGAAATAAGGCTTGAAGGGAGCTCCATAGCTTATCTCATCCAATCCCCTGCCTGAGGCAGGATCATCCCTATCTAAACCATCCTATACATATTGCTTGTCTAACATCTTAGCAAAACTACACAGTCAACCCTGATGCAACACAAAACAACACCCTAACCTGCCACAGGTAGAGTAGGTCAGCCAATTGTCCAGTTCTGTAAAGGTTGTTAATATACACTCAATGGACTGCAGTAAGAGGGACCCTTCCCCGCCCCCCCACTATGGAGGAAGCCATACTAATCTGACCATCAGCTAAACATTATTTTTGGCTGACCCCACATGTGACAATTGGTCTGACCTTAAGTGCAGGGGCAAGGCCCTCTAGCTGGGAACCGCTGTCTTGAAGTCCCAGCAGAAGCACTGGTACACCCCAATCAAAATCTGCAGGCTTGGCTGCAGTCACTATCTAGTATGTCTGAGGAAGGCTTAAAAAAAAGCCCCAGACACATGTAGCAGTGGGATGGGAGTGGGAATCACTCGCAACCCTATGCAGCAACCAGCAAAGCCCAGAAGCTTGGGAAACCCCCATAGTAGAACATAGGTATAGCTATGCCTCAATCATCCCTGACTGGTGGCTGTCCAACCACTTGAACACCTCCAGTGATGAAGAGTTCACAGCTTCTCTAGGATGTTAGGAGCAGAATACCACAGAAAAGTATTCAGGCTGAAACAACACATTATACAAATAACAAAGATCGTTTTTAACTAAAAAAATTAAATACACAGCTCCTTTAACACTACGCTTGGGACAAATGCTTCATGAGAGACATAAACTTATCTCAAGCAGATAATAAACTCTGGTAGTGCCGCAAGGTGCATTTTGAAAGACTAGGCCTTTTCAGTGGTAGGACCTGAAAGGGGGTGGGTTTAGATAGGGATCATCAAGTACAGCTGCTGTTTCATAGCTAATCTACTGCATTTGAAAAGAAAAAAATAGTGGGAGCCCTAAAGCAAATAGGGGAAAGAGAGGGAGGCAGAGGCAGGTGAGAACAAGCTGCTTATTTACCAGAACCCACACAGCTGAAAACAAGTGCTAACAAGAACTCACGACCAAATACCTGTAAGTAAAGACATTTCCCGGCAAAAGCAAAGATACCTACTGTATGTTAGGTCAAAGAGGGAATTTTGGAAGTGCAATTGGGTAAGGATAGCACCTAGCTCACCACATTTTGGACAAAAGCAGAAAGATGCACATGGCTGAGAATTCCACTTAGGATCAAACCTGCAGTAGATAGAAATTAAGGCCACCGGCAAAACTTACCAGTGGGGCTCACAGGACCTTCCACCATAGCTGATACACTGGTATCGTCTGGTAGATGAACAAGGAGACATCGTGCAGAATGGCATAACAGATCATGACCATGACCTTCTCTGTCTGCTGGAATTGAATATAAACAAGACAAAATTGTGATTGATTGCAGTGCAATACACTGGACATCTGTTGACCTGCCAAATGCTATGATCTGATCCTGAAACAATAAAAGTAATATATCAAAGACCCATCATTAAACATAGTAAATCAATACAGAGACCAGTCAAATTTAACTGACCAAAGTTCTTGCAAGCTACTCAGAACAGAGAGTCAATATGGACTTAGTTCTTTCCTATATTAAGAGGAGCTGGTAAGGTACTATCCCATCCTTAAAAACTCTGATGTGAAATAAAGAATTGGCTAGACAATGTAATGCCAGTGAGATGGGGCATGAGACATCTGTGAAAGTGTCAGCTTACAGCTATTATGTCAAGGTCACTACTGTCAACAGAACAAAGATATGCCAAGGTGGAAATGTAGGCTTGTAATAGCCTTTTTGAAAAAATAATGACCTATATGTTCAAGACAGGAAACTGTTAGAGTAGGATGTGACAATGAACGTCTTGCTGGGATTAAAAATGGTGTTGTTGGAAGTCCCAAAACACCTTCAGCTCATGCAGAAAACAGGAAAATCTAGGACGTGCCAACTAAACATGTTAGAGGGATATAGGAGTGCGGGGCTAGAAGAGACATCAAGAAGTCATTTTAATATATTTCCCTGCTTTAACAGAAGGATTAAGCATTAAGTAAGGATTAAATAGGTGCTTGTCATCAAACTTTTACACATTGGAATACTGTTGCTATGTTCCCCTTGAGTCTTCTGTTTTCTGAACAAAGAAAGTTCTTTCAATTTTTCCTCCTAGAACCTATTTTATAAATCTCAGGTCATTCTTGCTGCTCTCCATTGGACTTTCTGTTAGTTTGTCGCCCTCTTTCTTAGTGTGGTGTCCAAAACTGGACAGGGTGCTAAAGCATCACTTAGAGTAAGAGCAGAATAATTTTCTCCCATGACTTACATGTGACACTCCTATTAATTTGTCCCAGGGTGACATGCATTTTTTGTAACAGCATCACCTTATTGATTCATATTAATTTTGAGGTCTATTATATCCCCAAATCACCTTCAGCAGTACTGCTATCAAGCCAGTTTGTTGTTGTGCATCTGATTTTCTTTTTCCAAAGTTTAGCCTTTAGAAGCAGTCTTTATTTGGTTTCATTTTATTCCTTTTTGGATCACTGATAATTATGGATCAATTTATCAGGATCGTTTTGAATTCTGAGATTATAAAGTGCTTGCAGTTTTTTCCAGCTTGGTGTCACCTGCAAATATTTACTAAATGATCCTTAGTCCAATACTTAAGTTGCTTAATGAAAACGAATATTAAATTAAGCCAATTCCATCGTAAGTTCCTGCAGGATCCCACTTGAAATGCCACCTCGATCTGACAGCAAGCCTTTGATAAGTGCTCTGTATATAGTGTTTCATTTAGTTTTATACCCACCTTGTAGTGATTACATTTAGCTTGTATTCCCCAAGCTAGTTTGAGAATGTCAGTGGGGAGAGTCTCAAAAGCCTGATTAAAGTCAAGATATATCACATCTACTGCTTCCCCCTTATCCGCTAGGCCAATTACCTTGTCAAAAAGGGAAATTAGATTGGTTTAAGCGTGATCTGTTCTTGATAAGTGCATATTGGCTGGCCTTTATCACCTTACCCTCTAGAAGCTTATAAACTAAGTTTTAAAATAATTTGTCCCAACATTTTTTCAGGTATTGAAGTTAAGGTGATTGGTCTGTAATTCCACAGGTCCACCTTTTTTCCTCTTTGCACCCTTCTCCAGTTCTCTGGGACTTCTCACATCCTCTATGGATTCTCCAAGATGAACAAGGGGTTCAGAGATTGTTTCAGCTATTTCCTTAAGTACTTTAGGGCAAACGTCTTACAGCCCCAGTGGCTTGAATACATCCAGCTTACCTAAATATTTTTAAACCTCTTCTTTCCCTATTTATAGCTGTGCTCCTGTTTTCCTGTTTTAATTTTAAATGGATTAAGTAGTTTGTCACAATTAACCTTGTCTGTGAAGGCTGAAGCCAAGAAGGCATTGAATACTTCAGTCTTGCCTATGTAGTTAATTATTTGCTCTGCTTCCTTGTTAAGCAAGGGATCTATACTTTTCTTTATCTTCCTCTTACATCGTATGTATTTAAAGAATGCATATCTAATTTACTGATTAGAACCTTTTCTTGTTACTTCTGTCCCTTACTAGTTGTAACTCATTTTGCATCTTCTGACTTTCCGGTTTTATCCTTACAGGATTGTGGGCTAGTGTTTGCACTCATGTATCTTTTTTTTATTTTTGTTTTTACTTTTCACATGCTCCCTTTTCGATTTTCAAGTCATTAAAGAGTTATGCCAGTTACAAGACAAAGGTTGGAAAGAAGCCAAAAGCAAATTAAACAAGACAAAAATTTACATCTATTCCTGCTATTCTGTCATTATATGCAGATACCAGGGTACTTTCTATCTCACAAGAGTACTGGAGCTATCAAGACAGTCTGAGCAGGTAAAATAGCATATATGAAGGCAGTCAAATTATAATACCCAGATTACTGGGCACATCTACACATGCATTAATGTACTTTTCCTGGTAATCCACCAGCTTCCTGTGTCTTGTGTATCAGTGTCCCTGTGCTTCAAAATGGTGGTGGGGGTGATTTATCTAAAGCTCGTCGAATGAGCTTTATATAAAGCAACCCCACTGCCATTTTGAAGCATAGGGATGCTGATACACGAGGTGATCTGGGCGCTTTAATTAGAGTGACTCTTGGAGTGCCTGTCCATTTAAAGTCCCTGTCCCCCTTCCCATTCCTCCCCCCACCTCCCTGAACTCCTGGAGCACATGTGTAAATGCCCTCCAATGTGAGATACTAATTAAATGTGCATTAGGCCACCCTTATACTCAGTACTGAAAATGCATGTTTTTAAGAAATGCTTAATGTGCTTTAGCCTATTATACTGTGCATTAGCTAATTACATGTTTTTTATGTAACAATTTAATGCACAGTAAAATAGGCTACTGCACATTAAAGCACTTGTGTAGAAATACTCAGTAGGGCTGTGCAGAGCTTCAGGTGCTGGTTCAATTCAGAGATTTGGCCCAATTTGGTGACCAATTAAAAGGTCCAAATTGATTCAAAGCTCTCCAAATCTTCAGAAAAGATTCGGAGAGCTTCGATGATTTGGGCAGTCCCCACCAGCTACAGCAGGGAGCTGCAGCCAGACTTGGAGTTAGTAAGTAGGGGGTGGGGGAGGGGGGCCTGGAGGAGGAGGAAGGGACCATGGGGGACCCCTGCCAAGCCCCATCCCCTACTTGCTCCCCAAGCCCCCCTGGCCCCTGGACACTCCCCCAGCCCCCCATGCCTTCCTTGCCCACCCCAGCTCCTGGTGCTTTAAAAAAATCCTGCACTTACCGCATGCTGCCAAGTGTGGGGGAGTGATCCCTGCTGCTCCACGCTGCATGGGAGGCTCTGCATGAGCCCCCAGCCTCCCCCTTGCTCCCCCAGCCCCACCTATGGCTGACCTGCCTGCCCCAGCTCCGGCCCTTTAAGGAAAAAAAAAAAAAGGAGAAAAACCCCAGGTCTCACCACTCCTGCAGTGGCCTCGGGGCTTCAGGGGGCTTGTGCAGAACCCCCTACATGGGGTAGCAGGGGGCAGTGGGGATCACAACCCTGTTGGGCAGGAACAGTGACTCCTGGGGTTTTCCTTTTTCTTTTTTCTTTTCTTAAAGGTCCAGAGCTGGGGCAGGCGGGGAAGCCATGGTAGGGACTGGGGGAGCAAGCGGTGTCGGGGGACTCATGCAGAGCCCCCCACACAGAGTGGGGCAGTGGGGGGCAGCAGGGATTGCCCCCCCCACCTGGCAGCACCCGGTGAGTTGGGGCTTTTTTTTTTCAAAGTGCCAGGAGCCAGGGTGGGTGGGGCAGCCATTGCTGGCAGGGGTTGGGCCTGGCCTGGGTGATTCAGAGATTCGGTTAATGCCGAATCTCTGAATCAGATTCGACTGAATTGATTTGGGACAGTGATTCAAATCACATAATTGAATCGCTGCCCCCCCGAATAGGCCAAATCCAAAGTGAATACTAGCTGCTTCACACAGACCTAATGCCCACGGAGTACCAAAATACTTTTCAGAACAGGTCCAATGTTTTCTTGAATAGAAACCTTTCTAACTGGAAAGCCAAAAGTTCTGTGTCCTGGTCAAATGTAACCAAGTATATTAAAGAAGGTGAAAAGCAGTTATGACTGAATTTTGGAAAATGCAGGGCAAGCAGCAAAAAGAGATAGTGAAAATATAAAGCACCATCAACAGACATTGGAGCAAAGGAGGAGCTGATCTTTTCACTGAAATCTATAAAACTGTCTCATTAATGTTGCCAGCTTTTTAGACTTCTGGGAACTGAATGGACTATTATATGGTACTTCTGTAACTATCACATATAAAGCAATGAAGCATTTCAGGAATGGTATCCCAAGTTCTCCAGTGTTTAGAAAACTGATCATTATTTGCTTTTTTATCTAGGAAAGGGAATTTGGTTACACCTGTATAGTAACCATACCACATCTAGTCAACTGACAAAATTGCTAAGACTACTAAAGAAAGTTGAAAAATGCAAACAAAACACATGACAAATAATGCTTGAGTAAAAAATGCTTCCATGGATGACTGTATTGGCAAATTAATGCACTGCTTGGTGTCATAATATGTCAAAATACATTTGGCCCCTATGAATACAAAATATTAATGGAGATGATGAAATAAGCAGTCTACTGAGACTTCACTAAGAAACACAGAAACAGGCCAACAAGTAATTGACTGAATAGATATTAGAATAGACCTGCAAACCACCGTACAGCCAAAAAAACAAAGTAAAGGTCCCCTGGCAACGAAGACTTGCACTTGATCCCACATCAAATCTTCTGTAAGGTATACTAGCTAGTTCACTAGTGCTTGTAGAGTATCAAGTTGCTGTCTTGAATCCAGAAGAAAACACCTTAGTACCTAAGGAGAGCAAGAGTAGGAGGGGGTGGGAGAAGACTGGCATTTTACAATAGTAAAAATGAGGAGTATAATGGAATGATGAATATGCAAGTAAGTTTTGGCATTGTGTCTAGTTATGTTTTCTCAGAAGTGCTAACAGGAATACTATGATAGAAGTAGTTCCAGTAAAGGGTATTTTATTGTGGTGATGTTTTTGTAAACAGTAACACCTAAGAAGCACTTGATGAGAGGGGATAGTCTGCGTAGAGGAAAGAAAAAACCCTGATTATTCTCTCTGCCCACTCTCTTTCCTTGCTTGAAAACCAAACACTGTCTCAACTCCAATTGAAGAGGCTTTGTCATTTCACCATTTTATTAGCATGGATAACCTGGGAAGGGAATCCATGTGCAAACAGAAGTCAGGCTGTCTACTGTTGCTGCCTCGTACATTGAGGTTCATGCTTGAAAGCACTGCATTACTCTAGCCATTATGTTTCCTGAGCTTAATTACTGTGGGCTGGTGCTGGTGTAGACCAGCTTCGGTTCCAATCTAGCTGCGTGCATCTGGATATCGGTCCTGCATTTGGCAGCTTTGTGTAAACCCCATCCCCTCAGAAAAGTCATCTAAAATAATTATACTTTAAATATGCACTGCTGTTGCCAAGCTGTGTAGTCACGAAAGACAGATGCTGTGAGTGCTCTATTTACTTTTGCAGCAAATCTGCCATGCACTGAGAAGGAGAGGTGCATTATAGAACTTCCACCTTGTGTCTTCCAATGCAGGAAAGCTTTAATTAGACATAAATGAGTTTGATCAATGAATCATTAACTTCCATTAAACTTTAAGTAGATTGCCTGACCTGGCTACTTCATTCTGAATTTAATCTGGTATACACTTGATAATTAGAGTTAAAGGGACAAAAGCTGGAGGCTATCCTTCTCAATCCTTCACACAAAATGGAGTTGAGTCAGCTAATAAGTTAATTTTATAATCAGTTTGTAAGGACAGAATTGGCTGTAAAGTGTAATTTTCCTAGGAAAGTGGATCACGAAGTGGATTGTCACTTTGTTTTGCTTTCAGAATTAGCTCTAGAATTGCCTGTCTTGGTGTCTTCAAAGCTCTTACAAATCCTTTCCCTCTTGACACAAGAGCTGTTGCTCCAGGCAGCACAGCATGTACTACAAGGAACTTCCAAGGCTCATCACGCAGCATAGTAGGCAAGCAGGAGGTCTACTTACACTATTTATAAAAGTGCAGGTACAGACAGAATATTGACTGTGTTTGGGGCCTGTTTTTAAATCTTGGCTAAATGTAAATGATCTGGAAAGTGAGCTTTCTTTATCTAGTCTGATACTTTCCCACCCCACCCCCTCTTTCTCCCTCACAATGCATCTGAGAAGTTTGAACATATTCTAGAAACGAAACATATGGATTTGTATGGAAGGTATTTCTTACAAAACTGTGAGACAAAGACTGCAGGCTTGAATCTGCCAAAGCGCAGCCAGGTGCTAGGTAAACTAGCATGCTTTGCACTGTGCCATCAAATAATGGGCATTGTTATTTTATAGAGCTGGGCAAGCATTTTCTGACTCTAAAGCATTCCCACTAGAAAATGCTGAATCAATGGCATGGAAACAAACTGCAGGACTATGGTGACTGCCAAAACTGGACCAGCTGGCAGGTATTCAGGGAGGTGATCAGAAATTTTCCACAGGTTCTCTCTCAGTTGTTGTGGGGGATCTGCTGGTTGATTTCCCATTGGAGGACAAATTCAGCAGCACAGACATCTTGTTTCTTAGTTTCTTGGTGTAGCGTTTTGTTTCATGTGCTGTTGGTGGGTTTTTTTATTATTCATACTGTCCACATTGAGAAGACTTAGGCTTGCATAGAGCAGTGGTCTCCAAAGCGGGGTGCGCAAGACAATCCATTGGGGTACAGGAAGAAAATATTAGAACTTCTATTTATATTTATATAAATATACATATATTGGGGGGCGTGCTCAAAAATTTTTTACTCATAGGGGTGTGCGATCAAAAAAGTTTGGAGACCACTAGCATAGAGGACAGATCTATAGGATCCCTACATGATTTGTAGTGGAGACAAGAATAGATGTGAGGCAGGGAACAGCAGGGGAAGGTCTTATGCCTTAGGAAATTGAATGTCACCTTCAACTAAGTTTTATCCTTGCCTCTCTTGCAGAGTTCCTGTATGGTGCCAGACAAATCATGTAAACCAAAGTGTTCATCAGTAATTAGATTAAAAGGAAGACTTCAATTCAGCATTGCAAAATTCAACTTTTTGGCATTGGCAACCTAGAGGAATTCATAACCTCAAGTTGTATACATAGGTGCTCTATGCAAACATATGAGAAAAATTAGATTCCTAAGACTAAGAACTGGATTCACCAAAGCCAATTTATTGAGCAGGGAGCTGCCTAAGTATGGTAGCAGGGAATGCTATAGAGATGTGTCTCAAGTCCCATCCTTCAAAGAGACTTCTCTTTGCTTGGGATTTATAGCCTTTAATCTTATTGTAGGGATAGGTGCTGAAGGTAGGTCAGCCATTTCTCAGAATAAAACAGCAGGAGGAGACAGTGAATTACTCGTATTGTAATCCAGTAGTTCAAGCATTCACCTTGGATGTGCCAAGCTTGGCTTAAGTCCCTCCTCCTCCTCCCCAAGTGGATTTGATTCCATCATTCCCACCTCTCAGTGCAGTGCTTGAACCCTGAGCTGTAAACTTTTTTTGGGTAAGTCTCTCTCAGGTTTTCTGGTTCATGCTGTTTCAGTTTCCATAGATAATTAACAACTCATTAGTTTAGAGACAGTCAAATGCCTAAGATGAACTTTCTAACTCAATGGTTAAAGCATGTGTGTGGGATGGAGACATCTTTGCTTCAGTCCTCACTCCAGTGAATGTTTAATTACTCAGGGGAAGTGGAATGCTTGCGCCAGTGTACTTTATGGGCTGATAGGTGAGAGACTTGGGTTCAAGTTCAATTAGGCAGAAGAAGGATTTAAATCTGGGTCCCCCCAGTATCCTGGGTGAATGTCCTAAATGTCCTAGCTACCAGGTGGTGGGGGGTGGGTAGGGAGGTGGGGAAACTTTTACCTTGGTGTGCTTTAAATCTTGTTGTGCATTGTGTCAACTTAAACCCGCTGTGAGCAGTCCTGCTGAATGGACCCTGTGAAAGGATAATGGCTAGTTTGTGAATCCCCCTGGACCTGAAGCGGAAATTAAACACTGAATAGCTTAGTGCTGTTAGGACAGCTGTTGTTCTATATATACCTAGTAGCAGAAAGGTGCCCACCCAGAGGACTTTACTTACTGGAATTTAAATTCGTAGGTGTCACCAAGGTTAAGCATAGTGTTAGAGAGTCTAAATTTTGGGTATGGCCTTCTAAAGTGGCAGTGAATCCAGTGCAGTGTTTTCTTCATTTTCTGGGAACCATCCATATGACACTCGGTGTCTAATTTGTAGAAATATTGAGCACATCACCAGAGGTTAATGGGATTGCTGCTTTACACATATGAAGTGCTGTATGGTGCCAGGTGCTCTGAAAAATTAAGGACCAAGGTTCTAACCTTGTGTATCCCAAATTAGTAAGCACTTTTGACAATTTTTTGCTTTAATTTCTGTGCTTTCATTTCCTGTAGGTAAAGCAGGACTGACAATAATACCACTGTCCCCACCCTTTATGGCATCATGAACAAAAATATTAATCAATGTTTATGAAGAACTAAGGAGTGATGATAAGAAGATTCTAGAAAATCCCACAAATAAATGAATAATTCTGTATACAGGGGAAGACTTTGACACTGTCCCTTCAATAAAACATGAGACAAATGGACTAGGGACAGACATTACATATAAACCAATTTAAGTGATCAGAAACTGGTTAAAACCTGTAACAGAACACAAGTTCAGTGCACATAAGCCAATTTCAAAATGGCTGAAACTGGTTTAAGATAAACCTGGTTGAATGTAGTATCAGACTTAACTGATATGGGTCAAACCAGTTTATGCAATGTCTATCCCAAGCTCCTTTCTGGCTTAAGTTAAACCAGAGTCCTCCAGTATCTCAGCATGCTCTTTGGGCTGGGCAGGGCTTTCTGCTCCACAGCTCCTCCACTCTTCTCCTTGGCTGCAGCTCCAGCAGAGACTTGCAGGCTTGCAGGGACTTCCTGATTTAAGCTAAACCAGAGTCTCCCAGCATCCCAGATGCTTTGCAGCCCTGGGTGAGGCTGTGCTGTCTGCTGTAGAGAGCAGGACTGCCCCTGCCCCTGCTCCCTGGCTGGAACTCTGGTGGATACTGAAGGCATAGCAGGGTCAGCCTGGCTTCCCCCCACTCCCACCCCCCTCAATGCTTGCTGCTGAAGCAGGGATCCCCCCTCCCTCCCATCTCCCACAGCATGGACTGCAGCCCCACAGACCCTGGGTATGTGGCATACTAACTAATGCTGAGAGGTGTTGGTGTATGTGCGTGTCTCCAGTTTCACCGAGACAGGCAGACAGGACAGTGTCCACTTACAGCTTTGTGGAGCTAATCAACAGGTCAGCTGACAAAGTCCCTCTGTTCTTTCCTTGGAAAAAGCTGTTTAAGAAGAACTTGAACTAATGCTACAGGCTTTTGTTTTCTTAATGACCTGCTAAATAATGTTATCAGCAGGGATCCTGGTTTTCTCTGATTTAAAAAAATACCCAATTTCCGGTTAAAAAAAAAGTAACCCCAAATCCACATTTTGCCATGATCAAAATAAAACACAACTACATATATATCTATATATTAGTGGTGTTTCATTTAAATCACAGAAAAATGTGGATTTGGGGTCATTTTTTTAAAATGAAAATTGGGGATTTTTTTTAAATCTGAGAAAACCAGGATCCCTGATTATCATCTCCCTGCTGTCTCCCTTACCTGTCAGGTTTGCTGCAGTATGAAGAAACAGTATGAAGAAGCAGGGAGGGGGAGATTGAAAAGCTCAGTATCATCAACAGATGCATGCACTACACACCCCTGCTTTGTCTCAGAGTGCTAGATGGAAGCTGGGGTCTGGCTACACTCCTGCCCCTTGAGCAGACAGTGGGGAAAAGCCTGGGATGGTGCAAGCAGGGTGGGGGTTTAAACCCCTCCCTAATCAGAGGTCTAACCCCCTCCTCAGCTCAGCACTTTCGAAAGGAAAAGAGGGCTGCTTTAGCACCCCGCACCCCAGCTTCTAGCCTTGGCCACTGCATGCATGTGCCTGCATTTCTTCAGAACTGAGAGAATGTCTGCACAAACTGATTAAATCTAGGTAGGTTAGAGTAACCTGCAAAGATTGAATCAATTCAGGCTCAGGCTTTTTGAATATCTGTCCCTAGTCATAGGGCTCATGAGTCAAATGGCATGCATAAAAAAAAAAAGAAAGACCAGGGAGCTGTTAATTAAATGAATGTCATCCCTTCTCTGTAGTGAAAGAGGCAGGGGTCCTGTGTGGGGAGGGAGGAATGCAGGACATGATGGAATTAAAGGTTGCATTCCAGTGTATAAGTATAAGGGAAGCACATTAAAGATGGACAGACAACTTTAACTCTGGCCTTTGGGAGTTCTGAAGAAATGGCAGTATCAATAATGTTCTCTTAATGCAGGTTTTTGAGGGGGGAGATGTAAATGATACATAGGCCAGATTAGATTAGCAGATTTGTTTCTTTTTCTATTTCAAAAAGATATAAATATGTTGTTATTTGTTTTTGTGGCACCAGCAAAGTGCAAGGTTCTACTCTTTTAGGGCCAACAAAGAGTTTGAGGAAAAAATAATTTCCAGAGTCAAACTGGTTTAATCAGTCACAGTGAATGGCAACCCAGGCCTCATTTATCTTTCAAATCTTACTTAACCATTTTTTCCTACCAGCTTCTACTTCAGAAAAAAAAATAGCTGTGGGGAAGTAGATGATGCACAAAAGGCTACATAGGCTTTAGCTTCTCTGGTCACTGGTTTACACCCTACCAGTTTTTTCTAGTCATATATATGGTATAAGAGGTTTATTTTACTGTGGTTCTTGCTATCTGCATTGCAAAATTCCTACTGCAGCTGGGCATTTAATTAAGTGCCTTTCCTGGAAGCATTAACAACCAACCTTTGACGTAGCATGATGACCAAAATATTCTTTCTGCACATAAAAGAACTCCCTAGATCAAAATTTAAAATCACCTTTAAGGGCTGGCATAGGGAAAGCTGTTGCTGTCTGTCCTTCCTGAAACTGTGCCAGAACATGAACTCCTTACTTTCACTGATGGGCCATTACACAAACAGTGTTGGTATGAGTAGGACTACTCATGTGAGTAACTGTTCCCCACTGCTGTCAGTGGTTTTGCAGTCTGGTCCTTTGTGAATACAGAAACTATTTCTGTAGGGCTTTTATGCGCATTAAAATCACTTCAAGTGATAAAAGCTGTTATTTATTTTGGAGGAAACCTGTTTTAAGGCATCAAAACTGTTCCATTATTTGAAAATACACTCAGAATAGGTGCTTGTTCTACATACAGCTCAGAAGACAAATTTTAAGCAACAAAAGCCTTCTTAGTAGGTGGTGGGTAAACATTTTATGTTTCCAACAGGAGCCAGACTCATTTCTCACTGCTTTAAGCAGTTTGAAAAGATACTTGTTTACTAAAAAGATACAGAAGAACTTGCTACTAGCCAAGTTCTGCAATCAGGTACATCTGTCAGAATTTGACGAAGAAATCTCATAGGCTTGTCTAATAAAAATAAATTGCGCTTAGCTATATTTAGTATTTCTCATTCCAGGTTCTCAAAACCTGGCAAACCTTAAGTCTTACAACACTCCTCCAAGGCAGATGTCGGCTTTAAGTTTATGATTCTTTTACAGATGGGTAAACGGAGGCTCAGAGAGGCTACTGCATGCAAGCCAGAAGCTCAGGTTTCCACTTGTTTCTGTCCTAAACACTAATATAGCCCCACTTCCTCTCTAGATGTTGATAAATCAAGGGGAGCACTTCACTTGAGGCCCAGTGACTGGGATGCTAGTTGCGATGAGAATCCGTGTGAGTGTCACTGCTTGCCTAGGTTAGTTGCAATGTAAGAGAGGAATCTGGGAAAGTAAAGAGCATCTTATCTTTAGAGGGAGGTAGTTATCCTTGTTAATCCTGTTGTGTCCCTATGGATTTATTACTTGTTTTTCTCTCTTTGCACTGTCCCCCTATTTGCTATCCCACTCTGTGCTTGGTCTTTCACAGCACCTGACTGAAGTGAGGTCTTGCTCGTGAAAGCTTATGCATATTTAATTCAGTTAGTCTACAAGGTGTATTGCTACCCTTCTGTCTGCCTCATCTTTAGAGACAGTTGACAGGACAAGATGTATGAGAAGTAAAAGAAAACTGAAGGGTCAAAGAGCTTGTTTGCTGATGGTGGTGCTCTCAAATTGTGGGAAACCTCCCTACCCATACCCTTACACAGTTTCGGTCACCAAGTGCTTCCTGGTCACAGAGTGAGACCTTCTTCTAGATGAGTTCACAGAATGGGCAGGGCTCATTAGTTTTCCCCTCCCCACTTCAGTGTGCAGCTCTAGACCTAATTTATTGCTCAGGATTTGACCACTGCTCTGAAGGCTGTATTATTAATTTCTTTCTGGGCTTTCCTACAGCAGTGAGCTTCTTTTCTCAACACCCTTCTGAGGTACACATGTGTGCAGAGGGGAAAAAAGCAGGTTTTGTGCCTTGGGCAGTGATGGTGGCTGGACTGCTGGTGGTCGCACCTGGCAATTTTACATCCCTCCTAAGTTGGTGCCCAGAGCTGGTGCATGACTTGCATACCCATTGTTATGTTAATATATGCATGCACACTGTGGCCGGGGTAGGGAAATCAATGAATTCTCCCCTGAAGGGACTCTCCTGCCATGCCTTGGATGTTGAGAGAATAGAGATGTTAAACCCTGAAGGATCACGCAATTAATCACCCTGATAATAAACAAAATGGAAATTGGTTTTATTTTGTTTCCCAGTTACAAATGCTGCTGTGGCCATTTTCCTCATGGCTCTTGGCTCCACTTCTTCTTCTTTGATGCCATCAGAGAGGTTATGGCCTGACCTCTCTTCCTGTTTCTTCTTTTCTTCACAGGTCTCTGCTGCCTATCCCAGTCATCCTCAGAACTCCCTCTGTCCGACTCACCAGGTAAATGTTTGCTGCTTGGTTTCTCTGTGAGCGTGCGGATTGTGCCACAGTTTGTCTCACCCGGCACGTGAGGCTTTGTTGCTCCAGCTCCAAGTCTCAGCTGTCCTTGGTGATGCTGGCCTCTCTCCCTGTCTGAGCTTCTTCATGTGTCCGTGGGGGCAATCTGCCACCCCTGAAGTTCTCCCCTTTGTAGCCCCCAAGACCCTAATCTACTGTGCCGGTGTCCCTGGTGTGTAACAAGGCACAGCTGTTTCTTGCACTAGCATCCGTGTTCTTTCAGTGACCCAGCTCCTCCCCTCCTACTTGGGACAGTAGCCCAGCAAAGGAACAGGATTGAATATCACCCTATTAAACATGTATGTATGTGTGTGTGTACATGTTTCTCATTTTATCGAAGGGGCACTGAGGCCAGAAGGATCAGGGTAAAAAGAATCTGTTAATTTGGGCTGTCTACCTTGAGATACCTAGGATCTGATTTTTCAGGTTACTTAGCATTATATACTCATTTATATGTTTAAAGCACAGCTCTTATTGACTTCAGCTGTGGCTGTGAGCGCTCAGCACTTCTGCAAATTAGTCTCCAGGGCCTCAGGTAAGGCACCCTGAAAACAAAGACTACACAATTAGTGACTTGTCTGTGAAAACTTTGATTTAGGTGACTTGCCCTTTTTCACACAAGACCCTTATTCTGTAGTGGCATTCAACTCTCTTCACTTCACTTAGCTATGAAGCCTTCCTTTCTCTTCCAGCAAACCTCTGCCTCCAAAATCTGCAACAGATGAAGCAGGGGGGTGCTAAAAGCAACAGCCACTTTTTATGCTACAAAACTCTGATTCCTCTCCAGAGTGTGGCCATCCCATGCACTGTATAAGGCAGAGGTCCTGTGGGAAAAAAAATCAAAGACTGCACCACATGGGCAATTTGTGGTGGCATTGAAACTTTCTTTCTTTTTTAAAAGCTTTTGACTGCTTGTCAAATTTTACTAATGCTCCTTCCATAGAGTTTTATTATATGTGGTTTCTCAACTCTTTTTGAAGAAAACTGGAGGAAAAAACAAGCATTTCATCACTTGGTGTCTTACTGACACTCAGATGGTTCATCAGCAGGCTTGGATTTAGATATGCTAAACAGACTGATTTCTCTAGGGCCAAGGGGAGTATATGATAGCAGTAGATGGTTGTTATCCTCCGTGTGGATCCACTGGATACGGGATATAAACACTTTGCACTTTGGGGTTCTCCAGTGTTTGTTGACATGCGAGGAATGGAATACAGGGCTCCATTCCTCCATTCTGGGATCTGGAGAGGAAGTGTGCCCCAGAGGGCACAAACTCTTCCCTTTATCCCCAAGTTTGACCTTTTAAGAGACTTCCTTTCCAAAGTGTACATCATCTAGTCTGGTCTCTTCTGAGTCCTTAATTCCTTGTGGGAGTTCCATTCTCTTACATATCCTATCCCAGCCTCAATTCATGTTCTTCTTGTTCAACTGTTCCTAGTGTCCTTTTGTAGGTTCCCTGTCCGAAGGTTGCACTCTTGTCCTTTTCATACTTAGCCCCAGTCTTCCTGTCTAACCAGTTCCAATTATTCTCCTCAGACCCTAGTCTCACAGGGTAAAGTTGCTAGACTATATTAAGGGCAATTAAAATGCATGTTAAAGTTCATTAACTCATGCTGTGTGTCCCCTAACATCTCAAAGTTATATCACTTCAGGTGAGGGTTAACTTTAGGTCATGCTACCTAGTTCATGTTAGGGTAACTTCAGTCTGTTCCACAGAGATAAAACAAATTTTTTTTGGTCCCCCAGTATCCCAGGATGCATTTCTCCCAGCCCCTCCTTCCCCTGCCCAGGGCAGGGGGAGAGTCTAGGTGTCCTGTCTTCTAGCCACACCCTTGCTCACCAGCCTTCTGATGACAAATCAAAGCTGTGCAGGCAAGAAATGATAACGTGACTGCTCACAGCGGGTTCTAACTTTAACACTGTTTAATGTTCCACAGATTTAGTATGATCTGTGAAATGTGTGACTTCACCCTCAAGATGCCTCTGCCCTTCCTCTTTACCACGAGCTCACAGTTGTAATATCTCTACAGGCTCTTTCAATATCAGTCTTAGGAGATACTATGGTACAGAGATACATGAACTGGCTTTAAACTAGCAAGCTTGGCTTACTGGTAACTTGTGGCAGTATGAAGCTCCATTTGGGCTAATTTAACATTCTTTTTGAAGGTTATTGAACAAACGAGAAACTGTCTCTAAGTTCTCAGTTTTGATTTCTGGCCTCACCCTGGCCTGGAACAACCAGGATAGGGAAAGTGCTTCCAATTCCCCATAACCGTGGGGCTGGAGGGAACAGGCTCAGTTGTTTTGTGAGAATTGCATGTGTATAGTCCAGTCTGCACTAGGAGCTGTGAGAAAACTGAAAATACTCAGGGAGGACAGAATTTGAAGATTTGAGCTGCTAAAAATGAAGGTGTCTCTATTGAGCATGCATGTATTATAATTATATAGTAGCTTATCATTTAGCTAAATTTGGGCAGATATTCAGATAAATATGTCTTTTGCTGTTCCTGAAACAATTGCCCACTCTCCAAATTTCAATTCTCCACTTCAAATAAAAGGCTGCCCAAATTTTCTAAGATGGGCAATCCCATGTATGTATTTGCTTGCTTTAGTCTCAGAAATGGCTGGACCATTTGGGCTTAAATGGAAAACACTGAGCATGGGAAATGTCAACCCGTTCAGTTTAAGTATTCAGTTAAATACTGTTAGCTCTTGGGCATAAGGTCTTCAAATGGAAACTTTAATATGAGGTGGTGTAGCCAGTTTCAGCTATAATAGATCTAGGACTACTTAGAAGAGATTGACAGATCTGAGGGGGCATGGTATTTTTGTTTGTTTGCTTTTTTCATTTCCCCCAAGAGGATTTTAGATATCTTCTATTAAGGTGGGGGGAGAAGAGAGGCATACCCCAGCTCTAACTCTAGGAGGAAAATTATCAGGCCCTTTCTAAAGTTGGTGCCATGGACTGTTGCTTCCATGTGCTGTGAGAGGAAGACCTCAGAGAAGGTAGGAGAAGTGGACTGGAGCAGAGTGCATCTTGTAATGGATGGAGCAGAAGGGAGACAGCTGGTGTTTTCTGACCCCCTGCTCTAGTGACCTCTTTTCATCTTCAGAGCTGATGCTGCTCCTTCCTCACGCATCAGGGGAAACAGACTCCTGCTCCCAGACTTCCTGCCCACTTTTGCCGACTGTTCGCTCTGAAATTGCAGCTCTGCTTGCCACCATTAATTTATTTTAATAGGCACTGCAACATGCAAGCTACTGAATAAAACTTTGCCTGACAGAAATATTTTACAGTAATTTGCTGGCTTGGTGAATTGTTTTCTTTGGCTGTGCTGAAACAAGCCTACATTTGGCCTTGGTGCATTTGGTTAGTAAGTTTGCCTCTCTAGTTTTGCACAAGTTAGCAGGGCCTGGAGGAAATTCACATGCTACAAGGTATAATACGGTATGAAAACTGGAGACTTTTCCCGGACTTGGGACACACAACAATTTACTTAGCTTATCAGAAAATACCTTTGCATCCTTCTGACTTTCCCTAGGAGGGTGGTCAGCAGTTGCTCAATGAAATGGCATCTCAGATGCTCAAAAAAGGTCTCCAGGGTCATAATTTGCCATTTATTTTAATTAAGCAAAGTGGTTACCATATTTAGATGCTTATGGTGAAAGATGGCAACAGAAACGCAGAACATTCTGGCCAGCATGAGTAAACTGATTGTTTCATTGGCAACTTTCCCCAGTAGCAATGAACTGTCTCTCTTTAGTACTTCCTTTTTTCATTATTATTAAGGATGTCTTGAAACACACAGATTCCTGCTGAGACTGGGGCCCATTGCAGAGTAAGCTTTAATTACCCCTTTACCATACAATTTCAATACACTTGACCAGCAACAGGTGACATGAGAGAGGCAGTATTAGCCCCATTTTACAGCTGAACAACGGAGGTACAGAGAGTGTTTTAATTACACCCAGGCAGCTATGGCAGAGGTAGAAATGAGGCCCAGGTGTCCTGAGTTTCAGTTCAGTATCTTGCCCTCAACATCATCTTTTCAGAAGTAAAACATACATTTATGTAAACCTACACGGTAGTTTTACTAACATGTGTGTGTCCCTCTCTGAAAAAATAGTATCTTCTTTCAGTCTGCGTCATTCCTATTTGTTCATTCCCCCTTATCTACCCCTGTTGTGCTCTCCCATCTTATAGTGACCTTTTTTTGTTCTTTTTGTTATTTCATCTGCTTTTTTCTCTCTTTTTCTTTGCTATATTCCTTTGCTATATTCCTCAGCTATATTCCTGAACAGCTGAACCTCAGTTGTTCAGCTGCAAAATGGGGATAATACTGCCTCTCTCATGTCACCCTTTGCTGGTCAAGTGTATTTAAATTGTGTGGTAAGGGGGTAATTAAAGGAAACTCTGCAATGGGCCACAGTCTCATTTTCTCTCCTACTCCATTAGTCTTTATCTTTTCCATTTTGGAAGGTCCATCACACGATAAGTCTGCTCTTATCTTCTCATTGAAGTTCACGCTTACACATCTTCCCTTAGTGTCTTCTTTGAGGAATGTTGCTTCTGCTGCTGATGGTGAGGCACCAAGATTACATATTCCCTTCCAATCCTGTTTTCTTGTCTTTCCTGTTTCCAGGGAGCTGAAGGTGTGAGGTCTATATAAGCCTCTTTGTCTTCTGTCATTTGTGTTGGCTACTCAGAATTAAGAATCTTAATCCATTTTGCTTACTTCTCCACCCTTGTGGTTGGAGATTGTGTTTGCAGATTTGATTAAGTCAGGTAGTAGAAAGGCAGTCACTGCAGTTCTAGCAATGTTCTCTTATCAGAAAGAGGTGCAAAATGGATTGCCTGGGGCAGTCATCTTTCCAGGCCAGCATTGGGCAAAGGGTGCAGATGCTACTAATTTTCAGGATCAATCCATCCTAATGATCAGCTCATGTTTTGAATGCTATCTCTGTGATGGGGGCTTCTGGGCAGATCTGCAATACAAATATGAAGAGAGGTGAGGTGGATGGAGGGCAGAGGTGACAACTTACATTGGAGGGGAAGGTTAGCTTCTGGGAGCTGAAGCTCAGATAGTCTTGGGCCCAGTGGAAGAAGCACATGTGAATCTCCAAATTTGGTGTTTTGAAACTTAGTGAACCAGAAGGGATGCCTTTACATTTCACTACAGGCTTTGAACTACTGCTCCAATCCCAGTTTCTGTCCAGCTATTTCCTTTCCAGTCACTACACCTATATGAGAAGGATTTGACAATGCGAGAAATACTGCACTTGTGGCTCTCTGCAAATCTGACACATGTTGGAGGATTGCCCAGTTCTTGGGTTTGCGGGTAACATTGTTCACTGAGAGACAGAAGGCCTGGAGGCCACTCTGTTTTTGCAGATTTTGTGATGAGCTGATTGTCTGCCTGTGTCATATAAGCTAAAGCTCCCACTGAATTTCCCTTGGAAAGAGACAAGGGAGAGAACGCAGCATTTGGCCTGCAGCGCCCGGGTGGGTAAATGCATGCAGCAGCAGCAGGGAGCTCTGAGCAAACTTCTGAAGCTTTGAGTTGGATGCATTGAAAGGTTATTTCTTTATCCAGTAGAAATGCTGCTTGGCAGAGCTAGGCGTAGAATAAAAGGCAACGTTCTCTAGTGAGACAAAATAGTTTAAAGTCCTTAATATGATGGATTCAAACTTCCATTCTCTTTACCCTCTTAATGTGACTGACCTGTGGAATGATTCCTTGAATGCAATATACATGTTCTGCCCATATGCAACAGAACTGACAGTATAGTTTGGATTCCCACTGTGCCCTGTGCCACATTTTTCTTTTACAGTATGTGTTTGGGATTGGTCTTAACAGTCAAAAAACCTTGCTGAAAACATAGATGTGTTGCTGTATTATACCACAAAACACATCTGTTTTGGTATAAACATTGCACAGTCAAGTAATACAAGACAGTACAACTTACAGAAAGACGTCATATGGTGAATAAATTGAAGTGTTCACTTGCGAGGCTAGATAAGCAATTGAACCATAAGGCCTATAAGAGAGAGAGAAAGAAGTTGAGAGGCAAAGGCAAGAGAGAAGAGATATTTCCATAGGCCTTTTTTAATGGAGATCAAGTGAGGTTTAAGAATACATAAAAGTTGATACAATATACTGCAGTTAGAGAGTGACTATAGGGGACCTCCTTGAAGGAGTGATATGTCACCTTTGAAAACAATGTACTAATGATTTGTTTCCAAATGCTTTCCAAGGATACTCTGTTATATGTCTGGACTGTGTTGCTCATTAAAATTAACAAAAGCTGCAACCTGAAAATCAGGAGTAAAATATTACAGGTATTACAAAATGTCAAGAGGCTTAGCTTAGAATTGTTCTCAACACCTCTCACAGTGGCTAACGTGTAATCCTAAGAGCTGTTGTCGAGATGATAAAGCGAAAAGCAGAACATAGATCCAGCCTGCAAAGCAACTGGGAACTCCTGAGTTCTGACCCCTGATCAAATACAGACTGGTTCTCTCTGCTCTTGGGCAAAACCTTTCCTGCCTCAGTTTCCCACCTGTGAAGTGGGAAAGATACTTGTTGATATCTCTGAAAGCTTTTCTGGAAGTTAGTTAATGACTGGAAAGGTGATGAGGAGGAAAGTGCTATTTGCTATAATTACTTTGGATGGATAGCTTTTCCTTTCAATTTTTAAAATACTTTTGATCCTTATAAAGAACCTGATTCTTTGATACTTAGGTGAATAGTCCCCTTGAATTAAATGGATCTAATTGTGTGAATAAGAGCTGTATGACTGAGCTCAGAGAAGTAACAAAGGATTGAGGACAGGAGAGGTCAGTAAATAAGAAAACATTTTCATTATAAAGCAGACAAATGCTCATTTTTCCTATACAAGTTTTGGTCAGGCTCTATATAAATTGGAGCCTTCCGTTTTGGTTGTTGTGCCAAAAATAGTCTAACGCTTTGTTATTAGTTAATGACACACCGTCTCCTGGAAGCCTGTGCTCAGTGATGGTCCCACCATCTCATATAGGGTATATACTAAAAGGAGATGATCAGAGGCAGGTGACCAGAATGAGCAGGGTATGGAAAACCATGATCAAAAGAAGGAAAAGAAATTAAAGGGACTGAAACCAATTTGTTTTGAGAGGAGACTAGTAGAAAATTATAGAATGATATAAAATAATAAATGATATCCAAAATTCCAAATCACTAAACAGTAAGACAAACCTGCAACTATATCAAAGATATCCAAGTATGGCATGTCCAGATTGTTTCAGTATGGCATAAATGTTATGTTTGTAACATTCAGTACTAATGAAGAGATAATGTATATAGTACTACACCCAGAAAAAAAACTGTAAATGAATATTAAGATTGCAAAGTTAAGCAATCCAAAGTTAGGGTATGTCAGAGTTAGGGAGTCTCAGCAGCCATAATTTGGGTCCTCATTATGCATGTGTTATAGTAGTCATTATTAGGAATATGCAAATAAATTATTTGTTTCCTGATTTCATTCCTGTTTCATTTTTTTCCTTTTCTGGCAGATGAACTGAAAAACCACTCCCCAGCCCCACTGCAAAAAAACCAAAAGCAGACCAAACTAAGTTTCTGCTTTCTTCTTGCTGAAGTGAAAAATAGAAAAACCTTGTTGAGACATGGAATTGTTCATTGGACCCCAAACAAATGTTACATTTTCAAGTTTTTGAAGCAAAACCAAAGGAAGTGAAAGTTAAATTCACAAAACTGACTGTGGTGGTGTGTTGCACTCTCTCCTACTAGCTTAGTCTGCTTGATGGGGTTTGTATCTTACCTGCTGGCAGAGACCTCTAACCACCAGTCTGTAGGGTATTCTGAGATCAGGTGTGTTCAGCCTTTTTGGTAGGCACTGTTTGAATAAAGTATTTAGGCAGTCACTGCAAAGCAGAAAGAGCAAACCTGCGTGTCTTGTAGTGCAATGGTTTGGACAATACCTGGGAGGCAGGAAGTCTTGATTCCAGTCCCAGCTCCAGTGAGTGTATATGCAAAGTGGACCAGGGTCACCAGGAGATAATGAGAGCTATCCCTCACCTGCAGAATCCCCCATGGCCTGGCAGTTAAGGTGTGCTCCTGAGAGAGATACAGAAAACCAGAACTCTCAGTTCCAACATGATACTTTTTATTAGACCAACTGGGAAATTGCAAGAAAATTGTCTTTTTCTGCAAGTTTTCAGGATCAAAGTCCCTTCATCAGGCTCTGGGAAAAGTATGGATGGTACAAGATGGTAAAAAGTTCCCATAGGTAGGAAATAAAGTTCCTTTTTCCACAGAGGGGGCTGGATGGAAGGCTGTCCCTCTGGGTTTGTGAGAGTGTCTTTGTGAGCTGTGCTGAGTAGCTCTGTGCTCAGTGAGCTCTGCACTCTGTACTCTAAGAGCTCTGTATGCAGTGTGCTGAGTACTTCCTGGGAGAGGGCAGAGGACGTGGGTCTCCTGTATCTTGTGTGAAAGCTCTAATCACTCATGTGTTTGGTGAAAGGAGAATAGACTTTTGTGAATCATCTTCCTGTCTCCATTCCACTCCAAAAATGTCCAGCCAAAGCTATTCAATGAATTCAACTTATGTATGTGGCAAAAGTACCATTCACCAAAATAAATTTGCCTAGCTCTCATCAATGTGATGCATTATGATAGAGCAGGGGTAAGGAACATCTTTTGGCTGGAGTGCCAAAAAACCCATAGTGTCTACCTTGGAAGGTGCCGGAGTGCCGGCATGCCAGAAAAACAAAATGGGGGGGTGTACATGGCAGGACGCACTGCATGTTAGTATATTTAATAATCATAAATGTTGCCTTTGTTGTTGTGTATTCCTTTTTTTGTTGAGCATGTTGCAATGAGAGAGAAAAAAAAGACAAGAGAAGGAGGAGAGAGAAAGAGAAAGAAAAAGGAGAGCAGAGAGAGAGCCAGACACATGCACATGCACATGCACATGCACATGCACACGCACACAGAGAACTATGTGCACTAACACAGAGAACCAGAACACACCCAGAACAGACACATGCCCACACCCATCCAGAACCAGACACGTGTGCACACAGATACACAGGACCAGACAGAGGCAGACACACTCACAGAACCAGATGCGCAGGCACATGGAGCCGGGCTCCTGGGCCACTGGACAAAGTCCACTCTGAGGCACGTGTGCACCCGCCGGTATGGAACTAATGCTGGAGCCCAGAGCACATGTTTGCAGCCTCCCGGCTAAGCCAGCCCAGGCTCTGGGTAGCTGCTGTCAACCATGGCAGGGATTACAGCCTCCCAGTTGTCTGCTGGGACTATTTGATGTCCGCTGTATTGTGGCAAAGCCGCTGGAATCTGGGGGTCGGCGGCCGTGTTGTCAAAGTCTTCCGGGTCTGACATGGGGGCCCAGGCTTCATGGCTGGCAGCAGCTGCCTAGAGCCCAGGCCGGCAGTGGCATGCTGAGCAAAATGGCCTCGTATGCCATGCTCGGCACATGTGCCAGAGGTTGCTGACCCCTGTGATAGAGGCTACTGAAGATGGCCATGTTCCTGACCGCACTGTTGAGTCTAGTGGTATTGTGATTCCCTTATATTCCCTTGAGCTTCAGGAATACAAAGATCAGGAATTTTGGCTGTTCTTTTTGCAGGGCCATGGTGAATAAATGGAATTTTCCCCTATTCACTTTTGTGCGCTCACCAAGGGCATGTTCTGGCCCCTTCCACAAAGTCACACGCAAGCTGTGGCTGAGGTTGAATCCACCACTCAGCTAAAATGCAAGATGAGCATGTTTCCTGTTCTTGAAGTGGCAGTTAAGCAATGCTGAGAGCTGCCAGTCACTGAGTGATTTTTTGTTTGTAATCCTTAAAAGCATTGCTCTAAAAAAGCATTATAGTTATATACAGAGGCAGCAGTGACATTGCAACGGCCAGCATGTCACCCTTTATCTATGTTCATATGATGCAGAAAGGGCAATGGAAATGAAGGGGGAGACATGTCTTTCAACCATTCTATTATCCCTGTAGCAAGTACAGCAGTGCCATCTGTATTAGTGAGGGAGGGAAAATGACCCAGTCGTTCTGCCTGTCTTAGGAAGGAAAGGACAGCATGCATGCCCTGTCAAAGCCTTCTGCCTCTGGTGCTAGCACCAGAACTGGCAGTGGTGCACCTGCTCCTGCCTCTTGTCTGCTCTCGGGAATAAAATGTACAGCAGCCAGGAGGTTGTGAGGAGCCAAGACAGCTGCTGCTGGGCCATAAGAATCGAAGTGATGCTTCTGCAGCATCTGAGCTCTGGGCATAGCAGCAGCATGTCTGGAAATATCAGAGCATTCCTGTGCCTCAGATCCACTGCTACTGTCTGACAGAGCAACTCCATTGATTTCAATTAAGCTGCATCTGTTTAGCAAGTGTAGTTTGGCTCTATATATTTTATGAACAGTGCTGGGCAAAACAGTGCCCCACTAAGTGCTATTCCACACCGGTGAATATATACCTGCTTGCTCTCTGCTACAGTCCACCTGTTATAATTTTTTTTTCAATTCATCATCTAGATGGTGCCTGAATTTCTTCTAATACTTCTGCCTGCTTGTACCCCTTAACTGCTCTGGTTCTCCCATAGCTTTATAAAACTCCTCCTCTGATGTAGAAACATCATGGTTACACAATCCCATACTGCATCTGCCTCTCATTTTCTTTTTTTAACGCATGATCTTTACCTTAGCACAAGTCTGAAAGTTAATTAATTTTGTAGACCCTGTATTTGGGTTTTCACTTATCCTTAAGTTTGGGAGCCAGGTACATGGGATGCATCAGAGTTGTAAAGATTCTTGAAAGAATTGTCCCTTGTTGTTGTGATTCTATATTTCATTATTGTCTGTATGGTGACATTAGTAGGTTAATTTGACTTGACATCACTAATCCTGTGGCTTATGATAGCTTGCTGATAGGGAAGAACTAGTTAGCCTCCTAAGGACTCCCCTAGGTCCTTACACAACTCTAGAGCTGCAGACTGAGCCTTGAGCTATTGGAGTCAATAATCTTCACATTGTTGTTAGCTTAACATGGGATATTGGCCAGTCCTAATGGCCTGCTAAGTCACCTAGACACAGGGTATTTCCTGGTGGAGGAGGGGGGCTGCTCAGTTGTGCTGTATCACGGGGGAGAAAAAGCCTGTTCCCACTGGGAAAAAGTCTTTTGCTCATTACTAGTCTCATCCTTCCCTATCTATAGCTCTATCATAAACCAGGGGGCCTTGGTCAATCTAGTCGTGCTGCTAGACCTTATCCCCTGCCTCTAGCCAGGATAAGTAGAAGGCGTTTCTTGGTTCAGACCTCAGAAAAGCTCTATGCTGAAGAAGGGTGGGGTACAAGAGACTCATTGCCTGATTGTGACGGGTAGAGTTCATTAATTGCCTTGTTGGGGCAAGAGATGATTCAGAGGAGGTCTAAGCAGATGGGAGGCATCCCGCTTAGCAGCTAGGGGAGAGTTAGAGAGAGAAAGGAAGGGAAAATAAAACAGAAGAGGATCAGGTCTGCTTGATGAATGAAGGAGAGCAGGAAGGTGACACATCTCTGTTCCCTGCTGTAAAGGGTTAATTGTGGCTGGCTCCATGAGTCAAGTTTACAGTAAAAAGTGAAATTATGTTTTAAGAACTGTCACTGAAAAAATGGCTCTGGATCCAGGATATATCCCCCCTGACATGAATTTTTGGCACCAAGAGAAGACTTACGAAAACTGACTGCAATCATGGAAACAAGCCCAGCTTTAAATTATTAAATTACATAGTAGGATCTCCTGATTGCAGTAGCTGGTACCCTTATAATCAGGATGATGCACAATTTACAACTAGGCTTGGGTCCATGGTTGCTGTTAAGTCCCTGTGAAGGACACATGCCAATATTTTAAACCATCGTGTACTCATTGCCAATGTTATTGATGCAGAACATCTTTCAAGGTGGACTGATTGGGAGAAAATCAGTGAGGCTGGTTAGGTTCATGTTTGTGATAGCTTCATTTTTGTCGCATATTGAAAAACAAAGTTTCTGTAGTGTAAGTTTTAAGATGTTCAAAATTCTGTGGAAGAAGTACATCCTTGTTTGCAGCTAAAATGCTTAAGGAGTGAAGTATTGTTTTGGCTGTTAAATTTGAGAGGAATATTAGTTACAGACAAGCTATTCTAATACCCTATGATATTAAAAACAGGCTCATAATGGGGCTTAGGACTCTATGGCCCAGGGAGTGTCCTAATGAGCGTTAGAGGTTTTTACCTCCAAAGTTGCCAGTTATTACCCTAGTATTGACACTAATTGGCACCCCTATTGCCAGCCTAATCAACGAAGCAAAAGACTGTATCCATTGTGAACACCGAATTACTATTTTATCCCAAGAGGTGGTCCCTGCAAATCAGGATGGAAACACTGGTCTGTGGCACAAGGTTTTTCATGAGTTTACACTGCTCTCAATTCTACATAACTTTGAATATATATCAGTACCAAACATTAAGTTTTGCCAGTTGTTCCATCCCCTTTATTGTGGTAACTATTGTTGTTTGTATTGAAGTATTATCTACAGGGCTCAGCAGAGGGCACAGTGAATAATGCACAGTAAAGAAACAGTCTCTTCCCTAGAGTTTATACAGGTAAACAGACAAGGCCTGCAAAGACTGGAAGACAGGAAAAATTATTGTCCTCACTTTCCAGGGCTAGGGACAGACATTCAAAAAAGCCTGAGCCTGAATTGATTCAATCTTTGCAGGTTAGTCTAACCTGCCTAGGTTGAACCGATTTGCAAGTGCACAGACATTCCCCCTGGCCTGAGGAAATGCAAGCACCTGCCTGCAGTGGCTCTGGCTACAAGCTGGGGTGGGGGAGGTGTCTCCCTCCCCTTCCATAGTGCTGAGCTGAGGTGGGTGTGTGGCCAGGTCCTGGAAGAATGCTCTGATTAGGGAGAGGTTTAAACTCCTATCCTGTCTACACAGTCCCAGGCTTTTCCCCACTTGCTGCTCAAGGGGCAGGAGTGTTGCCAGCCTCCAGCCCCTGGCTAGCACTCTGAGGCAAGGGGTGTGTGCAGTGCATGCATCTGTTGATGATACTGAGCTTTTCAATCTCCCGCTCCCAGCTTCTTCATACTGTCTGAAAACCTGACAGGTGAGGGAGCCAACAGGGAGATGAAAACACAGTGTTTAGCAGCCCATCAAGAAAACAAAAGCCTATCTCATTAGTTCAAGCTCGTCTTAAACAGCTTTTTCCAAGGAAGGAATGGAGGAACATTACCAGCTGACCTATTGATTAGCTCCAAAACACCCTAAGTGGGCACTATTCTGTCTGCCTGTCTCAGTGAAATTGAAGACACACACATAGACACCTCTCAGCATTAGCTAGCATACCACATGCCTAGGGTCTGTGGGATGGGGTCCGTGCTGTGGGAGATGGGAGGGAGTGGGGCAGGATCCTTGCTTGAGCAATGAGCAGCAAGGCAGGTGAGGCAGCAGGAAGCCAGACAGACCTGCTGTGCCTGCAGTACCTCTGCTGGAGCTCTGGCTAGGGAACAGAATGGTGGGGCCAGCTCTGCTCTCTGGAGCAGACAGCACAGCCCAGGGCTGCAAAGCATCTGGGATATTGGGGAACTCTGGTTTAATTTAAATAAAGA
Organism: Crocodylus siamensis; assembly: GCF_052110815.1. Taxonomy (NCBI): domain Eukaryota; kingdom Metazoa; phylum Chordata; order Crocodylia; family Crocodylidae; genus Crocodylus; species Crocodylus siamensis. The sequence goes on along the minus strand of NC_143395.1, from coordinate 130,542,025 downwards.
AGGGATCTGGAACAGACATTGCATAAACTGGTTTGACCTAAATCAGTTAAGTCTGATACTACATTTAACCAGGTTTATTTTAAAACAGTTTCAGCCATTTGGGAACTTGTTTATGCACACTGAACTTCTGTTCTGTTACAGGTTTAAACCAGTTTCTGATCACTTAAACCATTTATGTGTAATGTCTGTCCCTAGCCCAGATGGAGAAGAGGCAGATAGAAATAAAATAGCTTGCCAAAGTCATACAGAGCTGGGAGCTGAACCCATATTTCTTGACTCCAAGTCCTGCGCACTAATCATTTTTCTTTAGGACAGAGTCAACATCTCGGTATGCAATTATAATAACACTATAAGTACTGGTATTGAATCTCCTATTATTACACAAGTAAAAAAATTACTTGGTTTTTACCTTACTACTATGCATAATATATATAGGCTAAGACCGCCTACTTCAGTGTTCATTACTGGATTTTAAGTGATTATTTTAACACCAATTTTAACCTTTAAAAAGAGGACTTTTGGTCTATGATATGACCATTTGATCACAAATTGAGCAGTATAATACAGATTTCTGAAGTCCGTTGGATTTTTTTATCCATTCCTCTTGAAGTCCAAATTTTATGGGGCAGACTTCCTGCTGCATCCAGGATTTGTTGGATTTACCAGTGCTGGGAGGGAGCGTAGGGTTGCTCAAAAGCCAATTTCTGGTCCCAGGTCCATAGTATGGATTAGTTGGACTGCCCTAACCTAAGCTACATAAGTATTGTCTCTGAGGAACCATAAACAAGCTGGAACCCATTTCATGTCCCTCCTTGCTCCTTGATGTGTCCCTCTCTGTCCTCATGTCCTTGTGGTGAAGGTGTGGTGAAGCAGGCATGGGAACAGGTTGTGTTGGCTTGATACCTTCTCTTATCAGGGTATTTAGGGTAGATGGCTGCTTCTTTATGTCTCTTGTTGGAGAAAAGGATGTCCCTTGGAGCAGAGAGTTTTTGTTATGACAACTCTAAAATACAACTTGTATAAGAAGACAGAGACTGCTTGTTGCCATCTGTAGACCTCTTGGAAAGTAGTATTTGGCTTTCTCCATTTTCTCTTCACTTTTTTGTCTTTCCTGCCTCACCCCCTGGAGCTGTGCTGTAAATGGTTTCTGCATGTACAGTTGAAACTACCATTATGAAAAAACTGAATCTACAAATTGCCAGCACCATCATTAAACCACTTCTGGAACGTGCTGTAGTGGTGGTCCAGTCAGTAATCACTGACCTTTGGATTACTGTAAAATTTGACCTCTGGTTCCAAAGGTCTTAAAATGAGATATTTAATGTAACACCTTTACACTTTTTTTGCTAATGATTTATAATTTCAGTGTCTTTTTAATTCGTAGGAGGAAAAAAGCAAAAAAAGCACATAGGCTTCTTTCTTTTTTGATGCAGAGTTATTCAGGAACATACTTCTCAGAACCTGTGGAGAAACCATCACTTTGAACCATTTTAAAGAGCAATAGAGACTTGTCACTTAATAGTGTGCATGTGCTATCAACTGTTACACCTGCATGCTTTTACGTTATGATATAGCTAAAACCTGTAAATTTAACCCCAGATTACCCTGTTACATCTGTCCACACCCAGAAAGGGGAAGCAAATCAAGTCCTCATTTTTTCTTTGTATTTATACCGTTTTTGGTGACTTTTGGGGTCAGAATGACTTCTGAGAAACAAAGTTACATACATGGGAAGGAGTTATTGAAACATCCTAATGGGAGAAGTGTGCTTCAGAAATACAGTTTCAGTTTATGAAAAGGGTTTTACTATATTGCAGTGTGCAGCATGTTGCTGTCTCTGACATCTTTCAGGTCATAGTGGACACTGTTGTGATACTAACTTTTGCCAATCCTCTATCAGCTGTATCATAACCTTCACCAGAGATGTTCTGATATTGTATAGTTTTCTTTTTTCTGGGAAAGTGCTGGAAAAATGCCTGGCTTATGGCTTCAGCCAGAAGTGTCAAATGATTGGACTTGGCAGCATGATTTTATACACCATAAAGAGACAGAGAGAAGGCAATGACATGTGAGTAACAGTTATAATGACAGAGAGAATGAAAAGGATTAAATTGTTATCCAAAAATATGTATAAAATCAAATGATGAATTGGGGTTTGTATGAACAGGTAAATTAGGTATTTGGGGTTTTTTTTTTGTAACTGAGCTTATTTTTACCTGTATGAAAATGAAATGTTTCTCTTTCAAAATTTGTCATGTATCAGATCATTCAAGAAGATCTCAGCTTGTGCCAGAGAATGACTCATTTTCTGAGATTAATTAAGGCCATTTTGTGCTTGGTAATCAGAGAGGCAAATGTCTTGCCACCATTTCTTGGTCATAAACATTTATAAACCTCCATATTTTCTGTGAATCTCAGAGGATAAAATCACTGCACATTTATGGAGGCTTTTATGGGGGAGGGGGACCTTATACTTAAGGGCAATGCCACAAAAAGAATTTCTGTTTTACTGTGCTGGCTTGTCTTAGAAATAGAAAGGGAGGAATCAGTTAGTAGGAGAGACACACTGAGGAATTTATGGTGTAAGGGCAGAGAATGCAAAAGAACTCAACTTGCATTTAGATACTTACCTAATATAGTGTTCACTGTTCAGATTTTTCCTTACATCCTACCCCTTATGTTCTATTTGCACATTGCCTATTTAAAGAGTTTGTTCAACTTTCTTGGGCACACTCCTACTTGTGGGAGTAGTCATATGAAAAAGCACCTAGGCAAAGTTCGTAAGGGTTCTACCACTGGGCATCCAAAGTTGTACTTAGAAATGGGTTTTTAAACCTAGTGCTTTGAAAATTGACGCAACATTCAGTTGATGAATATCAGAAAGGCTTGCTTTTCTAACTACCAACAAGTTGCAAAACTAAATGACAGAAAAAAGACTCTTTCCCAATATGAAATGAGCTATTAGTTCTTGCATTATCTTCACTGCAAAGAGATCTTTACCCAGTGCACACACTCCAGGAAACAGTTCTTACACAGCTTCACTGCGTGGATCCTATGCTTATCAGCTGGGTGGCAGGATGGCTTCTTGGTCTTCCCTGGACAGCACACATCTTGCTGGCAGTTCTGTCTTGCTTTATACTGTTTAATTGTATAGCTTCAAGGCATTTTTCTTTGATAGTTGGCTGATTATAGCCAGAACAAAAAAGGGAGGAAAAGGGTGGCAATCATATTACAAATGTTAAATTGCCTGGCTCCTGTTTTTGGATTTGTCTAGGCGTGAAGACACAGCCCTGACTATTATAGGTCAATTACAGGTGATGGGTTTTGAGTGGTTAAATAGGATGCTTAGAGGCATTGGTTACCGGAGCTCTTTTAGGGTATGTGTTTATCAATGGGGAAAATTTGCAATAGCTCTCACCAGTGATGATCTATTTACAAAACTCCGAACATACATTGAATGATTGAGACATTTGTAACACCTTAGAAATTGGATGCCTGTTTTGAGAAACATGAGCAGGATGCATTTGTCATGTACAGGGCATCTTTCCTGTAGTCAGTGCACCTTTTACAGGTTTTGCCTGAAATGTATATTTAGTCTTTTGTCGTCTTTAGTTGCTAGTTCAACTGAAACGCATGTGTAGTTACCTTGCCTTAATTGGCTCAGTCTTTCCTTTGGCTTTCTTAGTTTGGAAATGCACATGTGATGAGTGTGTCAGGTCTCTGTTAACAATTTTAACCATCACTTTTATTATTTTATGGCACGGGTCTGATATTGGGTACTACAAGCACTCCACTGTCCCGACACTTAATGGGCTGCAAGCCATTAGAGGAATTTGATTTTTTTCTGGCAATCTTGTTACCAAAATCCAGTCTTGCAGCAGCCATTGCCTTTCATTTTTGTATACTGTCCAAGCTTTCACAGTTTTCATATGCAGCACCAAGGCTAAATATGTTTTCAAGCATCCAAGCCTTGCAATCAAAGGTGGATTGGGAACATTCATGCTCCCTGTGTCATTAACTTACACACAAGAAAACGTGTAATGGAAAACTCCAAAGAGATTAGAGGGAACGTTTCTTTGTCCTGCTTGCAACTAGAAAATGGAACATACTGCCACAGGAAGTCATTGAGGTAGCGGACTTACCAGAGTTCAGACAGGACGGGTAGGAGAATATCCATTTACCCTGTGCTCGACTCTGCAGGGAGGCAGGGGACAGGGTTCCCTCCACTCCCAGCAGAGTACGGGACCTGAAGAGTGGGGAGCAGGGGAAGCAGCTGGCTCCAGTGTGGGGCTTCGGCCCTGCAGGCTCAGGGAGCAGAGCCGCGGGGATAAGGCAGGCTCCACTTCCTGCCTCCTGTGCAGTACTGTCCAGAGCTGTGCCTGCGCTGGGCATGAGCACCCTGACCTCCCCTCTTGCTGCTGCTGCCAGGCAGTGGGGGCTGCATACTTAGCCTCACAGAGCCCCCCTTCCCACCCCACTGCAGGGGAGAGGAGGAGGGAAGAGAGCCACCCAGCACTGAACAAGGCCCCCCTCCCAACCCTGCTGCGGTGGGGGGGAGGGAGGAGGGGGAGCCAGGCAGACCTGTGTGCCCAGACTGCTCCTGGCTGTGAGGGAGCCACTGGGGTCGGCCTGCCAGTGCCTGGCCACGCTCCCCCTCTTCAGCTCAGCTTCCCTGTGGATGGGAGGGCTGCTCTAGCACCCTTGGGCTTCTGGTTTGAGCCACTGCAGGCACGTGCCAAACTTTTGTTACTTGCAAACCAGTTCACTCTCTACAGGATAGACTAACCTGCAAAGGCTGAATCAGTTCAGGCTCAGGCTTTTTGAATGTCTGTCCCTAGCCCTTGAGTCTAAGAAGGTTGAGAATCTGGGCCCTGCAGTAAGTTACTGAAGAGCTGACAGGGTGTAACATTCTTCAGCCATGTTGACTTTGGCTGGATTTGAATCAGTGACACTGGGGGTAAAAAGCCTGGTAACTCTGTAGCAGTCTCTGAGCTAGTCACTGACATGCAAGCCTGACTGGCTCAGGAATCACCTGAGCAGTTAGTGTTGATGAAAGAATCACAACAACATGTATACCTCCTAGATGAATTGTCATAAACACAATTCAGTTCAGAGACAAAACCTATTATACATTAGTCAACATTTGCCCAGTCCAAGTGAGGATGTGATGCATTATTCATGATTGCAGGAAAAACATCCCCGATTCATGGAATAAAAAAAAGATAAAGTTTTCTTTGATACGTGGAAGAGCCACTTGTGGATTGGAAGCTGCAGCCTGAGTATCTCTGTTCTGTACTAATCCTATGAGTCATCCAGTTCGACAGGTTTATTCTATTTCTAGTTGTTTTGTCAGAGTATAACCAATGAAAACTTGATCTCTCTTTTCTATCTGCAACTCATTTCTCGCCTGAAGATAGGCAGAGGAGAATCCAACCTTTGGGATGTTTTTTCATACTGAACCACTGAATATTTTGATCATTGCCTATTCCTGTTTTTACTCTTGTCCTTCACTGTTAGGGCTTCTCTATTAGAGCAGGGCCAAGTTGTCTCTATTACAAGTCACTGCTACTTGGAATCAGGAGTGGCACAAGGATTTTTTGCTGCCCTTTGTTGTCCTCCCTTGTAATGGGACCTAGCAAGGGTGGACACCAGACAGAACCCTGCTTCTTTCTGCATTCCCAGACTCTTAAGGTGGGTCCCCACTGAGCATGTGTGAGGTGTGTGCACACTGTTTTTGCCGCTCCCTTCTATGTGCTCCCATAGGCAGCCTCCTGTGCTGCGTGGCTGGTTACACCAGCTCTGCTTAGAACTAAATTTAAAACCACTAAGTTTTTATTTATTTTTAATTCCTCTATTTTTCTATGTATATATCCTGTATCTTGCAAGAAGGGAAATGTTTTTGAGATTTTGTGGTCTACAACATTTTTGATATGGTAAATAGGAAAAGAAAACACAAAAATCTCATTATGGATATAGACTCTCTACTTTTTTTTTTAAGTCTTAGGTTTTCTAGAAGAGCTATTTTTACTATTAACATCTTAATTTGTTTCATGCTGAAGACTATGACTTCAGATTTCACCGTGCAAACATAACTCATGGACACGAAATCAATATTTCTGTGCTCACAGTTAAGCAAAAATGGGTTTCATATCAGTAAGCAGATCAAATTAATGCTTAGATCTGTAGTTTTGTAGCTACCAGCACTGCAACTTTAATTGGCACTGGACTCCAAAATTAATGGCTCTTTGTCTGTCACATAAACTTGTATCCATGAAAATAGCAGGTAAATTTCTTGAGACACAGAATATGGCTAATACAAATGTCTCTCTTTTGCTTTAGATTTTGAATTTATTCAAGGATGCATATGCATTGATTTTTTTTGTCCTCTCGCCCCAAAGTGGTGAGTAAAATATGTGAGGATAACAAGCCTGCACCATAGCAGAAAACATCACAGGGAGACTGATGGGTAATTTATCACTGTGGAGAACAAACACTTTTGCAGATGTTAGTTCTTGCTTGCAATTTTTTTAAAATAGTGTTGACAGTCAACACGGCTAACTCCCGTTTCCATTTTTCCTTAGCAGACTCTGACATGGTGCAGCTGTTTCTACACATTTTGTATTAATTTCTTTTAAATTTTAATAGGCCAATAGAGAAATGCTTCCTGTTCCATTCCCTTTCCCTCCCTTCTCAGTAGCACCACATTGTGTTACTGCTCTGTTAGGCTAAGTACAGAAGTTCAAAAAGCCTGAGGTGGAATCAATTCAATCTTTATAGGTTTTCCCAAGCTGCATAGATTGGACCAATAACAAACTGAACTTATGTTCAGTATTCTGGTGGCCAAAGCAGGCAGAAGCCTGCGCTAGCCCAGGGTAGGAGCCTGGGGGTGCTCACATGTACCTCCCATTATGCCGGATACTGCCAAAGTCTGCTGCACCCAGCTGTTCAGCAGCCCATGCCTGATTTACTGTTGGACATACACCCCTACCCTCTGCTGTCAGCCTCAGGGATGGGAGGGGGGGAGCCAGCAGGTAATCTCTATCCAGCCCTGCCCCCTCATCAGCTGCTGGCCTCTTGGGAGGTAGGCGGGTAGAAGGGGGAGATACATGCCCCTGGCCCAGCCCAGCCCAGCACAATGGGAGCATCACTAAGTCAGCCATTCAAAACCATGATTCAGATCCTCAAAATCATGCTTTTAGCTAAAAAACACACCAAAAAATCAATAATTTTAGAGGTTTTTTTCCTTTGCTTCCTTGTTTTTGAACCTGTAAAATCCACTGGTTTTGGTTGTTTAGACAGTCTTCCACAACCCCAAGCCTAATGACTTATTGTTTAAAATGGAGGCTGAGTTTCTCCCCAGTCCTTTGAAATCCAGAAGCTGGGTATTTAAGAGAAACACCGAGTATCACTAGGGATAGAGTTGTTAGAACTGGCAAAGCTGGGATGTGATTTTCAAAAGTTAGTCTATAAAGGAGTCAGTGTTTGTTGTGGTTTTTTGCATCTATGTGGATGTATGAGGATCTAAATAATCCTGTTTCTTAACTAAATACAATGTAGAAGGACTAGCTACGCAGCTATATAGCTGGTTTGGCAGGGCTCTGCTGCCCTATGAAACACCAAAAAGCAGTGAAGACCATGAAACAGCTTGCAAACTGTTTCAAACGATACTATTCATTTCTTTATATGCTATGGGTGCCCATTGGGGATCAGTGGAAGTTGGGCACCTAACTCTCTTAGAAAGTATGAAAGGCCTTAGCCTTTTCTTTTCCCGATGAACTCAGTTTTGCTAGCTCAAAATGGGGATGAAGAATGGTGCTAATCTCAGAAACACTTTGTGTGGATTTATTAGATAAATGCTGTTACATGATAAACCCTGCTTCTTCCTCTATTTAGGCTTACCTGTCTTGCTCACTCCTCAGGCCTTGTATCACACAAGTTAACCTACCATAGCCCTTCAACACAGTGGCTGAAACCCCACCAACATGCTTCCGGTATGTGGTCTAATGATGAACAGCTATAGCTCACAGACCCATCCTTGTAAGGTAAAAGGTTGGTTTCTGCCCTGAGTCTAACTGAGGACAGACTTAAATGAAACTGAATTCTGCAGTGAGAAAAATATATTTATGAATATATTTTGCTCCACAGCAAAGGGCATTAAATAGGATTAATAGAGATTTTTCCATATATAGCTTTTTTCTGGATCTATGATGGCACCACTTCCCCCCGCCCCTCCCCCCCCGACAGCTCACCAAAACTCATTGAGTGACCTCCAGCTAACATATATATGTTTTTTTTGCCAAGAGAAATAACAGGAAAACAAACGGTATTATACTTGAGGCTTTGTATAAATTCTTACAGTTTTGGCTTCAGGGAGCTTTTGCAGCTTCAGCATCTTGGATGATATATGAGACCAAACCCAAATCAGTATGAAAATATGCACTGCCATTCACACACACGTGTGTTCTCTCTCCTCTCCACTCTCTCTTTCTTTCTCTTTTTCTTTCTCTTTCTTCCTAGCTTAGATTCCTGACTTTAATTATAACCCCTTAGCTTACAGCAGAAGTGATCCCCTGTCTGGATGGTGAGTTATGTGAATAAGATTGCAACATCTGAATTAAACATGCTTAGAAAGGAGAGCAGTATCACTACTGAGGGTGACTGATACCCCTGCTCAGATATGTTGTTTCAGATAATGAATGTGCAGATGCCTGCTGGGGCTCCACATCATAGAGCCTCCCAAGTTTTGACATGTGGTGGATGTGAATTTCCAAGAAGTGAATCTGGGTCTGAGGTACAATTTAGAGCACCTTTGTAGTTCAAGAGTGTTTCAATTTAGGGATTTTATTCTATGATTCCAGCTGTATCTCTGCTTATACTTCAGACATATCATTTTGCCAATGAGAATTTTATAGATGGTGTTTTGGACCAGTCTCTGAAAGAAAACAAATATAGCGGGGAACTGTGTTTTCAGTTCTGAGGGTGAATTTTGCTTTGAAGAGAGACTCGTTATATATTTGAAGAATTCTATAAGCAAACAGTAATACAGACTGCAAGAAAAGACATGTTCCTATCACCAGATGAACTGAAGATGTTCACCCTGCTATAGGGCCAGGATTAAAGATCGCTAGTTTCAATTTGGTGGTACCCATTAAGGTATTAAAAATGTTCATCCAACTAAGAAAACATCTTAGCTGAAAGCTATAGCAATAGCTTCAATGGCTATTGACAATGTTTAGGAGAAGAGTTGTTTGAAATTATAACATGTCTAAAAAGGCTTGGCTTCCACATCTGAGTGTGGCATTACATTAGAAGTAATGCTGACAGATCAATTTTCTTTATGGAATTAGCCGCACAGAGTTTTGTAGAAAATTACTAAGAGGAAAATTTGTCTCAGGCAAGAACCTGGATGTCATGAATAATTTTGAATGCAGTGCACACAGCATGGAATGATTTCACTATTCTGCTATTCCATAACAATCACTTAGGTGCACTGAATTTCTGTTTGCAAGGAGGAACAAGAAATAGTCGTCATGCTCAACGCAACAAAACAAGCAGCTAGTAGAACCAGCTGGATACATCTCCATTTGCTCCTTTTTCACTCTTTAGGGAACAGATATTCCTGGTAGAACTCCTATTTCAAGAAATTTGTGTGGAAATCCATGTTGAGGACATGTAAAAGAAATTGTGGCAGATGGGGAAGGAGGGGTTAAGATTTGCTTTCTGAAAGAGAACATTTCCTGTGTTTATCCTTGATAACTAAGTGCACAACTAAGCCTTTAGGCTAGGGACAGAAATTACACATAAACCAGTGTAAGTGATTGGAAACTGGTTAAAGTCTGTAACACAACCGAAGTTCAGTGCACATAAACTACTTTCATAATGGGCAAAACTGGTTTAAGATAAAGCTGCGTGGATGTAGTATCAGACTTAACCATTTAGTTCACTTTATTGAACTTCTGTCCCAGATCCCCTCCAAATTTAAGTTAACTCACAGTCCCCCAGTATTCCAGGATGCTTTGTACCTCCCCCATGCCCCCCCACAACAAAGTGGATGGGTTAGCCTTGGCCCAAGCTTTCTGCTCCAGTTGAGCAGGGAGGTGTGGTTTAGCACCCCTGGGCTTCTGGCCTGGGCCACTGCAGGCATGTGGCTGCAATTTTTTAATCAAAAGTGAATGTCTATTAAATTGCATATTGGTTCAATCAGCACAGCTTAAACTAACCTGCAAAGATTGAATTGATTCAACCTCAGGCTTTTTGACTGACTATACTTAGCCCTGATGATCTGATGCTTTCTTGACTAGTGTCATGTCAAGTCCAGATTGGGATATGCTAACTCACGCTGAATAGCATTTTACTTCTATTTCTTCAGTAGGAATATTGTGGTGGAAAGTTGTATTCAGTGCAAATAAGAATGCTTAAATCTGATCTTCACTGATTACTTTGCAAGCTATCAAGTTCATGGATGACTCCCATATTTTTTGCGAAGAGTCTGTAAAACTTTATGGAATGCCTCATCATTGATGGTCCCTTGAAGTCAAGGATGATGTCCGTCAGGCTTGATGGGTCCTCAGGTGACTGAGGAGCCCAATTCTGGATGCACACATTCTTTGGCAATGGGGGCATGTTGTTGCACAGGGGAGCGGGATTCACAGCCCTGGGTTGGTCTCCTTCTCCTTCCTCCACCGCTGCTGTTCTGCCTCAGTATTGAGTCATTGGGCTTTGAAGTGGCACGTGCCTTGGTGGACCAGATGGTGCCATGCTGAATCATCAGCAGCTTGTTCCTCCCAGCCACTCATGTCAATGCCTCCATGCTTGAGGGTGACCTTGAGTATGTCTTTGTACCGTTTCCTTTGGTTGCCCTTTGAGTGTTGTCCGAAGATCTCTATTTTCGAAGACATGTTGTCACAGCTTAAAGAAGGCGGCACTGGAGCAGTTTACCTCGTGCTGGACTTCTTCATCGATGGTACTTCATCAAACTACTTCTGTGCTGGACTTCCTGCAAGCTAATTAGCCTGATATTGTGGTGTTGGGTAGCTGCAGTTATGTTCTTTCCAATGTAGGAGGCAGGCTACCTGGACCACAGTAGCAAGCTTGAGGATGCTGCCATGGTGCAGGGTAAGTGTATAATGTAGACATTATCTTAGTTGCAGTATATACTGCCACAGGAATGTCATTGTTTTACTTGGGAACCACCAAGTAAGCAGACGTTGAGGAATGTGAATAAAGCGAAAGATGAGGAAATGTTCCGTGTTCATGCTAAAGGAATTCATCCAAGTAAGAAAACACAGAAATGATTAATCTTGCACTGGGTCCTACCAATATCCCTGAGATGCAGGCTTTCCGGGTCTTGGTAGACAACTGTTGAAAATTTGTTTCATGCTTATCTACTGTAGCAAAGTCCCTGAATGCATTGTTACAGAAAGGTAAATTTGGGTCAGAGAAATGCCAAATAATATGTAGTGTAGCTAAACAAGAGTTTGTGTGTTCCCACTCTGTTATATCTGTGACCTTGACTCATGATGCCTCTCTCATGGGAACAGAAGCTGTGATCTCATACAGATTGCCAGATGGCAGTGAGAAACGTAGAGCATGTGCATCTTACACCCTGACAAAAACTGAAAATAATACAGCCATGCAAAGCACTTGCAACCCTTGCCTAACAATACAGTGACAGATCAAACTAGGATCTTCACTTGTGAAAGAAAACAGATAATGGTGGTGTGGGGGTCTTTGATATTATCAGCCCAACAGTAGGATATCCAACACTGATGCAAATATAAAGGTTGGAAGGGTTGTCTTGTCCAAGACTAGTGCTTTATCCTTCTGGCTGGGTTAATTTTTTCATGTCTGCCAAAGGCTTATTTTAATCTTTGTTATTTAGCCTCAGTTTCTCATTTGTAAAATTGGGATAACTAATCCCTACCTCACAGAGGTATTCTAAAGATTAAGATTCATCAGTGACTTGAAAGTACTCAAGTATGATGGGAAGCAGTGTAAGTACATAGCTAACAAGCATGAAGTAAATGCTATTTTTTTTTCAAGGTTGCCTGAGAAAAATTCAGATGCTTGAGTGTGACCCAGTATAAGTGGATGAATGCATGTGTCACAGGTACTAGACGTACGGAAGTGTACCACGTGCCTAAAGAGGATGCTATCCCAGTGTCTGGTTGAGAGTTTCCAAATATTTTTTTCCTAATGGCAGTAGTAAATTTTTATTGAACAAAACCATGAAATTAATCTTGAGCTGGCATGCAGATATTAGGTCTAATGTCACCTATAAATCACTGCAGTAGGGGACTTTTAGATAGGCTATACTCTTAGATGAAAACCAATCTAAATTTATTATTTGGGTTGTGAATAAATTCAATTGACAGCATTAGGAGTATCAAATAGGTGTGTGGTAAATCCATATCAACCCAAGGACTAATCATCTCTGTAAAGTTGCTCTGTAGTAGTGTCCTGCCTCCAGAATCACTGATCTGTTGAAAAATCACTGTATTTGTCCTGATGAAACTGGGCTTCTAATGTGTATTTTCACTGGGTTTATAGCATTGCTGGTTGTTATCCTGCTGGAGAGTTTTGGGAAGTGAAATTATGTAGGGGAAAAAGGGTCTGAACTGGTCTCACAAGTATAATAGAGAAGAGTCCATCTCTCCTCTTCTTGAAGTAACTTAATTACCATAGATCTTAATAGTCACTGCTTATGTTTTTCAAATCCACTCCAGATGCTTAATTGTTTTATTTCATACACAATATGACTTATGATCTTTGCAGCCTGCTGTTGTTAACAACCAGGCTTTGATCCATGTGTCTGAGCCAGGCAGTATCTCTGTCCATTGCTCTAACCCAGTAATAAGGAAAAGGAAGAACAGTATTACAGACAAAAGAAATACAGCTTGAACCAACCCTTGCTGACTTGGGCTTATGTAAATGTATATGCCATGGCTAGTTGGTTTTGTTAAATTGCCTACTTCTCTGTGAAATTCTGTAGCTACATCTCAGCAAACCTTTTTTCCCTCTGCAAAAGACCAGCTCTAAAGAAAACAGGATCCACTCTTGTAACACAAACCCTAGCCATAAATCCTGGTAGATATACAGTTCTATCCATTGCAAACATTTTAAGTTAATTCATAATAAAGTTTGTCATTGCCTGTAGTTACTACTGGAGGCAGAAACAGCTTTTGACTGCAAAGCTATGCATTGTATACCATCAAGGAAAATAATCCTTAGTTTGGTGGTTTACAGCCACACAAGTTAGATTTACTCTAGTGTAATAATATATTGACTTCAAATGATTTATGCCAAAGTAAATGAGGAGAAACTGGATCACTTCAGGAGGATTATAGATGATGGTAAGAATGTTACAAAAGGCAGAGTAGATTTGAACCTTATGGACTAACTAAATCAGAGATGTATAGCATAAGCTTTCACAAGCCTGAGCTTGCTTCTCCAGATGCTGGGAAAGGATATGCACAGAACACTGTATCAAAAGGAGAGTGTGATTTGCATATGAAAGACAGAGAACAAACTGGTGATGCAGAAGGGGAAACAGTGCTGGGAGGGGCAAATGAGCAATAAACCCTCAGGGACAAAGGGATCACAAAAGCAAATCCAGGTAATAGGGTAAGAATCCACAGTCTTTGTTTAGACCAGAGAGGGCAAAATATGGCCTGCAGGCCAGATCCTCACAAAAGATGATTTCCTCTGGCCTGCAGGGGACCACCAATTAATTGTACCCTGCCCAGCTCGCCTCACTCCCACCCTGGTGCACAGGAGAGCCCTGACCCGTCCAGCATGCATAGCTTTCAGGCTGATGTGTTCTGTCATACTCTTGTGTGTCTTTCTGGAACTGATTTCAGATCAGTGTTCACTCTTTCTTATACAGAAGGATTACCTCGTCTGTCCAGCATAGAAAAGTTTATAGTTATCTTGCTCCTGAATAACCTTTCTGCATTTGTACTGGTATGTTAAATCACTTTGGGTGGAGCTATTCCTCTGGTGTTTCTGACTGCAGTGGATCTGCCTTCACACACAACTCTGTTCCTCTAATATACTGCATATTTTTATATGCTACTCTTTTGCCCAGCCACCTATTTCCCCAGTATCTAATTGGCTTCTACCAGCTTTGAGAAACTCTTCTGTTCCTGAACTGTTCAGGCAGTCCTTTCTAGTCATATAAATGTCAACAGGTATGATCAAGAATAAGGAGGCATGTGACACTCACACAGCATTGCTGTCATAAAAAGGAAGTCTTTTCTTTTGAAAGATATGGCATACACACGCTATTACAGGCTCCTCTTCTAAATCTCTCTTTGTTCATCACCTATAACTTGCCTGCGACCACAAATGCTTAATGGCATCAGGTGAAGAAACTTTCTTTTTGTTATCTTTTCCATTTGCATTTAATGCTGGATTGACAGCCCTTACATCTTCCACCCAGATGCCCATTCCCACCCCCTCCTACAGGGCAAATGTTGGGAAAGCATGCAGAGATACCCCTGAGCATTTAGGGATGATGTGCAAAAAGTGCTTTGGGGAGAACTCATTCTCTTGTGCAAATGTTTGCACTTTGGCCTATAGTGAGCATGTTCTCCCTGGGCTAAATCTGTTAGCCTCCTCTCATCTTCCAGATTTCTTCAGCCTTTTGACTGATCTACAGACCCACTGCTTGGGGCCTGGGCAGGCCTGAAAATTCTTGTGGTTGGGTTAAATCAGTAGTGACACGGCTGTGCACAAATGATATTTTTGTATGCAGTCAAGAAAAGGCAGCTGAAGGTATTGGAGTGATGATAGATTTACACCGGTGTAATTTGCATTGGTTTGGTCCACTGATAGAAATTACAACAGGATTCAGGGTGTATACACATGCAGATATCATGGGGTATCTGCATGTGGTAGGGAGGTATTACAGTGCCTCACCACTAGGCACCAGGTACCATATAACTGCCCGTTTGGCCAATGCCTACCTTGGAACTAGCCATGGTGGATGAGACATATTGTGGTTTAATTCATACCAGTAGAGTTTTACTCCTGGCTAAATTGGGTGACACTACTCTAGGACAGCATCTTACTGTGTCTCTAACTCTTTTGTACACTGGTGCCAATACACGTACTTGGGGGTAAGAAGGAGCCATTTTAATTAAAGTGCCTTCTCAACTGCCTCTCTAATTAAAACAGCTCACCATCACATGTATTAAACCCCCTACATTTTAAAATGGCTATGGGAGGGGGGCGTGTTTCAACTAAAGCTCATTCATTGCTGAGGGCAAAGTAGGTAGCTGTAGTAGTATTTAGAGATAGACAAGTGCCAGAGTTATCTCTGCTCTGCAGTGGCTGGGCCATAGGTCCGATGCTCATCAGGGTGGTTTGGAGTCCCTTTCCCCAGCTGCTTCCACCTGTTTCAACCCTCGTTTGAAACCCTCAGCTTCAACTTTGCTCTGATTTTATTTATCATAAATTCTGGCTGCTGCTAACATGGGCTGGGTGTAAACCAGCATCTTAGAGTTGAAGAGCTCTGTCTATAGTGCATTTCCAATTCCCTGAGCCCTTTTTAATGTTATGAACACTGTCTCTGTTGATGCAGATGTGGGCAAATACCGCACTGCCAAGATGATTCGATATAAGAAATTGAGAGTGAGTTTTGTAAAGAACACGTAATTTTGAAAACTTACTTTAAATCATCTAATTCAAACAAAATATGACTGGCAAGGCACGTTCCCTCAGGTTATATTGGATTTTTGTAAATAGCTGACACTGCATTAGCTAAAAATGTGGATACTGACTAACAAAGAGAAACATTTCAGGGGCACTTTTTTCCCCTTAACTGCTGGCCCTCTGATTTCTGCCTCAGTTTTGAAAGACAAGCTGAGGTTTTCCTCCTCCTGAACCATCGACAGTAAAGCTTTTTAAAACTGAATTGTTGTCTGTGTGACACCTGTGCAAGCCCCAGTGCTTCCTATGGGTTTCCACAGGTATAACTCATTAGAATTTAGCACAACGCTGCCAATACATAGGATAAAACGGAACTCGGTTCTGCTAGTTGTTTTGTTGATTCAGGGCTAGCAAGCAGAAACTTAATTCTGCCCCTAAAACAGGCAGATATCATTCTGCATACATAAATAGCCCAGCCCTTTTCAGAGAAAAGGGCTTGAACTTTTACTTTAGTGGTATCTATAATTTGGAAGTTGCATTCCCCACTTTGACCTATATTTAGACTGGGGACAGGCATTAAAAAAGCCTGAGCCTGAATTGATTCAACTTTTGCAGATTAGTTTAACCTGGCTAGGCTGAACCAGTTTCCAACCTTACAGAAAATCCCTCTGGACTGGGGCAATTCAGGAACATGCCTGCAGTGGCTCAGGCTGGAAGCTGGGGAGTGCTAGAGCAGCCCTCCCTGCCCTTCCATAGAGCTCAACTGAGTGGGGGCATGGCCAACAGGGCTCTGATTAGGGAGGGGTGTAAACCCCCACCCTGAGTGCAGTCCAGGCTTTTTGCCACTTGCTGCTCAAGGGACAGAAGTGTTGACAGCCTGCAGCCCTGGGCCAGCATTCTGAGGCAATGGGGGCGGGAAGTGCAGTGTATGCATCTGTTGATGATACAGAGCTTTTCAGTCTCCCACTCTGCTTCTATATATTGTCTGCAGCAAAATGACAGGAAAGCAAGCTGGGTGGGAGGTGGGGCGGAGCTGATATCAGTGTTTATCACTATTATCTCAATGTTTTTTGCCCCATTCAGAAAACAACAGAGGCATTACCAGCTATCTGTTGATTCAGCACAGACCCAGCATGTGGTCTGCTGGCTAATACACAGACACCACAGCAGAGGCAGAGGGAAGAGGGGAATTTTTGCTTAGTAGAGAGTGGTGAGGGGGAAGGAGGGGTGAAAACAGCTCTTCTCAAACTTTCCAAGGCAGGACATTAAGCTACCTGTTGATTAGCTCAAAAAAACCTGCCTGCCTTTGTCTCTCCCACAGCATGGATTGTAGCCAGCATGTGGTCTGCTAGCTAATCCAGAGGTGTCTGTTAAAGTAAAGGGGAAGGAGGAATAATCCCATCTGAGCACAGAGAAGCCAGGCAGATGCAGAGGGGAGGGGCCAGCCTTGATCTGGACCAGAGAACCCTGCCCAGCCCAGCCCAGCCCAGCCCAGAGAGCATGCTGGGATGCAGGGGGTGTCTGGTTTATTCTAAACCAGCAAGGGGTCTGGGACAGACATTGCATAAGCCGATTTGAGCCAAATCAGTTAAGTCTGATACTACATTCAACCAGGTTTATGTCAAACTGGTTTCAGCCATTTTCAAACTAGTTTATGTGAACTGAACATCTGTTTTGTTACAGGTTTAAACCAGTTTCTGATCTTAAACTTAAACTGGTTTATGTGTAATGTCTGCCCCTAACTTTAGGGTTTAGCAGCTTGAAAAGTGCAGCCTTTGATTTTGAAAGGCTGGCTTTATGAACTAGGGTCTTTGGAAGAGAAGGCCTTCTGTTGACTATTTGAAATGTCCAGCATTTGAGGGCACCACTCCAAGGCTCCTTGCTGTTCTTTTCTTTGTTACCTTTGCCATAATAAAGAGGAGAAGGCAGCTGGTGCTGTTGTCTGTTGGAATAACTGCAGCTCACAGACTTCTGATGCTGCGTTCCACTGTAATCTCCACCCAGGAGGAGGAGAAAGAGAGCACAAGTGAATAATGCTGTGAAGCTGAGCATGGTAGGTGGAGCTCCTTATATGCTTTTGTTCTTCTTCTTCTTCCTGCCACTGCTTTGAAATAGGAGGAAAGGACTCTGGTTTCCAAGTAAGTTTAGTGCAGTGTCTGATTTTTGCAGAGACTTTGTAAGGCATTTTAACCATTGCATGAAGTAGCTGGCTAGTTAGGGTGAGTGCCTACACAACTAAGAACATCAGTGTAAAATCGTATTTTTATATTAAGTATTAGAAGAAAAAATAAACAAAACAGACAATCTTATATGCAGGAACCTACTCCTGAGAGGTTTGGTGATTTGTCTGCTTATTTGCAGTACAAGGAAACTTTAGAGATAACAGAACTGGACCCAGCTTTCAAATCCAGGCTTCCATCTATTACTTTTATTTCTTACTCAAATTCCTTATATGAAAACAAACTTTATTTCAAGCTATAATTTTTCCATTCTTTATCCTGTTCTTCTGTAAATAAGCTAAGGATTTTTTTAGCCCTCTAATACACGCTCTTGCTTAATAAAAGCACCTGTTCTAATTTAACCAATCACAAGCCTGCAACCCACAGACTAAGTTATTAACCTACATTCTCCAAATAGCCCTAGATATATGGTGCAAGTTAACATTTGCTTCCTAAGAAGGCACTGCTTTATTGCTGTACCATCTTTATAGCTTCCAAATGTAAAGATGACATCTAGGTAGGTAACAGTTTCTCAGCTTCCTGGCATTATTGCTCTGTAGGTGAACTTAAGAGTGTGAAAAGGCACTTTGAACAACATAAAAGATAATGTTATACAGCAGGCTGCTTCTGCTGTATAGAAGCTTCTGCTTCTGTCTGTCAGGTTGTATTGACAGACCAGTAATCTTTAAGCTGGCCTTTTAATTATTTGTTTACTTGTTGTCATAAAAAAACCAAATAGCTCTTTCTAAGGCCAAAAGTCTTAAATGCATAAATCTTTTTAAACTTTTTTCATCCGTTTAAAAAAATAAATAAATAAAAAAAGCTCCTGTACCAGATTTAAATTAGCATGTTGCAGGTTAACTCTTGAGACATGCACTTTCACAAAAGGAAAAAATGGGTGGCTCGAAAAAAATGTGAACACAAGTAATTCACATTGATCCAGTCATACACAGACCTTACACGCCTGGGAGCAATATTCCTTAGGAAATGGATTCTACTTTTCTAGCCAGTGGTTAGACCAGGGGCAGGCAAAACACAGCCTGCAGGCTGCATCTGTCCACCAAGCACTGTCATCTGGCCCACCAACAAATTGTGCCCCACCCAGCCCATGAGGCAGGGAGCAAGGTGCCTATGTATACATACAGCCCCAAACATACCCTATTGCCTTGCTCCCACCCTCCTGGGCAGAAGGGCCCAGCCTGGCCAGTATGTAGTTTCTGCACAGGGCAGCTGCTGCTGCTGCAGCAGTCCCCAGGAACCTGCTCCATTTCCCTGGTCTCCTGCTGGCCCCAGGCAGCAGATAGGGAAGTGTTGGGGGTGGGGCTGCAGCTGGGTGGGAGCACTGACTGTGGGGCTGGGGCTGGTGGCAGCATGGAGCCTGGGTGGGCAGCATGTGGGTGTGAGGGAGGGTGGGGGGGTGTGGGGACTCCCTCCTACACTTCTGCCGTGGTGCACAGCCCTGGGAGGTGGTGGCAGCAGCAGCTGGAGAGGGCGCTTGGGGCACATGTGCCTGGTGGGGTGCAGATCCAGCCTGCTGCTGTGCCATGGGGGAAGTGCGGGGGGTCCCCACATCCCTCCACCCTCCCCCACACCCTGGTTTCACAACCCCCCACATATACACAACCCCCACAACATACCTTATGCCCCGCCACAGCCACGCCCCCTCACAACCCCAACACACTACCATACCTACATACCCTACCCCTCACACCCCACCATACACACTCACCCACCCACCATACACACAGCACATGCACACACACCCCCTCCACCCCCCCACACCCATGCCCTACCACACACCCAAAACCATAGCCTACCACACCCACACCCCACCACTCATCAACCCACACCAGCATCCCACCATATACCACTCACAATGTGCAAGACTAAGAATTTATTTTTGAGTTATTATGCAATCACCTCTATATATAGTATACAAACAGAAATCATGACAAAAGTATTTTTTTGTAATAAAAATAAAATATGTTATAGTAGGTGTTTGACTTTTAGCATATGATTTGTGTTTTTTTCTGTTTCTAAGGTGGCAACGAATGCCTCCCAAAAGGAGTATTTCTGGGGGGCAAGGGGAGGGACTTCTGGTCCTGAGATGGCAATAAGGGGTGGGGCAACTGTCAAGGGGCAGAGCTACCCATGTGGCCCTCAACAACTCACCAAAACTCATTAAGTGGCCCTCCATCCAAAATAATTGTCTGTCCCTGGGTTAGACACACTACTTAATGCAAACATTTGTATAAAAGGCACCATTGCTCCTATTAGGACTCATTTACGAGCTTTGGCTGCTCATACTAGCTCAGTTCCTGCCTGGATGAAACATGATTCTGAGTAGGAGGAGAAAGATGATGCCTTCTACTCCTGGCACCATGGAGGTGACTGTATGGATTGAGTATATTCACAGCCTCTCCTTGTCTTGATTTTTGGCTCCATGGACCAGATGCATTGGCCATACGTGGCTGCTGCTTTACTTGGAATGGCCAGCAATTATTCTGGAGTTATCGGTTACCTTTTTTTGTTCTGTCATCTGCTGCAATAATGGTCTTTATAGAAGCAGTCCACTAAGGGTGAAGACTGGTGGCAATGTCTTTTATATGTGGTGTTATTGATTTAAATTTTCTGGACTGGACTGGACTGGACTGGATTGCTCTGTTAAACATCTCTGGGGCATGTATCTCAAGAAACCTCTGGAGGGACCTGTTTTGGCTTTTTTTGGTTAGGGAAGAATTAATTGTTAGCTAAGCAAAAGCCTGTCAAAAATCCTTCCTAGATATATATTTATAGGATTGAAGATGTTCCATTTTCCTCCAAGTTTAAAACAATTAGAGGAAGTTAGATTTTTTCAAGGCTAATAAATATTGGAAAGCTTGACTTTTCTCATCTTAATATTAGCTAATGATTTTCTTTAATGGGGCAGAGGTAATGATGGTATTCCAGCTGAGAAAACTTTGGATCTTATGACAGTAGGGAAAGTTGGAATGTATGACCAAAGTTCAAACTGAACAGCTTCTTGCAAGGTCTGAGGAAAGTGAAATTGAATGGCATATTACCAATAAAAATCTATGTCCAAGTTAAATGCAAAGCGTTAAAAAAAAGAAAGGGATGTGCAATTTCTTGTTAATTTATATGTGAATATTTTAAGATAGAAAATGTTTCACTTAATCTTTTATGAAAAGTGTTTTTGAGAGATTCATTGCTTTAATAACTAGTCACTATAAATGTTAAAAGACTTGAAATGGATAGAGAAGGATAGATCTCAGTAGTTAGCAGGCCCGGGAGACCTATGTACTTATAGAATACACTCGATTGGGACCAAGACTTGACTGGGATGTGAGTTTTCTGGCGCAGCAGCCATGGTCTTAAAATAATATATCATATTTAGTATCTTCCCAAATAGGGGCAGAGATGGTATTCTGGAGTAAGTGCTAGTCCTTTCCTTGGTAGGAGCTGTCCCAGTGCTTCTCAAAAACAAAGTCTGTGTCTGTTTTAGCTGACCAAAAAACAAAAAAAACAACAAAAAAAAGAAAGATTAATCAGATGGACTAAAAGGAAATGAAATTTGAAATACTGGATAGAAAGAGAGGAGTTAACTTGATAAATTAAGGCCAGAAGGGATTGTTTTAATCATTCTGTCTAACTTCCAGCATAGCTTAAGCTCTTAGTAATTCCTGACCTGTCACCACACCAGGTCTGCTGTGCAGACTCTTGCTCTTCTGTAACACCCCTGTTTCTGCTTTCCTCTCCTGACTCGGATCTGATCTTCAGCATTGTTTGAGTTTTTTTCCCCCTCTTGTTTTTGAGTAGCATTGGTTGAGTCAGGAGTTGAAAATGGGATGATGCTATCATAACTTTGATTTTTATAAACCATGTTCTTGCAAGACAGAATTAGGGGTAAGGTTAGCAGTGTGTCATCCCCAATATTGTCAGTTATGCTTTCAAGTGCCGAGAGGGAAAGGTTAGAAAAAGTTGATGTTTATCAGTGGAAGGCTGATACAAAGGGTCAGAAAAATTTGTGCATTAGCTAGGGTGGGGGAGGAGCAAAGAGGTGGGTTTTTTTGTGGTGTGACAAAATAATCTTTGGAATGGAGAGCTTTTAGTTAAGCTTTTCTCTTATTAAATATAAGCCTACAGTTTCCTGAAAAATCAGTTTGTCAATATCAGCAGTTTTTCTTACTCATCTGAGTCTGGAAAATGGAAGTGTTGTCATCCTTCCTTTTCAAACTTAAAGAATCCCAGGATAATCTATTTTACCCTGTAACTGCCACAGGCAGAGGTGGGTATGTGCCTGTGCTTCTGATTCAAAGATTCTCTTATACGCACCTGAGAGGACAATGGGGAACTGACTTCTGCCAAACAGTGAAGGCAAAAAGCCTGTTTGATTGAACTGAGTTTCATTTTCACACTAACAGGAATTTCTTGAGTCATTTCCCCTTAGATGTACTAATAAGAGCTTGTCAAAAAAAAATTCTTAAAGGTGTTTTATCCGCCCCGAAAGTATATATTGAAATTTTTTGACCAGCTGCAGCATTTGGTGCCTGGTCCTGAGAAACGCGAAGTATTTTTTAAGAGTCAATGAGAATAATGACACTCTGAACTCAAGTTTAATTTCTTTGTATAAATGGTATAGGTGACTAGCTAAACAAAATGCCTTCTTCATTGTTTTAGTAATTAACAAACTGGGTTTTGTTTGTTTGATTAACATGTGCCAGGCAGTGCTCCAGCACAATCCCTCCCCACCTTTGTCTATAGCCCACTTCTGTGTGGGTGGAGCGATTCCACGGAGTCCCTGTGAGGTCAGCTGGGTCTGCTGGTGCAGACAGTTCACAGGATTTATAGTGCAAAGAAATATATTTTTTAAGCAAGTCACTAAGACCAGATATTTTGACAACTGAAAGACTCCCATTTGCTGTCACTATTGCTGCCTTCTACCCATCTCATTTTCTCCTCCTAAAATTAAAGTGCGGTTAAGTCGATTTATTTTTCTTTGTTTTAGAGTGGAATAACAAGGTCAGACTCTGAGGATACCCGAGTTAGTGATAATAAGGACCAAAGCTCTTTTTAGGTAAAAGGGAATCCAATGCAATGACTTCCTTTCTTAACAGGCAATTTAATTTCCCCATCCTACTTCCCCCTTCTCACCCCAGTAACTTCAGATCCCATTAAGTAGGTGAGAGTAAAATGTGGCCCATTTCCAGGCCACTGAGGCAGTGGAGGCAGGGTTCCACTGTTTCTTTAATCTCCTCATAAGAAACAGGTGACATGGTCAGCATCATGCTCTGGCTGCATTTACTTCTAGGTAGCTCTTGGTGTCCACTGGATAGGAGACTGGGTAGGCCTCAGGCCTGTGCTAGAAGTGAAAACCCACTGCCTTCACTTAGGCTCAGACCTAGGTCCTTCCAGTCTGTAGGCCTACTAGTTGAACTATACAGCTGCCCCCATTAAGGAGGAGTAAGAGTCCATCCCCCGCCCCCCAAAAAGAGGCACATTCACTTCTAAGCTAGGAGCTACAGGTAGAGTGACCACCTTTTGAAAATTCAAAAGCAGGACACATGCCCCCCACCCCCGTGGGCAGTAGAGTCAGAGTGGAGCTGAGCAGAGCCTGTGGCGGGTAGAGGAGGATGTGGGCAGCCACTGCAGGGCTCTCCACCCTGATGCCCTCCTCCCAGGGTCCTCTGGGGGCAAGCAGGTGGGACCCGGTGTGGGAGGGGTTCCCCTGTGCTAGCCGCGCTGCTATGGTGAGGCACCCCCTGCCTGCCTGGTGGTAGCAGGGGACACAACACGACATCACCCCCACTGCTGCTGGGTGGGCAGGGCGTGCCTTGCCATGGTAGTGCAGCTGGTGTGGCACGGAGTCTCCCTGCTCTGCTCTACTCTCCTGCCCTGGGTCCCACCTGCTGGGCCATGGAGGCCCCTAGGGGGAGGGCAATAGGGCAGGGAGCCATGAGCCCACAGTGGGGGGCGCATATGCCCCTCCATGCTTCCCTTCCCAGGAGTGCACACAGTGGTGGGGAATCCTCCCTCCCAACCCCGCTATCCCCCGTGGCTCTGTCCTGCTCCCCAGCCAGGCTTGGAGGCCATGGATTCTCACCCAGGCCCCACACACTGGCCCAGCTGGACAGCGGCCCCAGCTGCAGGTGCCAACCCTACCTCACTTCCTGTGGGTGTCCAAATCTGTGTTCCCCCACCACCACATAGCTCCTCCAGCTGCCTGCAGGTAAGTCTGCTCTCCACTGCTGCCTGAAGCTATATTGCTGGCCACTGTGCCCCCTACATCCCCTTCCCCCTCCTGTGCCAAGCAGCCCCCAATTGTCCTACTCAATTAGGGATGGATGGTAATCCTAGCTACAAAAGTGGGATTTTCTCTGTTGCTTAGAGATAGTTTACTCAGTTGGAGAGGTGGTAGTCCTAAAGTCTGACATAGTTCACTGTATTATTTCTTATTATCCTTTGATCCTAAGAGTGTTTAATGTAAAATGCATGAATAGCCCAGGGACTGGTATTAGTTGAGTGCCCTAACCCCTAAGAACTGGAGTCAAGAACCCTTTTGCTTGCTATCTTTCTGGCTTAATGAGGCATCCATTTTGGGATGGGGTTTGGATAATCTACAATAGGAAAGGTGGAAGGTGCAGCCAGTCAGTCCATACTCTGGTGGCTGAGGTACTCTCCTGGGATGTAAGTAATATAGGTTCAGATCCCCTCATTTGAGGATGTAAAATCCAAATCTTCTACTTCCTGGGTGTGTACTCTAACCACTAACCTTTTATGTAAGGTGGGCGGCACTGGCTTATAGCCACCTTCCCTGGCTGTTTCAAGTGAAAGTGATCCTGGCTGCAGTGTCTTGCGCTGAGCTCAATCCTGTAGGTGGCTTAGGCATGCTCAGAGCACACATACTGACCCAGGCCCCTCAGAAGACTTGATTGTTGCTATGTCTAGGTCCTGGTTTCAAATGTGCCTTTGGTGGGAGCTAACAGCCTAGCTGCTTAGACCAGGACTGTCCTGGGCATGTGCATTGGGTAGAACTGCAGAACCCTACAGAACTTTCTGATCAAACAGAAAGGGACCTAGCTGTCCTTAGGGCTAGGTACAGACACTGAAAAAGCCTGATCTAAGTTGCATGGTTTTCTGTAAGTGTCATAGTTTAGATTGGTAGGGAACAGAACACACTTTCACCCTTTGGTGAGGCAGGCAAATCTTAGGCCAGGTTCTGCCATTTTTAAACCAGTCTTTGTGCACCAAACTTCTGTTACAAATATAAACCAGTTTTTGACCACTTATACAGCCCACTCTTTGGAGAGAGAGGCAGCGAGCTGCTGGGAAGAGATGGCCTCCACCTCTCTCCCCTGGGGAGGAGGCTCTTCTCAGCCAGGCTGGCTGACCTGCTCCACCGGGCTTTAAACTAAGCCCGCTGGGGGATGGGGGGACTACTGCCCCTGCTGGCCCGCTGAACGGCCCTTGCAAAGCCAGCGGACCAAGGCACTTAAGGGGGCACTTAAGGGAGCTCACCCCTGCCCCAGCCCTGGCACAATCTGTGGGCAAGGCAAGAGCCCTCAAGGGCACACTTGCCTGCCTGTACACTAATGCCGGGAGCCTGGGCAACAAGCAGGACGAGCTTGTCCTCCTGCTCAATGCAAAGAAATATGATGTCATTGGGATAACGGAGACCTGGTGGGACTCCACCCATGACTGGACCATGGGTATAGAGGGCTATACCCTATACAGGAGAGATCGTGTTGACAAAAGGGGTGGGGGTGTAGCTCTCTATGTCAAGGAAAGCTGCATGTCCCTGCAAGCTGATGTTGGCGACCGGCATGGACAGCTAGAGACACTCTGGGTAAAAATTCATGGGGAATTCGGCACAGGGGACACAACGGTGGGAGTCTACTACAGACCTCCCACTCAAAGTCCCGAGCTTGACCAGGAGTTCGCCCGGGAACTGACTGAGGCCGCTTGCTCCAGGACCTTGGTTGTCATGGGTGACTTCAATTACCCGGACATCTCCTGGGAAGATCACTCAGCAAAATCCGAGCGGGTGCAAAGCTTTCTCTCGTGCGTGGATGACCTCTACCTGACTCAAGAAGTCTATGGGCCAACGAGAGGCAAAGCACTGCTTGACCTGGTACTGGCTACGGGGGACCACCTAATCGGCGACCTAGTGATTGATGGGAAGTTGGGTGACAGCGAACATGAGCTGATCACCTTCACCATCCGCCGTAAAGCTGGCAAGTCAGTCAGCAACACAGAAGTCCTTGACTTCAGAAAAGCCGACTTTGACAAGCTCAAGAGGCTAGTTGGTCAGGCCCTCAGGGACCATGACCCCAGGGAGATGGGAGTTCAAGAAGAGTGGTTGCTTCTCAAGGAAGCGATCCTCAGTGCACAAGCTAAATCTATTCCAACACGGAGGAAAGGCAGCAAGAAGGCACAGCAGCCCCCCCGGCTCTCCAGAGACCTAGCGGACCTACTGTGGCTAAAAAGGAAAGCCTACAAAGGATGAAAGATGGGATTCACCTCCAAGGAGGATTACTCCGCGCTGGTCCGGTCCTGCAGGGAGTAAACCAGGAAAGCCAAGGCTGCAACTGAACTCCAACTAGCTTCAGGCATCAAGGACAACAAAAAGTCCTTTTTCAGATACGTGGGGAGCCGGAGGAAAAGCAAGGGCAATGTTGGACCCCTGCTAAACCAGATGGGGCAACTGACAACTGACGCCCAGGAAAAAGCCAACCTATTAAATAGGTACTTTGCGTCAGTCTTTCATCAGTCACACGGGATGCCCATGCCTGCTATGGGACAGGGAAATCTGGGTGAGGGGGATCCCCTACCCTCCATCAATGCTGACCTCGTGAAGGAACACCTTGAGAA
Source organism: Crocodylus siamensis (assembly GCF_052110815.1). NCBI lineage: Eukaryota > Metazoa > Chordata > Crocodylia > Crocodylidae > Crocodylus > Crocodylus siamensis. The sequence goes on along the minus strand of NC_143395.1, from coordinate 130,515,287 downwards.
GCTGGACACCTTCAAGTCAGCTGGCCCTGACAACCTGCACCCCAGGGTACTCAAGGAGCTGGCGAGCGTCATAGCCCAGCCCCTGGCACGGATCTTTGAAAACTCCTGGCACTCTGGTGTAGTGCCAGAAGACTGGAAGAAGGCCAACGTGGTGCCAATCTTCAAGAAAAGGAGGAGAGTGGATCCGGCTAACTACAGGCCCATTAGCCTGACTTGTATCCTGGGGAAGATCTTAGAAAAGTTTATTAAGGAGGCCATCCTTGAGGGACTGGCCCAGGCTAACATCCTAAGGGACAGCCAGCACGAGTTTGTTGCGGGTAGGTCTTGTTTGACCAATCTCATTTCCTTCTATGACCAGGTGACTTCAAAAAAGCTTTTGATCTGGTATCCCATGATCACCTCTTGGCCAAACTGCCCAGTTGTGGCCTTGGCTCCAGCACTATCCACTGGCTGGGAAATTGGCTTCGTGGTCGGACCCAGAGGGTTGTGATTGATGGAAGTCACTCATCATGGTGCCCTGTAACTAGTGGGGTCCCTCAAGGCTCTGTCCTGGGACCCATACTGTTCAACATCTTCATTAACGATGTGGACATTGGAGTTCGGAGTGGACTGGCCAAGTTCGCCGATGACACCAAACTTTGGGGCAAAGCATCCACGCCAGAAGATAGGCGAGTGATCCAGGCTGATCTGGACAAGCTCAGCAAATGGGCAGACGAGAACCTCATGGTGTTTAACACCGAAAAATGCAAGGTTCTCCACCTTGGGAGGAAAAACCTGCAGCACCCTTATAGGCTCGGCAGTGCTACGTTGGTTAGCACTACAGAAGAAAGGGACTTGGGGGTCATCATTGACCACAAGATGAACATGAGCCTCCAATGCGATGCTGTGGCTAGTAAAGCGACCAAAATGCTGGCGTGCATCCATAGATGCTTCTCGAGCAAATCCCGGGACGTCATTCTCCCCTTGTACTCGGCCTTGGTGAGGCCGCAGCTGGAGTACTGCGTCCAGTTTTGGGCTCCACAATTCAAAAAGGATGTGGAGAAGCTTGAGAGAGTCCAGAGGAGAGCCACGCGCATGATCAGAGGTCAGGAAAACAGATCTTACGATGACAGGCTGAGAGCCATGGGACTCTTTAGCCTGGAAAAGCGCAGGCTCAGGGGTGATCTGATGGCCACCTATAAGTTTATCAGGGGTGACCACCAGGATCTGGGGGAACGTCTGTTCACCAGAGCGCCCCAAGGGATGACGAGGTCGAACGGTCAGAAACTCCTGCAAGACGGTTTCAGGCTGGACATAAGGAAGAATTTCTTTACTGTCTGAACCCCCAAGGTCTGGAACAGTCTGCCAGCGGAGGTGGTTCAAGCACCTACATTGAACACCTTCAAGAGTAAATTGGATGCTTATCTTGCTGAGATCCTATGACCCCAGGTGACTTCGTGCCCTTTGGGCAGGGGGCTGGAGTCGATGATCTCCCGAGGTCCCTTCCAGCCCTAATGTCTATGAAATCTATGAAATCTATGAAAGTGTAATGTCTGTACCTGGCCTAGGTGCTTCCAGAGACAGATGGCTACTGAGCAGAGGCATTTTTGGATTATGGTTTTGGATTAGGGAGCTTCGAGTTTACTTAAGTCCTGTTTACAGTACCTAGATCCTTCTTTGGCCCTGATATTGCTAGAATACTACAAATAATTATTCCTAAGCAGCCTGTTGCCTGGAGGTAACTTTGACTGTTCTTTGTAGTCTGTTATCCTTTAATAAACGAGAGCCCAATTTCCGTGACACTTACTCACACAAGAAGTTCTGTAGACACCAGTGTGACTGCTCATGTGAGCCGGGGTCAGAGGAGCAAGCACAAAGATTCTCTTTGACAGGTACTGTGCAGTAGTGTGTAAATAAACCCCCAAGTATGCCCTGCTGCCTGCTGTTTGTTTCCTCTAATTGTGTCTTTCAAACCAGCCTGCTGCAGGCTTAATATTTTCATCTGGTCACAAATAATAGAGGCTAACAAATTTGTATTGCTCTAAATATTATGCTTAAGAGTCTGAGTAACCTAGATCTACCAGATCATCTGTAAGCTTAAATTTCAATGCTCCTTAAGAATTGCATTGTATATCATTCTTCCTTCTCTTCCAGCACTCAGGTGAATGATCTCAAGCACTTATGCTGAAGGAAAAATATTCTGAGTGTGCTCTTCAGAAACCTCAGCGTAAGCTGCATAATTTTAAATATATGTAGGAAGCCAATGTCTCATACATACTTGAACTGCAATTCCCCACCACCCCAAGCAGGGCTCTGTACATTCACTGTTGCCTGATGTGCATTTTACTGATGCTAGTGGTTATTTTACAGTGCAAAGGCAAAGCAAGGTGCAAAGAATTATTCTTTCCTGTTTACATCCTTGTGCCTCTCTCATCCATTTCCTTCCCTCAGATTTTCATGCAGACTCAGAATAATGATCACATCTGAGGATCCCGAAGTAAACAAAAGTCCAGTTGCACTTTGTTTCATCTCATGTCGGAGAGAGAGAGAGAATATAATGGCTGGGCTGGAAGTTTTTGAAAAGGAGGAGGAAAAAATGTGCTTGGCTCCTTGGGTTATTTCACCAGCTGAATTTCTTACGAGTGCAGTAAAAACTATAATTAAACATAAAATGGGGGGAACAATTCAAGCTGCTGCAATCTTGCACAAAACACACCCTAATTATCTTACTATTCCTGGCCCTTGTTTGGCTGCAAAAAGTATTCCCCCCCCCCCCCCGGCACAACCCTTTCTTTCTCTGTTTTTCTCTTCCCTTACAGTCTCATATAGCTTTGCAGTTTTTGTAATGACAGAAGCACACAGAACATCAGAAGTCAGAGCTGCCTTGGAAGGTTTGATATTAATTGCACAGAACATTGTTACTCAGAGCACAGAGCAGCATGACTGACAAATCTGGCTCAGAAACGATTTGAGCAATTTTCTTGTTGCAGTGGTGATTATGGCACGGAACATTATGTAGCTCATTTAGGAAGCTTATATTTAGGAGATTTTTATTATTGTTTAGAACAGTTTTTAAAGTCCTATAGAAAGGAGGAAAAAACAGTTCTCTTGTTTTGGATTTCACTTAGATTAGCAAACGTTAATAGTTCTCTACTTCGCTCTTCCAGCCGCCCCCGACCTGCCCACTTATAAATTCTGCATTCCAGTTCTAACAGGCACACTGGTCGGGATCTTGCAGTCTGCCTTCCCTTTTTTGGCGTTAGTGTCAGAATGAAGAGGTTTTTTAATTTAATGACCAGCCTAAGGGTAGAGTGTATTAACTAACCCAATCCAAAGATGGCTTTGAGCCTGGTGCCTAGTTCCTAAGGCTTAAATCTTTGCTTCCTTTTTGGCTCAGACTTGAAGAATGTGAAGTGGTAAAAATAAAAGTTAATGCCACCAAGATCAGTGAGAGGTAATAATGTGAAAAGGAAACATTTATACAGTACACGGAAAATGCAGCTTGTAGATAAAAGGTTTGTAGCCTGGCTGAGAATATCTAGTCTACCACCAAGGAAAGGGCAGAGGCCAAAGTCCAACCTCCTCACTTCCTGTTATTTCAGGCCAGTTTGGAACCCAGCACAAATTAGAATAACCTTAGGGCTCCAATTAACACATCCACATATTCTCTAGGTACTAGTTCTGCTGGTTTTATGTATCCTATTTTAATGGAATGATGCAATGGAGACTTAATGCGGTGGTGAACCAGATCTACAGTATTTGCTGGTTCATGCTAGTATTCAGTAATGCTCTTCTTCTACCTTCATTGTCCAAGGTACAATGAAGTATCAACAAAAAAGGAACAAGAATCACGTATAAATTGGAGACAACTGGCAATGAAGACCTGCTGGATTCTGCAAATCTTTGTTAAAGATTGAGGAGAAGAGGAGGAAGGTTGTGAGGAGGAAAATTCTACCTAGCAGATGATGCTGAGAATAAGCGGGGTCATATACGATCATTATTAACATGTCATGGCAACCCAGTCCACCTCTTCTTTGTCTTCCTTGGTTGTGGACTCAGTCACTGTGATACAGATTTTAAATAGGATGTAGGCAGCCCAAACACATGTTAATACAACCTTTCTATCATGCTGTACCTGTTTCTGGTTAATGCAATATTTGTATCTTGTTGGTTGTAAATTCAGGTTCTTTTATCATGAAAGCAACTTTGACAGCTGACTTCTTGGCTGAGCAGTCAGGAACTGAAGTTCAGAATGGGTGTACTAAGAGCATGAACTTCTACACTGTAAGCTAAAGAGCTCAGGCTCTTCAGCTGCAGCTGTAATGAACTTAAAGCCTCTACAGACTGAGCACAGAAGCAGTATATGCTTGCCACTGGAGGGTATGGATATTCAGACTGCTAAAGGAGGAGCAAAAATATAGCTACTAAACACTGGAGTCTTTAGAAACAAATGCACACAGTCAAACTTACCGTTAGATCTCTTTCTCCCAAATAACTTTTTCCATACAGGATACCTTTGTATTTTTAGTTGATGTCTCATGCTATACCACAGCTAGAAACAATTGCCTTATCCCATCAAATAATGGAAAACTAGGCTTCTTAAATGTATTGGCACCTTGATACCTAAGAAAATACAAAATCCTGAAGAGACCACTAACTTGGTAATGAATATTCTCTGTTCTGGGCCTTTAGTCATAGTTTATTCTTTTTATGGGATGAATGTAGGGTCCCATTCCACAGGGCATAGTGATGAGAAGGAAGCCTATTTCTCACAGATACTGTGTTGTATTTTTAAAATTTTTTTTTCAGACCACATTGGTTGACGCTAAGGGATTTAGAATAAGCCCTTGTGGGGGCAGAACAATGACCACAAGGCAGGTGAGACAATCAAAGGTGTTGGATAAATAGAAACTGCAGTTTTATAAAAGCAACCACTGTGATATGTTCAGTGAATCTATAGCACTTACATGGTTTAGATGCAAGCTTGTCCTGGGAAATCTAATGGTTTTGACTATACAATATGTTTCAGGGAAGTTAATGTAACCTATAAAATCAGGCCCTAGACTTGTCTTCTGTGCTTTGGTGGCACGCCACCATCTGTTGGGTGCTTATGTACCTTCCCCTTAATTTAGATGGCCTTTGTAACGGCCAAGCTACTGCTTTCTGGTTTTACTCTCCTACCAAATGTTGCTGTAAAATCTTAGAAGAGACACCTTACGCAGCTAGTTGTCCTTTACTTGTACATCTTGTGCTGCCTTAATGGTCTGTTGTTCAGGTTCTCAGACAAGAAACCGTCTTGTTTCCAGTGTGGTTTTTATTGATCCCTTAGTCCTAATAGTTGCCCTTCAACTCAATGGCCTTTTTTCCTTAGACACTCAAAACTTACATAACTACCATTTTTACTGAATTCTAAGGATGAGATTTTTTTTTCTTCATTTAACATGGGGGTGAGGAAAGCCACAGCTGCTACCTGCCCCACCCCAAAGCTTTCCCTCCACATTTCCTCACCCTCATGTAGCCTCTGCTCCTCTGTCTGCCCCTCTCCCTCATCCCACCTACCCTTACTTCAAGCCAGGAAGTTGTATGCATGGTGCATCCTGGGGCATTGAGCATGGCCCTATACCAGCCCATAGCGGAGAGGCTGGGTCAGGGGAAAGCAGGCAACAGGAGGGTGAAGAGAAGTGGGAAACAGAGGTTGGGGGAGGAGGGGCAGCTCAAGGCTGCAGGGGAGGCAGGCACAAGAAGGGGGAACATGCTTCCCCACTGCTTGCCCTCCTGCAGTGGTGGTGGTAGGGGGATGCCCTTCCAATAATTGGATTGTTTACATGATTATAACAAATCTATAATTTTTTCTCGTGTAGAATCTAATTATTGGTGGTCATCTTACATTCAGAGTCATCTTAGATTCAAGTATGTATCATATTTACTTTCTCATTTGCATGCCTACACCCTAGGAAGCCCTGAATTTCAAAATATAGTGTTACTAAAACATGTCTTCTAAGTCATGATGGCCATCAAAAAATACTTAGGTTTTAGTATTCATCTCCCATTCCTTCGGTATTGCTTAATGAGTTTTTATTTTTACAGGGTTATTTTAGATTGGAAGAGGAAACAGCCAAGGTGATTAGAAAATGGAGGTTTGGAACTGCAATGTATAGCAAAGAAACACTGTGGGCACCTATACATAAGCAGCAAGGCTGCTCCGACATGCTATAATTACAGTGCATTGGAGCAAACTCAATTTGAGTCTGCTGGAGCATGGTAATTACAATACTCCAGCAGACTCCAGCATCTTGTGTATCAGTGTTCCCGTGCTGACAAATGGTGGTGGAGGCATTTTAACCAAAGTTCATTTGGTGAGCTTTAGTTAAAGTGTCCCTACCACCATTTTTCAGTGTGGGGATGCTGATACACAAGATGCTCTGGGTGCTTTAATTGGAGTGGCTCTTGGAGCCGCATTAATTAAAGCGCCTCCCTCCCCCACTCCTGGAGCATGTGTATTAAAAGCCCTAAGATTTTGAAACTGGGGACTAAATCTTATAGTTTTACTAATATTTTGGCTATTAGAACTTTTTTTAAAGGACAATTTCTATCTACTGGGAACTTTTTAATTTACCATGCCATAATACAAGAAACTGCTACTAGATTCCAGAAATGCTGTTTCCTTTCTAAGCTTTTCTGTCTTTTTCAAATGGGCACAGATTATTTTTTCATGGTTTTCCTTTAGGAACTTCTCTAGTCAAACCAGCAAATCAACTGTTTTATGTTTAGGAGAGAATACATATTAGCCATCTTGATTCAGCTAGTGTTTACATACAGAATGGATGCTTACCTCCCGTGTAAATTATTGTTGAGACACTGAAAGGGGTGGGCAGAGGTCACCAGTGGAAAAATTTTAGGACTCATTTTTCTTCTTTTACAGATCAAACCAAATGAGGATAGTTCCAGCCATCTCAGTTTTGGCAGATACATGTTGTATTTTATCTCCTGCGTGCTTCACTCAGGTACAAAATGTGCTGGCAGAAAGGCACACAGTCATCTATGATACACAATCTCATTTGTGACTTATTGACATGGATATAATTCTAAGCAGGTTACCTGATACAAATAATGAATTGACATGCCTGATTTACTGTGTTTGTCCTTGCATAGCACTCTTCCTGGCACTTCTCTCCATTTGAACATACAAATGACATGATACTCTATGAATAAGGGTAATTCCAGGGCCTGCTAGAGACAGATATAAATTTAATATACAGTAATTAATTCTCTAAACTAAAGCCAGTTTGCATGGCCCATTTAGCTGTAACTGGGTGCCTCTTTGTTCTCTCTTATGTTTCCATGAGAGCAAGGAACCACTAGTACTTTTGCTCAAAAATGGATGCTCCGTTTTGATGGTCAGCATAGTACTATTTGTTAATGTGTAAAATCCTTCATTTTATCAAATATGCAAGACCTGGAAAGAAAGGGATAAAAATAAGAACCGGAGCTTATGGTTATTTTTGGTAACATGATGTCTCAAATTAAAAGCATTTAAGGCAGGATTGGGCAATTATTTTGGCTGGCGGGCCACTTAATGAGTTTTGGTGAGATGTTGAGGGCTACAAGGGTAGCTCCCCTTCCCTTGACAGGTGCCCTGCCCTCTGGTTGCCATCTTGGGACCAGAAGTCCTGCCCCTATATCTTGACATTTGCCATGAGAAGTCCCTCCCCTTGCCCTGGAAGTACTCCTTTTGGTAGTGGGAGGTTGCCATCTTGGGACCAGAAAAAAACCCCAAATCATATTCTAAAAGTAAAACATCTACTATAAGGTATTTTAATTTTATTTCAAAAAATATTTTTGTCCTGATTTGTGTCTGTATAATGTATGTAGCATAATAGTTCAAAATAAAGACTTACTCTTGTATATTGTGTGTGGGGTGTGTGAGTATTTAGTGGGGTGTGGGGTGTGTGTGTATGTGTGTGGGAGGGTTGTGAGGGGGTGTGGCTACATGTGTGGGGGAGTGTAGGGTATGTTGTAGGGTGTGTGTATATGTGGGATGTTGTGGGGGGTGTGTGTTTATTGAGGTGTGAGACAGGATAGGAGGGTGTGGGGATCCCCCACTCACCCACCCCATGGTGGGCCCTCAGGGTGCTCATGGCCCATGCAGGTGCAGCCACTGGGTGGCATGCAGCTCCAGCCAATTTTGGGAGCTGCATGTGGTGGCAAGGAGAGGAGCCAGGCCAGCCCACCACTGTTGTGTGAGACTCCTCATGGCTCATGTGCAGCTCCCAGCACTCATGTGCCACCAGGGGGAAACCCCACATGATGGATCCGGATGCCTTCCTTGCTTCCTGTCACCATGTGCAGCAGCCAGGACTCTGCTGGAAGTAGAGAGGAGTCTTACCCCTTGTTTCCTGGCAGAGTCCTAGAAGCTGCATGTGGTATTAGAAAGTGGGGCCAGGCCATCATCTCCATTGCGCAAATGCCAGGAGCTGCATGTGAGCCCTGTGCAACGAAGGTGGGCTGGACTGACTCCACTCCTTGCTGCCATGTGCAGCTCCCAGAACTGGATGGAGCCATGCACCACCCAGTGGCCACACCTGTGTGGGCTATGAGCACTCCAAGGGCCTGCCACCTGCTGCTGGCATCACCAGCAGCAGAGGCTGTGTGCTATGGGTGGGTGTGTGGGCTCCCCACATATCCTCCACCCTCTCTCACCCCACAAACCCCACACATTCACACCCTGCCCAATCAAGGTCTGTGTTTCCACTGCCCCCTGGGCTCAGGCCCTGGGCTGTGTACTTCCAGCAGCCCCAGCTCCAGCCCCATGCTCTGTGCTTGCAGTTGCCCTGCAGTTGCCCTGCCTGCCACCATTTCCCTACCTGCTGCCTGGAGTGAGTGCAGCAGCAGGGACATGAGAAAGAGCCACTGGAGACCAGGGAAGCATAGCAAATCCCCTGGTGGCCGCAGCAGTGGCAGCAGCAGCCCTACCTGGAAGTTGTGCATGCTGGTCAGGGCAGGGCCCTCCTGTGCATGAGGGTGGGAGCGAGACGTGGGCTGAGAGTACAATTAATTGATGGGTACACCTAGGCCACATAAAATCACGTGGTGGGCCAGATTTGGCCCGTAGGCTGCATTTTGCCTGCCCCTGTTCTAAGAGGTTCTACTGTCGTTTGCCTTCTTTTCAAGTGAGTGATCTTGAAAGAGGCCCAATACTAACATTAGGAGGATATAAGGAGAGAGGAATCCAAACCACAAGGAGACTCTAGTCAGACTGTCTCCTTAGCTGTTTGTGCATGGAATATGATTTGTGTTGGTTTTCTCTTTTCTGTCTCTTCCAGTACCAGGTGAATCTTCAGAACTCTGTTTTATTTTTAAAATCATATTTATTTGCTTGATCATTGAAACCATATTATATTTTATCTGCTTTACTCGGCTGAATACATAGGTAAAAAATTTTGGTATGAACAAAGATGGCTACCTTTAAGTGGAATAAAACCTGGTTCAGGTGGTATACTTTTAACAAAAAGTTTAGAGAGCGTATCTACTCTTCTGGTCTGAGAGAGAAGGATCCATGAATTCATAGCAATACTAACACTAGTAAAGGAACTACCCATGTAACTTCCACTAGTAAGGAGATATGGCTTCTTTGCATTATAAACTTTACAGAATGTGAATACTTGTGCTAACCTACTGATAAAAAGATTGTGAGGTTGCATAATGATACTATTCTTAGTGGGAATGGAACAAGAACATGCCTGTGCACCCCTGTGTTCTTCTCTTGGTTTCTGGAAACTCTTACAATATATACACTCTTGCCATTAAAGTAACATCATGGTTAGCTAAGAGCTAAAAAACTACTGAAAATAATGCCTTCATGACGGAGCATTTTTTTAAAGTAGGAGGAATATAGAATGTTCAACATCCTCAGAGTGATTTACAGAAAGAGTGAGTGGGGCTAAATTTTGAGACATCCTCTTTGGGCAGAAGTGAATCTGATACCAAATGCAAAAGGTGTTGGAGAGTAAGAAAAATTGATCTCATTACAAGTGGCTGTAATTATGAATTTGTGTTCAGTCTTGCGTAAGGCATAGCAGCTTGTTCTGCTGCCCCACAAGTAGTTCTAGTAAAGGACTAAATCATGCCACTAGATGGAATCTTCTTTTCCATCTTGTACTGTAGTTGCAAAGAAGCCAGAGATGGGAAAAATCAATCTTTTCTATTACTTTATAACTAGTTATTTACTGGACCTTACTGAATAGAGGATTCTCTCTTAGGCTAGGTACAGACATTATAATTTTACTGGGATTAGAGAAACCAGTCTGTACCCGTAGCAGAACAGAAGCTTGGCACACAAAATTGGTCTATACTCATGAGAGAGCAAAAGTTTGGCACACAGATTGGTTTAGAAATGGTGGAATCCAGTCCAAGATTTGCCCCACTCCTCCCACCAGAGGGCGAATGTCTGTTCTGTTTACTACTGATCTAAACTATGCTGCTTACAGAAAGCTGCATAACTTAAATTGATTCTGCCTTGGGCTTTTTGAATGTCTGTACCTAGTCTTGCCATGTATTTGCTTCCATGTTTGGTGTGTAGGGTCTGAATTTATAAGAGGCTGAGGCTTTCCCCAACACTTCCCTTCATAGACTATTTCAGAACATTTTTATTAATCCAGAAATCACAGTAAAACACATCTGACATGGAGACCTTTTACAAAAGCAAACAGAACAAAAGCACGTGCCTCAGTTTACAACTCTTTCTGCTTTAGTTGTATCCAAGGTTCTCTCTAAGCTGTGTGTGTGCACGGCTGCAAACAATTAAAAATCTTGCTGCACACCAACTTTTTAATGCCACGCATCCTCCCAGAGAGGAGCTGGGTACGCAGTACAGTGGAAGCACTGGGGCTGGCATGAGATACTTACCGAAGGTAAGCCCCTCACTCCTCATGCAGTGAAGGCAATGGCTCCTCCCTGAGGTGAGGTGGGCATAGGGACAGGGACGGGGGCTGGGGGCTGGTGCAAGCTCCGCTGGCTCTGGGGAACTGCTCTGCACCCCTGCATTGCAGTGTTCACAATTATGTGCCCATTTTATGAGAAGTCTCTGATTAAGTACAATTTACTGCATAAAAATGATGATATGAAGTGTTCACCGTTTGATATGAGAAGCATCTTTTATGCCAACTGTGGCATACATGGCATATGAATTGGGGATCATCTAACCAAAATGTAAAGCACTCTGAATAACGTGATTGGCAGAGCCTAAAACAAGTTGAAATTCTGCAGTAACTTTGGGCATTCTGACATGCTGAAATGTTTTACAAAACAAACAAGGCGAGGCAGGGTTGGGGGCTGGGGCTGGGGCTGGGCCTGGGCCTGAGGGCTGGCGCGGGCTTCACCAGCTCCGGGGAACTGCTGCGCATCCCCACATTGCCTCGGGGAGCAAGGAGACACATGGCATCAGGGCTGGGGAGTGGAGCAGTTTCCTGGAGCCAGTGGAGTCCACGGAGAAGTTCCCTGGAGCCGGCAGAGCATGCACCAGCCCCCAGCCCTAGCCCCAGCCCCAGCCCCCAGCCCTGCCTTGCCTCACCTTGGCAAGCAGCCTCTGCCTGTCCTGCACAAGGAGTGAGGAGACTGCCTTCGGTAAGTGTCCCATGCTGGCCTCGGTGCTTTCCTTTCAATTCTATCGATTGTGTCCGGCCCGTGGCTGGGCCACAGCCCTCCACTATGCTGCTCTGGGCAGCAATTAGTATGGAGAAGGGTGGTGGCTGAACCCTGCCCACTCCCACCTGGACACTTACTGTGGGACACTTGCTGGTGGACCGCGCTGAAAGGGGGAGGCAGGACCAAAGCAGTGTGCTCACGGACCACTACTGCTTAGAGGAAACATTGGTTGTCAGCCAGGCTGTTTTCAGCTCTATGCTGAGCCCTCCAGAATCTTCTAGAACAGACATTCCCAACCTTTCTTTTCTTGCGTGCCCACTTCCAGAGTTACCAGCTGCCCACATACCCCTACCAGCATTCATTTTATATTATAACCCCTTAAATGCCAATTATTATTATTATGAAAATTAAATTCACCATTACACAATTTCTCCTGCATACAACTCAGAGATGTCTTGTGTATTCCCAGGGATATGTGTATTGCATTTTGGGAACCCCTGCCTTAGTCCTTTCAGTACTTTGAGCATTCCTTTTCCTTTTAACCTCCTGTGAACTTTAACCATTTTTTTTCCAAAGCACCCTTTTTTTACTAATCCAACTTGTTACGTTTCTCTCACCCCCTGCTTTCCCCCTCCCAGCCTTGGCTGTGCAAGTGGTTATGCTAAGAGTGATGGCTGATTAAAGTACAACTTGGATGGATCTTGCTGATAGAATTAACACCACTGAAGATACAAATGTTTTTTGTTCCTGCTTCTCTCCTAGCCTAAGTACCCTTAGGGTACTTTACAGTACTAGTCCTGGATGGAAGCATGATTTTGGAAGGTAAATGTCTGACAAAGATGTGGGGGACTCATTTGTTGGTTTGTTATTGAGGGGTAGAGAAGTGCTTTTCATTAATTACATTCAGGAGGGAAAGAATTGCCAATGAAGCCAACCTTACATGACTTAAGTCATTTAATTATTTCTTTGCCACCTGATTGAATTTAGTTTAGTTTCATTACCAGGCATATTTTGCTGCACTCTAGGAAACCAACAATGTAATCTCATTGTTTTTCCTTTGAGACCACTATAACATTTTTTTTAATTGAAGAGAGGATATAAAGGAAGAACCTTTTAGGGTTCAATGAACCCTGTTAATAATCTATAGGATGGCGCTCAACAAATGTTGTTGAATAGGTTCCTTAATTATAAAGAATTGGTCACTTATTACAGTCAGTCCAAGGCTGTAACACTAAGACTTAGAACTGCATTTCTAATCAAGAGTATTAGAGCTTTGTGTTCCCTTTGCTTGTGATAGGCTGCAATAGCTTTCTGTCCGTAGCTCTCCAGGAATGAATGGCTTGGAAATGGTAGTAATCAATCCTTCAAATATTTTGATAGATCAATAAAAAATACTGTCAGTCCCTGTTGTTTTGTAGTCAAATGTCAGATTATTTACTCAAACAATCATATTCAATATGAAATATTAGCGTATGATTGCACAAATAAGCCCTGTAGGGACAATGCATTTCTTCCTCTCCCTGCTCTTCCCCAGTTATGCAACAGTTATTGATAATTTAATTTTGGGATTTCTCTGTGGATTTTTAGTCAAATACTTTTTTCCATAGTTCTTTATATAATGAATACAAATAAGACACCGTGGTGGGGTAGATAAACTCTGGTGAGATTAGCAAGAAAGGAATGAAATCTGGCATTTATTTACATGCTCTGAGTGTAGGGATTTGCTTTGTGTAGTAGTGTCATTCTGCTTTGTAGAATTAATAAGTAACTTCCCAGTGCCTAATGATGAGCATGGGGCATGGTGGCCAAATGCCTGAGGTGTCTAGCCATGCATATGAAGAGGTGAGGTCCAGACCCTCTCAAGATACATGCCAAAGGCTTCCATCAGTCATCTCAGCTGGTCATTCAGGCTGAGAAGCCAGAGGTGCCTGGATGTGATGCTAGCCACACTGCTTACTTGCTAGCTGCTGGAATGCTGGTGCATGACTGAAGAAGACCGTGTTGTTTGGATTTTTGTGTTTGGCTTTGGCTGGCCCTGATCCCAATAAGAGGCAGGATTCTTTCATGTGAACTTATTCATGTTGCAATGAAGTAAACCCCAAAGGGATGTGAACTCCAATGAGGCATGGAAAATCCAATTGACAGCTGGCAGTCTTTATTACCTGGAGTTAGGAAGAAGCAGTCCCTATTCCATAACTACTCACTATGAGATTTCTCTGAAGCATTTTCTAAACATTAGGGGGTTAAACTGAGAGACTTGTGGGAGAATTAATTGGTCCACATCACAGAGGTATAAAAGCCAGGGTCTGTACCCTCCTTGACAGCAGTGGCAGGGGTGGTGACTAGGGTTGGGTTAGCAGCAATGGCAGCTGCTGTTTGTGCACCCCTTCTAAATGGGAACCTGGGGCTCAATGTTGTACCACTCGTTCTGCCACTACCACATTGGTACACTACAAAGTATTTTGAATCTTTTTCTGAGAGGCCAGGATTTTTTGTAATATCTTTTTTTGGATCAATTGTATAGTTGGGAGACCTATTGGACAGGCTTTGTGGCATCAGGTGACCTTCCTTTTTCTGAAGCATCTGGCACTGCCCTTTGTAAGAGATGATGTATCTGGCTAGTTGGACCAAAGTTATTCTGGCTCATTCTGATGACTTCTGTGTCCTATAGTTGCCATTGCTTATTTTTATGGAATATGTTACCTCGATTTCTAGTACAAGTTTTTATTTCCAACAGCCAAACCCCATACACACATCATGGTTGATGTTTTTATTATTATGGTTATTTATATTGCTCCAGTTTAACACAAATTGATCAAATACTATATCATCATTTAGATTTGTGTTTGTATATGACATGCTCCCGAGTTCAACTTCCTGGAACCATTAGGTCTAATTAATGCTAATTACAGCTATATAGCTAGTTGTGTTTTAAACTTTTATTGCCTTAAAAGCAACTTGAAATGTATAGCCCTAGATTGAAGGTCTTGCTTGTTTAAGTTGGGCAAAATTATGGGGCAGTCTGTCTCTGAGGGGCCAGACCATTCCATCCCTGCTTAGGCAAAGCAATCCTTAATGTTAAGAGGAGTTAAACTAAAGAAAAGGTGGTAGGGCAAGCCCTTACTTAGAAAACAGATGACACATCTACACAAGACATTTATTGCAGAGCTACCTAATTAGCTCTGCACTAAAGTCTCTGCATCTACATGTGCAGCCCTTTTAGGTCGCAGTAAACAAATAAATCATGCCATAGTTAGTACTTGTAAATACAAGAACTGTCCTGAGGTGGCATTATTTACTGCACAGCAACATATGTGTAGGCACTGATGAGGCTGGCTATGGCATGAGGATACTTCACTGTGGGGGCTGCCTGCTGGCTATCTCTGTGCTGAACCACCCTCATGCCCCAGCCAGCTCCTCTGCAGCACATTGAGCCAGGCTGACTTCCTGCATTTTGCTACCTTTCTCCCACCCCCATTTCATTACCCACCTTCATCCCATAAACCCTTCTCCTCCCAGCTTCATGTTCCTTTCTCCATCCAACCCATCTCTCCAACATCCCCACCTACAGCCTGGATAGAAGCCTGTCCTGGTTCACCAGCCTTGTAGTGGCAACTCTGGTAGCCAGGTTCAAAGGAAGACTAGAAAATTCAGAGCTGTTAGACAGAACTATTGGGAATGATTCCTCTGGCATCCCTAAAGCAATGGCAGTGGATGCCAAGGAAGTTCATGAATAGGGGATAGATAACACTAGATGCACCTAGTTTAATGTTCTCTCTTTAAAGCTTCTACTCCTGGCCCTGCTGGAGATGTGATACTGGGCTAGATGGACCATTGATCTGACCCATTGTGACACTTACTTTGTTCTTATGCTTCTTCAGTGAACTCTGCATCAGTTGGTCCCTACATGTGCATCACGACCTATTGACTTCTTAAACTTGAGTATGTTAAAATGTATTTTAGCATGGCTTTCTCTTTTCAAGAATAATGTAATCTGTCTAGGACTACTTTCTAGCATTTAGCTAGTGATGATGTAGTTCTTTCCATTAAAAATGTGTTAATTGCATTAAGTGAGAGTTCCATTTTACAGTTTTAATAGGCATGCTGCATTTATTCGAAAAGTAATTTGAGGTTAAAAAACCTACACAAAAGACTTTGTGGGGTTGGTGGAGGAGTGTGAATTGTTCAAAACTATGCTATTGATCTGACAAGTTTGAAGCAGCCTACCTCGTCATGTAATCTTAAAGCATGCTCATCTATTTCTTGCTTCCTCCCCCTTTTCTCTCCTGTTATACTAATTGAATTATTATCTCTTGTTAGGGCAATTTGTTTTCCATTGAATTTAAATAGCTGTCACTGGGCTGTACAAATTAACATTCAACTACAAGGTCTCAAACATCTGGGTGGTGGATAGGTTGTTTTTTTCCTTTTTTTCCCTTTTCTCCCTCTAGGCACTATTCATAAATATTTAACAAATAAAATAATTAAAGAATAATATGACTTACCAGCTGTGGCACCCTCACATAGCATCGTGTTTTCCAGTCTGAGTACCTAATTTCTTTATACCCACTGTGCAGTCCAATCCTTGTTCTTTCAGTACTTGCCTAAAAGGTATGTCCACCAGAAGCTGCATATAATCAGGCAACAAACAATTTAAAAAATAAATAATCCAAGGTAATTTTATGTTATCTTCTGATTAATTACTGTTGGGGTTGTGGCAGGAGAGTAAAAGAGGGTACAAGGAATGGGGGTCTTGAAGTTAAGTTCTATACATAACTTGCAGGAGGGGTGGAAATGTCTTCAGTAATGTTTCATATGTTGTTTGAAATCCAGTTCTTGAGAGAGGAACTAAAATTACCTTCTATGTCAAATGAAGCATTTTACTTTCTATTTCTTGACGATTACTTGTTGCATGCAAATCATGTTTCTGAGGGAGGTCGGTACACCTAATAACTTTTGTTTAGAGATTATTTGCAGGATGTTTATGAAACTAAAATCTTCCTTTTCCTTTTCTTTTTTAGAAAAATAATCCTACATTTTCAAGTCAGATAATCTGGTCTGACCTCCTGTATTATGTAGGCCATAGAACTTAATCTAGCTTCCTCTGTACTGACATGGCTAATACGTGAATACATGTAAACTCTCACTTTTCTCATTAAAAGATTTCAGTCTCTTAGAAACAGTGCAATCATTAAGCAGACAAACAGACTCCAGTTTGGTGACCTTTTATACACAGGCAACAGTACTTTATTACCCTCCATTTCAAAACTTATCTGCATGCATCAAAACATCACAAAACTGAAATGTAAATGGAGTCCCTCTTCATTTGCAATCTCCCTCTAGCTCTGGGTTGCTGCTGTACCTGTTAATCAAAAGATGCTGGCAGTGAGCTCATAGACTATTTTAACTTTAACACCTCTTAATATTTCCCAGATTTAGTATGGTCTAAGCATAACATGTAATTTCATAGATTTCATAGACATTAGGGCTGGAAGGGACCTTGGGAGATCATCGACTCCAGACCCCTGCCCAAAGGGCATGAAGCCAGCTGGGGTCATAGGATCCCAGCAAGATAAGCATCCAATTTACTCTTGATGGTGTTCAATGTAGGTGCTTGAACCACCTCCGCTGGCAAACTGTTCCAGACCTTGGGGGTTCAGACAGTAAAGAAATTCTTCCTTATGTCCAGCCTGAAACCATCTTGCAGGAGTTTCTGACCGTTCGACCTCGTCATCCCTTGGGGCGCTCTGGTGAACAGACGTTCCCCCAGATCCTGGTGGTCACCCCTGATAAACTTATAGGTGGCCATCAGATCACCCCTGAGCCTGCGCTTTTCCAGGCTAAAGAGTCCCATGGCTCTCAGCCTGTCATCGTAAGATCTGTTTTCCTGACCTCTGATCATGCGCGTGGCTCTCCTCTGGACTCTCTCAAGCTTCTCCACATCCTTTTTGAATTGTGGAGCCCAAAACTGGACGCAGTACTCCAGCTGCGGCCTCACCAAGGCCGAGTACAAGGGGAGAATGACGTCCCGGGATTTGCTCGAGAAGCATCTATGGATGCACGCCAGCATTTTGGTCGCTTTACTAGCCGCAGCATCGCATTGGAGGCTCATGTTCATCTTGTGGTCAATGATGACCCCCAAGTCTCTTTCTTCTGTAGTGCTAACCAACGTAGCACTGCCGAGCCTATAAGGGTGCTGCAGGTTTTTCCTCCCAAGGTGGAGAACCTTGCATTTTTCGGTGTTAAACACCATGAGGTTCTCGTCTGCCCATTTGCTGAGCTTGTCCAGATCAGCCTGGATCACTCGCCTATCTTCTGGCGTGGATGCTTTGCCCCAAAGTTTGGTGTCATCGGCGAACTTGGCCAGTCCACTCCGAACTCCAATGTCTACATCGTTAATGAAGATGTTGAACAGTATGGGTCCCAGGACAGAGCCTTGAGGGACCCCACTGGTCACAGGGCACCATGATGAGTGACTTCCATCAATCACAACCCTCTGGGTCCAACCACGAAGCCAATTTCCCAGCCAGTGGATCGTGGTGGATCCAAGGCCACAACTGGGCAGTTTGGCCAAGAGGTGATCATGGGATACCAGATCAAAAGCTTTTTTGAAGTCAAGATATATGACATCAATCTCTTCTCCCTCGTCCAGGTGATAGGTCACCTGGTCATAGAAGGAAATGAGATTGGTCAAACAAGACCTACCCGCAACAAACCCGTGCTGGCTGTCCCTTAGAATGTTAGCCTGGGCCAGTCCCTCAAGGATGGCCTCCTTAATAAACTTTTCTAAGATCTTCCCCAGGATACAAGTCAGGCTAATGGGCCTGTAGTTAGCCGGATCCACTCTCCTCCCTTTTTTGAAGATCGGCACCACATTGGCCTTCTTCCAGTCTTCTGGCACTACACCAGAGTGCCAGGAGTTTTCAAAGATCCATGCCAGGGGCTGGGCTATGACGCTCGCCAGCTCCTTGAGTACCCTGGGGTGCAGGTTGTCAGGGCCAGCTGACTTGAAGGTATCCAGCTTCTCAAGGTGTTCCTTCACGAGGTCAGCATTGATGGAGGGTAGGGGATCCCCCTCACCCAGATTTCCCTGTCCCATAGCAGGCATGGGCATCCCGTGTGACTGATGAAAGACTGACACAAAGTACCTATTTAATAGGTTGGCTTTTTCCTGGGCGTCAGTTGTCAGTTGCCCCATCTGGTTTAGCAGGGGTCCAACATTGCCCTTGCTTTTCCTCCGGCTCCCCACATATCTGAAAAAGGACTTTTTGTTGTCCTTGATGCCTGAAGCTAGTTGGAGTTCAGTTGCAGCCTTGGCTTTCCTGGTTTACTCCCTGCAGGACCGGACCAGCGCGGAGTAATCCTCCTTGGAGGTGAATCCCATCTTCCATCCTTGTAGGCTTTCCTTTTTAGCCACAGTAGGTCCGCTAGGTCTCTGGAGAGCCAGGGGGGCTGCTGTGCCTTCTTGCTGCTTTTCCTCCGTGTTGGAATAGATTTAGCTTGTGCACTGAGGATCGCTTCCTTGAGAAGCAACCACTCTTCTTGAACTCCCATCTCCCTGGGGTCATGGTCCCTGAGGGCCTGACCGACTAGCCTCTTGAGCTTGTCAAAGTCGGCTTTTCTGAAGTCAAGGACTTCTGTGTTGCTGACTGACTTGCCAGCTTTACGGCGGATGGTGAAGGTGATCAGCTCGTGGTCGCTGTCACCCAACTTCCCATCAATCACTAGGTCACCGATTAGGTGGTCCCCCGTAGCCAGTACCAGGTCAAGCAGCGCTTTGCCTCTCGTTGGCCCATAGACTTCTTGAGTCAGGTAGAGGTCATCCACGCACGAGAGAAAGCTTTGCGCCCGCTCAGATTTAGCTGAGTGATCTTCCCAGGAGATGTCCGGGTAATTGAAGTCACCCATGACCACCAAGGTCCTGGAGCAAGCGGCCTCAGTCAGTTCCCGGGCAAACTCCTGGTCAAGCTCGGGACTTTGAGTGGGAGGTCTGTAGTAGACTCCCACCATTGTGTCCCCTGTGCTGAATTCCCCACGAATTTTTACCCAGAGGGTCTCTAGCTGTCCATGCCGGTCGCCAACATCAGCTTGCAGGGACATGTAGCTTTCCTTGACATAGAGAGCTACACCCCCACCCCTTTTGTCAACACGATCCCTCCTATATAGGGTATAGCCCTCTATACCCGTGGTCCAGTCATGGGTGGAGTCCCACCAGGTCTCCATTATCCCAATGACATCATATTTCTTTGCATTGAGCAGGAGGACGAGCTCGTCCTGCTTGTTGCCCAGGCTCCTGGCATTAGTGTACAGGCAGGCAAGTGTGCCCTTGAGGGCTCTTGCCTTGCCCACAGATTGTGCCAGGGCTGGGACGGGGTGGGCTCCCTTAAGTGCCCCCTTAAGTGCCTTGGTCCGCTGGCTTTGCAAGGGCCGTTCAGCGGGCCAGCAGGGGCAGTAGTCCCCCCATCCCCCAGCGGGCTTAGTTTAAAGCCCGGTGGAGCAGGTCAGCCAGTCTGGCTGAGAAGAGCCTCCTCCCCAGGGGAGAGAGGTGGAGGCCATCTCTTCCCAGCAGCTCGCTGCCTCTCTCTCCAAAGAGCGGGCTGTGGTCATGGAAGCCAAAGCCTTCCTGATAACACCAGCGCCGCAGTCTTTGGTTCACCGCGTGGATCCTTCTCTCCCTCCTCAGCCCATAGCCCGAGACTGGGAGGATCAACAAAAACACCATCCTTAACACACATTACTGAGACAAATCTTCTATTGATTAATATAATTAATGTATCAATTAGATGGACCCTTTGGCTGATGATAGTTCTAAATACTATAGGCATGCCCTACATAGCCTGAAGGCTGGGAGCTTTACAGTTACTAGCTGGGAGTCCCTTCTGCAAGTATGCAAGAAGCAGCATCTGACTGACACTTTAGTTCCTTATTTATAATCCTTTTAACAATATGGCATGGGTAAAGGTTCAAATTAATGGGTTGTAACAGAAACTTCATTTTCTCTTTTCACAAATCATCATGTATCATTAAGCTGCTTTTGCTTTTTAAGAACCCTGATATTTTTGATGTATTGCATTGTTAAGCTGAAATGCAGGAATGGTACCCAAGTGTGGGATTTCAGATGTTCAATTTCCAAAAGTTCCACAGCAGTGGCCACCATTTTCAGATACCAAGTGATGGCCACTGGATTGTGGCTTCTGAAGCACTGCAGGATTAGCTTGGTCATGGGTATTGTTCTCTAGTCCTGCATCATGAAGGGAAACATTTCCATTTTTAATTCAGGAAACAAAACTGGCCTTTTTGGGGCAACTTGATGCCATACTTGCAGCATTGGTCATGCTAAACTATGCCATTTGCAGAGGGAGAGCTTATTTTTCCTTCTCTTTAATGTGAGAGCCCTTTGGAAGGGATTTTTCTGCTACTGGGAAATGTTGTATCCCCCCCTCCCCTCCTCTTTCCCAGGAAATTTCCACATGGTTTGGAATACCTTTGCTCTGGAATGGAATTGAAGTCAAATGACTTTCTTTTGCTTGGCAGCTTCATGAAAATGCTCCATTATCTTTAGAGGCCCATTTAACCACATAGATCAAATTATTCAATTTCCGAGGCAAATAAGCCACAACCTTGATTCTACCCTTTGAGATTTTGGGTCCTCATTCTGCTAGGTAAGCAGAACATGGGAAACAGAAAAACCCACGCTCATAGGAGGAAGCTTACATGGCTAGTGCCTGGTCATTTATATTTTCCTTTAAGCATTACAAGCTTGAGTTGCTTTTTCCCAGATACAGTTTTTCAGGCAAGAAACATTTCATTCTGCTCTCAGTTGATTTCAGGATAAAGATGTGTATGATCAGTCTTTTTTCTTCTTCTTTTGGGAAGGCATAGTTTGTTTGTTTGTTTTTAACTTCAGCAGAAATTTTGCATATTCTTTTGGTGTCAAGGTAATCCTAGTTTGAAAAGGTTTCTTACTAAACTGTTTTGTTTTACTCACAGTCCTCTCCCCCTCCATTTTCCTTTTTATACTGACTATTTCTCTATCTGCTTACTATCTTAGTGTGCGTCTCCTGTGGTTGGACATTTCCTCTGACTTCTGCCCCAAAAGCTGAATCCATTACTGGTGAAAAGAAAATAAATAGGTTTTTTTGCCTGTAATTCTGTTTTCTTCTATTATTGAGATGCTGAGCTGGGGGTGATATGAGCATGATCCCAACTGCATTGAGATCAGTTGACTTTAGATCATGTTTAATAGATTTGCTTTAGCATGGGCCTTGGATACTATATTGTCTTACTTCAGATCAGGACAAAAGCGAATATCAAAATAGAACTTTCTCAAAACTAGCCTGTGGAGCACCCTTGTTAATTGCTCTAACCTCCCTAGCATTAAACAAGCCTGATCTGGATGTAATATATTAATAATGCTTTATTTGGATTTGTGTTTGGGACCTTAGTGAATATTTTATAGTTAGCAGTTATATCTAACGCCAGCTACTACATTTTGTTGGGTCCTTACTAGGTTTCAAAACTGATGCTATTGCTCAATTCATGGCTAGAGCCATTTCATTTAATGATAAAGATGTTATGGTCCAGAACCTCAGCTGGCCTAATTCACTGTAGTTAAAAACAGTGGAGCATGGATGCTTTACACCACCTGTGGCTATGGGATTTGGGAGTGAGGGACTAATATTTCTCTCAGCATAAAATCTGATCCATCAGGCAGTTCCATTCTGCCAAGAAAACAACCAAATGCTTGTTTGCTTGCTTTCTTGGTGAGGACCTTTTTTCCTTCAGTTTGATATTTTGCTCCAGGCTATTTGTAGCCAGCTCTGACCATTTTGGTAATGTAATTTTAGAACAGAATAACTTGACTGTATTTGTTCTTAAGAGAATCAGGGTTGATACAGGTTCACACAAAAGACTGCAAAAGTTTCCTTTATGCTTGCCAGATCAGAAATAAGCACTCTGCTAATTATTTCTAAATTTGAGATTCGTGTTGAACTTTCTAATTTTCTTTAAATGCCATGCCGTTAGTTTGACAGCCTTATTGCCAGATTCATAATAGCTTTACTTTGTTCTAAATAAGGCATACTCTACTTTCTTGTTAAAGATTTTTATTAAGAACATATTTCACCTTACAAAAGTTTGTAGCTTTTCAGTAGTTGGTTGATTTTTATAGCCTTTTTTCTTTCAGTGTTTTTATTCTTAAATTTTTCAGTTTTAGTAATAGTTTTTGTCCCAGCATTCTTTCATTGTAACACCTCTAATGTAAGTACTTTTTTGTTACCCAGACATTTCAGTATGTTTGAACTGAGCATGAGATTGACTCAGAAAAGGAGTATAGCCAGACATGTAAGAGCATTTATTCACTGAGTACAGAGGAGTTCATTCTCCATCTATTTGATCTCACTTGACTGCTATCCACATTTTTATTAAATCTACAGGTGTACGATCACTGAGAACTGTGATCCCTCTTTGACCTGAAATTGTTCCTTGCAGCTATGAATGTGGCATGATGAAATCCCTTTTAAAAATGCTGAGCAGAAGAGAGTAGTCTTTGCTAGCTAGATTAGAACTTCTTCAGAATTCACTAAATCCATGATCAGAGCAGCGTGTTTTTTTTTCTTTTAAATGCCCTAGAGCCTGGTGATACTTCTGAATGTGACTATGTTTTTAGTCTTCTAAAAAGGACTCTAGAACTACATTAAAATCCTGTGTCAGCTGTAGTATTGGTATAGTAAGCTCAGGAAACTGAAGAAGTTTAAATGATGTTTCATTTTGAATGTAGAAAGACAAGCACTATGCTTGGAAACCTAAGGGTGTCTTTCTTCCCTTCCCCTGAACATGGGTAACCTCAGTCTGGGATTTCCTAGTTTTGAGGTTTTGGTATTATTTTTAACCACATTATTTTAAAATGCATGCCTTTCTTTTCAATCCAAACTCATGGGGTACATCCAGACAAGCCTGCACATGCCTCTTGCAGCATCTTAAACTCCTTTGAGATGCTGCAAGCAGCACATGCAGGAATGAGAAAATGTTCCCCATACTGCAAATTTAGACCCCAGTGGTCAAAAAAATCCTTGGAGGAAAAAAGCAGGGCAGCTCCCTGAGGCAGCTGGAGGCTGGGTGCTCCACAGAGACACTCTGGTAGAAGCCAGAGCATCTCTGTGGTTGGCCCTTACCCTGGTGCTGAAGCACACTACCTACCCGGGCAGGGCAGGCAGCGTGCCAGCCGCAGGGAGCTGGACCCAGGCTCCACTGCAGGTAAGTAAGGGGTGGGGAAGGCTGGAGAAGGGGGGAGAAGACAATGGGGGGGACCTCTGACCCCTCCCAGGCCCCTGAACCCCCCCAATCCCTGCCCCGCTTGGTTCCAATCCCCCCACCAGCCTCCCAAACCCCCCAAACCCCGCCATGGCTGCCCTGCCCAGCCCCATCCTCCCCAGCCCCTGGAGCCCTCCTGATCCCTACTCTGTCTGGCCCCATCCCCCACCTGCCCTCCAAGCCCCCTGATCCCTGCCCTGCTTGGCCCCATCCCCTGCCTGCTCCCTCCAGTCCCTGATTCCTGTGTAGCCCTGTGGGGTCCGGCCAACTCTCAGGATCTAAATATTGTGCTGTTAGACAGGAGGGTGTGACACAATTGCACATATACAAACACACAAATCAATTACATGCATACACACACACTAGCACTCACAATGGCAGCAGGAGAAACAGACTCAGTCCCACTGGGTCTGTCTTCACTGTCCCTTTTTATAGGGGCAGACCATGTGTGACCCTAGTGACAGGAGGCATGCCCAGGCAAGGGTCAGCCGCTCGCGTACTGAACATGTGTGGTCCATGCAGGGATGTGCAGTTTCGGGTGTCTGTAATGGTGGGATACAATGGTAGAGTTGCTGGTTCTTTTGTCTTTCAAATCCTGTGTTCTTGTCTCTGTTCCTGGGTGAGGTCCATGTTTCCTAGATGAATCAATGTGGGGTGATGGCCCAGTCATTACAGGCCATTCAGCAGAGACCTGCTACCATTGTATTTCAATCATTCTCAATCACTCTCATTCATCCGGGAACCAATTTACATGGGTGGGGTACATGACTCATATAGTTGTGACACAGGGGATGCCTGGGGAGAGGACACAAGATGGCGACTTGACATATAAAATGGAAACTTGACATGACTTTGCTTCACTTACAAACACAGGCCTAAACCATACAATATCCATATGAAACAATACAAATCAATACGGAAATGATAATAATACAATATACAACAGTAAGAATCAATAAAAACCTAATAATAATACAGTATAAAACTGTGGATATCCAAAACCAAAAAGTTGCTACGAAAATAAAAATGTTAACGGTTATGCTAAGTCTGAGCTTGCTTATGCTTGTCTATAGGGAATAGAGAAGGAGAGAAAGAAAAGCCAGAAATAATTGGGGAAGGGAAGGGAATGCATATCTATCATATATATATATATATATAGTGTGTGTGTGTGTGTGTGTGTGTAAAAAAGAAAAACTGGGGGTTTTGCTACACCTGCCCCCCCCAGCCGCACCCCCCCCAGCTCCCCAATTGCTGCCCCCCCCAGCATCCTGCCTATTATAAAACACCCCCCCTGCACTCACCAAGAGCTCCAGCTGTGGTCGGGGTCACTGGGCTGCCCCTCCCCCCCCACACAGTGCGGGCCAATGACAGCCCCAGCAGCTCCAGCCCAGGCCCTGTTGCCCCCTGCTACCCTTCTCTGCATGGGGGGGCTCTGCCAGGAGGCCCCAGAACCCCCACAGACCCTACTCCTGCTGTGAGTAGAGGTGCTTTTTTATTTTTATTTTTTTTAAGTGCCGGAGTCTGAGGAGGTGGGGGGCAGCCATGGGGGGCTGGGAGAGCAAGTGGGGGTGGGGTATGTAGGCCTTGCAGGAGAGTGGTAGCCCTTGCAGGGGCCATTTGGCCCCTGTTGGGAGGGCTGTGGCCCCTGTGGGGGACAGCAAAACATATAGGTATTTAGAGTTCACTTTATTATGATGATAGAGATACTGGTAGGCTTCCAAATTGCTTTAACACTGTAAATATATTAATAAAACATTGCCCAACTGATAGCTGTCTTTCTCTCTCTCTCTCTCGCTCTCTCTCTCTTTTTAATGGTCTTTTGTTTTAATTGTGGAGGCACATGGATTTTGCGGTATTTTACAGAGTGACTTTGGGATTTTTTATCAGGGATTTTTCATTTTTCAGCTAGGGAACACTGGAATTCCTGCTAGGGAGGCCAGTGGCAGGACCCTGCCTGCCAACTGGGGCCAGGAGGACATGCTTTGACAGTTCCACATCTTCCAGGCGATAGCTGCCCAAATGGTTGGGCAGGGGGCACATATGGCAGTAGTGCCACACAAAGTCCAGCTTTGCAGCCACAGCCCACTGGCAGTTGGTTCAAATGGTCAGATGCCTCTATTGGCTGTGCAGTCCCCATCTGGGTCTGGCAGGTGCACAGCAGGTCACAGCCAGGCCACAGCCCCCACTGCCAGACTGCTGCATTGGGTAGAGGGTGCAGGGAACTCTCACGGCTGATTCAGCAGTTCAGCTGGCACAAGGGGTAGTATCCCCAGGTACTGATTGGTTGGGCCTGAGAAGTTCCTGAGCGCAAGTAGCCCTGAGCTACTTGCCAAGGCAGTTTTTTGTACTGATGGGTCCAGGACAGGGCAGCTTTTTATACTGGGGGAAAACACAGGTGCTGGCCCTGGGCTCTAGCTCGCCCTGGTTGCAGATCCAGGAGAAGCCAGGCAGGGTTATTTTGCCCCAAGTGGCACAATTTGCCCCACACCAAAGTGCACGTCTGGGCATGTGCGCTGAGGCAAAAAGCCCTGGCTCAAATTTGCACCACTTCTATTTGAGCTGCTGCAAGTGCACATGCTTGCATGTGTGGATGCGCCTATGGTGTATAAAGTTGTATAGCACCTATCCTGGGTTATCAGCAGAGTTTGAACCCTATCAACACTTGTAAAAAACTGATTGCTGGTGGGCTTCAGTTAACTTCACAAAGGGTAGATCCTATGACATAACTGAAAAGCGAAGTGATGTTAATGACCCAAAAGCAGAATTTGAGTGAGGGAAAGAGAGTGAGTTGACCATTTTTAAGGGTATCTGAGGCAACAAACTAACATAGTGCATGGGCCTACAGCTGCACTTGATAAATTCCCAGTACAGTTATAATAGAAAGTATGTAGGAATTGCATGCTGGATTTTAAACTACTGTACCAGTATGGATGCTTACATGCATAACTAAGTTAGTGTCAAAGTGAAACTCCAATATCACACAACTGCTCCCAAGAAGCTGTGAAAACTTCACACACTTTTTGAGCAGAGGCATAGTGGTAAGGGCACTTGAACAGAGAATGAGCGATCCTAAATTCTCTTCTGTCAAAGGGAGTTTCAAACTATATCTCCCACTTCCCAGTGAAGGGCTCTGGCCACCAGGCCAGGCTGGTTAGGGCCAAAAGCATTACACAATAAGAAGGACTGTTGAAGCTGGGCTACTGGCTACCAAGAAGGAAAGGCTCATGAAACTAGACGGAGAGTATGCAAGATGGAGTGCTGTATGTCTCTGGAGTGGTTTAGATTTGTGCTCCTGAGATGAGACCTACAATTTTTAGGCTAGCTGTGGGAATCCTTTAGCTTGGGGTGTCAAACATATGGGTTGTGGACTGGATCAAGGCTGTTGAACTGTCCCATCCAGTCTGTGGAGCTTCTGAAAGATCAGGGAGTTGGGGGAAGGGGCTAGTGTGGGGCAGGGCCTGCTGCAGAATTGGGGGCTTGAAATTGGACCATGACCATTGGTGGCAGGTAGGCAAAAGAAGGCAGTGCTGATGCAGCCCAGCTTGCCACACAGCCACTTGAGCCTGCTGCCGTTTGGCCCAGTGCTATTCACAAATGTCTTCTTGGCCAGTGGCTGCTGGCCCTCCTGCCACTTCTGCTTGTGTTGCTGCAGCCATGGCTGGCAACTACCTGGCCTGCTGTCATTTGGACCACAGCCACTTGCCCTGCTACTGATGCCTCCTCTTCTGGGCCTGCCACCTTATCCATGACGAGGTTTGTGGTTAAGATCTGGCTCTGGAAATGGGGTTAGTTCAGCACTCCTGGTTTGGATGTTAAGCTAGATTTTTGGGCCATGACTTCTCAGTTTCGTTATTTAGTATGCAAAATGGGGCTAAAAATGCTTGACCTTTCTTTCTATACCTCTTGGAAATCTATACACATAGAAGATCGAAATAATTGTATTAATGCAACTTATAGCAACATATTATTACTTTTTAATGTAGATAAATATTCAGGAACTTGAAGGAATATGGAAAAAGTCACTTTTCAGTTTACTTGTACTTATCCAGTTAGAAGTGGGTTAAAAACTTTCATACCAATAGAGAAGAATAATAAATCTCCTATCTGGAATTAAATTGATGGAAACTGCATCCATTAATTGGATAGAGTGGTAATTGAATTTTATTAAGACAGTTTGAGGATAGCGCACATGCATACATACATATTAGATATCCTTCTACGTAAGCTGTATAGCCAGCCAAACAAGAAATTAAAAAATGCAGGATTAATTCACCTTTGTATGTGCATTTCTGAGGAATACTGTATAAGATACTATTCTAATAAATTACTATTCAGAGGCATATATGTGTCCCAGAGGCAGAGTGAGAAAATCCTCGAAACAGATGACAAATAATGATAAACACATGTATTGGAGTAAAGAGAAGTTATCCTGGAATGTAAACTTAAAAGACAGGATGGACCATTGCTGTGATGGAATTAGGGTAAATATCCAAGAGTGAGGTGAAAAATGCTGTCTACAAGGCCCCCCGTATTCCTGCAAATGCTTACACTTCTGTCTCCCCTTTTCATAGACTCTTTGGCTTAACTGTGGTTTCCCCCTTAGGTTCACCCTACTTTTTCAAGGGAAGTCTTGATACCACTGAGATTAGTAGCTAAATTCCTTTTTGTGAAAGACCCAAGGATTTATGTAGCTTGATAACTTGTGATTGAAGCAGGGTCTGTCTTTGAGAGAGACATCCTATCTTGAAATAAAGGCTTCAAAAGAACTCTACTGAGTTCTTTGGTAAATTGCTCCTATGATTAATTACTTTCTCGATTTAAAAACTGCTCATTTCCTTTCATTTTGAATAATTGATCTAATATGGTATTTCAGTCTGTACATTTCAGAAACCTTACTGCAGTATCTGAGGGTGGTTTTAGATTCTGTTGGACAGGCTGATGCCCAGGAGGTTTCAAGATTTACTCATTCAAAAGTTTTCTAGGAAATATAAATGTTGTAGCTCCTAATGTTTCTTCTGTCCTTATTCTGTTAAAGGATTTTTTTAAACATTACTTGGCTATTTCAGACCTTTAGTTTGTTTCTTTTTGCTTGAGATTCTTCATCCAAAATTATTTTTATTCTTTAATCATACTATTCTCAAAGGAAGGGATGTGTTCCTTTGCTTCCTTTAGTCCTTCGGTAACATTTTAGCTTCATGTTCAGGATATTTATTTGACCTTTCATATTTCCTACATCTAATGACATTTGTTTCATTAGCTTTTGTAAAGATGAGTGACCTTTTAACTCTTAAAAAATCAAAATCCATCTGCCTTTCTCTTCCGTCTCATCTTTTGCCACGGTGGTAAAACTTTGCTCTTTCTTTTCTTGTCTCTCTCTTAAGGACCCAGGATGAAAATTCTTATCTGCTTGAAATCCTCATTAAATCTGTGGAAATGTTTCTGTTGACATCAGTGGGGTTAGGATTTCACTCAGGGTGACATCGATTTTTAAGGAACAAAAAGTTATGCCAGCACATTGTAACAAGTCTTTGCCTACTCAGATAATTTTTTGTCCACTTTCAGTCTCACATTGTCTTGTATTCCTGTTCGTAAATAAGTGACTTTATTGGATCAGGACAGGTGAGGGGAGTATGGTAAGAGAGGTTGCCATCAGAGCCAAGGAGGAAATGACTTTCTTGCCCTATGAAAAAAAATTGAGGCTTCAAATATTTTTCTTGAATTGGGAGAAAACCAAGACCTTTCCAAATATATAATGGAAAACAGAAGCATAGTAGTTCAGCTCTGCACCCGGGACAGTGCCAGCTCCTGCTATCCCAATTGCTCCTGTGGCACTGGCTACTTTTGTGCCCTCCTCACAAAAGCAGTGCTTGGGGCAGCTGCCTCAATTTTTACCCCTCACTTATTCTATTGATGGTAAAAAATGACATTCACCAGAATAGCATAGTACTTATAGTGCTCACCTAAGATGTGGGAAAGTTCAAGTACCTGGTGTAAATCAAGCTGAGTAAATCAGGGATTTGGATCTTGGTCTCCCACTTTATAGGTGATGGTGGCCTCACTCACTTGGCTACTCTAGCAGAGGTCTTACTCATTTTGCACATTTCCAGAAAAGGTTTCAATGTTGTCAAATGGATAATTTTCCAAAGAAAAATTCCCTGTTGGCTTTTTCTGTCATCTTCATGGTAACTTAATACTTTTTGTTGTGGCTGCTTGATTTTTTTCAGCTCGTTTGAGGAATATCCTACTTTATTCATAGTAAATGCACAGAAGAGATAGTGCTGGTGTTTGCCACTTGCACACTACATTTGGGGCTTTGAAAAATTAGCATATGTATCTTCTCCTGCCTTCACGTGAGACATTGCCAATTACATTGTGGAAAAGTGGAATTTTCAGGGGGGAAAAAGGAGACTATTCAAATGGTTTTACTTAACCACACTGAAGTGACTTACTCAAACTGTTTACTTGATTCCTTCTGGAAAGCTGTGCACTTGAACAGCAGCGAGAACTACTTAAAAATGATCATTCTAAAAACCCCATTTCAGCTGTGTGATGGTCTGCCCATCCTAGAAGGCAGTTTATCTAAATAAAGTTCAATGTTTTAATTTCTTCAGAAAAATGTTCTTTTAAACCCCAAATCTGTAGTCCTTTATCAGATGATGGGATGACTCCAATCAGTTGCAAGATCTCGCTCTTAGATTTCCACAGTTTGAAAATGGATCATAAATGTTATTACTTCGGGTACAATTTTTATAGTTCTTCTTCACCAGTTCTTTTTAAATGTCCTTGTTTTCTACAATGCAGGGAAGGTTTTGAGTGATTCTGAAATTAATATGGGTAAACTACACTCCAATAACATATACATTCCTCTGGTTCTTGTGGGGGATGGACCGAAGTATAGAATAGTTGTGGTGTTTTAATGTCACTGGGATGATATACTGCATTATTCTTATTGGAAGTCTCCATTTTCTTCTCCCCCTCCCAAAGAACCATAAAAATTGCATTTGATTTTTAAGTGGGGTCAACTTATTGGGCCCCAAAAGTCATGACTTTTGTGTTTGTAACATTTTTTATGCATAAAGTAAAAAAAGCAAGTCTGGAATTTATTTTCAGTGTAGTTTTCATATTAGCATTTTAACTGTTATAGTATAATTGCTTAGGTCTTTCCTTGGTCATTTGATTTGCCTGTGGGATTTATTAATGGACATAGCAGTTCCAGGTCTTTATCTGTAGTTATTCACTTATATTTAGGGGGAATGTTTGGGGGGAGGTTTTCTAAAATTGAACCTGAAAATGTGGTGTCCGCTTAGGTTTGGTTGCTTTATAATTGGAACGATACGACCGTTTTTTAGGAGTGAGATTTGATTTTGTCTTGCTTTCAGATTTCCGTGTAAGATTACTCAACACAAAGGGAATCTCCCCCTAACAGTGAGTGTATTATGAGTGTTCTGTAACAGTGATGCCCCTACCTAACACACAGCAGCCGCCCATCAGCTGTGTAAATTCAGCAGTACTCACCTTAGTTCTTTCATTAGCTTTTAAATGGAACCAGAAGTCTTGTCTTGTTACCTTTTCCAAAACTGTCATCCTGTACTTTTTCTTTGGGGCTAAATTGATTAGGGATCCTCTGCGCCTGAAGTGTTCTGAAGTAACCTTGAAAGCCAATGGCAACCAACAGGCCCTGTTGAGCTTGGGGTTTGAGCTACAAAGAGCAGGGAGCACCATCTTAACCATCAGCCTGAGTGAAGAGAACTGTATTATGCTCTATTACTACCAAACTCTGTTTAAAGCCTGAAAATCTGCCATGCTACTCTATCTTTTTTGCAGTTGCCTGTAATTCTATGGCAAAAGACACATTGGAGCTCTTCTCATGTCCCATCACTCCTCATAAAAAAGCATCATGGGCAAAATTAATCCTCCCCCTAGAATAGTTCCACTCATGTCAGCTGTCTTATTTCAGGGATGAATGCAACTTAAAAAATAATAATGTAGTTTTCTATGTTTGTCTCCACCACACCTTTTTTTTTTTTTTTTGCTCATACGAAGACTGTTGGGCTTCAGATTATTAAAAAAAAAAAGAACAAAAAAATAAGACTCCCCCTTTCCCCCTCAAAACACAACTTCTTTTGCTTTTTTGCTGTTCTCAAAAATATACTTACTGCATGTCATAGGAAGGTTGAGAGAAGTACCTTACATAAACCAGAAAACTCGCTGATGACTGAATTAACTTTCTAGGGTAGATTAGCTGTGTAACCTGGCTCTCTGGCTTGTCCCATTAACTTTTTGAGCTGATAAAACAATTCAGTTAGTTCATTTGATCAGTAATTCATTGCATGATGCTGCAGTTGCTGGGGTGCATGTGTGGTGTACAGGTTTCTTTTTGGTCAAATCAGATCTGTTCCCAGATTTTTCTGTCCTTGTTAATCACAAGACAGTACACAGTCCATAATTCATGTTAGTTTATCCTGGTGGGAAACACATGTACTTGTTATCCCTTTTCCTTCCCAAAAGCAAATGCTAATGTGGCACACAGTATCCTATTAAAAGTGTTAAAGATTTAAAATGGAGACTATTAGCAGATGGTCTTAAATACTTTATTTTTGTATTCAGTGTAAGGTTGTTTTCAAGACTGTATTGTTATCTGAAGTATTAGAAAAACTTGATTGTAATAAAAAGAGAGAGAGAATGATGGAGCCAGACCCAGCAAAAGTGTATTGAAAAATGCATCTAGACCTTGCAGTGTTTCATCTGCACTATAGTTGTTGCTTTGTTTCAGATCTCTACAGACCAGCATATGTCATTATGGCATCCCTGGTTTTGTTTCTCCCCTAAAGATAACATGTAGCAGTCCTATATGCCTGTTTTATTTGAAAAGCAATACTAGCACAATCTGTGAGGCATAAACACACACACACTCCTTGCTACTTCATTGACTAAAATAACCTTGGTTTTATTTTTCCAGGGTTACAAGCAGTGTGACAATTAGATGATTATATGTTCTGTCGGGTAATTTGTCCTATCAGTGAGTTGTGTGTGCTATTTTAACCCTTTTTCTCCTCCATTTCTTTTCTGTGAATTCAAAATAGTTCTACTAAAGAGTGGATGGGATGATAAGGGGGCCCTTCGGTATGTCCACTATGGTATCATAGCCATGCCAGCCATTGATCCAATGTATGTGGAATTAACTAAATTAGCTCTATCATTTATTGCTCTATTCCCGCCCACAAGAGTAACTAGTTTCAGACCTGCTGCCCTCACTGTTGCTGACCATTGGGATCACAATAATATGAGGATTTGTTCTTCTTTTTCTAGGAAGATAATGGTGTATGTACGGGGAAACCTTTCCCAGGTTTCTTTGGCATGATCATGAGCAACTTTGCTCAGCACTCCATCAGACTTTCCATTGTTATCTTTGGCTTTTCTGTAATACCTTGCTGAACAATATTCATCTGATTATTAGGCTCCCAGGCCATATCATAGCTCTTATCTTCAGGGTGGGTGGAGGAATGGGATTTCTGTTTAGACTTATGTCCTGAGAGTATTCATGAAGGTCAAAGTAGCAAGGGTCCTACAATCCTCCTCTTATGTGACTAACTTATTTAGAGGCCTATGGAAAAATGTCTTGTATTCAAAAGCTTGTCTAACTTTATCTCAGCTACATAGTTGGTCCAATAAAAGCTATCACCCTAAGAAATTCTTGCCACTTGCATAATTTCTGGACCTTCATGGTCTATAACATTGCTCTTACAGTATCATACCTTATTTAGATACAGTTTCTAAACCAACCATCTAATGTTATGGGAGACTTGAGCTTTGTTCAGTGTACTAGACTACATAGTGGATGGGGGGAAAAGGAAAACCTTCATTCCCTCTCCCTAACGCTGAAGGTAAACACATGTCACTTCTAGATATGAGCTAGTTACAGTGATAGAAGTTATAATATAGAGATGCTCCCCCATAGGAGACTGAGGGAGTTGAGAATCGGGAGATGGTTCTTTAGTCAGGTAACAGTGAGCTAGTTTAGTTCCCCACACACCCTCCCGCCCCCCAGCTTGGCAATATAAAGCTGTGTCTATGGCTGAATTGTCAGATCTCTCTAAATCTCCCCAAATCAAATTGGAGGCTTCCGATTTGATTTGGAGAGATTAATGCATCTCCTGATTCAATTCGGATTCAAAGATTCAGCCACCGAATCAGGCCAAATCTCCTTCAGATTGAATCAGCAACCAAAGCTTCACACAGCTCTAGGAATTATCCACTAGTATAATACACCTTACAGAGTAAAATCATTCATTGGCAAGGAGCATGCTAATGGAGAGAAAGCAAACAAGTAGATGGTAGTAAGTGTAGAAGACAACATATTTGCAAATGTGCTGCATCTGGAAAGCTGTTTTAACTGTAACAAGAGGAACCTTTTTTCCAGGTCCCAAGCACCAAAACTTCAAGTGCATACAGTGGAGGGCATACCAGAAGAACGTTATATAGATATGGTTGTATCAAGCAAAATCAATGAGAGGGACTAGATTTGCCAGTAGAAATGCAAGGAACAATGGTTTCGTTTTAATTGAACACAGGAGCTCAGAACATGAACATAGAAAGTGAAAAATGAAAACAAAAATGAGTTAAACATCAAAATAACTGGCTGTTCAAGAACAAGTATACCAGTGAAAGAAAAATGCATCCAGTATAAAAATAGAGTATACAAACTCCCATTTATTGTGGTATATAGGGAGGTGACACCAATTCGGGGTCTGGCAGCTTGAGAGAAACTGAATCTAGTTAACCATGTGCTTGCAGTTTGAGAAGGCAGGACATTCATGTCTCCTGGGGTGCTTGTACATGTGACGATGTGGCCATGTACGTGTGATGAAAAGTGACGAGAAATTGCCATTAGTCTAAAATAATGGCGTCGCCATATATATGATTTTTTTTTGTGTCAGTTTTTTTGAGCATGACATCTTAGACCACCTCTGAAGTATTTTAATTTGGTTGTGGCAAATTGTCCCATTGTGGAGAAGAAAGCTGTCATGTGTACACATCATACAGCTCCTGTCGCTTCCCCGTGCTACCCTGGGAACAGGCAGCTTGCCCCTGGGGCAGTGCAGGAAGGTGGCCGGAGGGTGGCTGGATGTGCTGGCTGCTGGATCCTCACAATTAATCCTCACAACTAAAAACCTACCAATTAAAAACCCACCATTTTCAATTTAGGGGAACTAAACCCTCCTCACGTGTACAAGCACCTCTGGTGTTCCTTTTGGTTATCA
Source organism: Crocodylus siamensis (assembly GCF_052110815.1). Lineage (NCBI taxonomy): Eukaryota > Metazoa > Chordata > Crocodylia > Crocodylidae > Crocodylus > Crocodylus siamensis. The sequence continues at coordinate 130,480,092 of NC_143395.1, read as the reverse complement.
CAGTCTAAAGCTGAACAGTCTTCTTAGGAGGAAACCAATTGTTCCAGAACACAGGAAGTAACTAAGTCCTGAATGGGAAGAAATGTATCAATGGACACAAATGCAAATACTCTCATGCAGAAAGATGAAATCTGCCTCACTGGTCTGTAGCTAAAGAACTTTGTTCCGTGTGCAAAAGCACAGCTGCCAAAAGTGAAAGTCAATCAGATCTCACGATAAGGGCTTGAATCTATCAAGACTTTGAGGAACTGCTTCTCACTAAAAACAAAACAGAAATTTTACCTGAAACCGTTGCTCTGAAAAGGAAGAGCAGTGTCCGAAAATACTCAGAGAGACTTGTCAAAAAAGCTGTAGACAAGGGGAAATAGGAAAGCAATGACTCATTCTGTAGTGGTGTGCTAATAATCATTCCTCCTTAGATGGATAGTAATCATTTTTTGTTAATTGATTTTTGTAGTTATTAAAAAGGAAGATGTAGTGAAGTTAAAATTTAGAGATGGCCCCTCACAGTAGAATGAAGAATTTGGGAACTGGTAGATGGTCCCTCTGTCAGGAACAATTTTCTCGCTAGTTGAAGAGATAAAGGGTCTGCGGAGGTTGCCTAGTAGTCCTCAGTCAAAGTTTGTTCTTTGGTTTTTCTCATTCATATGATGTTTGTATTTACTGATCCCAATGATTGTTATACTTGTTGGGGTGGGGAGCTCACATATATCCCCTTTTAAAGGATGGAAACTATGATGTGTTGTTCATAAGCTACTATATGTGGCACTGTTTCTTTAAACATTGTAACTTTGTGTGCCTTCTCAACAACTTGTCTGTTTTGGGTCCCTGTTTAGAAAAAAACAGTTAGTCTAAGCTAGTTTAAGCCCCAATATTAGTCCCATTGTTGAACATTTTCTAGCAGATCCCAGACAGCTGAGGAATCCTTGTTTGTAATAAATTCTGGGCCTGGGTTGACCATGCCCTCAGTCAAAATAGCACAAGTAGAGTTGGCTCAGAAAATGTTTGTCAGTTCCAGGGTATTTCACCTGGTTTATATTTCATCTCTCCCCTCAGTCCTAAGAAAGTCTGCTTGCTGGTAAGGGATCACTTGATCCTAACTACTGTTGACCAGTCTAGCTGGCTTCCCTTGTGGACTTGCTGATGCTCCCCAAGGGGCAACAGTCCCTCTGACATCTTATCAATGCTGTTGTCAGCAGCTATCTGTTATACCCTAGATCCAGATGCCCTAAAACTCTCAGCCCCATTTATGAAAGGATGATCCTGCAGAAGCTGAATATTTTGGATAGGGTAGCCTAGCTTATACAGAGATGCAGGCATCTCTGGGGGTAATTCTATGACCCGTGATATACAGGAAAAATCAGCAGGGTTAAGTACAGGCAGTGAAAAGGCCCAAGGAAAAATTGATTCAATCTTTGCAAGTTAGTCTAAGCAGCATACGTTGAACCTGTAAGCAAGTGAACAGACATTCACTTTTAGAAATGCAACCACATGCCTACAGTGGCCCGGGCCAAAAGCTGGGGGGTGCTAGAATATTAGCTGGAGCAGACAGCATGGGGCAAAGCTAGCCCACCCACCCCGCAAAGTGCAGTTTGCGGGGGAGGTGCGAAGCAGGGTTTGCAAGGAAGGTGCAAAGCATGCTGGGATGCTGGGGTACTTGAATCTGATGGCTGTGGTGTTCACTTCTGGCCTAGAAATCGAAAATGAAATTTATAGGGTTGGCCTAATGTTAAGCTACTTTCCTAAAGGGGGTTGGAGAAGGGATCGAGCACTTTCAAACTATTTCTGTTAGTCCTAGCAGATTACACCAACAAGGAAGAGTCTGCTGCTTAATACTGGATTTTTTTGAGATCTGAAAATATTCTGTATATTTTACATATATCTAGGGATAAAGGTAGTTGGGCAGTTTTTTTGGGGGGGTGTTATTTAAAAAATCGAAATGGGATGTATGCAGACATCTGTGTATTCTCCCTTTCTTCCTAATATACAAATTGGAGGCTACTTTACATGTAAAAGTAAAATCTAGAACGTATGTTTATTGGACTATATTCTCAGCAGATGTCAATCTACATAGTTCCAGTGACTTCAGTGGAGCTATGCCAGCTGAAATCTGAGGGAGTGTATTGTATAGGAAAATGTTACAGGAAGGTATATTCATTCACGAAACAAAATTGAATGCCTTTCAATCCGTCTTCACCCTCTGCCCTCTAGAATAAACTGTAGCTAATTATATTGATTCAATTTTTTTTTAAAAATGCACAAACTGTGTATTTACTGTAGGAAACATTATTTGGGTTAAGAATACATTTTCCAGTGCCTCTTTACCATTCTTCCTCATGCCTGCTGTCGGAAATGTATCAGAATACAAAAGAGAGGCTAATTGACAAGTCTGGAGGTTGAAGGTATACTGTGACCTGAAATAAGGACTGTTCTCATAATGAGAGACAGCTGAAAGATTATGTATGTAGATCCACTAAAACAGACTCTCTGGCTCTTTTTCACGAGCCAGCAGATGGTAGCAGAGTCTACAGATCTCTGAGAAGGCAAATATACATTAAATACCATAACTGCCCTCATTCATTTGCCATTCATCTTCACTTGTCAGCCTCTTCATAAGTGCCTTCTGTAGTGTTGACCCTGAAATTGCATCATTTAATCTGTAATCATATATTGCCAACATTTCTCCTTTTTATTGCTTATCAACTGCATTAATTCGGCTGCACTGTGGACCACCAATAGCTTTAGGCAACTCTCTGTAGAAAAGAGATATTCATAAAATGTAACATTCAGAAGAGGAAGAGCTGACATGCCTAAGATAAAGGGAAGAATCTTAAAAAAGGAAAAACGAGTGAGGGGAAAGATAAATGTGGGCACAGATATTTCTGCGCTCTCCCCTTCTCCCCTCCCCCGCCGGCCCATGTGGAACGTATTTTGAATTCTAAATGGCTTGCTAGTATTGATGATATCATTTTAAGTGAAAACAGTGAGCTCAGTCCCTTACACAAGAAGGTAGACAGGCACTGTCGACCTTGCACTGAAGAGTTCATCATCTAAACAGCGATGTGTCACTGGGACACCCAGAGGAAGGCTTGGCCAGAATTCTATGTCAGTCGTAAAAAGTCAGATAGGTGGGAGCATTTCTAATGAAGTAGGATTCCTGAAGAAAATAATGTTGTGGAGGATTTGGAAGAAGAGAACAAGTATTTGTTAGGGCTGTGCAAAGTTTCCAGTGCCGATTCAATTCAGAGGCAATTTGGCCTGATTCGGTGGCTGAATCTCCAAATCCAAATTGAATCAGGGGACCGATTAAAAGGTCCGAGTCAATTCAAAGCTCTCCAAATCGATTGGGAAAAGATTCGGAGAGCTTCAGTGATTTGGGTAGTCCCTGCTCGCTGCAGCAGGGAGCTGGACTGGGACTCTGAGCTGGTAAGTAGGGGGCGGGGGAGGGAAGGCTGGAGTAGGGGGAAGGAGACCACGGGGGGACCCTTGCCCGGCCCCATCCCCTGCCTTCTTCCCCAGCCCCCCTGAGTGTCCCTGACCCCTGACCACTCCCCCAGCACCCGACCCATGGCTGCCCCACCTGCCCCGGCTCTTGGCTCTTTAAAAAAAGCTCGGGCTCACCGGGTGTTGCTGGCAAGGGGGCATCCCTGCTGCCCCCCACTGCCCCATGCTGCATGGGGGGCTCTTCTATGAGCTCCCCAACACCCACCCAGTCTCCCAACCCCACCATGGCTGCCCCGCCTGCCCCAGCTCCCAGCCCTTTAAGAACCCCCCTCCAAACCCCTCAGGAATCATCAGCTCCTATAGCGGCCTCAGGGATTTGGGGGGCTCATGCAGAGCCCTCCACACAGCATGGGGCAGTGGGGAGCAGCAGGGATTGCCCCCCCCACTGGACAGCAGTGGTTGAGTCAGGGCTTTTTTTTTGTTTGTTTTTTTTAAAGGGCTCGAGCTGGGGAGACAGGGCAGCCATGGGGGGGGCGGGATAGTGGGTGGGGGGCCAGGGGCCAGTGAGAGGCAGCAGGCATTGCCCCCCGCCCCCCCTGCACCTGGCAGCAGCTGGTGAGTGGAGGCTTTTTTATTTTCAAAGAGCCGGGAGCTGTGCCAGGGCTGGGAAAGCAGGCGGGGGATGGGGCCTGTGTGATTTGGAGATTCGGCTGATTTGGCAGCAGCCAAATCTCCGAATCAGATTTGGCCAAATTGATACAGGACAGTGATTCGAATCACCAAATCAAATCACTGTCCCCCAAATCAGCCGAATCCAAATCCGAAGCAAATGCTAGCTGCTTTGCACAGGCCTAGTAGCTGGTGCATGAAGGGAAGAAGGACATCCTAGGTAAATTTGGCTCCCTCATCTAGGGGAGTATTTTGCCCATTTTTCTTGTAGACATACCCTTGTCCTAACAACACGTGCTGGGACTGAGCCAAAAGTGATAGCAAAACATTGCCAAATGCTGCAACAAATTGAAAGTAGTATCACAACCTGAGTCATATGCATAGGCCTATCTGCGGTATCAAAGAAAAATATGTTTTCACTAATTTGTATGATGAAGAACTGAAGGATCAAAGTATCCAAATTGCCAAGAGGATTAAATAAAGCTCAGCTATTTGCTACCTCAGTCCATTTCCTATGGAGGGATTGGCAATGGGATAGTGAAGCATTATGAGAACTGTATGTATGCTGCAAAATTGTCAGGAGATGTGTGCCTGTTGGATAAGGGTAGAAGTGCTCTATTTACCAAAATAGCTCAGAATGTCACTATTGTGGTGACAAAATAAATACAATACAGTATAAATATTGTGGTTTGTTTTTTTGTTTTGTTTTGGGTTTTTTTAACCAACTGTATAAATCTCTTCTGTACCAAGATCCAGAAAATCGTCTCAGTGCTGTCATAACCATCTCAGACCCTAGATGGTACTATGTAATCACTGTTTGTGTCCTACTTTTTATAATGGGCTCTTACTGTTTTTCCCCAGCCTCTGCAAAAAGTAGGGAAAGCAGAGCAGCAAAATAAAGTCAGCAAGAAATCTACCAAATAAAAAGGTCATAGAATTTTGTTTCAGACTCCATATTTAGATTAGCTTTCATTTTTATATAATAGACTACATGTTCTAATAGTCCTTAACATATTCAGCATTAGCATTAATGAATTGTGCTTCACCAAGACAGGGTTTCCCTGAAATTTTACTGGCAAGAAAAAATTGCAGGATTCCCTAAGAAAAAAAGTAAATTTCCTGCATTGCAATTCTCATTTGTTTCTTGTCTTGATCCAAGTGTGCCTTGTACATACACACATGCACAAGGGTTTGTACTGAATGTTAAACATATATTTAGCCCTTATAACCTGGAAGAACTCTCCATACGTGCACTTTAATATAGTTACAAGGGAAAATATGAATGATTTTTTTTTAATGTAGGAAGGGAGAGAGAGAGAAACGTGTGCACATAGACATTGGTTATTTACACAAGATTTTACATGACTATTTACGAGTGAATTTGTGATGAAAAAAGATATTTGCCTTGAGATCATATGGGACACACATTTTTATATGAGCTGGGAGAGGGAATCTTTAACCCCTTGCGTCATCCTATTTTTAAGGGCAATCTCCCTATGTTCAGGGTAATAGCGTTATAAACTGGTATTTTCTACACAGGCATAATAAATATATCTTCAAGACATAGCAGATGCTATGATGTGGATCTGTAAAGTAGTTAAAGAGGAACCCCCCTCCAGAGACTTTCTAATACATCCTTCCACACGCTTTAATTCAGAATTAAGATTGCTCAAGTGAAATCCCTGTTAACACAATAGCATTAGAATACATGAAAACCTTCGGTTAAGACGATATGTGTATCCAGTCTAATCACACCACTGACATGCCTTGCTACCCAAATATCCTAACACTTAAACTCACATGCTCTGTACTTTTAAACAAGCTTTTCTTCACCCCCAACATGCAACCACCTATGCACATGCAATTTCTGACAATCACAGTCAAAGCTACAACCTGAACTCTGCCCCTTCAAGATAAAAATAGTGCAGTGAAGGAAAATCTGGGATTGGAGTGAGTATTCTTTTTTAAGTTGTTTTTGCTTTTTCCCAGGAATTTATATTTTGAGAGCCTACATGATTTAAGGGAAGAGAAGTTTGTACAGGAGGTGGGGAGCCAACATTGTGACTACTGGTGATTTTGCTAATTATTTTATTGAAAGTCAATGCATTAGAGTAACCTTCATTGTAAGTCAGCAAAGCTTTTTGTGAACATGGCATTTTGTCCTGTGTTTTGTTTTTTAATCTAACAATTTGTAATAAATGAAGTCTTTTCTTCACTGTATGGTTCCACCCAATCCTGTTGGCCACCATCTGCACAAGTATGTGCTTCTACTGTTCTAGCATACTATAGGTTAGTACAATGGGGCCCAACATTTTTTGTCTGGCGTTCCACAAATAGCCCCACACCTTTCCTACTCTGATTCCCTACCTGTTCTGCTGCTCTGCTTTATGCTTTGTGCCCTGTGCTCCCTGCCTGATTTGCTGTTTGCTTTGCTCCCTGTCTTATCTGTCACTGAGCTGTCTCCTCCCTGATTTGCCATTTGCCACACACAGACTGGCTACACCACTTGTGGCAACTCTGCCACAGGTTGGCTACCCCTAGTATAGGTTATCTTCCTCATTGTAGAATGTGAGAGTTCCCCCATTAATGCATTAAGCAATCTGACTAACATCTGTCCTATGTGGTTCGTTCTCACTCACTTTGTCCCCAGAGGGTAAATTGTACATTCAGTATATAATTTAGTATGATTTAGTAGGCCTTTTCTTTTTCTTAATGTACATGGAAGGTTTTATTTTTTGTCAGAAAATGCAGTGTTGAAGAAGCGTGCCTTGCATTTCTTCCTTTTCTGCATTTAATCCCAAGTTCCCTGTCTTCCTTTTCTAGGATTGTAGGTAAAATAATGCTCTTATGTTGGGGAGGGGGTGGTCTTCTTCCTTTAGAAGAATGAAAGCTGATGAGTTTGCTTGTTAATTTTTATGTCCCTTCTTGATATAAACTCTAAGGTATGTATGTGAACATACCTCATATTCAGATAGGGTTTTCATTTGTTTTTTGAAGCTTTTTTGTTGGCTTTGGTACCACTGAAAACTTGAACCTTTCTAAACCCTTGAAAGGGTAGAGATAAGAACAGTAGGGTTAAATAAGGAAATTTTTAAAACAGTCCAGAAGCCTAGTGGGGATTGGCACTGTGTGATGTCATTGGTAACTGGAGAGATGGATGTGACTGAAGGTTGGAGTTAACCCTAGTGTTGGAGAGGAGAGAGTTGTGAACTTAATACAGGTTCAAGAATTCCCAGGTATTTCCTCCCTCTCTCTCCTCCAATTTTTTTTCTAGAAGTCAGAAAACTTCGGGAATCTGTACATCTGAAGATTCAGGATCTGTAAAAACCTGACCTGCTCATTTTATTTTTCAGTCTCCAGTGTTTGAATTCACTAGGTTGTTGTTTCTCACTCTTGCTGTAGTAAATGTGAAAGCTTATAGATCAATACTGCAAATGGGTGATTAGTGTTCAGTGGTTACCAGACCTTGGTGTATGAATTTATTTGATGCAACATCTCTAAAGTTGAAGGAAGTGGTAAGAAACCACCAATTTAAATGGACTGGCATAATGAAGACAGAAAATTATTCCAAAGTAAAATGTAAATATTTGCTAGAGCTGTTAAGAAGCAGGACCAGAAAGATGTGCGATTGTCTTAAACTGTAGAAAATTAGTTTCTTCACATTCTTCCAGAGGGAAAAGACTATTGAATACAACTTTGTCCACTGAAGCAGAAGGGTAGAGAGTAGAGCAGAATTATTTGATTCTGCCAAGGAGATAGTTTTGATGTCATTTTCATCCAAACCCTGCTAGTGATAATTAAATCTGCATTACAGGTCTTTGAACAATTCCTTAGTAAGGGTTTAATTTAGGAACAATCCTGGTTTGTGTTTCATACCCAAGAAATCACAAAGAGGACTGTTTTCATAAAACAGAGCTAGAGATACTGGTTCTACTGATTATTCTTTATATTAAGTATATAGGACATTAATCCAATTAGTGATGTCTTTCAAAATGGGAGAAATGCAAAGTTTAGTCAGAAAACATATATGCACAAATATGTATAAAACATAAGAATTCTCCTACTGGACCAGTTTCAATGTCTTTCTAATCTAGTATTCTAACTTCAACAGTAACCGGAGCCAGGTACTTCAAAGGAGGGTTAAAAATGACCTAGAGGGTACGTGGAATAACGTGCCTCCATAACAGAGGGAGGCTTAAACACAAAACCATGAGGTTTTATGATTTTTGTTAAATCCTTTGATCAACCCTTGTAACTCTCAATATTCTTGTCTGACATATTTGTATAGTATCTCCTGGACCAGATCTAATTGTAAAATGCTAAATAATTGAAGGTTTGGAGGTTATAAAGAGGGATCTGAGTGATGATTTTTTTATAAAGTAACAGACTTTCCCTGCCTTCAGTGGCTGATTTAGGTAGACCCTAGACTCAGCATCATGGAAAGAGATGGGAATAAGATGACACTGAGGTGAAAGATGATTCAGGAGTGGCAGGCATTCACACTCACCATCACTAGACCTAAAATCTTTATAGCTCAGTTATATAATCTTGAGTACCTGTATTCAATCTCAAAGCATGGTGAAGGCATTTCAGCAAGAGATGCTGAGAGCGTAATGGCAAGGAGCCCCATTACTGAGTGTCATTAGAGCTGTAATTATTATAGTTGAGAACTAGCTGACCTAGTGCAGACACAACTCGGCAGTAGGAGACAGAAGGCTCCAAAAGGGGCTGCAGATGGATCTGCTGAAGTGCTCTCCTGGATTCAACTGCTATCCATTGACTGTGAACTGTGAGTAAGGTGCAGCAGAGGGAAGTTGGGCGTGTGGAGAGAAGCATCTCAAAGGGACATTTTTTTCCATCGGCTATTCATGCTCGCAGGAAAGGAAACTGAGGTGAAGTACCACTGTTGAAGATACATGGGAGATTGGATATTTTACTTAGGTTAAAGATGTGCTGTTGGTTTATTATTGTTGTTCCCTTTCCCCCATGTTAATGTCTTGTTCCTTTATCTCTTATAACTCTGTCTTTGTTTTGTACTCAAAGCTCTGTGCTTGCAAGAGGAAAAGGAATACCTCTTAAAGGCACCCAGAGAAGGCATTTACTTATCCCAGGTTTCTGGGCATTTGTAAATTTTAGGAAAAATCCACAGGCACTTAAACCCAACTCTGCTACCAAACTCCTATCCCCCTACATTATCAGGGTTATGCAGTCATGCAGCTGAGAAAAACTTAACTTCCCTAAACACCTTCAGACTTTGCAAAATGGTTTCCTCAGTTTGGAAGCAGGCCTGAAATATGGGCCAGGTTATATATTTGAGATTACACTCCTATCATCTCTGCATTATTACCAAAAATCTTATATTTTTTTGTTTTTTTCTTCTGTATACCTCATAAAAATCTTGGGGCTAGATTCTATCTCACCTGTTAGGTACCTAAGTGCAATTCTATTAGACCCTTTTTTATGTCATTTGTTGCAGCTTCTTTTGTAATAAGCAATCATTTTAACTTTAAGACTAAGTCACTAAAAGCTACAAGGAGTGGGAGGACCTACCCACATTTTGCATTTACAGTTTTTAAGGGACTTGATCAGGCTAAAGTAGGACTGTATTTAGTGACCAAGCACTTAGGAATCTCAACCTTACCACATACCCACCTGAGCTCAGAGCTAGCCTTTTACTGTAGTTTCTCATCTGAGATATTTTGAAGTATTTAACTAGTTCTCTTGCATTTAAAATTAGACCAATTTCATGTTTAAGTGTCAAATTTTAAAACTTTTTTTGTAAGTAAAGGGGGAGAAGGGGGCACTAAAAGAATTGATGGAAGATGATGCTGGCAGGCCAAAGTAAAAAGCTAGTGAGGTGTATGTGTGCATGAGGGTCTCCAGGCTGCATTAAGAGGTTGTAGGGTAGAAATGATAAAAAATACAAGGGGAATAGAGAGATGTGAGCAGCAGGAAGAGAAGTGCCAAGCAGGCAGAAGGCTGAAGCAGGAACTGTGGGATGAAGGAGAAGCTTTAGGCTATGTGCAGTTTGCCAGCTAAGGATTAAAGCAAAACATTGTTTTAATGGATATGTTGGCAGGAAGAGCACTATATCCCTAGCTACTAACCCTGTTGTGGTCATCCCCATCTGTCCCTGAAGCTCTTCCGCAAGCCTCTGGCTTTTTCTTCTTCTTACCATCGTGTTTGGGGAACCCAGCTTGGGTTCCAGGAAGTCTGCTGATAACTTTGTTTACTGACCCCTTGTTATTGCAGCATTTACATTTTCCGCTGTGTTCCCAGAGACCAGTGTAGGTACATCTACAGGGATATCTTGGTTTGGTTTTAGTGAAAGGGTTAAGCTTTTGCTCTGAGAGCATGTGACAGGACGCAGAAAAGAAAGCTGAAAAAATGGCTATGCTAAGAAACATCTGTGTAAATTTGGAGCTTTGCCCCGACCCAGCAAGGCATGTCCTTTCTTCACTTAACTGGAATTCACATCCATAGTGTCTGGGTGGGGTACATCCACATAGTTTGATACCTACTCAGAAAGTGCTTTTGGCTTTGGCTAAACATAATTCCAGTTTGGTTGTAAAATGCCTAAATAAACTGCATGTTTTTAGTAATCAGATGTTTAACCACAAGGATAACGGATGCTTTAATGTCAGTTCAACTTAGCATGATAATTCCTTGCTGAGTGAGGATGTGACCGAGCCATCTTCAACTTCCTTCTTTTTAAAGAGGAAGGCATCTTGGTGGTTATATGTAATTGAGTCTGCACAACACGGTCACCATCTGCTCTTGCCCCTCAGAAGATTAGAGCATTTCAGTCCTTGCAATCTAGCCCTCCATGACTTTGGTGTAATACAGATTAGGGAGGTGATTCTTCTTCCAGGGATTATTTTATCTTCTTAAGAGGGTGAACCCCCATGGGCTGCTCATCTTTGATACTGCTGGCTGTGTCAGATATTGGGCCTTAGGGACCAAACTGGGAGCTCCTCTGACCCCTACACTCCTGCCTCAACCTTCATGTGGATATTGCTGCACAGCCCTCAGTCCGTATCAAATAATCATAGTCACTTTACTCTATATAGTGTCTTACACATGCCCAACTCTGTGGTTGAAGGTGCTGGGTTTTGCCCCAGGGATACCTACTAGTCCATTATGAATTAGTATAATGAAAGGTGAGCAGGTCTGCTGCTCCTTATCCGTCTGTTGCTCCACATATGCTGCTGTCTGTGTTCCCCCATGGCTCAACTGCTGGGGCTTCTTAAAGACCCCATCTGATCCCTGCCACCAATCTGGTTCCAGCTCTGCCATGCAGCTATAAATCATGTTCCGGTTAATAATGGTGCCTGCAGCAGCCAGCTTGCTGCTCGTCATCAGGAGATATGTGCCTGGCCAGCTCCACCCTGACACGAGAGTTTGGCCTTGGCTAGTGTCCCCGCCCTTGGTTCACAAGTTGACTGCTCTCCCTGGTGAAGCCACAAGTGAAACCCAGCTTTGATCCAGCAAGCCCTGCTCCTGGGGCCCCACGCCATCCCAGAGGATCCCAGACCCCTTTTAGGTGAGGGGAAGGATGTGTGCGGGGTTCTTTTCTTTTCACCCCTAGCCCCTCTGTCAGAGAAAGAATAAAAGATAATGGGTTGAGAAGTGCTCCTTTCTCCTTCTTGGGTTGCATGTCTATGATGTGGCTATCCTTACACTTCTCAGTAGCTCAGTGCCAATTCTGCACAGGTGCAGTTGCATTAATTTCAAGAAGATGACATGCCTTGTAAATAAGACTAAAATTCAGTCTCAGAATGAAAACTGCCATCAATTTTACTATACTGTGGTTGTAGTCATGAAACTATGGGAGAACATGTGCCCAAATGACTTATGACAGACATTTTCAAATTTGGTTGCTTGAAATTATGATCTTAAATCCATAGTTAGGCACCTAAAATAAGTTACCTGATTTTTCACAGGTGCTGAGCATTGATTCAGATCAGAGCAGCAGTTGCTCAATGCCTCTGCAAATCAGGCTGCTTTCCTTCAGACACCTGGATTTGGACTTAGATAGTTAGTTAGGTACTTGACATTTGAAAATGTTGCCCTTAGTGGATAAGAAAGTGTCTCATCAGATTTTAATTCCGATCTGGACTTAGTTGAAAAGAGTTGGTGGTCAGCTTGACAGACCAGCATGAGATTTATCTTTATTTCTTGTCCCCCAAAACGAAAATGTCCTGGACAGTCTCGAGGTCCTTGGGGATGGATATGTGTGAGTGTTGATAGAGGCACAGCCATTGAGATAATTTCTACCTAGGAAATAGCATTCAACATGAGTGCTACTTTCAGGGGAAAAAAGAATTGTAAACTGTGATTTAAAAAATGAAGAAAAGAAAAGAAAGAGAAATCAGCATATTCATATAATTGTGGAAAAGAAGATGCAAAACCAGTGACTGGTCCACAGGTTGGGGAAGGTAATCTCAACAGCCCAATAAATTGTGTGTTTTATTATTTGGTATTCCTCACATAAAAAGAACACAAATGAAAAGGCCTGACCTTTTCACAGGCAGCAGCAAAGCTCTGACAATAGTCAATAGTTACAGCTAATAGTTGTTCAATTTAAGATCTGCTGTATAATGATACATTTGTAAACAGTTTTCCCCCCTTTTCCTAGAGCAATGTGAGTAGCAAACTACTGGCAGCAGGTATAAAAATAACATATCGCTTTCCTGATGGTTGCTATCCTGAATCCTATAATTAGAATTGTGCTGAACTATCTAGGGAAGGTTGAGATAAGAGGGCCAGAGCGAGCAACGCACAGGAGTGAAGCAGGCAGTCACCCTCTTGTCTGTGGCACAAGGATTGTGTTAAATAACCCATGTCCTGTTTTTCACCTGTGGAAATACTCAGGGGTCACAAAAGCAGAATGCTGACCTTTTGGAGGACAGTGTGGTATTAGGGAGATTGTCTTAAATCTAAAAAATGTCAAAGGTTGTGTGATTTGCTGGTGTAACGAGGCATCTAGTACAGTCCAGATGGAGTGTCAAGCCTGGGGAAACTTTAAAATCAGATGTTATATGTATTTCACTTAATCCACTTTTTGGCTATTTCATTTTTAACACAACAAAAACAGATTTTATTTTTTAAAAATTAAGTGCCCACCAGTTTCCCTGTGGGTAGAAGCTGGTAGTAGCTATTTCAGGACCTGCACATCTGGTGCCTCATAAAGGGATGTGCCAAAACCATCAGAAATGTTTAAAACAGTACTTAGACCAAATACTTGCTATTAATTCAGGTGTGTGGGGAGAGAGAGAACCCAATTAAGATTAATGGTGAAGCCAAACCCTAGCAGACGTTCAATTACATTTGCTATGTACATGGAGATAAAGGGTGTGTTAGGGTCCACACCCACATACACACCCACACACACACACAGAGTCTTCTTCGGCAGTCCCTTGCAGTCAAAGATGATTGTCTTCCATAATTATCTTATCTGTGGGCCTGAAGATGGCTGATGAAGTCAATCTAGGATTGACGAACTCTATTCCGACTCAGGCACATGTTTCCATGTGGCGTGAGTGGCTCTGGATTCTTGAGCCAGTCTGCAACATGCTTTTCCCACTCTAGTTGTCATTGTAGGGTTCCAAAGGACTAAGATCCTTTCAGTGGAATCTTCCTCAGTTTCATGTAATCTTGGGTGATAGTTTTCCACAAGTTGATGACAATGTTGTATTTTTTTTCAAGTTGGCCTTGAGGATATCCCTGAATCACTTTCTCTGCCCTCCTATTGACTATACACCTTGACTGAACTGGGAAAATAGAACTTGCTTTGGGAGTCTGGAGCCAGACATCCAGATAATATGGCCAGCCCATCAAAGTTGATGCTGGATGATCGTCACCTCTATGCTCATGGTGTTTGGTTGCAAGAAGACGCTAATGTTGGAGTGTCTGTTTTTCCCCTGGATTTGAAGGCTGTTCTGCAGGCAGTACTGATGATGCTTCTCCAATGACCTGAGGTGTCTCCTGTACATTGTCCATGTCTCTGCTCCATACAGTAAGGTGGGGATCACAACCACTTGATAAGTCAGGAGCTTGGTTTTGGATCTGATGTTGGACTCTTTATACATCTGCTTCCTCAGGGGTCCAAAGGCTGTGCTTTCACATTTGAGGCGATGTTGGATTTCTTCATCGATGTCAGCCTTCTGTGAGAGATGGCTTCAGAGGTATAGAGAATACTCAGCATTCTCTAGAGTCTCACTATGCATCTGAATTACTGGAGCTGGAGACTGGTCATTAAGAGCTTGTTGATGGAGGAGCTTAGTGTGTTGACTGTTAAGTGTTAGTCCCATTTTCTTATATACCTCAGTAAATACATTGATGATTGCCTGAAGGTCTGCTTTTGAATGAAGCATCATCAGTGTCATGGAGCTTGGTGACTAAAGTCATGGTAGTCTTGGTTATGGCTCAGAGTCAGTTGTGCCTAACACCCATCTTATCCTTAAAGGGATATATGATATATCTGTTACTGGGTATGGCTACACAAGACGCTTAATGGTTAGTAGCCCAATGACTGCACAGTAGCATGTCAGGCAAAACTGTGCTAATATGCAACTCTGCAGTAGTATTAGGCTACTGTGCAGTGAGGATCACAAAAAAACTGTGCTGGTACTACTGCACAGTAACTGTAATTACTACGCATTTAGTTAATACGTCATTAAACAAGTACTAAATTAAATGTGCAGTAACTATTGCATATTAATGAGCAGGTAGACGTGCCCACTGAGAGCCACTGTTTGCATGCTTTCATGGAGCAGACAAATAATGGTCACACACACACTCTCCCGTGTGCACATTTTCAAGAGTTTGTTTGGTTTATATACATGCTTATATATCAGTGTGCAGTGGCAGCTGCAGTGACACTCCTCAATCCTACAGTTGTTTTAATTGGAAAGTCTGATTGTGATGGGTACAACTGTGCAAATCTTAATGTTTCCTTGGTGCTGTTCCTTGGCCACATCTACATGAAATGCTGACTGCACAGTTGTTGCTGTGCAGTCATTTAGTACTTGCATATTAGGCCTGTGCAAAGCAGCTAGTATTTGCTTTGGATTTGGATTCGGCCGATTCAGGGGACAGTGGTTTGATTTGGTGATTCAAATCACTGTCCCAAATCAATTTGGCTGAATCTGATTCAGAGATTTGGCTGCTGCCAAATCAGCTGAATCTCCAAATCACCCAGGCCCATCCCCACCCACTCTCCCAGCCCGGCAAGGGCTGCCCCACTTGGCCCAGCTCCCAGCACTTTGAAAAAAAAAGCCCCACTCACCAGGTGCTGCCGGGCAGGGGGATAATCTCTGCTGCCTCCCACTACTCCACGCTGCATGGGGCAACTCTGCACAAGCCCTGCAACTCCTTCCCACTGTCCCAGCACCCCCATGACTGCCCTGCCCCCCCTTCCCCAGCTGTGGTCCTTTAATGAAAAAATAACCTAAATCTCCGGCCTCACCGATTCCTGCCAGATGGGGAATAATCCCCGCTGCCCTGTGGGGGGCTCTTCCATGAGCCCCCAAAGGCCCCAAGGCTGCTGCAGGAGCTGGTGAATTTGGGGTATTTTTAGGGGTTTTTTTCCTTAAAGGGCTAGAGCTGGGGCAGGCGGGACAGCCACAGGGGATGGGGGGGTGCTGGTGGAGCAGGGTGGGTTGCCGGGGCTCATGGCAATGCTCCCCATGGAGCAGTTGGGGGCAGCAGGGATTGCCCCCTACTTGCAGCACATGGTGAGTCTGGGCTTTTTTGTTAAAGGGCTGGGAGCTGGGGTGGGTGGGGCAGCCATTAGTGGGGAGTGGGAGAGAGGTGGGGGTTGGGGTGGCTGGGTGAGCAGGCAGGAGATGGGGCCTGGCAGGTATCCCCCATAGTTCCCTACCCCCTCCTCCAGGCCACCCTCCCCCGCCCCCTACTTACCAGCTCCAAGTCCAGCTTCAGCTCCGTGCTGCAGCAGGCAGGGACTGCCTGAATCATCAAAGTGTTGAATTGATTCGACCCTATTTATTGGTCCCCTAATTCAATTTGGATTTGGAGATTTGGCCACTGGATCGGGCCAAATCTCTGAATTGCATCAGCACCAGAAGCTTTGCACAGCCCTATTGCATATATAACTGGAGTTACTACACAGTAGCATCCCCAAACAGCTTTTTGGTGATGCTGATTGTGCAGTAGCCTGTTACCACTGAACAGTAGCTCATGACTACTGTGCAGTCAACATATTGTGTAGAAACAGCCCTTAAGTACAAAATGATGGGGATTGTACTGTTATGGGTAGCTGGAGGTTGCCATTGTTTTCGCCTTCCTATTTCTACCTGCTGGAATTGTATCGTACATACTTCTTATTTAAATTTGTATTTAGGCAAACTGGACACACAGATTTGACTGCTCTCACCTATGCTGCAAGATTCTGGGTTAAGGGTCTCTGGTATATATTAAATGTGTTTATTGTTACAGTAAAAGCATTGGGGAAGGGTAGAGGGAATTCCAGTACGAAGAAACTCTGCATGTTTCTTCTCCAGTTGGACTCGAGGTTATTCCAAGGAAGAACTGCAGCACTTGATCATTAAGTTAATCTAGTGACAAATTAAAATGTGTGTTCTGTTCTGCCAGGGTAGAAAAATGACCCCCATTTTTTCCTTCATAGCTGCAACTGAGGCAAACAAATTAATATTGTTCCTAAATGGAGATCCAAGCTGCAAAGAAGCCAAAGTCATAAGGTAAGGGTAAAAATGTATTTGCCTGGGACATGAGATGGGTTCCAACAAATCTGTTCTCCAAGCTGCTGAATTATTAAATGTTATTCTAGAAAGCTAGCACCCAAGTATTAGCTTGTATTTCTGTGCCTGTGTGCACCCTTTTAGGAAGGGGACTGTGCCATGGAAAAGTACCCTATTGGTGAGGTAAAAATGTTGCTGAACTGGGTACAATTCTTTCAGTCTCAAAAGACCAAAGAGAAAACTCCTTTGCTCTCCCTTTGCAAGGTAAAACTGTAGATCAATCAATAAGTGAAACAAATGAGGGACATAGTCTCCATTCAGGAGGCACAGTTTTCCTAATTTTGAAAGAAAAATGCTTCATTTTTCATATTTTAATATTCCTGAGCCTGAGGTGGCAATGGTGCATCAATCTCAACTTTAACTAGCATAACCTTGGAAAACTTTCCTTTTAGCTTTGGCGATATGAGGAGAATTAAAAAGGCTGCCCTTGAGGGGAAGCAGAAACTAATGTTTTTAGTAGAAGCTGAGAAATATGGCATATTTTCTTTATTTCCTGAGCATGGCAATGTTCACTAACCATGGTCGGTCTGTAGGATTCTTCCATCCCTGTAGGCTTCTCTTTTCATTACAGTACTCCAGCTTGAGCCCCACAGAGATCCTCTGTGTGAGAAAGTTGCTTGAATTCATGTAGAAATGAGGAAATTGTCTTGGGTGAATTCTAAGCACAACTGAACATTACTTTGACATTGAAACTTATGTAGCTTATTTAGCTCTGTATCTATTATTATGCATTTTTCTGTATATTGTACCCTTAGATCCCAAATAAATCCACAGCCGCCTTGGCAAGACAACTATTCTATGTAAAACTTTCTGAACTGTTGAAGTCGCATGGGCTCCAGGTCCCATAGACTTTCTCTAGGTATAGTTTAGGGTAGACTATCAGAGAAGAGAAAACAGGACATGTTGCTTCTGAGCCTTTTTACTTGATTGCTTTCTTTATTGTCATTTTGTAAGGATACAGATTGGAAAAATCATATGTACAGAGAAAGATTTTATGCATCCTATTTTAGAACAATTAAAAATAATTCTTAGGATGGCTATGATACAAAGTTGCTCAAGGGGGGAAAAACCTTTGAAGTCTGAAATTTGAAGTTTTCCCCAAAAACTGTTGAGCTATTATATCTGAAAGAGATTATGGTGGGTGGGGAGGAGAGAACTCCTGCCATTGTACATTGCGATGTGCCATTTGAATGATTTAAATGGTTGTCCAATAGCTTTTGCTAGTGGCCTGTACAATACCTCCAAAGAGAAATGATTAACTTATAACAAATAATTTAATGAACTTCTGCCTGTTTTGGTTCACGAATTCTCCACAACAGATCCCTTCTCAAATATACTTTCTACTTAGAGCAATTCACTGAATTCTTGGTCCTCAGCAGGTGTTTGTAAGTTAAAAATTTTTTGATTGTCTGCTAATCACTTGATACATTATATGATATTGGACTGGATTAATTGAATTCTTAGAATGAGGTTTCCTGCCTGAATCTTGGTGAAAAACTGCAGCTTTGGGTTAAAACTCAGGGTGGGAGGAGAGGTAGCTACACAGGAGGGACTCCTGTCAATAAGTTCATTTGCTCAGAGTATTTACAGATTCAAAGATTCACAGAAGTTTAAGGCTGGAAGGGACCTCATTAGATCACCGGGTTCAGCCCCCTGCTCTGGGCAGGAAAGACTGCTGGGGGTCAAATAACCTTAGCAAGATGTGCGTCCAGTCTCCTTTTGAAGATATCCAGGGTAGGAGCCTGTCCCCCCGCCACACACACTCAGAGTCTATTCCAGGGTTTAATCATATGAACCATGAAGAAGTTTTTCCTTATATCCAGTCTGAAATCTTCTAGGAGTTTATGACTGTTACACCTGGTTTTCCCCTGGGCCACTTTGGTAAATAGTTGTTCATCTAGTCCCGATGCTCACCCCTGATATATTTGTAAGATGCCACCAAATCTCCCTGAAGTCTTCTCTTTTCTAGGCTGAACAGTCCCATATCTGTCAGCCTTTCCTTGTATGGCTTCCTCTTCAGGCCTCTAATCATATGAGTGGCTCTTCTCTGGACTCTTTCAAGCTTCTCTACATGCTTTTTGAAGTATGGCGCCCAGAACTGGACACAGTACTCCAGCTGCGGCCTCACCAATGCCAAGTAGACAATTTTCAGACAATGAATGTGAAAGAGGCAAAAACCTAGGTTAGGCAATCTTTTAGTGACCTACATCATAGGTAGGCATACAGCACTTAACGGTAGCCAGTACGTTTGAGTGGGGAGATGATGAAGAATCTCTATGTGAGCCAAGGTACTTTTGAAGGAACGTGTTCTTCACTCTTTCATGGGCAGGTGTTTGTAACTCTACAGGGACCGGCATGTCCCTCATTGTGTGTTGTTTGTCCTTTGTGGGTGAAGATGACTACATCCAGTATGGGGGGGGAGGGAGGAGGAGAAGTGAGAAAAGACATGGGAAAGAAATAGGAAGGGAGAAAGGAGAAAAGAGAGAAGAAAGAGAGAGGACGGGGGTGGAGGCTAGGTCACGTCGGTACATAGGTGACTTTCCTGCCTAGGCAAAGATCAGGCTTATAAGTGATGAGGACTGGGTATGGGAGGTTTTTGTTTTCCTGACTACACGTTTCTTCATTGCTTCTGCTGTGCATTGCTGTTCGAAGGCCATTGCTTCATTCTGGATTGATGACCTCCAGTATGGACAGTTGTGAGCGATTTGCTACCACGACTCTGGGTCAATGCCGAAACTCTTTAGGGACATCTTTAGGTGCACCGTGAGGCATCCTCCATTTGACAGATCACTTTAGAAGATTGGCTTTGGTAGGCAAATGTCAGGCATTTTTGAAAGGTGGCCAGCCCATCTTGGTTGTGCCAGTTTCAGTAGGGTGTGAATACTGGGGAGAGTTTATCTCCTGAACGCCTCGGTGTCGGGAATCTTGTCCTGCTACTTGATCTTTAGTATCATTTGCAGGCAGCACAGGTGAAAGTGGTTTAGTTTCTTCAGGGTTTCAAGAAACTAAACAAGAAACCCTCATCGTGTATACATTATTTTACAGTCCAATAAGTCTTGTTTATGTGGTAAAAGATACTCCCCTTCCTGTGAGCTTTGATGATTTAAATCCTGGCTTCTGAATTTTTATGATCTCCTCTGTTTGTTTCACTAGTTCCTTGGTGCTAACATTTGTAATTTCCCAATGTCAAATATTAATCTACAGTATTCTGTTGTCCCTGAGGGGCTAATAAGGGCTTCGGTGGGCTCGATTAAAAAGTCCAGATTTCAAGATAAATGTTGTTGCTTTTTATAACAGAGATGAGGATGAATTAACACCTGGGGTATTATTGTGCATCATATTTGTATTTCTGTTGGCATAAAGTGTTATACAGTAACAACCCATCAAAATAAAACAGGTTGCTTAGTTATGCAGACAGATATATCCTTTGTCTGTCTGAGTTCCTTTTGTGATATGAGAGTGTTTCTTAGCAGAGTTGCCAGAGAAGCACAACTGGTAATATGGAGAGTACTTAATAGATGAGGAAAGCCTTAATTTGTTGATAAGCTCCAGAGTAACAAATAATCATTCATGTGGTTGTTGAAGACATAATTACATATCATCTGCATCCCTTACAGAGAAAAAAGTCTCCTGATCATTCATATACAGAGCCCATGTCACATATTTTCCTATTCTAGCTCAGTCAGTATCTAAAATAAATATTTGGCCCATGTGCTATGTGTATGAAAGGACCTAACAGAGCACAAGGTACTGTCATGTTTCAGGTCATTTGGGATTTAAGGTAAAAAAATTATGGGAAATAGTTTGAACCCATTTAGGAGTAGTTAAGTAGATACTCTTACATGGTCTGTAAGTCTATATAAGGTTAATGATTCCGGATGACAAACTTGATGACAATGAAGAGTATTTAAGGTACTTCCTGTCAATCCTGAGAGGTCCTCCAAGTCCTTGGGGTGCTGCTGGTATTTCTTGGTACGTTCTGGCAAAAGACTACGGACTTGTATATCACCATGCATAAAAAGTGTGTGTATGTATAAATACAAGCAAATTGGTTGAAACAAAGCTGAAATATTTAGATACCTTTGGGGGAAAAAAGGTCCAGATAGACAGTTTAAAGCAGCATACTTGCATTCATCGTAGGGCAGCCATGCAAATTTACACCAGCTGAGGATCCAGCTGCCAAATCCTCTCTGCTCTTATATAGGTAGCCAAGGTGTTTTTCCCCACATATAATTGAAGGGCATGGGAGAGAATTGTAGCATACTGCCTTGTCTCCATTGAACAGGTATTATGTATTTCACTATGGCTGTTTAGGTTTCATTTGTGGGGATCCTTTGGATTGAAGAAAACTCACATCAAGGGCTTACCACATTTATTTTCTTATTAAATAAAGAAAATAGTCAGTGTATGTGAATAGATCATATTTAGGAGAAGATTATTTCACGAAAATATTATCGAGAGCAGAGAATGAGTAGAGTACTGTGTATTTCTGATGGAGTTTGTGGTCAAAGCCCAATACACCATGGATTATGGTGCAGTTGTGAGACAAAAATCACATATGCTATTATTGATTCTTGGGCACACCAAAGAAAATAATGAAACTCAGATATTTGATGCCAAAATTCAGAAGGTTTCCCCCCACATAGTATTGTATAGAATGGTCCAGGCTACTGTGTCATCTACAGAACTAGCTCTGAAGAGTTGTTATTCTGTTTTCTGCAGAAAATTTGTGCATAAAGCAGCCTATTTGCAGAGTATCACATCAGAGATCACCTTTTTTGCTCTCTACTGCTAAAGCTGTTGTAATAATTTGGAAGCATACATTTAACCAAATTAACAGGGTATTGAACAGATCATTGAAGATGACTTGAGTTTTTGTTTTATAAAAAAACATGCAAAGAGAATAATTTCTGCTATAATAACATAGAAATATTTTTTTGTCACAAATGGGAGTATCTGGTAAAACTAAAAATGCCCCTCCCCCTTTTTCTATAAGGGTCTAGTCAAAGCTCAATGACGTCTATAATATGATTTTCTTTCACTTCAGTAGACTAGGATTAGGCTGTTTCAGGGCCTGATTTCTCTCATCCAGGAAAGGTATATTCTGGCATGGCTATTGGCTATAATAACTTATCAGCATAGAAAATACTTATGAGCTATTACACCCAGAAAGCAATGTTTAACACCTTGCAAATGTCATTATGTAAAGTATAAATAAAACCATGTCCTAATTCATTGGCACTAATACTTATCACTAACATAGCAATTTAAGTGCTCAAATGATTAGTTGGCTATTAACTAATGCTCCTAATACCTCTGCAGGTTAAAGAAGTAAATATGATCCCTTTTACAAATGAAGAAACTGTGGCAGTGAAGTGAATCGATCAGCCCAAAATCCTGCAGCTGCCATTCAGGGCTGAGGAGTGAAATGTATGACTTCCCCATTATCATCCCCTTGTTCCCATTCACACACCCCTCCCCCTCGCTCTGTTCCTGTAAGTCATGCAGACTCTCCCTGCACCTGTGATATATTAAGAATAATCATTTGGTAGCAACAAGCAAAAAAAAATTAGATGAACAAAGGCAGGTTCCTGAAGCTGCTACAAATGGTGTTATTACCTCAGGTTATAATCAGCCAGCTACACAGTGGTGTCCTAAGGGTTTAGGTCTTCAAAACTTGTTTTTAATTGTTTCTGTGTTTTATGGCTTGATTTTTTGCTGGTAGTTTTGGCAGTGGCTATGGTCCTTAGTGCATGCGGATGTGGACACAGATGATTAATGTATTAAGTATGTCATGACTTCTTTAGGTAATTACATTGTTACAGTAAAATTGTTGTAGTTTAGGTATGTTTTGGTTGTTCACTCTTATTGGAGAATGAACTAAATGGAGTGTGTGTTGCGGGGGTCACGATTAGTGGGAAAAACAATCATCTGTGGAGAGGGGGAGGGGGAAATAACCCAGCAGCTTAAAAATAATTATTAATAATAAAGACCAGCTCTCCAAGCTGAAGTTCTGGAAGCTGCATGCTTTGAAGGCAACTTTCTGTCCCTTTCTGTTGCCTTGACCTGCTTTTAGTACAGTAGAAGGCATATATAAACACACCTCATCATGGGTGCTGACTCTGTGGGTGCTTCAGGGCTCAAATACATACACACACCAAAAAAAAATTAGCAGGTTCTCAGCACCCACAAGCCACAGCTGTTTTGGTTTTACATGTTAGATGTCTGGCTGCTTGCAGAAGTTAAAAAAACAAAATGCTCTTTACCAAAAGAAGCAGTGCATTATTTCAACCTGGCTCTGCAGCATCTGTAAAAATTGGACGCTTCAGTGGGGCCTTTTCATGCTTTTAGCTAAAACTGATTCAATCAGCTACTAGATAAAAGCACCAAAAAACCCCACTAACATGTCTGATCTTTATAGATGCTGCAGAGCCAGGTTGAAGCAACGCACTGCCTCTTCTGGGCGTGAGCAGGACCATGCATTCCTTTGCCGAATTTAATGTAAAGTACGGTTGTTATTTATTTATTTATTTTTTACGTCTGCAACCACCCACTGGCAAAAACCAAAGTCGGTGCCCATGCACCTCATAAAAGCCTGGTTTGTATATAAATAGCAACATGCTTCAGGAAAACAAATTTTCCAACTGCAAAGCACCTGACAAAAGTGTGTCCTCTAAAAGTACACCTTGTTTAGATAGAAGCATATGTTTCCATCTTGGTCATGGCAAGATGGTATCCAAAGGCGGCCAGCATTGTGTTTTGTGTACAGTGGTACTAAAACAGTAAATTACTATGACAACCTGCTTGTAAATCAGCTAAGAAGCTGTCAGTGTTAGTTACTGAGACCCTTTGTGACCTTGAGATTTCAAAATTTATGGTGGGGTCCTGCCACTTATTACAATTGCTGGTTAGAATCCATTGTAGTAAGGCAGTAAGAAGACAGTGTATGTATCATGACTCTAGGGAGGAGTAGTATGACCAGTGGGACTGTACATGTATTTGGTATCGAAAACCAAACAAAAGTTAAATTAAATTGCACTATTTATGGCTCATGTATCATCTGTTGTTATTATTGAACAGGAAGGGAAACAAAGTTAACTTCTGATAATAAGCCCACTTCGGCTATAAGCACACATTATGCATTCCCAAAGGGAGGGTGGATTTATATCCAGCTTCTACTGTATTTTTGGATGGGCTGATGAAGGGGGTTGGAATGGAAAAGCTACTGAAGGACAAATATTTTAGTGGGACTAATGGAAAGGAAAAATAGAAATCTTGAGGTAGTGGGAGAAAAGGGATCAACACTGGCTCAGCTGAACATATTTCACTTTCCTGACTAAAAATGAGCCTTAGGAGTTTGCTGTCAATGCAGGTGTGGAGAGAGAGAACCCAAACAGAATAGACTGTGGGGCCAAACTCTATCAGATGTTCAATTATACTCACTAGATACATGGATACAAAGGATGTGTTGGGGTGCACGTGCATCTACACACAAGCTTTCAAGAGTTTATTTGTTTTTATTTGGGTATACAGTGGCAGCTGTAGTGACGCACTGCAATTCTACAGCTGTCTTATTTGGAAAATCTGGTTGCGATGGGTGCAAACTTTTTTTTTTGGTGGTATTTCTTAACTATAAACTGATGGGGATTTTAATGCTATAGGTACCATTTATTTTACATACACAGTGTATAGTGCATTATAGGCTGGCTCTTTTAGCTCAGGATTGACTGCCCGTGACTCGATAACGTTTTAGCAAAACATTTTTACATTATTCTGAAACTTTCTCCCAAAGCCTCTCCTACTCCAGTGTATGCTAGGAAACAGACAAGGTGTATCCTATTCTTTTTCTTTCAAGCTTTCAAGTGCTGAGTGCTGATATGAATTGGAGCACAGCTGGAAAGACTGGGGTGCGCACACGCACTGCACATGACTTTCAGGCATGCTTTTCTAGTTGAATAGTTCTAGGCTACAAACCTGAGCTGCAGACAGAAACAACAATTCACTGAACTCTTCTCATCTTGTCAGTGGACATTTTCTCCCCCCCGCTCCCCTCCTTCATCCATTGCAACATTTCATCAAAATGGAAGTTGGCAAAGTGTGCTGCACTATTTGGAAAAAATGAAAGAAGATGTCAAAGCTTGTTAAGGTCACTGAGCAAAACTGTGTGGATTTTAGGATTACATAGTTCTAAGTATTATAGAATTATTAATTTAAAAATCTATATATGAATAAAGCATCTGGTGAATGAAAAAGAGTAATTTCTCTCACTTGGATAATTTAAATACCAGCTGTCTCCATCCGAAACCATATTTTCTCATAAAAGCTTTTACAGAGTCTGTCTGAAGGTTGTGAAAATCTAGGATTTATGGATAGTATAAGGTCTGCTTGTACAAGCATCTGAATCTTAGTTCATAATTGGAAGCTCTCTTCAATGAATAGTTCAAAACAAGGGGAAAAGGCTACCAGGAGAACAAAAAATTAAACTTTATAGACTAAGTTTGCTTAAATGTCATCTTGGAAGAGTAAGAGTTGCATGTTAATTCAAGGAGTATGTTCAGCAAGCTGAAAGAAAATATCTTATTATTGCTTTAGTTATTTGAATACTCTAGTAGATCATCTATCCCATCTAATTTTTTAGTTTGTGATTGTATCCTTTTAACCGGGTGATATATCTTCTTCTCTGCGAGCTTTCCCTGTGCTCTGCCCACTAACCCCCTTCTTGTCTGAATACTGTTGATATTCTTGATTTCAGACCTCTGAACAACATTTAAAAAGCCCATCAATTTTCACTTAACTTTTCTTTGGAAATGACCACATGACAACAATGCTGAATTCCTTACTGCAACATGTGAAGAATGTCTTCCAAATTCTTTTGGTCTATCTTGCTTTTTTTGGCCCAAAAGCCTGATAATGCTATAAATATTTGCTCCTCCTACCCCCCAAAAAGTGACATGATGTTAAACACCAAATTGTTGTACACTACCTATTCAGAATAACGCTGTAATTTCTTTATGTGTTTTTTTCTTTTTCCCCTTTCCTAGAGTCTGCTATACCCCACTGTCAGCAGTCCATTATTTAGATTTTAATCTCTCCTGAGTGAGATTATGAACAACACGTGCCACCAGCAGCTGTGGGGCATGGCTGTGCTGGCAGTGGTGGGAGGGTGGCGGTGGCAGTGGGAGCGCAGCAGTAGTAAGCGTGGAGCTCCTGCAGATGCCGC
Source organism: Crocodylus siamensis (assembly GCF_052110815.1). Taxonomy (NCBI): domain Eukaryota; kingdom Metazoa; phylum Chordata; order Crocodylia; family Crocodylidae; genus Crocodylus; species Crocodylus siamensis. The sequence continues at coordinate 130,453,977 of NC_143395.1, read as the reverse complement.
CAATTCTGTCAGTGGAGCGGGGCGGGGGGTTGGCGACCACCTGCAGGTGCCATCAGCAGTGGCCAGCAGTGATCACAGGCCGGCCACAGACACCGCTGGTGGTGTTGGCGGCGGGGTGGTAAGCAGTGACAGTGTCATTGGCGTCTTTGTGTAGGGGGTGCACCACCATGCTCAGGGGGTGCACATGCACCCGTGTGCACCCCTTATGCATTGCCTCTGCCTGAGATGACCAGCATACTTGTAGTAGCTAATAATACTGTAACCCTTGGATAATGGAATGGCACCAGCTAAATATGTGAGGGGCCTAATTACTTACATCTCAAAAAGGGTTTACATGTTCCCCCTAACTGGATCTCATGTCCTCTAGTGGTTTGTTTAGTTCCTATTTCTTTTGAAGGCTCTGTCAAAATATATCATTGACTTGAGTGGTGATAGGTCAGGTCTTTCTTTTAAAGACAGGAAATTAGAGCTGTATGGAAAATAAAATTTCTGCCCTGTGGGAAATTCCAACACTTCAGAATTTCATAGAGTCATGGAAATGAGGGTTGGAAGGGACCTCAGGAGCCCCTGCTCAAAGCAGGACCAGCCCCAACTAAATCACCCCAGCCAAGGCTTTGTCTAGCCAGGTCTTAAAAACCTCCAGGGATGGAGAGTACATAATCTCTCTGGGTAACCTGTTCCAGTGCTTTACTACCACCCTAGTGAGAAAATCATTCCTAATATCTAACCTAAACTTCTCTTGCTGCAACTTGAGACCACTGCTCCTTGTTTAGTCATCTGTCACCACTGAGAACAGCCTAGTTCCATCCTCTTTTGAACACCCATTCAGGTAGTTGGAGGCTTTCTTTAAATCCCTTTTTAGTCTTCTCTTCTCTAGACTAAATTGGGCATTTTTACATGTGTTCCTGACATAGCGTCAGGTGCTTTTAGTGCATCGGATCCAGGTGTATAAGTGGCACAGGGCGGATCAGCATGGAGAAAATGGTGGTGGTGCACTTTGAACTAAAACACATTGATCGTGTTTTAGTTCAAAGTGCATCACCCACCATTTTCTCAGTGCTAATCCACGCTTCACCACTCATACCTGTATCTGACACAGCACCAGGCACCCCTAGCAGACTGTATTATGTGCTCCAGAAGACTGGATTTCCACTGTGTTGGAGCAGACTTACTGCATGTGTACAAGTGCCCATAAGCCCAGTTCCTTCAGCCTCTCCTCACAAGTCATGTCCCCCAGCCCCCTCACCACTTTTCGTGCCCTCTGCTGGACTTGCTCCAATTTGTCCACATACTTTCTGTAGCAGGGGCCCCAACTCTGAACACAATACTCCACATGAATGACACGTGCTCCTGGAGGCTGGGGGGACATGGCGAGCTCCTGCAGGTGGCGGTGTTGGTGGTGGGGGCATGACAGCGGTAAGTGTGGAGCTCCTGCAGGTGGCCACAGTGGTGTTGACAGTAGGGGGGGCGGGAGGGCGAGTGCTGACCAGTGACCTCCCACAGACACTGCTGGCAGCATTGGCAGCAGCCAATGGCGATTGGGGATTACCCACAGACGCTGCCAGCGGTGTTGGTGGTGAAGGGGGGGATGGTGAGTGGCAACTGCCCGAAGGTGCCACTGGCAGGGTCTCTGGTGCTTTTGTTAGGGGGTACACTACCAATCTCAGGGGGTGCACTTGCATGTGTGTGCACTTCCTATGCATCACCAATGGTACTCCAGATGTGGCCTAACCAGTGCTGAATAGAGGGGAATTTATTTTGAAGGCCATGTGAATCCTGAAAAGTTCCAGCTTTAAATTCTGAAAATATATCTACTGCGCAATAAAAATAAATTAATATATAAAGCAGTGTTCTCATACAGCTAAATTTGTAGAACAACATGATTACAATGACTTGTGTACCTTATTTGTGGCTTCATGTATTGTGGATAATAAAATTCCATCCCAAATCCCTGACAGTTAAACCTCCTCATACTACTGTACATTTCCTTTATGGTCCAGATCCTGCATGGAGCCCTACTGAGGTTCTTTTCAGATTCAGTTGCCAGAAGAGAAAGAAGGAAGGAATGTTCTAAATGGTGAGAAAAACCTTGTAACTAGGGCCAGTTAAGGGTAAGATTTTGTCTGCCTTATCCTTTTGCTGCTGCCACTTCCGTGGCTAAGACCTGATTTATTTTTTGGATTAGTCAGTCAGGGAGACAATTAATTTCAAAGGAGGAAGGACCTCAGTGGGAAATTCAAGTTATTCCCTGTTTTGTTTCCTTTTTCCACTCTGTATATACACTCTTTATAGACATTTTTCCTTGTCTGTTTTCTTTCAGGTCCTTCCTAAGAATCCATTCCTTTCACAGTGACCCCTATGCTAAGGCACATCAATTAAAGCCAGCTCCTAAAGTCATGTCTGAAATGCCATCCGTCAGTTAGGTACCAGTGTTTTCTGCTCTGCTCTGTTTTTCAGACTGGAAGCATTTTCATGTGAGGAACATCTCTGGTTTGAACGGCACCAAGCACTCTATTTACACATTGTTTTTTAAGGGGGTGCATCCAAATATGTGCCTTATCAAAATGAACCAATCTGCAATATCAAATCAATTTCAACAAAATTTATTGTCCAAGGAAAACTTTAAAAACCCAAGCAATGCTCCGCTTCCAAAAAAAATCTGAAACATGCTGCTTCATCACTTACAGTGGAGCTGTCGGGGTTTGAGTAGCAGGGGCCATGGACCCCCTCTTTACCTCCCTGGTAGCAAGCTCCCCCAGCACTGCTGGCCCCCCACCATTGAATTGTGAAGGTGGGTGGCACTGAGCCATGCCACCCTGCCCTGCCATCTGGAGTGGGGGCAGGAAGCAAAAGCCAGAGAAGAGAGGGGGAACCTGGAGACCACAACTGCATCATCAGCCAGAGCAATGAGGGAAGGTAGGACCCTGGGGGATGTGGGCTGCATGGATGACCTCTACCTGACTCAAGAAGTCTATGGGCCAACGAGAGGTAAAGCGCTGCTCGACCTGGTACTGGCTACTGGGGATGACCTAATCGGCGACCTAGTGATCGATGGGAAGCTGGGTGACAGTGACCATGAGCTGATCACCTTCACCATCCGCCGTAAAGCTGGCAAGTCAGTCAGCAACACGGAAGTCCTTGACTTCAGAAAAGCTGACTTTGACAAGCTTGGGAGGCTTGTCGGTCAGGCCCTTAGGGACCATGACCCCAGGGAGATGGGAGTTCAAGAAGAGTGGTTGCTCCTTAAGGAAGCAATTCTCAATACACAAGCTAATTCTATTCCATCTCAGAGGAAAGGCAGCAAGAGGACACAGCAGCCCCCCTGCCTCTCCAGGGACCTATCAGACCTCCTGAGGCTAAAAAGAAAAGCCTACAAAGGATGGAGGATGGGATTCACCTCCAAGGAGGATTATTCTGCACTGGTCTGGTCCTGCAGGGAGCAAACCAGGAAAACCAAGGCTGCAACTGAACTCCAACTAGCTTCCAGCATCAAGGACAATAAAAAGTCCTTTTTCAGATATGTGGGGAGCTGGAGAAGAAACAAGGGCAACGTTGGACCCGTGCTGAACCAGATGGGGCAACCGACAACTGACGCCCAGGAAAAAGCCAACCTATTAAATGGGTAATTTGTGTCAGTCCTTCATCAGTCCCATGGGATGCCCATGCCCACTACGGGACGGGGAGGTCTGGGTGAGGGAGATCCCCTGCCCTCCATTAATGCTGACCTCGTGAAGGAACACCTTGAGAAGCTGGATACCTTCAAGTCAGCCAGCCCTGACAATCTACACCCAGTCTACTCAAGGAGCTGGCGAGCATCATAGTCCAGCCCCTGGCACAGATCTTTGAAAACTCCTAGTGCTCTAGTGTAGTACCTGAAGACTGGAAGAAGGCCAATGTGGTGCCTATATTGAAGAAAGGGAGGAAAGTGGATCTGGCTAACTATAGGCCCATCAGCCTGACTTCTATCCCAGGGAAGATCTTAGAAAAGTTTATTAAAGAAGCCATCCTTAATGGACTGGCCGACACTGACATCCTAAGGGATAGCCAGCACGGGTTTGTTGCTGGTAGGTCTTGCTTGACCAATCTCATTTCCTTCTATGACCAGGTGACCTATCACCTGGACAAGGGAGAAGAGATTGATGTTATATAGCTTGATTTAAAAAAAGCCTTTGATCTGGTATCCCATGATCACCTCTTGGCAAACTGGCCAATTGTGGCCTTGGGTCCACCATGATCTTCTGGCTGGGAAACTGGCTCTGTGGTTGGGCCCATCAATTTAGTAATTGATGGAAGTCAATCATCATGGTGTCCTGTGACCAGTGGGGTCCCCCAAGGCTCTGTCCTTGGACCCATATTGTTCAACATCTTCATTAATGATGTGGACATTAGAGTCAGAAGCAGACTGGCCAAGTTCGCCAATGACACCAAACTTCGGGGCAAAGCATCCACACCAGAAGACAGGTGGGTGATCCAGGCTGACCTTGACAGGCTCAGCAAATGGGCGGATGAGAACCTGATGGTGTTTAACACCGAAAAATGCAAGGTTCTCCACCTTTGGAAGAAAAACCTGCAGCATCCTTATAGGCTCGGCAGTTCTACGCTGGCTAGCACTACAGAAGAAAGAGACTTGGGGGTCATCATTGACCACAAGATGAACATGAGCCTTCAATGTGATGCTGCAGCTAGTAAAGCAACCAAAATGCTGGCTTGCATCCATAGATGCATCTCAAGCAAATCCCGGGACGTCATTCTCCCCTTGTACTCGGCCTTGGTGGGGCCGCAGCTGGAGTACTGCATCCTGTTTTGGGCTCCACAATTCAAAAAGGATGTGGAGAAGCTTGAGAGAGTCCAGAGGAGAGGCATGTGCATGATCAGAGGTCAGGAAAACAGATCTTACGATGATAGGCTGAGAGACATGGGACTCTTTAGCCTGGAAAAGCGCAGGCTCAGGGGTGATCTGATGGCCACCTATAAGTTTATCAGGGGTGACCACCAGTACCTGGGGGAACGTTTGTTCACCACAGCGCCCCAAGGGATGACTAGGTCGAACGGTTATAAACTACTACAAGACCGTTTCAGGCTGAACATAAGGAAGAATTTCTTTACTGTCCGAGCCCCCAAGGTCTGGAACAGTCTGCCAGCGGAGGTGGTTCAAGCACCTACATTGAACACCTTCAAGAGTAAATTGGATGCTTATCTTGCTGGGATCCTGTGACCCCAGCTGACTTCCTGACCTTCGGGTGGGGGGCTGGACCTGATGATCTTCTAAGGTCCCTTCCAGCCCTAATGTCTATGAAATCTGTGGAAGGCCTCATAGGCTGTCAGCTACACAATGCTGATCTACAGAATGAGAAGAACTCATAGTTTTTAATTTTGAAAATTCCTTTTGTTGTGAATATTTTAGTTTATTCACAATATACAATATTAACATCTTAACCAGAAACACAATGTTTAGATTTTCCAGAAAGAGATTTTTAGGCTTTCCTTCATATTGAAATCTTACTTGTGTTCCAGTTCAGAACAGAGCCAGACTTCAACATCTTATAATAATTTCTGAAGCAGAACTTCCATCTTCTTTAAAAATATAACATAATAACATTTGATAAAGAGATGAGGAACAAGAAAGGGATGCAATCAGGAAATGGAATATGTTCCAAATATGTCTGAAGTATTCCTGCTTGCCATGTATTATACAAGTACTGGTTTTCTTCTCTAATATCAATTGAAATTTTAATTGCAATGCAACACAGCAGTATTTGTTTCGCAAAGTGTTGAACTCAAAAGCAGGGAACAATAATTTACTTATTTGTGCTGTAACTGAATGCCTTGAAACTTTATGAGCCATATTTCCATTGAATTTTCTAAGTGCTGCCTGTGAAACAGAATATGAGGACATTCACGTTTTACATGAAAAGCACATTAGCTGCTTTTATATGAGAGAGAGAGAGAGAGAGAGAGAGAGAGAGAGAGGTTAATTCAATTTTGGACTGTAAAAGAGGTTAAATATAAAGCTTAAATGTCTGGAGATCATCCCAAAATAATAATTCTACTAATGAAATGACTCGCTTATAATTCCACCAGACAAGATGGAAGAGTTGGTGAGAGAATGTCTAGAAGTGTTAAACTTGGTGCTTATGAGGTAAACTTTAATATCACATTTTTCAGACACCAAAGTGTGCCTTAGAATTGAGTGGGTGTTTAAATAGCCTCCTAAAGACTATATACTTGAAAGCATGTCTCCAAATTACTCTGCTCTCCTGAATTATCATTTCTTGATAGACTACCTTAGACATGAATATAGTCTCTGAAAGAAATTTTAGTATATGAAATTCTGAAAGTCTAGTACTAAACTATCTTTCCAGAAGTAAACTGGTTGAATTAGTTATCTCACAAACAATATACTTTGCAAATTTAACTCTTGTTTCTGTTCAGAGATGAATTTTGAACCATTCCCAACTGCTGTAAAGTGTGTTATTCGTAAGTATTTACTGGATGGTTTGGATAAAAACATTTTAGCCCATGGATTTTTGTGATCCATTGATCTACTGTCTATTCATTAATCATAATTTGTAATTTGGGCATCTGTGTTACATGGTGTTGCTTTTGCTTCTTGAAAGAAAGTTTGAATTTTTTAAAACAGAAGAATAGTAAAGAGCAAGTATCAGGTAACAGATCCTGCTGTGCATGAAAGCCAGATGAATATATGGATTTTTGTATGAAGGACAGCCTTTCCTTAGACACTTGTCTTACCAAAAGCCTGTTGTGAAGGAGTGAGACAACACTCACAACATGGAGGGCCGGCAGGGCTGCAGCTGGAAACTGGAAAGGAAGGAAAATACCCACCCAACTTCCGGAGCAGCCTCTCACTCAGGATTGGAGGAGGGAGGCTGTCCAAAGGTATTTCTGGCCCCGGAAAGGGGCAGAGAGGGGTCAGTTCCCTGCAGGCTGCAGGGAGAGAGGAGTGGCTGAGCATCTCGGCAGGCAAAGACTGAGTAACATGCCTGAGGAACGCTGCGGGAGTGACCCTGAGGCAGGCGGAGGCTGGCACACACGCGGCCGGCCGGTGGTTATCTCCGGAGTGGAGCTGCAGCTGAGGATTTGGAGCGAGGGAGTCCACAAGGCCTGAGAGAATCTCTGGGTGGAGTTTTTTCAGCAGAGGATCTGGAGGAGAGCCTGAGGGGAAAAAAACCTACAGCCACAGGTAGAGCCTTTCTGCACATGGTGGAGACCCCAAAGAGACTGTGAACGTTCATAGGGGTGCAGGGTAGGCTAGCACATAGCAAAGAATGGACTAAGGGATTTTTTTGTCTGGGTAATGGTGATTGGGAGATTGAGCACCTGATCATGAGTAATAAGGACATTGCTGGAGCCTAACAAGAAATCTGAGAAGCAGCTGGGGTTTTCTGTGTTTTTTTGCTGTTTCTTTTGATTTTCTTGAGCACAGGCCAAGACTGGCCCTTGGAAGGGTGTACCCAAAGAGGCACAAGGATACCCTGGGGTAGAGGGCCAAAATAAGGCCACAACAGGCAGCACTGCGACTTGGCTGTGGAAGAATATTGTGAACACCACCTGGAGAGGCTAAGCTGGGGTAAAGGGGAGGTTTTGGAGCCCACAGGAGAAACAGGGATCAAGACCAGGCACGATCACCGTGGGCAGTGCCTCCCGGGAATATATATGTCATCAAAGTCGTGGCAGATGAGAAAACGTAAGATCCACTTTCTGGCAGACCAAGTGATCCAGAGTCAACATCCACCCTGTCATCACCTGTAGGCAGACAAGCTCAGGGCAGTGCTAGCAAGCCCTATAGTACCTACAGTCATCACACCGCTTTACTCAGGTCTTAATAAACAGTGGTTTTTTTTTTTATTAAGAGGTATGAATGTGGTTGAATTGAACAGTGGTTCAAATAACATGCTCTTCTTAGAAATAAACAAAACAAGGAACCAAAAATCACACAAAATTATTGGTTGTCGATATGCCCAAAAAACAACCCACCTGATGCAAAATATCCTTGATTCTTAATGCCGAAGCCCAAACCTAGAACTGACGGTGAATCAGAGACTTAAGTCATTGACCACAGGAAAACAAGTCTCAGACAAATACTGTATTTACCCAAATCTAAGATGACCCTGAATTTAAGATGATCCCCCAATTATTGGATTGTAGACATGGAAAGGTATAAATTTGTTTTTATTTTCCATGTTTACAATCTTCTTATTGGAGGGTCCTCTTAAATTCATCTCTCCAACCCGGCTGAAGGGAAAGTAGTGGCAGAGGAGCAGGCAACCTGCCTCATGTCCTGTATTTCTCAGCCTTGCCATCTACTGCACATCCCCCTCAGTGCCTTCCCACTCCTACCACAGTCTCTCAGTGTATACACCACAGCATTTCCTCCAGATCTCCAATAATATTGGGGGGCTCTTTTCTTCACCTTTTTATGACTGAGGCACTAGAATTGTATGCAGTATTCTTGGAAATGCTATATACAGAAGAAAAATCACTTCACTATTTTTTTTTCTGTGCAATTGTGTATCATTTTAGCCCATTTTTGCCCTAGCATGGCATTGGAAGCTCATGTTGACTGGCTTGTCCACTATGATTCTTAAATCCCTTCTGGGATCACTGCTTCCTAGGATACAGACAGCCATTTTGTAGATATGGCCTGAATTCCTTGTTTTTAGATGTATAGGTTTGTATTTGGTTGTATTAATATATCATGTTTGAATGAACTCAATTTTCAGCCATTGTGTCTGGTAGCATAGACACCAACTGAAATTTTTGCCAGGGAGGTCTAAGATAATGCTCCCCACCCCACAGCACTGCTGGAACTGAGCGGAGCCTGTTGGGGGCTGATGTGGATGCGGGCTGCCTGCTGAGGACTCCCTGCCCTGCTGTCTTCCATGCCTGCGCCAGCTGCACCTGCCATGGAGAGGTGCCCACTGCCTACTCAGCAGCACCAGGGGGCACAACTGCATGCTGCTGCCCCCACTGCTGTGGGGGCCATAACTGCTGCTGGGCGGGCAGGGGGCACCTTGCCATGGTGGCATGGGGCTCCCACATGGTTCCCAGAGGGTGGGCAGCCCACATCCACCCCCCCATGCATAAATCTGGGGGGGATGTGCCCCCTATGCTCCACTCCCTGGGAGTGTGCACAGCAGCAGCGAGATGCCCCCCTTTTCTTGCTGAATGAGCTTCCCATGGCTCAGCACCACTCCCTGACATGGCCCTGGGTGCCATGCACCTCCCTGGCTGGGTAGCACCCCCAGGCCCAGTCCCTGCCCCACTCCTTCCCTCACCATGGGGGCCTCAATCTGTCCCCCCCGCTTACCTGTAGGCAGCTGAGACAGCTGCTTTCCACTGCTGCCTGGGGTTGTATTCCTGGCCACATGTGTCTTGCTCCCACAGCTAGCCTGTAATGGGAAAACTGTCATTTCCCACATTTTTCCATGGTGAATAGCAAACTCAGATACCTGCATGCTATTGGAAATTCAGGACAATGCTGTCCCAGAGTCATGCAGTCCAGGACTGGGGTTTGATGTTTCCACTGTCCTATCTAATTAGGGATGGGTGGTCATCCTACCCTCTTCCAGAGGGGGACCAGTGCCCTTAGGCCCTCATGTACTTGGCACCTATGCTTGGTAGTTGTGCAAGAGGGTTCTTCATGCAGTTTTCAGAATAAGTCAGACAAACACTCATATAGCATGGTTTAGATAAGGATGACCCTGCCTTGAGTAGTGGGCTCGACTAAATGACCTCCTGAATCCCCTTCCAGCTCTGCATTTCTGTGCTTCCTAAGCAATCCAGTTTTATTCCCTAAGACTGCCCTGTCTTTTGTCATTATTTACCCTTGCACTTTCCTCCACTCCCAACATATTCGACTTCTCATGGGAGCAAGGATTCTCTGGCCAATAAAGCCCAAAAGCAAAGGAGGCCCAAGACCTTTAGTCATAATTGTGAGTACAGCATTACAACTTTAAATACTGTATTTTCATATTTCTGGTACTTAAATTTCAAATATCCACAAACTATTTAATCAGCTAATTAAATCAGGTGTAAGCTATGAGTTTTAATTGTTTTCATGCAAATTGCTAGAATAGATTATTAATACATTTTCTGCTTGTATTCAGTTTGTTTATTCTTCATAACACAAACAAAAATGCCCCTGGGTCTTCAGACTTAAATCCCACTAAAGCATTTATAGTGCTCAATTTTACTGTACTTTAAATATTGTTTCCTAATGTCACCTGTTCCTAGCCTATGGGTAGATTTTATAGTGTACAAGTTTATCTATTAATTTATGAACATGAAAGTGTCAGTGTAGTAGAGATACAGAATGCATGGTCCTCCAGAATTTGACAGTGGGATCTCTTCCTGTTGGGGAAATCATTCTCACTGCCTTCTGTGGTACCATTCTAGAAGTGTCTGTCTCCATACAGCATCTTCTGGGAGCAATACTATATAGATAACACTGCTAGTGATGACAAGGCATCCAGTTCCACCTATTTCCAGAGTTTCCTCTTTCCAGAATTAGGAAATCCAGAAGAAACTGGACTGCTTATGCAGAGAAGAGCAAACTGTTTTGTGTGATCTAAGTGGGAACTGCATAATTTTGTGATATTGTTGAAGTAGGGTATCTGATCATGGTGCTTGAATTAGTTCGGGAAATCCAGTCCTGTACTCTCAGCTGCCTGTGGAACTGCAAGCGTGAGTTGATAGAAAGGTTATGAGTTGATAGAAAGGTTATGAAAGACTGAAAAAGAAATAAAGGGTATTGACATCCTGCTTGTACCATGAAAGAGATGCTGGGGAAAAATTGCAAAAGTGGCTAAAAAATAGGTGGATAACACCAGTGACTTAATGTTAATTGAGCAGCTTTAAAAAATCTTGGCCACTCCCACATTCTGATCTTCAAAAGAGCCGTCTGAACATCTCATTTTGTCAGAAGTGCTGACCTTTTACAATTAGTATTTGCCTCCTCATAGCTTGTTTCAGGGCTCAAAGTGAGCCACAGTGGACTCCAGGTACTTATCAGTTGCTGCAAAATAGAACTATTTTTTCCTCTGAAAAATTTTGAAATCTACCCGGCCTTTTTCATTGGGAGACAACATTCAAAATAGGAGCTTGGCTTCTTGGGTTTTTAAACAGGCTGAAATAGTCACTCTAACAGAAGAGGAAGACCAACCTCCTAGGAACAGAAGAACGAGAAGTTATGGGCCTTTGGAGATGGAGTTAAGGTGAGCTAGGCAACATGTGTTTGCCTTTCATATTGTTCCCCTCATATTGTTACCACATTTCAACTCCCAGACTCCTGCTTTTGTGAAGTATGTAATGACAAAGGCAGCCAACATGGCGATAGAGAAATTGCACCCTGATGGAAACAGCAGTCCTTATACAGATAAAGTCTCTGCTAACTAAAACTGAGCAGAAAAATTTTAGGTCAATGGGATAAGAGCACCGTGGAGAAAGAATGGCATCAGCCATTTAATAGTGTTAAGATTCTTGCTTCCAGATGTAGCTTTATTTCCTCTATATGGTCTCCTAGTACTGAAATATTTGGGATGAAGGTGATATTCTATTTGTTCTGTCTTTTCATCTCTAAGTTTATCTGATCTGTAGCAGGCTGGAAAGGAAACAGATGGACAATACGGTGATTTGGGAATGTGATTACAGGCAATTAGTTGTCACTGTGGAGACACTAATTGTGGATTAGTGCACAGTGACTTGCATGATCAACAACATTCAAGCTCTGTTTCTCAGCTATTAAAGATCAGGTATAGAATCTAGTTGTTTTCCCTGTGGTGCATCACTGAGGTACCACAGAAGTAGACAACAGAACAAAACAAGGCACACCATTCCCTGGGGGTGTATGGGCAGATGCAGAAGTAACTCAAATTTTTTTTTGTAGAGACCAGGTGCTGTTAAGTTTACCAGCACTCTCCACTTGTGCCATATCATCACCTGGGCAGCTGTCAGATTGCATGTGCTCTCCAAGTTTTCTTACCCCTTATTTCTACCCCTTGTGAAATGAGGTGTTGAAGGAGATGGAGAATTACTTGTTCATTGTGAGCATCGGCCAAAAAATTGATTTTGGGGGGTAGGTGAGGTGGGCTTATTCATCTTACATCTGTTCCTATTTTTTTCTTTTTTTCTTCCCACCCTCACACAAAGAATAAATGCAAAATGAAGAGAGCTTTCATTATATGGTTGACCAAATTTTGTTGTTACTCTGGATTTATACAACCGGAATTTGACATAAGCCAGTGGAGATTTACCTAGTTGTGTAACTGAGAACAGAATTTGACCCACTGTATGTATTTTTATTGAGATAAATTGGTTAACCAAGTAAAAATCTCTCCTAAATAGAATGATTTTACAGTACTGTATTTATCTACTAAAGAGACATGGTTCTCTTGCAGAAAGTTTTGGTTCATCTTGTTTTTCTAAGGTATTCGGTGGGACAGAAGATTAGTGACAAGTTTATTGCATCTTTCATTTGTATACAACTGGTTTGATTTTGGTCCAGAGTCAGTAATAAGACATGCTCTGCAGATTGTTACCAGCTAGTGCCTGTTCAGAGATCTGTGTGAAATAACTGGTCTGTATCTGTTGATTTCATTTCCTCATGGACAGAAGCCCAGATGGTAAAAACTATCATTCCAGTTGCACTAATTTTGAAGCCAAGGCCATAGAAAATAAGCATAGAAACTTCTCCATTCTCTTGGCCTATGAATCAGTCTTCTGAGCCAAGGCTTAGGAATGTATGAAGGACTGGGAAGCAGCTGGTGCAGTTACTGGTTGGTTTTTCAATCTCCAGGGTTTTCTTATTCTTATAAGTACTAATTTACCTAAGTGAAACTGTGTGTATTAGGATTTCTTTTTTAAGTCCAGGAGGCCTTGGCCAGGCAGCTTCTACAATTAGCAGGCCCACTAACCTGTGGCTAGTTAGTACTTGTTGGGAGTGGCTACTGCTTTGAAGGGTGAGACTAAAAGGTGAGGAAAAGGAGGCTAAAACTAGTAAGAAGCTCCTGGGAAATGGGGAGGGGAGGGTAGTGAGGCTCCTGAAAGAGAGCCCATAGAGAGATACAGAGCCTGGAAGGCCACTGTTGCTTTACAAGAACAGGAGGCTGGAGATAAGTCCATGATGAGGAGGTGGTACATAGATGGGACTTTGCTGAGGGGACATTATAGAAAAGTTTCCTGTCTTGCTTTTCTGAAAGCAAGAGTGGGATTAAAGACATGTTGTGGACCATTATTATTTGGGGTACTGTTCAATAGGGACTTTAAGATTATGGATGACTTATAAGGGCTGGGAGTAAATATGAGCTAACTGAAGAGCTGAGTCACAGGAGTGGATGACTGCAAGACTTGGAGTGGCATAGAGCAAAGTATATGGCAGATCTACACTTTATAGATTGATGAAATTGCAATTGTATAGCATGAGTTCTCATGAACCTGAGCTTCATCAGATGCTGGGTGGCAAATAAATGGCCTCTCTTTTGTTAAATATCTTGAGTATCTGAACATCTTTGAGATATAAATTAAATTCCACATGCAAGATAGTCTTTTACTATGAAAATCTGATTACCAGATGAATGTACAAATTATACCATACCTCTATTTATTTCCATCCTTAGTTTATAATCTATTGTATTCTTCTATTACCATTTATGTTTTGCCGTGCCTTTTTTCCTAGCCTTATTTGGGAGTATGTTAATAGTTACAACTGTAGGTTTTAGGCACGTCACCAATGTAAGAATAAAACCCAACTTCATTTCTGTATTGCGAATGTCCTTCCTGCATGTCCTGTTAGAAATATTTGCTTTTGGCTCATCAGAATGAGTGCTGTGGCTTGTGCCATGGTGGCGGGTTTCTTACTCTCACACCTTGCCAGGAACATACTGATGCAAGCCTGAGTGTATTGCCTTCTCATTTGTTTTTAACTTTAATGAAGGCTTGTGTAGAAAAGGCTGGCTGGAGTAGCAGTGAAGAATGAGTCACTGCCATCCTCTGCAATCTAGAAATGAAATGTCAGTACAGCTGCTCAATCTTCATTTCTTTACATAACCAAAGGCCAATTAGGTTTAATTTTTTTTCTAAAATACCTCTACCTCCTAAGAGTCTCCTGTTAATGTCTGTATTTGCATGTTGATGGAAGGGTGGGGAAGGGGGGAAAGGAACTAGGCATAGCATGGCTTGCATTTCACTGGAATGGCACAAAACTTTAATTTTTCACTCCCCTTCTCCCTCAACTCCTCCTATGTCACACGAACTAATTTATTATTGTGCAAGTAAGTGGGTTGTCTTCACCTGACTATACATGACAGCACATTATGCTGAAAGGGGCACAGGCAGTCATACAAGAAATAGGCATACTTCACACTTCTGCATAAATACAGGGATTTATGTTGAAGCAAAGGGACATAAAGTCAGGCTGGCAGCTGAGACGCATAACATGCTGTGTGTGCTTATTGACAAAGGTATTTAAACAAAAATAAAACTAGTTTCCATGGCAACTGCCACACTACATAATTCTAAGGCTAAAGGGAAATGGTTTTCCAGTGTAGGACAGTTGAGATGTCTTAGGTACTTCTAATGCAAATAGGGTGTCTCCCATGATTCATGTGTGTACCTCAAAGCTGCAATCAAGCCTAGTAGCTGAGTACACCTGGGGCTTTTAAGATGACATTTCTTGCATTTGTTCATCTGGGGGGTGTATATCTTCAGTGGAAAACATTTGACTCCATTCCCTAATGCATTAATCCTCTACAGCTCAGGTTTGTTGATCTTCAGGGCACAGTGGTGAAAACTTCCTGTTCCCTTTCTCTCTCTCTTTTTCCCCATAACTGTTTTGAGCTCTGGATTCAATGATATTTTGGAAGGATGAGGGATAGGTACATAAACTTTTGTTTTCCATCTGTATAAAAGTGTTTAGTGTGTGCGTGCATGCGTGCGCGTGTGTGTGCTTTATCTGCATCCAGAGTCCGTGACAGATATATTTTTATAAACTGGAAAGATAATTAACCTTCAGCCCTCCCCTTCCCCCACACTGTATTACAGAATTTGTTTTACTGATGAGTAAGCTGAAGCGCAGAGAGATTAATTGCTCATTGTCATATAGGAAGTCACTCTCCTAACTGTAAGGAGACTTCATGTGTCCTGACTCTAACTCCCCGACTCACCGCTGAACAACACTTCCTCCTGTTTTTTTTCGTGGTGTGGTACTTTAGGTGACTACTCTTATCAGTTCTCCTCTTTGTCCTTCTGGGACAGAAGGCATTTTTTCAAAGAGAGGTATAGCTCAGTATGTACTAAACTGCAATGCTTTGCTACAACATTTGTTGGGGAGCAAGCTTTGGTTTTAACAACTCCCTACCTCTGCCCTCATGCCTTTAAATGTGCAAATAGCCATTTTCCATCTCTATTTAATTTTTATGGCTTATATAACTATTTTATAATAATCACATTCTAAACAGAACAGAATCGTATTATGATAACAAAAAGGGGTTCCTCAAAACTTACTGAACAATCTCAGTAATATAAGCTGACCTAATAGATGGGTTATTATTCAAATTGCTTTAAAAATTACTGCTAAGGAGATAGTTAATAAGCAGTTGTCCATCACTCATGGGGGTGGGACAGAAATAATCAGAAGCAAGGGTGGTACAGGTTAAACATAAGGAAAAAGCTTTTTTACCTTAATGTTGATTTTTTTTGGGGGGGGGGAGAGGAGCAGCAGGGGAAATATTAACATTGCTGTGAAGAAATTAGTTTGCAGCTGACATCCTTTGTTAGGCTTTTGAAATATTACGGGGAAGAGTTGATAAAATAATATACAAAGAAGAACCAGGGAATATGATAAATACAAAAAGTCTTTGCAGGTCCAAAGAAAGGTCAGTGTTGGATATGAGAGGTTAAGGACATAGAAGAAAAGAATACTTGCAAATAGTGGCCGTTGTGAAATTAGTTTAGTAGTAGAACTGGTTGGGGAGATTTTTGGCAAAACGTTTTCACATTAGAAAAATTAAGATTTGTCAAAACAGATTTTTTTTACTAGAATGTGAGTATGTAGACTGTTTTTGATTACACTTTCTTTTCAGAAAAGTTCCTCAGGGCTAGGAATGAATTTCTGGTTAGAAGGAACCAGACAAGAATTATTTGTTAACCTGCTGGTTAGAGTACTCAGATGGGAGGTTGTAATTACCCTAAAACAAAGTGCTACGAACTGAAGAAATTCAGAGTTAAGATAAAACATACAAGAAATCCAAGCAAGTTAGGATTTAGGCATGCTTACTTCATGGTACCTGAACAATCTTCAATCTGCTTTTGAGGACCTTATAAAGGATGGAGGGAGTGCATGGGATGAGCTGCAAAAAGGGGAGAGGGGGAGGAAATTAATATCTTAGAACAGTTTGGAGCTACAAAAATTAAAAAGTCTTAAGAATTACCATTACCTAAAAATGTATTATTGATTCCATAGTAGTGTAACTAGAGTGGGGTGACTAGGACAACCACCCTGGCTACTGACTTGGAGGGGAGGGGGTAGAAAAAATGACTGCCACTGGCAACCCTGCAATTGCAATTTCAAGCATCCTGCACAGTGGCAACCAGAAGTCACAACTGCCCCCGTGCCTTGGAAACCAAGTTGTGTCACTGCACTAATGTGATTCCACTGCTTCATCATACATGTAGGTATAGACTTTTGGGCGTGAATAAGGAATAGGAGATAAGCATCAATTAAGGGTAAGTGAATTTTTCATAATAAAAACTTTTCATGCTATTGAAATCCTGCTAATTTATAAAGACAAGATCTTTCTTCCTTCCTTCCTTCCTGACCCCGCTGTAGCTGTCCTGCTGGTGACTTTGTTGCATGTGGCCATGGCTGGGGATGACTCGGCGGTGGGAGAGGCAACAGCAGGGGCCACTAACCCTTCGCCTGTCTCCCGGCTCCCAGAGTGTTGGGTGGCAGTGAAGGTGATACAGAATGCCTCTCTTCTGGAGGCCTGACCCAGGGAGTGGCAGAGGGGTTTGTTGACCTCTTGGTCACGTCGCAGCCTACCAGATTATCCAGATATCCAGTGAGTTGGATATCCAGCTTTCTGAGTGTTGCAAGTGACCTTGAGAGCAGGAAGACCTCTCTCCTCCCCAAGAAGGCAGAGATCACTCTGCTGGAGCTGGTCCTCTACCTGGATAATGAGAGGAAGCTGCTGTGCCTGGGCATTGAGGGCATAGACACCTCATTTTCAGGTGAGCTTCCACCTGGCATGCAGCCTCACCATTCTTCTGTTGGAAACATCCAGCCCATATTGGCAGCCCCCACCCCCTGGGTTGCCCCTGACTATGGGGGTCTCCTGACTTTTCTGAAGTGGACCAAAGGACTGAAGAAAGCAGCAGGCAGCATCACCCAGTGGTGCACAGACTCTAGGCTTTATGTCAAGGCTGCCAGGGCCGTGGCCAAACTTATGCAGCAAGATCTAGGCACCTGGCAGATGGCTTACCATGTGGAGAAACTCGCATAGTGGGTAAGAGATGAATGGGGCCTGGGAGGGTCCCTGGAGTAGAGTAGGGCACAGTAGGCCTTCCCTGAACTGTCTCTGCTATCTTGCTTCGCTCTTGGGTGCTTGCTCTTCCACCCACGCCTTGCCTCGTTCTTCCTCTCCCATACCCATGGCAGCCACAACCATTGACACTTTAACATCAATGGGTGTCAAGATCTGGTGAAATGGGAGGCCATCGTGGAGCTCCTGCACCAGAAGTGGCTGGCTGTCACCTTCTTCCAAGAGATGCATTCCAATGGGCTTAACCAGGTGGCTACTTGTTCCTGAGCCATGGCACCAACCTCAGCACCGGGGTCATGACTCTCCTATTGCCACAGCTGCAGCTTCATATAGTGGTTTGTGGGACATCATCCATGGCCACCTGCTGACTGTCCGCATTGCCCTAGTGCAACACCACCTGCTACTCGTTGATGTCTATGCACCCACTGATGGCCAGGAGAGGGTGGGGTTTTTTTGAGACCTTGACCATCATCCTGCGCAATGCTAGTGAGGACAATGACCTATTTCTTGTAGGTGGAGACTTTAACTGCACCATTGATGCCTTGTTCAACTGCATGGGGCTTGAGCCCCACTTGCCTTCAGCCCACAAGCTGCAGTCTGCCCTGGAGACCGTGGACCTCATCAATGTCTGGCAAACCCTGCATCCTGATGTGCACCAGTACACCTGGACCAGGATGAGCGCCGGTGGTCTCACCATGGCCCACCTTGACCACCTTTATGTCACCAATCACCATCTGCCACTCCTGTGCAGTGGCCGCATCATTCTCTTGGGCCTGTCTGATCATGGCCTTGCCTGCTGTGAACTGAGCCTGCCTGGCACAGCCTGTGCACAGGTGCCTTATTGGTGTATCAACGTTAGCCTGCTCCAAGACTCTTACTGCTGGGAGTGCTTCGCCCACTTTTGGCAGGGCTGGGAGGGCGCAAGACTGAGCTACTTCTTCTGGAAGCCATGGTGGGATGTGGGCAAAGTACAAATCCAGGCTTTTTGCCAGCAGTACAGCCAGCTGGCCACTAATGAACTGCACTGCCTTATCTGAGAGCTGGAGGAAGATGTGGCAGAGCTTAAGGCTACTCTGCTGGTCACCGGCAGTGACGTGGTGCTGCGTGAGAGCCTCTGGTTCCTCAGGAAATGCCTGCATGATTTGGCGGAGAGTGCAGCCCATGGAGCAAGGATCCATGCCCACTGCCAACAGCTGGCAGAAACCGATGCCCACACCTGCTGCTTCTTTGACCTGGAAGTGAGCAAAGTCTTAGATCACCTCAAGACCCCCAAGGGCTGGGTAACCATGGATCTGGGTGAAGTGTGTGAGCACGCTATTGCCTTCTCTCATGACCTGTCTGCAGCCAAGGCCACATAAGAACTCCATGAGGGCCTGCCATGTCTTTGTGCCCTGGAGGCCGGCCAGTTCAAATGGGAACTGTCTCTGGAGGAGCTGGCAACTGCCATGGTCAGCCTTGCCTCTGGCAAAGCCCCAGGCCTTGACGGGTTACCCACCGAGTTCTACAAGATCTTCTGGCCTCTCCTTGGCCCCTGCCTCCTGCACATTTTCCAGGAGAGCCTCACTAACAAGGTCCTACTGGTCAGCTGCTGCTGAGCAGTGCTCATGCTGCTGTCCAAGAAGGGAGACCTTGGCTGCATTAAGAACTGGTGGTGGGTCTCCCTGCTGTGTGCAAACTACAAGATTTTGGCCAAAATACTGGCGACCTGCCTCTGCATCATCATGGCCTCTGTCACTGGACTTGAGCAGAGATACTGTGTGCCGGGCAGGATCATCCAAGACAACCTGTTCTTGTTGTGCAACCTACTCACATCCAGCGAACTTTTCGGCCTGGACATTGGCCTCATCTCTCTGGACCGAGAGAAGGCCTTCAACTGGGTGTGCCATGCCTATCTCTTCTAGACCCTGGAGGCCTTTGACTTCAGGCCCCTCTTCACCGGTGCCCTCCAGGTCTTGGACCAAAACACCTTCAGCCTGCTCATGGTGAATGGCATGCTCTGCACCCCATTCCCCATGCACAGGGGAATCTGTCAGGGCTGCCCCCTGTTGGGTATGCTCTATGCCTTAACTGTTAAGCTAATGCTGCATGCACTGCGGCACTGCCTGAGTGGCATGGCCCTGCCAGTGGTCACGGACTCATCCATTCACCCCCCACTCTAGCTGCTGACTTACATGTACTATATCACCATCTTTCTCAACACCCAGGAAGATGTGTGGGCCCTGACAGACTGCCAGCGAGCCTATGAGCATGCGTCCTCAGCCTGTATCACTTGGGCCAAGAGTGATAGCCTGCTGCTTGGAATGTAGACCAGTGTGACCCCCCGCCCCAGCTTTGCTAGGGAGCCTCATTTGGTGCTGAGAGGGCCTCAAGGTCCTGGGCATGTTCCTGGGGCCACCAACATTCATGGTGTGCAACTGGGACAGCTTTGGGGAGGGGGTGGAGGCCCGCATGCAACGGTGGCATGCAACCCAGCCTCTCCTACTATGGATGTGTCCTTATCGCCAACAACCTGGTGGCGGTGACCCTGTAGCACCGGTGTGCCATACTCAACCCACCACAGGACCTACTCGAGAGACTCCAGCCCCTCCTGGAGCTGGCCCTTACCTACCTGTTGCTGAGGGGGGCCAGAGCCTGGTTGACCTGGTGAGCGAGGTGGCCACCTTCTGCCTGCAAGCCTTTCAGTGATCTCTGTATGGCGAGGGGTGCCTACCCTGGCAACAACTGGAGTGCTGGTTCCTGCAGAGCATGGGGTCCCTGGGCTTCGACCAGGAACTCTTCCTGCTGGACCTCATGCTCCTGAACTGGGCGGTGCTTCCGGCCTTCTACCATTGCTTGGTATGAGCTTGGCAGGCCACTTTCCAACTCCAGCCCCGGGCCCAGTGCCTGCAGTTCCCACAGCTGCTCAGGGAGCCGCTGGTGCACAACCCAGCTCTGTAGCGCCCTGTGCTGAGCCTGGCCTCTGCCAGCCTCACAGGTGCCCTCATCCAGGCACGTGTCCTCTGCCTATGCCATCTCCTTGACCTGACTTGGTCAGCCTGGCTCTTGTCTGAGGCCCTAACCACTCAGCTGGGCATGCACTCTATCTGCAGTGTGGGTCATCTCCTGTGTGACATCCAGGCTGCCCCCCTGCCAGAGGCAGCAGCCACCCTGGATGACCATCTCTGAATGTGCCAGGTATCCCTTACCATGGATGCCCTGAGCGAGTCCTTCCCCTGCTGCTGGTTCCCCTGGTGATGGCTGGTGAGCTGGCTAGTGGGCCTGGCACCCTGCTGACACTCCCCATGCCTCCTGACAGTGACATAGGTTACCGCTTTGCTTTCCAGGTGTGTAGAAGTGTGGATACCTGGGTAATTCACATCCGCCATGACCGGGTGCTGGCAGGCTGCCCCGATGCACCATGACAACAGTTCCTGGGACCACCAGATTCCCCACTGGCCCACCCAGCTTGGCACACATTGTATAAACCACCAACTGCCAAGAAGACTGTCAACCTACAGTGGCGGTTGCTGCATGGCATCCTAGCCACTGGCATGTTTGCATCCCATTTTGACCCAGCCGCCTCAGTGGCCTGCCCTTTCTGCCCCAGGGGCATTGAGGAGAACCTCTTTCATGCCTTCCTCAACTGTTCCCGCCAGCACTGAGCAGAAGCCTCTTGGAGAACACCTACGTGTGCTCCTACCCATACCAGGCAGCCAAGCAGGGTGCTGTTTGCCTGGCCAACTTTCTGCTGCATCAGGCTATCATGGTTGTCCTCAAGGGCTGCAGCAACTGTCTTGCCAGGACTGGCTCAGACAATGTCCTGCAGTTTTTCGGCCTCCTGGTGCAGGCATGCCTCTCTCTGGAGTTTGAGCATGCTGTGCTCTCATGGGCAGTGCCCACCTTTGAGGCATGCTGTGCCCTTGAGGAGGCACAGTACCATGTGGAGATCAGCCATCTTTAATACATGCTCTGATGTCATGACTAGTCTGGGGGACTGGGCAGACTTGGTGGCGGACTGCGACTCCAAGCTTGCACCGTGCCGTGGGTCCTCACCAGGCTGCTTTTTGCATTTTTTCTTTGTGTGGGAAGTTGAAGATTTTGTTATGTGTACTATTGGACAGAGCAGGGTAGGAATTTTTCGTTTATAGAGGGCTTTGGTCTGTATGACCGTGTGGCCAGGTGTCCTGACCGTATAATGGCATGTTAGGCATGACATGTAATACTGCAAAAGTGTCTGTCACGTTATGATGTTATGAATGTAATGGCATGGTGATTTGTTTGTCTTTGCTCTGTATATTGGACCTGGACCCCAGAGGGGCCAACTTTTTGTACTCCGAACCCCTGAATAAAGTAGCTAAAAAGTCAAAGTCTGTCCTTCCTTCCGTCCTGTGTTTTTTTAAACACATCATGCAAGCATGTTTCAGGAATGAGGTTTTTTTTTCCAACCTAGTTACTTTGATGGTCACCAGTTATTTGTTCATAAGTGATTTGACCTATGAAATAAGATTATCTTGTTTCTGCTTCCTGTTTGAGTGGTAGAAGTATACATAATGAGGAGGGGTAAAATCTCATTTTAACAGGACTTCTTTAATGCTTTTGACATATTCATTTCGGTGAGCTAACACATCAGTTGTACAAATACTTATGGAGCCAAATGAATGTCTACATTTTATTGAAGCAAAAGTTGGCAAATACTTTTTCCTCTAGTATTTACCTACTTCTAGGTGCCAATTCAACAGAGCCCTGACAGCTAAATTTAAATTTAAGCTGCGGAGAATGGTAGATTATGTGGCAAGGTTTATTGTGTGTGTGAGGTCATGGGAAGTAAAAGATGTGGCTGGTGATGAGATTGTTCTGATGTCTGAAGACTCTGTAAAGGCCCACTTGGTTGCTAGGAACAACTACAGAATGTTTGTGCATATGTCATAAATGGGTTAGGACCAGCATGGAAACAAGTTGTGTCTTGCCAGCTAAAGGTAGGTGAAGGGACCTTGCTGAAGGTGACAGAAAAAAAGAACTCCAGACACTAGAGATGAGCCCATCAGGAAAGCAGGAGTCTAGTGTTGAAACCACATACAAAAGACATGAGATACAAAAGCTTCTAAGTAGGAAATCTGAACTAGGGATTTTGAGAGAGGAAAGAGGATTCTTTTAAGCTGATCACTAAAAGGGGTTCATTCATAGTTTTTAATTGTATATCATAAAGTTAGACCATTAAGCAATTCTGGAGTGGAGCTGTGGTGGCTGTGTATTCTTCCGGCAGAAGGCTTTAAGGGGCATCCACTGTATCTATTGGTGTGTGGCCTGCTCCTGCAGACAAGGTCCTTGGACTATGGCTTTGGAGTGAGGACCCCACATAAAAGATATGTGACCCCATATAAAAAAATCCAAGTAAGAGTGTGGTGATAAGTTAGAGTCCAGGGAGTAGGAGATCTGGGATTATGAAATTCCTGTTGAAATTTGAAATTTCAATTGAAGTTCCCATTGAAGTTTCCCAAGAAACTACTGGTTTTCTTTAAATGAAGTTGTCCTTTAAATACCTTCTTGAAACAGAGACACAGGTAGAATTTTCTGCACTTCAGGGATATTGTCTATGTAGTTGATATGATAGGGACTTAGGCAGCAGCATTTACTAATTTATATCTGCCCACACTCAATGCTGAAAATGCACTTTGCGTGTTCCAAGCAACTAATTGGTTATTCAGATAAGAAACATTTATTTCAATGGATTTTTTAAAAATATACTTACATGATCTCAACAATATTGCCATGAAGATTGTAATTCTTACTGGGATAAAATATCAGCTGGTGATTTGAATAGATGGTGGGATTTGCCTTCATCAGATATCTTTCAATTCCTTTTATAGAACTATTCTTCTGTGATACTGAAGTACTGTACAAACAAAAATTTTTTTTTATTATCATCCTCTGGAATTGTAACCTGGCAGGTTTTAGAGGAAGGGGTTAAATAAGTGGAGTAAGAGCTCTTCCTATAGCTACATGTAAAAGACTGAATTCCATGCTTGATATAAATACATATGGATTATTGCTGGTTTAAAAAGTATGTGTATAGAGCTTTTAAGCCACTAAAGCCTTTATGAGAGTCATTGGCCAGAATTATGTGTACTGGGCTTATACCTGAATGTAGACCACTGCTATTAAAGGGACACTAACCAGAAGAATTAAACTTATTTGATTTCTTAAAAGGATTAATTTTTACCAGAGATTTATATTCATGGTTATTTTTGGTTATACGGGGATATGGAATAAAGGTATGAGTATGTACAATATCTTTAAAATAAAACACTACTGGCCCTTTCTCAATACTCTCCTGTAGTAAGAAAAAATGGAAAATGAAATTATAGCTCTAGTGAAATTTCACATTAAATACTGAATACATGGATTGTCTTTCAGCTGAAACATGATATTTCTCTTTTGGTAGCAAAGCTCATTTTTTTTCTCAGTAACTGGAAGGAATTTAAGCCTGATCTTTTGATGAAAGTTTTCTTTCACAGGGAAATAATGAAGCTGCTACTGCTCTGGGTTATAGTTAGGTTTCATGTTCCATAGGCAGCAAGGCTTCTAACCTCAAAAGTACAACTGTACCTAAATAAAAATGCTTTACAATACAGGGAACATTAATTTATGATGATTTAAATTATAGTGGAATTCCACTGGAAGTACACGTTATGCCCAGATGAATGCCAAAAGAATTCTTCATGATTGATGGCAGAAGCATAAATACTGAAAGAAACAGTGAAGGTTTGTCCCTACTGTATAAAGCATTGGCTAAGAATCATTCATGTTCTGCACATCAGCTTGTTCTAGATACCTATTCAGGAACAGTAGCAATTTGTTATGACAGCCTTTCCTATTCAGTAGGACTACAAAGACTTAGTCATTTGTCAATATGCATTCATACAATTACATATGGATACATTCATTTAATGTAAACTGCATGCTGCAGCTGGCAATTAATCTGCCACTTTATAAGATACAGCACTAAGTGAAGCAGCTATCACATGGGACTCTTTGTACATGTTAAATGCATTTAAAACATGAGGGTCTGCATGCTCCATCAGCAAAACATGCGCTGCATATGCTAATGTCAGAGCAAATTTAGGGTTTTGCAGGTGGGGCTTATTGTATTTAGTAACACTTGTTCAACTACCATTGGCTTATTCCATGGAGATAATATGAGCAATTTGTGATCTCCCAGCATCCCAGGATGTGCTGCTCCAAGCTCTGCTCAAGTCCTGCTCCAAAGGCCTATATATCCACCTGCCCAAACTCTACTGTCCAGAGCAGCATGGTACTGACCCCAGGGTGACACCCCTACCTGCTGGCCCATGTGACTTCACATTGAGCACCCATTGAAAGCCTCAAGGTTTGCTGAGGCCTGCCATTTTTGCTTGAGCCCTTCAGTACAAACACGTGGGAGCACCAGTTAGAACTGCTGCTAAGAATCCTTCAGCAGACTTTTGTAACTTGGCACTGCCTGTTGCTAGAATGGGTGCAGGGATTGCTGAGGGACTCAGAGAGGGTCCAAGAATTGGCCCGCCATACCCATAAATCCCTCTGGTCTGTCATGAAGTCATGCAAGCCCTTCCTGGATAGGATGGCTACTGCTGTGGAGGAGTATGTCTCTGCCATGACAGTGAGGGAGTAGGCACATATAGTTGCCTACCCTACCCTACCTGCCCAAAGGCAATGGCACCAATCTAACTTCAGCTCAGGTTTACCATGGAGACTGGCCACCTCCTGCCCACTCCCTCCCCACCTTCCCACTTCCCTAGCCAGTGTGTAATCACATAGCTTTATCAACTAAACCAAACCAGAAAGTGTCCTTCTTGGACCCCTGCAGGAGGTCTGTGAACTGGACTCATGACAAAATGATGGACCTCATTGCAATCTGGGCTGAGAAAAAAATCATTGCCACCATTACCAAGGGTTGGAAGAGCAGCCAACAAAACCAGGCAGTCTATAAGTACATTGTGGCCCAGATAGTGGTTTAGGGTCACCAGTGGGACTGGCTGAAGATTTACATTGAAATCAAGTGCATGATGTCATAGTCTGTTCAGGACAGGGATGCCAAAAAGTTGTTGGGTACCTCTGTGGTCTCCACCATGAGGATTTGTCAAGGATCTTTGAGTTGGACCACACTGTTGGTCTCCATTATGCCCAAAAATGATGATGAAGTCCCCTCTCCACTGCCTGCTACTGAGATGGCCATGAAGGAGCACAAGGTGCCTACTGCCTCACTGTCATGTCACAGACATACTCCTCCACAGCTTGCCTCTGATTTAGCAGAATACACGAGCCCACTGCTCCCCTCCCCTTTCTTCCCTTACCTCTCCTGCCTTTCTGGGTGTCCTGTGCAAACTTTGATGGGTTTCAGGGTACCACCTCCGCTCTGGTCCATGGATATCAGTTACTGTCAGTTGAATTCTATGTGCCAGCACCTAGGAGCAGATTTGGCAGGGCTCCCACCTGCACATCTGGGGTCCAAGTCCCTGAAACAGCTTTTCAGGGTACTAACGCACAGAAACACAAAATCAAAGGGCTTTATTGAGGCTTATCTGAGTGTGAGCAGAGAGGTGGCAGAGGGGGAAAGCGTAGAATAAATCACAGTCCCATGCCACCCGATATCCCTGCTCCTCAAAGGTACTGCTGATATGGCTGTGGGGTTCAGGTGTGGATGCTGTCAAAATTTGGGTTCTAGCACTGAGCTGTTTCTGTCATCCCAGAGAGCAGCTATTTTGGGGGACAATAAAAGTTGTCATTTTTGGGGAGTCCAGGGCCCTCACAGCTTATATTCTCACAGCAACAGGTCTTCGAGCATTTGGGTAGGACACATGATGGGGCATCATTAGCTTGTTTGGGAGGAGAACCAGGCAATCCTAGTTCTG
This sequence comes from Crocodylus siamensis, assembly GCF_052110815.1. Lineage (NCBI taxonomy): Eukaryota > Metazoa > Chordata > Crocodylia > Crocodylidae > Crocodylus > Crocodylus siamensis. The sequence continues at coordinate 130,427,534 of NC_143395.1, read as the reverse complement.
GATGTAAATAATCATTGCTTTTGCTGCTAGGAGGTCTGGCAGAGCTATGAAGCTGGAATGCAGGAAGGTTTCCAAAGCCTCACGTATGTTTCATGAAATAGTCACTTTTCCCAGGGAGCCATCATGTTTGGCTATGCTTTTCTGTGACTCTAGGGTGGGTGTTGGCATAGAAGCTCACAGAAGCAATAGAGCACATCTTGCAAGGCCACCATGTTCAAGCTCAAAGAGCTCCTCACTGTGCTACTAGGACACTTTCCAGGGAATTCTTGGCCAGAGAAATAGTGTCCAGAGGCAGGAGCAGACAAATAAGTCAGCACAGGCAAGGGGGTGCCTTCCTAACCAGAACCCCAGAGGAAGAATGGGGTGAGGATACAGTAGCTCACAAACTCCCAACACAGGACCCTGATTCCCCGATGTGCTCCCATTCCTCAGTCTAATTGCAGGGAGTTGAGAGACTGTACTGTGTACCATGGCACGGTCTTGATCTCATCCTGGTTGTCTGTCGAAGTCAGTGTACTGGGAGAGTAAGACACTCAGGCTTTCCCTCGTAATAGCTATAAGTTTGTAACCATTTCAAACTGGTTGTGCCAGCGCTTCCACGGTCAAGGCACTGTTGTCTGTACACCTGCAGAGTAGGTGTGTTTCCATAGTTAGCAGGTAATGTTTGTTGGTTCTGGATTCTTTACACATCATCTGCTAACTATAGAAACACACTCAAGGTTGCTTCTATTAAGTTTACTCCTCAGTGTTAGGTCTGGCCCCTGAAAGCTCAAGAGGTTCCAGTGCTGATGCTGCCCCAAAAACACAAAGGGATGTTCCTGCTCTGAGGATGTCCCATAGCTGAAAACATTAGCAGAATTAATGACTTTGGATGCTGGAGGACCTTGTGGAATCCACTGCACACCGAGCCAATGCTGCTGGTTTGCTGCCTGGGAGTGCTGGCACAACCAGTTGGAGCTGCTGCTAAGAACTCTTCAGCAGATTTTTGCACCTTGGCACTGCCAGTTCCTGGAACAGGTGCAAGTATTGCTGAGGGGCTCAGAGAGGGACCTTGAATTGGCCTGCCATACCCATAGTTTCATAGTTCTTAGAATCGGAAGGGACCTAAACAGATCATCAGGTCTGACCCTCTTGCCCCGGGCAGGAATGGGTGCCAAGGTCATATCACCCCAGCCAAATATCTTTCTAGCCTCCTCTTGAAGACCCCCAAGATAGGAGAGAGTGCCACCTCACTTGGGAGCCCATTCCGGAGCCTGGCAGCTCTGACTGTAAAGTAATGTCTCCTGATGTCCAGCCTGAACCTTCTCTCTAAACAATCCCTCTGGTTTGTCATGGATTCATGCAAGTCCTTCCTGGATAGAATGGCTACTGTTGCAGAACAGTATGTCTGCACCATGACAGTGAGGCAGTCAGCACCACCCCACCCACAGGCAATGGCACCAACCTATCTTTAGCTCAGGCTACTGTGGAGACTGGTCATCTCCTGCCCATTCCTCCTCCCTGCCCCCCCCCCTTTCCTGGCCCGTAACCATCACCAGGTGGTCAGCAGGAGCAAAGGGAGGCTGGCCAGGTGTACTATTGTGCTTGCCTCCCTATATTCGAGCTGTCCCCTGGACGACTGGAGTCTTGCATCCCCCAGCCTGGCTGGACACCAAGCTGGGAGTAGAGGTCTGAGCAGCAGGTCAGCAAAATGCCACAGTAGGGGCAGCCTTTCCCTTCCCCAAGGCAAAAGGGGATGCCAGCACCCTCCCAGGTGCCTTCTCTTCAGAAGTGGGTTACAGCTCCACAAAAAAAAAAATACTTGAACTTTGATGAGATGGGAGGGGATGGCTCCTGGCACCCAGCTCCCACACCCAGCTCCCTAGTAGTGGGGTTTCAGACTCACCCATGGAGATGTCCTATTGTGCTCCTTGGAGCCATCTGGCTTAGGCTTCCTTCTGTACCACATCACCTTCTCCCAGGAATCCTAGCAGCTGGTAGGAAAACCTGTAGATAAGGAACTTGAGTGGATCTAAACCACTCCACAGCATATTTAGTGTTGTTTGCACCATTTATTTCAAGAAATAAAGCTTGCACTGTTATGAAATTTTCCCAGGCCTTAACTTGACTTGCTTACAACCCAGACCCACCCAGCAGCTTGTGCCTCTTATTCCCCTCCAAGCCAGCCCTCACAAACTCCTAATGCAGAACCCAATGCTTCATTTTCCCAGCCCTCACAAACTCCCAGCACAGGACCATGCTTCCCTCATATGTTCCAGTGCTCCCATTCCTCAGTCTCCCAAGACCATTTTCTCCATTACAATCCCCACAACAAGGAGCATTAAGTCCAACAATTGACATGAAAAATGTATACTGATGTTTTGGAAAAGCACTTTAAAAGTACAGAGTAGCAAACAAAAGATTCAGAATCACTCAGAGGTTCCCTGCATGCCCTCCCATCCAGCAGAACATTGTCCCAGAATGTAGTCTGCCAAGGCTTCCCTGATCAGAATGGCTTAGCAGTGTTTCTGTCTAGGACACTTGGCCAGGAATGCTGCTTCAACCCAGGCACCATCCAAAGCATCAGAGCACCCTCACTGAGGGTCTGTCTAGTGCTGGTTTGTTTTCCAGGCAGGCTTTGCCCCTCACCTTACATATACTATAGAGTATGCAGGCAGTGGTCACAAAGCTGGGGATGTTCCTAAGCCTAAGCACACCTTCAGCATGCCTTTAGATGCCCAAAGGTGCTCTCCACCACCATCCAACATCTGCTCAGCTGGTAAGTGGAGAACTTTGTGGGTCCAGCTAGCTAATGCATGACTTCATGAGCTGGGGGAGCATCAGGTATGCTGGCTGGGTCCCTGATGGGGGAAGGGTCAGTTTGCCCAAATCCATGGTGAAAACATGAGAGGTGAACTCTCCCTGCTCCATCTTCTTTGCGAAGCCACAGCTCCTGCATATGCGAGCATCATGTATCCAGCCCAGCCACTCAACATTGGTGTTGGAGCACTGGGGGTGCTTCACTAAAACTCCTTGGAGCATAACCAAAAAAGAACCCCTTATGATTTAAATAATCTGAGGGATGATGGGTGAACAGAATGGGCATGTACATCCCATTGATGGCCCCCACACATTTTGGGAAGCCCACCTGTGCAAATCCAGAAATGACCTCCTGTAAATCCCCAGGCTGGATGATCTGAGGCCCCAGCTCCTCAAGTATGGCACTGCATACTTCATGCACAGCCATCATTGCCATTGTCCAGTGTACGCTGAACTGGTTGGGATGGAGGCTGCTGTTGTTCACCAGCTTCCAAATCATCAGGGCCACATGTCTGTTCATGGACACACAGCACTGAAGACCAATGTCCTGGTGCTGGAGCAAGGGGACCAGTTCAGTGCAAATGTTGTGAATGTCACAGAACACCTTTAAGTTTCACTATCACTGTTTGTAGTCCCAGGGTCTGAGCATGAACTGCTCCCACCAGTCCAAGCTCACTGGTACTGCCCAGCAGTGACAAAGTGGCCCACCACACCCCAGCTCGTGCAGCATTATGTTGTACCTTCTGCAAGTGGACCAACACGATGCCTAAGGCACCATCATGGTCATCAACGTTGTGCCTTACCAAGGCCAGGAGCACACTCAGTCAAAGCACAGAGTGCCTGTTGATTACAGTGGTCAGGGCAAGAATTTATTTGATTCTGCTACTAGTCCTCTCTAGGAAGCACCTGGAGAGCTGATGTCAGCTTGAATATTCAGTCAAAGAGGGATGGGAATTCTCATCCTTACCTTATCTCAACCAATCTGCACTTTTTTCTGTACTTGGCTGTTTTTGGCTGCCATCAGAAACGTGGGAAAAAAAAATCACTCTAGCATTGCATGCCAGGAGTCCTGGTTTACCAGCCCTCTAAAGGTGGTGTATAAGCTATGCCTGAAAGGTTCACTGTCAACAACAGTCAATAACACTGTCAACTTCTCTAATTTCAATGCTGTATGACATTCCACAGATATAACATACGTCATGACTCCCGTGCAACAAGGGCTTTCTCCTGCATACCCAAGAATGTTATCAGACATGCTAGCTTTTATTTTAGTGCAGGTTTCTACATACTTCAGTGGTGTTTACTCTGTCGTGAAGCAGCCTCTTTTGTTGATATTGATTGTAACATCCTGGGCAATCTGACAGAATGGGTGCAGAGACAATTCCCTCTCTTTACTGCTCAGCTGGTGAGATACCTTGACCTCTGTGTAGACAACAAGTTTGTGCTGCTTGGTGTGCCAAATACTCAAAAAGATGTCTCTTGGGGAAAAAAAAGACAGAGGTTTGTACAATACTTTATTTTTTCCCCATAATTTATATATAGAATTTAATTTTAAATGGGCAGCTTGCCTTTGATTCAACAGAACACATGCATTTGCTTAACTTCCATATTTTGCACATAAACCTGTCTATATTCAGCAAAGCATATGCTTAAATCCTATTAATTTTTGCTGAATTGTGGCATTTCAAAATCCACTCTGTGTAGCTTACATGTGTGGCAGTTGGTTTGAGAAATTGTAAAAGAGATCCCTATGTTTCCATAGGCTGGTGCAACATTGACAAGACCCAGTTTGAGCCTATTAGAGTAAATCTATGCCAACATTTTTAAAGAAAACATTTGAGAAAATGATTTGAGAAATCATTTAAGAAATGTTTATTTTCAGATTTCTCTCAAAAAATTTTGTCATGAAAGTAGTGTGAACCAAATTGTAATGACACTCACCACTCTCACATAATCTCTTGAGAACAAATCTTCATCTTCCTGAAATTAATAGAAGTCTTAGCTGACTTTCATGGAGCCATCAGCAATGTGTACAGTGTTTGCTAGGTAATAATTGGAGAAGAAAACCAATAGCGTACGTAATCAGCGTAAGGGAAGGAGAGCCAGGATGCACTGGGGAAGGGGAGGGGAAGAGTGAAGGATGTGTCCTGGGGCTGCTGCCTGCCTACTGCCTGTCTTACTCTGCCTTTCTGGCTCCAGAAAGCAACCAGCACAAACAGTGTGTGTCCTAAAGTGTAAGGCATTCAGGTTTGTAGAGCTGGAGTGGAGTTCACTGTGGTTGGGGACGGAGAGCTAACCTCCATTTTTGCCACCAAAATCAGCATTTTTTTACCCTCTAGATATGGGCTTTGGGTACAAAAAATATGGTAAAACTTTGCTCCCACTCCATACAATTTTGATTCCCAGAACACCTTGCGTTACATGAGACTGCCCTGCCCTCTGCTTGCTCCTGCTTCAGCAAGTCACAGTGTAGGAGGAGAGACTGGTGGGAGGGTGAGAAGAGTACCATATTTTTCCTATGCTATTCCTTTGTTAACAAGAATATATTATCCTGATTCATTTTTAAATGTATGTACAGTAAATTTACTCAATTGTGCCTAGCTGTAGAGGTGAAATGAGTACTTTATGTAATGACAATTGTGTCCTAGAAATGTAGCACATATACTGAGCTAGGTACAGACAGTCAAAAAGTCTGAGGCTGAATCAATTCAGTCTTTGCAGATTTGTCTAAAATGCACAGATTACATTGAAGCAGAAGTGAACAGATATACCTTTGATTCAGGAAATGAAGCCACATGCCTGCAGTGACTCAGGCCAGAAGCCAGGGGGCACTAGAACAGGCTCTCTTTGTGTTCACTTCCTCTTCCTGCTACCCCCCAGGTCTCTGGGATTTGCAGTCCAGACTTATAGCAGCAGGACTGTGCAGGTTTACTCATCACTTCTTCTTCCTGCTGCCAGGTGTCTCTGAGATTTGTAGTCCACAGTCACAGCCAACAGTAAGTTTGAGCAGGGCAGGGGTCTTTAACCTTCCACCCTGGCCCCAGGCAGGGTTTGTTTGGGGGGGGGGGGGTAGTACCCCCCTGGAGACTGGGCTGTATCCCTAGCTGGGCTTGTTCCCCTCATCTCCCTTGTCAGTCAGCCCTTACTGCTCCATTTAGGGAGCAATGGGGCAGGGCCTGCCACAGTCTCTGGAGCAGACAGCATAGCCCAGCCTAAGGCTAGAAGGCATGCTGGGGGACTGTGATTTCACTTGAACTAGGAAGGGGCCTGGGACAGAAGTTTCATAAACCAGTTTGACCCAAACCAGTTAAGTCTGATACTGCATTCACCCAGGCTTATCTTAAACCAGTTTCAGACATTTTGAAACTGGTTGATGTGCACCGAGCTTCTGTTCTATTACAGGTTTAAACCAGTTTCTGATCACTTAAACTGGTTTATGTGTAACTTCTGTCCCTAGCCCAGGAATCAAAATGTTTAGTGCTCAGATTCTCTGCATTCAATCTACATGAAGTTCTGTGCATAGTTAGGGCAACATATTTAATATAATCTTCCAAGTGAAGATCCTACACAATCCATGAAAACATAAATTGATAGGAAAAAACAAAGGTTTAGTATATCCAGAAATTATTTTTTGATGGCAGTCTGACTGTAGATGAGAACAAACTATCATCTGTAGAGCTAAACTTGTATTTTAGTTCTCCAGAAGAAAAGTCTGAGTAGGTAGAGATGGTGCTAAAGATAAGGAGCGGAGGTGTTGTCAGAAGTAATAGTGCATATTGCTGCCAACAATACATTAATGTTAAATAAAGAGAAATATAGTATGTAGCATACTGCCAGCTCCAAGCTGCTACCTTGCTTTCTGTCGGGTTCTAACGGTGGCAATATACAGTGAGGTTAGAAAGTGAAATGAAGTGTAAATATGGACATGGTGGTCACTGGTGGAGAAGTTAAAGCATCTCATTGTGGCTTGAGTCATGAGCCCTGTTCTGAATTCAGGCAAAAAGGCTGTCTCCAGTTGACCCAGCTGTAAATCAGTACTGGTTATTCAAGTTGAGGAGCTAAAGGTGGATGGAAATGTTGTTTGTGACATTGCTTCTTTCTGTCCTCTATTTAGGGGATCTTTGACTTAACACAGAACATGTTCTTCCTTTCATTTATTGAATTAGAAGGATGCTGAACATGGTAGATGGAGGCGCTGGTGGGGAATATCTATAAGGGTGCAGTGCTGATTTTTTGGTAGCATCAGTGTTTTCCCTGCCCATTTGTTCCATTAGAAGCCCCTCCATAAGGTTTGGCCTCTGCATGAATTCAGAGGTGGGAAGAGAGGAGCAGAATCACAAAGTGACCCCCTTCTATAGCATGCTCTCAAAAGATACTTGATTGGACTAAGCATTAAGGATGTTGAAAAGAGTGTTGTCCACAACTGAATTTCCTCTTGAAGGAAGAGAGACAAATGTAGACAAGAAGCAAGGAGACAGCAGAGCAATGATAGGGACATCTCCATCGTCCCTGGTACCTTATGGAGATCGAACTATATTTGGGCATTTTCAATATTCACCTCCAACTTAAAGATGATAAATTTAGTGCTGAAATTCTTATATTGGAGGGAAGCTTTCAAGTGTGTGAAAAGATGTAGCCTTTTTTAAAATAAAATGCCTGTAGTAGGTATAGCACTTTGTAGAAGTAAAGTCATGTTATACATTATTTTTAGTTGGAATAAGCCATGTGAATGAAGTTTAACTTGTGTGTGTGATACATACATAGGGCATACACTTTAAATAAGCACCAGTGGCTACTCACCAAAGAAGAATTCTTAGTGATGCCAAACCATTACAGTAGTGCTTGTTTCATACAACAATAGTTAAACTGTATGTTGCTTGTGTACTCATGGGTGCATAGATTTTGGCAAAATAATATTTTTCAGGCTTCCTAAGTCATTTCCATGTTATCCAGTCAGCACAAAAATGAAAAAATGGCTATATATGCTTCTCATGAGAAATGAAACCTGTGTCAAAAGAAGAATGAGGGTGGGTCTGAGAGATTAAGTAGCAACATTTTTGTTTCTTCATGTTTTCCCTTTTATGGGGACAGAAGGTATTTGGTGTTTTTTGAAAACGATATTTTTTATTATATGACAATACCTGTCTTTCTGTTGGTAATTTAGCAGAATGTTGATCACGTCTTCTGTAAGTAAAATTGCAAAATATTTTACCTTCCAACTTCTTGTTTTCAGTTGCTGGTAACTTTTGGCAACGTCAAGGGCTGGGTTTGCCAGAGCTGGGCTCAAGCCTGAGTCTAGCATCCTTGTATTGTACATAAAACAAGCAAGGTCAAATTTAGAGGTGGGTTACAGAACCAGCTGGTGTAGCTGGCCCCCTCCTCTAACTTTATCAATAGAGTTGGGCAGAATTCTTTTGGCTTCTTCCCCCCCACAGTCCAGATTTCTATTGACCCAAACATGTAATAGGTTTCTGATGATTTTGGCAAATTGTTTCATAAAAAACCCTGGGATAATAATTTCCAAAATAAAATATTTCATTTTGACATTTTAAAAAAGTTTTTAATTTAACACATTTTGTTTTATTCAGTAAAAAACTTTAGAATGAGGTACTGTATCAGAAATTATATTTTTGTTTCAGTTAACAAACTGAAGAATGTGTTATTTGTACAGTTCCACTCATCACTGTGTAGATCAAACTATTCTTGATATATAGCTAGTTCTACCTCCAACTTTGCCAGAACTGAAAAAAGGATTTGAACTCTGGTTGATAGACTTGAAATAATAACATACTAAAAACTACAGGGTTTTTTTAGTTTCTTTTTTGTTTTTAACAAGAATAAATGTGTAAAATCCATCAAGACAAGGTTCTTTGGGTGAATACGATATCTTTTATTAGACCAACTTAAATAGTTGGAAAAAAATTGATAGCAAGCTTTCAGGTATAAAAACTCTTCCTCAGGCTGAGGAAGTCTCTGCAATTGGTGTGTACTCTTCCTGGATGGAATGAATAGTCCATCACCCCTGTAAAATCTATCAACGTATCTGATGGAGATAACATAACAGTTGCACTGTTCCTCATAAGGTTTATTCTGTTCTATAACGAAATGGCAAGCAAAGGCAACATGGACCTTAATTAAGCTCTAGATAGAACAAATGGCTTGTCCAAATAGCTATACTGAAGTTTCTTGGTTTTTGATTCTAGGTCTATACCTGGTTAAAAATATACTATGGGCCAAATTCATCTTTGATTTTTCTCTTTTCACTTCCGTGGCATTACACCAGAGATTAATGCATTAATTTTGTGTGTCTTTTATAACTGAATTTATGCCTTATTAACAGCTGATAAAGACTATAGAGGCCTTTGTCTGTTCATCATTATTCAGCACTTCTTCAAGTAATTGCTATCTTTTTGTTGCCATACCAAAATGTTACCACTATTGGTAACAAAATGATTTTCTGTGCTGGTAGGAAGACTATGAAATCCAATGACATTTAGAATAACCTTACAAAATATGGGAAGATTTATAATAGAATCCTAACATCTCAAATAAATATTTTAATAATGTTTTAGGCACTCTACAAAGAATAACTAAGAATTTGATAGCCCTTGAACTTTATGGAAAGACTCTTGTTTGATTTGTTGAGTTTGTGATTCTGCCCTTGAAGAACAAAAATACAGCAAGAAGCTAAGACACTTTATTTTGTGGTCCTTTTCAAAGGATTGTTGATATTTCCTAAGCTGATTTAGGTATAGTGAACAGCTAACAAACACCAATTTATTGGATCCTTTTTTTGATGCAATGGTAGCTTTGACTGTGGATTCTAGGAAAACTGTAGGCTCTCATATTACCAATTACTGATTATGGTTATATAATTTAGGTGCTGAATCATCTGTGTAGCATACTGAATAGAAAGCACATCAGCCTGTAATAGATTATGTTGATTGGTTTTGTTGGCAGATGTGAGAAAGCATCATCACTCATTATGTGGTAAGCTTAATTGGTTTTCTCCTGAATTACATAGACAATATTCTCTTAATCTGTTCACACATGGGTACTTAATTTCAAAACCCCTGAATTATTGTTTAATTGTTAACATTTTTTTGGTAGTGGCTGTTCTCTTGGGTTGATTTAAAACATAAAAGATGGGTTGTCCTTTATAGGTGAAATAATAATTGATTAAAAGGTCATATGGGAAATATCCATTGTCGTAGCATCATCCGCTTGAAATCAGCAAACTATGCAACTGAGAATTGTCACTCTTAACCCCCCTCCCCTCCCCACCAAACAGTAGATGAGAAGAGCCCTAGCACAGAAGGGAAGGGGAGTAGAGAGGGGGCTCAAACCTGGGTCTAAAAGGTTGAAAAATGGGTGAATAAAATTAGTCATCAGAAATCATATTTCAGCGTCCATATGGCCTGGCCTAGAGAAAAGCTGAGCATTTGTGGCATCCATTCTATTTTGGGTTCCTAAATCTAAGTTAGGATGTTTAATTTGAGATCCACATTTGGAAAATAAAAATATACTTTTAATAGCTGGGGCCTCTTTCTGGTCTCTGTGAAGTCCTAGCCCAACATTTTTAGACTTGAGGCACTCTAGGCTAGACTTGACAGTCTCCCCTTGGAAAATGCCAGCTCTTTGTTTTCACTTATTTTTGACTACAGAAAAATAATATAGCAATTCTTCTGTTGCAAAGAACTCAGACAGTAACAGGTCTGAATGTTTTTGACATTAATGGATTCCTTTCTGAAGCTTCTGGGTTTATCTTGTGAATCACATTTGCACATTGCTGTTTTAGCCCTTCTGTTCCTGTTCTGACTGGTGAAGATGGACATATGCAGCAGCAAACCCATTGCCTAGTTTATGAGGCACTCTCTGGGCATGAACTGATAAAGCGCTTACAACATTTTAGAAAGGAGGTGGAAGCTTGTGAGCAACCATCAGCTGACCTGTTGTAACTGTTTTGTCTGTCCTCTCCTGTCCCATACTAAATAGAAGTTAAATTGCAATGATTTACTTCAGAATCAAACAGGGCGTGTGTAGAAGAAACAGGGGCCCTAAATTGAAGTGGTGGGTTTTAAAAAACACTGCTTCAATTTAGGGCTGATTAAACCCCCGTGTTGTGCACACACTTCGCTGACTTACCTGCCTCTCTGGGGGGAGGGGAAGGTGAGCTGCCGGCAGGCAGAGCGGTCCTCGGGCTGCAGGGGAGCGGGTCCTTCCCTCCACAGCAGTGGCAGCCCTCCCTCACCTGAGGTGGCACCCGGCTGCAGGCACCTGGCCTGGGTGGTCCTGGGGGCCACCACAACTGCAGAGGGAAGCACCAGACACCCGCGCAGCTCAGGCAGGCAGGCTCTGTTGGGGGGGGGGTGCAGATTAGGCTCACCGCTTTTCTTGGGTGGAGTTGTTTTCCCAGGCTACTGCCAGGCTGCCTTCAGGACTTCCTGAAGAGCCATAGAGCTGCATGGAGTTCGGTGCTTCACTCCACAGCTGTAGGGGCAGGAAACTAAACTTGACTTGGTGTTGGCCACAGGGGATGACCTGGTGGGGACCTGTGGATTCAAGGCAACTTAGTGGACAGCAATCACCAAATGATTAAATTCAGTATCCAGCGAAGGGCGGGCATTATACCCAGCAGGGCACGGGTGCTGAACTTTAAAAAGCCGACTTTAATAGACTCAGGGGATTGGTTAGCAGGGTGCTAGGAGCTAAGAACTTGGATGTGTTGGGGGTCCAGGATGGGTGGACATTCCTCAAGGCAACCATTCTTTGGGCTCAAAGTGAGTCAATCCTGTAGCAGAGGAAAGAGGGCAAAGGGGCAAGGAAGCCCCTTTGGCTAACCAGAGGCATCCAAGATACCTGAAGAGCAAAAAACATGTACAGGAAATGGAAGCAGGGGGTAGCTAGCGAAGAGGAGTATACTTCTTGGCCCGCACTGGCGGGGAGTATTTTTCTCCACTGCTTCCATTGGAAAGCCCAATTTGGAACCTCACTGTTTTGATAGTGAGACACTTTATCAAATCATTTTAATAAAGAGATGTTTCTTTGTCGCCTAAGCTGCCTAAATCTTCCCCTTGAGTTGTTTCCCTGGAATGGGAGATGGCAGGTCAACATTTGAAGGCTTAAAACAATAAACCAAAATTGCATTGATGTGAGAGCACCCTTTAGGTGCTCAATACTGAAGCTGAAGAAATAAACCAAAAAAATCCAATGTGAAGAAACCTCTGAGTGGCTGCAGACTTAAAATCACTGTAATGTGAATGAATAGATTTTGTGGTGAAGTGCTCTTGTTGAGGGAACAGCTCAGCTTCATGTATTTGGTGCTTTGTAACATGTGAACCAAAATGTGGGGAGGGGAGGAAACATGCATAGTGCTTGGTTTAAGAAGTCATGGTGAGAATATTGGGATTGTATCAAAAAGCAGATAGGAGTGCCTTACCAGTTTATCATGTATAGTCTGTCTGGGTCAGAGACTATTTTGGCAGACTGAAACGCAAATGCAAAGGCGGTGTTGTTAGGGATAAAAGAGGTACATGATTAAAAACATCACAGTCCTTAGGAGAAGTAGTTGTGGGAAAAGCACAGCTGGTATGCACAGGAGGGGGTCTAGAGCAATTTTCAATGCTGCATACACAGCCCCTCCTGACTGAGCCCCTGTGGATACAGCAAAAAGCCAGGCATTTCTCTCAGTACTGGCCAATGCTGCTGCAAAAAAGAAAGATGAACAGCAACAATAGCCAAATAAGAGAACTGTGTGTTAATAATTCAAAAGGATGACTGTTGTCAATACAATCAAATGTACCCTTTAAGTGATGATGACTGAACTTAAAAAACATTGCCTTTCCTTCCTGTCTGTCCTGGACAGAGGGGGTGATGTGTATTAGTCTCTCCATCTTATCAGGATGCTACATGTTATGACCTTTTTAGGCTTTGAAGAGAGAGTATCAGTTTAGAGAGCTTCAGAAAACCTCTTTGAATTTTAAACTGCAAGCCTCCACAAAGAGGGTTGGTGTCTTGGAGAAGGTTTCCGTGATTTAGCTAGATTGGTATCCTTCTACCAGCTGGGAAAGGCGATAGGGGATTTTTGTGTAAACAACTTTCAGTGCCATTTAGATGGCTACTGTTTACCTGAGGTGTCAGGGAATGTATCTGCTTAAAACACCTAACATGTACCTACATGCTTTCTCTCTCATTTTGGGGTGTGAAAGATGTTTTTGCAGTAAGGGGTTTGAAGAAAATCAAAGTAACTTCTGTAACAAGAATTGTCTCTGCAATAATAGACTTCATCAATGCCAACTTAAAAACAAAAATGTTTCAAGCCATTGTTAGCTTAACGTTATCCTTTGAATAACTAAAAAAGAAACTAAGCATCATAACACAATCTCTTATGTCGGACAGTAGCTATTCCTAAAGTTGGAAGTGTCCGTGTAACTTAAATTAAATCTCTGCAAAATCTTGTATTCCTGCCCAAAATAATGCTTTACTTCAGTAGTGATGCAGAACTATTTTGTGAAATATCAGTTCTGAGCCCTGTCAATTCTGCAATGGCAAGAAAATAGACTATGTTTACTTTTTTCCTTCTCTGGATTGAATAATTTCTCCTGAAGTTACTGAATTATGAGTCTGATGGCTTTGTTAAAATCTGTGCAAGTGGAATTCAGCCTTGTTCATTGAAGTCAGAATAAAACTCACAGATGTATGCATGACAGGCACAGAAAGGCTAACTCCAAGAGCATGTATACATTATCAAAGGAAGCACAGTTGCAGTGTAGCTGCCTTAGTGTAGTGTTAGGCCAAGAAGTGCTCTTTTTCTCTCAGCATGTACACTGGCCTGCTCCCAGCACCATAGTAAGGCAGATACATTTTTTCTCTTTCACAGTATCATGTGCATGAAGCAAGCATGCTGGGTTTTATTGCAGTGCTCTCAGACTTGGTCCTTTGATGGTGCAGACGTGTTCCAAGTGATCAGAAATTGAGTTCGGCTTAACATAATAAGATTTAAAAATAATAGTAATACTATTATACATTGTGGAGTCTTCTATTTACAGTTTGGAATCTAAGCCATTGGAGTGCACTTGCTGTATATCTTCCAGTATTTTTCTATACATGTGTGGGATAGAAACTTTTTTTTTCTTAACAAAACCTGAGATTCTCAAGGATCAAGGCTCTATCAGTTTGAACATTCATAAAATATACATACTAGCAAATTGTCCGTCAAGAATGAAGGATGAATTTTGAATAACAAAAAGAAAACAAAAAGGCCACTGGCCTCCCCATCTGCTCCCCGCCATCCCTGCTCTGCTGCTTCCGAGGATGCTCCGTGTGTCCTCGCTATCATGGTAGTGCTCTGCTGTGCTGCCACTGCTTCCTGTCTGTAATGTTCTTGGAGCACTCTGATTGGTTGTTTCAGTAACCAGTTGGAGTGCTCCAACAGTGTAATGGACAGACAGACAGACAGACGGACGGACGAAGCCCTTTATTATATTAGAATGGGACTTGTGGTACAAACATGAGAGTTAATTATATGACAGCCTGCTCAATAGTATCACATACTAACCTCCTGATTGCTGGTGTTGGAATGGTGCCCTTGAGTGACCATGTCTGGGAAAATTGAGGTGACAGTAAGACATATTTCTTTATTAGAAAGTAAGCCCCAAGTTGCTCGAGAACTGACTCCCCTACTGGCCAGTCATGAAGGAACATCAGTGAATACTATAAAGAGCCCTCCTCAGGTATCCTCCAGTCCTCCCCAGGTGGTAAAGCTTGCTGAATTTCTTGCTATTATAGTAACTTGCATTTTAGCTGGAAGGAGGTATATACATTGCAGATGGGAAAAGTCTAGAGGGGGTACCTGGAAATTAGTCTGTATGCTGAGATTTCATCAGCTGTGTTGTTGGACCCGAACTTAATTAGTGCCTGATTAACACTGCCCAGTTAACAGCTGCCCCAATAGTCCAATTCCAAATGAGGTGATTTTTGCCCCTGACCCCACTGGCTAACGAACTGACCAGGGTGTACCTATCACTACCCAATCAACCCGACAATTGATTTATACTGTGATTAATAAGAGACACCCACACTGTTGTATAACTGACACAAATTGAACAGTTTATTCATTAGCAACAGGTAAGTAAGAAGGAAATATAAGCAATTCAAATAACAGCTTTAACAAGTACTAACACCAACTGGAGACCTAGTAACTTTTATTATACTAAAGGGGGGTGGGGATTTTTATTAGATGCTGGATCTCTGCTGCTGCAGATTGCAAAAAGCGTAGGTCACACCAAGAAGGATTTTTTGGTGGTGGCTTACCTTCTGCTTTTAAGGAAGGCAGAAGGGAGAAACAAAGGGAGAAGGGTATACTTACACTAGAGAGCAGAGGGCCACTGCTTAAGTGCTATGTGCACCTGGGGAGAGAAACCGGGGAGCCAACCCTGACACTCTCACATGTGACCAGCAATGGTGAGGACAGGTAGAACCTCAGGAGTCAAGGTTGCTGGGGATGATGGCTAGCTCTACAGTGGCCCCGCTGTCAAGGGTGTGCTCGGCCTGTCGAACCTCCACGGTCACAGCGTAGCCTAAAACACAACACCACACAACGATTACCCACACTAATACACCACAAAGCCACTTCCTGATTCATTCACCACACTGACAGTCTCTCTTCCTTTCTCACACACACCGATCCTTCACATAACGACAGACCCAGGCACAAGTCCACACTCATGCTTCTCCAATCACTCACCGAGTTCCTGTCAATCACCGCACTTAATAGGGACAGTGCACCCAGCATGCCAGGGCTCGGCACATGGTACACTTTGTGCCCTAGGTGCTCTTCTTCAGCACCTTTGGAGTTAACTGGGCATGCTCCCAAGCAGGAAGTCATTCAGAGTTTAACACACAAGATACTTAGGGGCTAGGTAATAACACCATGGGCTCAGGCCTGATTTCTGACCTTACACTGTAACTTGCTCTCTTAATAAAGAGCCAGTTTAATTTGACATACGTGGACAGTAGTGTAACTGGAAGGGAAAGTGGGACACCAGCCCTGGGCGCTGTCTTAGAGGGGGTGCCAGAATTGCCCATCCACCCCCAAGGGATTTTTGCCATAGGAGGAATAGCTCCACTTTGGTTTTGCTCATTTCACTTCCGTGGCATTACACCATTACACCAGGAATTAAGGCATTAATCTTGTGGGTATCTGGTAACTGAATGTATCCCTTATTGACAGCTGGCAAAGAAAACTAGAGGCCGTTGTCAGTTCATCATTATTTAGCACTTTTTCAAAGGAGCTGGGTGGGCAGTATCTGTAGGGCAGGAACATGAGTGGAATGGTGCTGTCCCAGGGAGTCTTTGTCATGGTAGGTGTAGCCTTGTGCTCATTAGTGTATTGGGAACAGGGAGTGAATGGAGCACCAAGAGCAGCTTCCTGGGAGTCTACACTAGGGCTTTTGCAGCTAGTGTGCAGCAAACCTGTCCACTATCAGCAGTAGCCTGAGCCCATGCTGGTACAGCAGCAGCTACAACAGCAGCTTCAGTGCAGAGAACAGGGACAGGTAAGACTCTGTCCCCCTCCCTCCCACCCGTGTTCTCCAGTAGCCAGCATAATTCCCTTCCCTTCTCTCCCTGCCCTGGCCTGGGCACTGACAGAGCTTGCTGTGCTTCTGTACGTGGACTTCTCCCATGCTAGCAGGCAGTACATGAAAACCTGCCCTGCCCTACCTAAGTAAGGCTCTTTATTTAATAATCTTCACCAGCTTTAAAACCTCACCAACTGGTTGCAGTGCTTCCTCAATGAAGACGTTTGTGCTGCAGTACAATATGGGCAAGGTACAGACTCTGCATTTTTTTCCTTTTAATTGTGCTAAGTGAATTGATCCTGACACAGGATCTGATTTTAGCCTCATTGTGTTTAATGATGGAACTCCAATATGACTTCAGTCTTGATCCCCAAGCAACAGCTGTTGCTAGGGAAGGAGGGAGGTAGCCAGCTTCAGCCCAGGCAACTCTCACAGCTAAGATTTGTGAGAAGCCAGTAATCCAGTCCATTATAAGCACCCCCCATAACTTTACAGGAGACTTTCCATTTCCAAGTTCTGCCTGTGAATAGAAGCTGATTACAGGTGTGTGTTGTTACTGAATACATGGAGGTGCGTGTGCATGTGTGTGAAAGAGAGCTGCTCCACTGGGTGGAGAAAAAGGATTTCACCCCAATTTCAAATGCTGTGCAATTTGCCTTGTGTCCCTTTGTCTCTCTCCCATATGTATTGAACACATTACTTTAGTTCAAAGAGGAGAGCTGTGTTCCCCCAAATCTGAGCTATGCTTGTTCTCAATTTTAACACAGTGGGGGAAGTATCACTTCAGGTTTAAGGACATTAAAAACCTGGAATTACCTGAAATAACCATGGTAACAAGCTCTGAAGTAATGGCAGTTGCTCTTATTACCATAGAAACAGAACTTAAAAAGTGGAAATTACCTATAATTTATTTCTGTTGCTTACAGTGACAATAATATAACATGTATTTTGTGAAAACTACACACATATTTTGGCTACAGTAACTGTCAAGGAGTTATTCAAAAAATATTTAAAGATATTCAAAAGGTACCTGTTATTACTTTGTTGCCATGGTTATTCTTTGTTATTAGTCCCTTGAACAGAGACACATAAAATGGACAAATTTAATAAAATGTAATATTTAGTGGGGACCAATATAACAAACAAACAAAAAGTAAAGTCAGATTGCATTTCTCTTAAAAGGAAAATTACTATTTATCCGGAATTACATTAAAAGCTCTCAGCCTATCAGGATCTCAATATAGTTGTGCTACGCTGAGTCACTGGGCAAGTCTGCATGTGCTACTATTTCATCTGAATAAACTCCGGTGCAGTTCATACTGGAATGTGTTGCTCCCGAGTGCCACGTTTACACATGTGCCCAGGACTGCAACTTATTGAACTGGGTTGGAGCAGCCCCAGCTGGCAGGAGGGCTGGGGGTCAGGCTGTAAGCCCAGGGCTGCTCCAACCTAGAGAGGCTGGCTGGGGCACAAGGGTGCTTCAGTGTGGGGCTAGCTAGCAGTTAACACAAGTACTGTCCTGCAGCGGCTTTATTTATTCTGCCACAACATACATGCAGGTGCTGATGGGGCTGACTGGGGCACGAAGTCTAATGTATCAGCACCTGAGTTCTTAGCTTAGCATGCAAGTATTAGTGTGTATTTGGTGTCAGTGGTGCAAAGATGATCTGTTTGGGGTCCTACTTTGGTTGTCCGCCTCCCAAATGACAGGTTGGGTTGGTAACATTCAGTGACAATATCTTGGTGGTAGATCTTCCTACAAGAGGGAGCCTGCCCTGGTAGAAGATGCAGGGAAAAGCTCTAAAAGCAGCTGGAAAGCTGTCTTATAGATGACTCAAGGCATCCTTTAGAAAATTCCAGTCCTTACTTTTTACTTTGACTACAGAAAAATAACAGAGCAATTTTTCTGTTGCAAAGAACTGAAAAGACCACAGTAGGTCAGAATGTTTTTAACGCTATGAATTTCTGTTTGAAATCTCTGTGCTTATCTTGTGAGTAGAGAGAGTTAGTTAGACATGCTTGCCCAAAATCAGGCAGAAGGCAGGGGAGTTTTGTATCTCATAGACTAACCAAATCAGATGTGTACAGCATAAGCTTTCATGAGTTCAAGCTCACTTCATCAGATGCTGTGAAAGGACATGCACAAAGTAGTGTTTCAAATGGAGAGAATGATTTGACTATAAAAGACAGGGAAGGCAGGCAAGGAGAGAGGGGACGAGGAGCAGTGCTGGGTGTAGGAAACAAGCAATAAAGCTATAGAGACAAAGGGGTCACAAAAGCTAATGCAGGTAAATGAGATAAGGATCTCCACTTTCTGTTTAGACCAGACTTAACACAGTCCAGTCTGTGGATGATTTCTGGCTCTGTAATTTTATGTTCAAGTTTTTTTTTTTTAATTTTGCTGCCTAAGAACAGCTACTCTGAGGTCAGTGATGGAATCACCAAGGAGGTTAAAGTGTTCTGCCACAAGCTTGTATTTCTCTCTGGAAGTGTCATCAAGTTGATGTTCATTCATTCTTACATGGTGGGATCACCCCATCTGTCCAATGTAGACAGCAGAGGGGCAGTATAAAGTAGGTGATGGTGTATATGACATTGGTTGAGGTGCCAATGTATCCTTGGATCAAGCCTGAAAGCTGCACTGGGCATGTTTGAGATGCGTGCCAAGAAGCAGCTATGTTACTTTTTTGCCATTTGATAACTGGATATGTGAGTCATGTTTTTGACAGTGATACTCCCTAGTTTGATTCAATGTGGTGTATAGACATTTCCTGAGTTATGGAGCATGGCTGAAGCTGAACTGTGTGCAGAGAGGAATGACCTAAAATGGGATAAGCATGAAAGTAATTTTGCTTTAATACTTGGAGTCAGCAATTTCAGCAATCCGTGGCCAGCAAATCAGCATAACTTCTCTGGTATAAGCAACTAGTATTACAAACAGGCAAAACCACTACTTACACCGCTACAGTTTAACTTTGCTTGAGACTATTGTAAAGTCTATCAGTGTAAATCAGGGCTTTCCTTGCCTGTGTTGCCTGTTGACAACTCACTACTGAAGCCTAAGCTAGTTCTAACAAAGAGATAGGTGATGAATGAGGTGGGAGACGACTCCAGGCAGTCAAGAAGAAGGACCAGAGAATATGCAGACTTAAAAAAATGTGGGGCTTCAAGTACAAAATGGATGTCCTTACTTCTGAGTCATGATACAACATGTATTCAGGAATACTTCTTGACTGATGAGTAATGAGACTAAACTTTTGTGCTTTTATGGCTATTTGATCATCTTTATTTGCAAAGATAGAGGAGAATGCAGACTCCTTAATACACCGTCCCACATCTAATATCTTTGATATCTGTTGTTTGCCTAAGTGATGAGAGTTCATGAGGAGCATTTCATACACAGGCACCATGTAGCACTCCCAGCCTTGATCAATTAGCATATGGTGTTTAAAGCTCTTCTGTCACACAGGCTTTCTTGGCAAATTCTTTTCCACAACCATACAGTGCTCTTCAGTGCTTATGGTTAGCTTTGCTAATTGCTGGAAGAATTAACAAAGTTAAATCTCTCATTCCCTGTACTCTGATTACACTTCTGAAAGCTGTATAATAAGGTACTACCAATTCTACTGATAATTAACAGAAATATATAAATCGTAATAACTAGAGCCATTTGAAATAGCAAGATTTCACACTGCCCCTTAATGTCTACAGATGTAAGGTTAGATCCAATTGAATTCTGGAGGAAAAGAAAAATATTAATTTTTCAAATTCTTGAAACACATAGCTCCACTAAATAACTGTGTGGCAGCAGACACTTAGAAAAAAAAATACTGTCCCAAACCCAATTCCATGCTAGGAATGAGAGATTTAACTTTGTTAATTCTTCCAGCATTTTATAAACTGCTTGTATTTATGTAGTAATGAAAAAATGTAAACCTGCACATATTTCATTGGAAGGGAAACAAATGAAGCTGAGTCTGAGGAGGCTTGTGTTTAATCATGAAATGTGCAACATTTGGCTGTAGTGAATTAGCCATTTGTCTTACTAATGCAAAACCTCAAGAGAGCTGGAGGCACAGTGGACAAATTCACTGCTTTGTGTATGTGTCCCCTCCAGGGACCTTGGTTTGAATTTAGAATGGGCACAAAAAGACCGGTTCTCAGGGTCCCATCTTATATCTTTGTCTATATAGTTCCCAAGTTACATTATAAATAATAATAAAAATTAGCATATCAATCAGGGATGACACACAATTTGGGTCATAAGAAAATGAATAAGCCACAATAAGATTTTGTTGCAGGATGATTTGTCGTATGGCTTCTGCAGATAAGAATTCCACTGTAGCACTTACCCTAGTTAAAGCCTATCACACAATCCATAGTCTTTCCTTCACACTGTTTGCAGGGCCTGTTATGTGTATACTCATGTGTCTGTACATAAAAAGGCAAGAGTGAGGGGGTCTTGTTGAGATTTAGCAACAGAATATTTTTTGAACATTTCTCCTTTTGAGAGAGAGAATATTTTCATTAACCCATTTCTTCCTTCATTAATATGAACTATATCAAGTTGGATAATTTTCTGACATCATCAATATTTTAAGCTCTTTAGATAAGGAGGCAGCAGCCATATTAATCTTTACATCTGCAAAACACCAGTCACGTTATTGGTGTTCTGTTCCATTTGGATTTCCAGAAACCACAAATTCCAGTTGTATATCATGATGCCACCAGGTAACTTTTGACAAAATTAAAAGGTTATGACTTCATTTCTTGTGGAACTGCTGCTGTTGTGGATGCCACTTATTTCTCTGTTGTGTTGCAACCTGCCGACAATTTATCCCTTGTCTTTTTCATTGCAACGGCTGGCTCCACACTGATCTGTTTGTCTTTCACTCAAATTTAACAATTCGTTTTATCATACCACTATCTTTAGGATGACAGGTGCCCATTACCAGTACAAACCTCATGGTACATTTTGCACTCTCAGAAGGGTAGTAAGTCAAATTATCATCAGAGACTAGGAAAATGTTCACTGTATCAGAGGATATCTCTCTCATGAGATTGTTGACATTATGAAACAATTGTCTGAGCACTGATGCAAGTAATTTTTCTTCTTTTCTGAATTGCTGTGTTCAGTGGCATGCTGCAGAATCCTTGAATACTTGAAGCCCTGGACATGTAGTCATAGGAAAGTAGGACTGGAAAGAACCTTATGAGGCCATCTAGTTCAGCCCCTTCCTCAAGGCAGTATCATCCCTGACTAAACCTGCTCATCCAAGTGTCAGTCTATCGTGCTCTTGAAAACTTCCAAGAGTGGAGATTCCACAGGTTCTAGGTAGCCTGTTCCAATACTTGACCACCCTTATAGTCAGAAAGTTTTTCCTAATCTCCAAACTTAGTTTCCCCTGCAGGAACTTGAGGCTATTTTTCCTAGGCCTGTTTCCTATGGTTATGGAAAAAAGCCTATATCTACCCACTCGGTAATCACCATTCAGGTATTTGAAGATTGTTTTGAGTTCCTCCCCCATTATCTTTTCTCCAGAGTAAAGAACTTCTGGGGACATCTACACACACACTTTACTGTGGAGTTGACTAAATAGCTCCACAGTAAAGCATTATCATCTGCATGTGCAGCTCTACTAGACCGAGTAAATGAATTAACTCCGCTGTAGGATAGTGCTGCCTGAAAGAAATACTATGCTATGGCAGAGTTTAGTGTGCTGAAATGCATGTGTAGACAGTGACTGGGGCTGGCTGGGGCATGAGAATGCTACAGGATGGGGCTGTCTGCCGGCAAGCCCCAACGTGTAGCACCCTTGTGCCCCAACCAGCCCCTCAGCAGAACGTTGAGCTGGACAGAGCAGCTCCAGGCTGACAGGCTGACACCCCTGGACCTCCTGCCAGCCAGGGCTGTGTGCCCCATCTCAACACGCTGTGGTTCTGGGAGCATGTGTAAACACTGCACCTGGGAGCAATAAACACCAGCATGTTATTCGTCAAAGTTTATTCAGCCATGTTAATTGCATGTGTAGAAGCACCCTGTAATTCTTTCAGCCTTTCCTTATAAGTCTTGCCTCCCAGACTCCTAGCCATTTTTGTTGACCCATGCTAGACTCTTTCCCATCTTTACACATCTTTCTTGAAGTGTGGGACTGAAAACTGGACCCCGTATTCCTGGCAAGGTTTCACCAATGCTGAATAGAGTGGAAGAATCACTTCCCTTGATTTGCAAGTGCCACTCCTGGTGATACAAACCAGTATTCTGTTGTTATTTTTTTTTTATTGTGGCAACAAGAGCACACTAGCTCGTATTCTTCTTATAGTCTGTTATAAGCTCTAGGTCTTCTCTGAAGTGCTGCAGCCTAGCCAGTCATTTCCCAGTCTCTGTTTTTGCATGGAATTATTCAGTCCCAAGTGTAGAAGGTAGTACTTCTCCTTGTTGATTGACTGTGGACCATTTCTCCAGTCTACCCAGGTCATTCTGGATCCTAGGCCTGCACTCCAGAGTGTCTACAGCTACACCCAATTTGGTGTCATTTGCAAATTTGCTAAGTGTGCACTCGATTTCATCCTCCAAATCATTAATCGATATACCATACTTACTGGATTATAAGATGAGGTTTTTTTCTCCATTCAACATGGGGAAAATCAAGCCATGTCTTACAATCATATGTAACTTATCTAAAACCAGAAGATGCACAGTGGACAGCAAGATTAGTGAGGAAGCAGCACTAGCATATGGCTAGCCAACAGAGGGATCCCCTCAGCATCCAGGATACCAGCATACAGCAACTCAGCATGTACTGGCCAGAAGCCCTACACTGTGGGGATGGTGCCTGGCCTGGCTTCCACCTGTGGGATCAGTTTGAGATGTGTGCAAGGAGCACAGCCAGCGCATGCTGAGTTGCTTCAGTACCTGTAGGCCAACCAGTAGCTGGTAGCAACTTGATCACCTCTGTGGCAGGCACCCAGTAGGCTGTGTGGACAGGCATGCAGCTGGGAGGGGCTAGCCAGGTGCTGTCAGCTGTAGTTAGGTGCAGTGTAAGTGGTGACGTGCAAGTCTTCGTACTTTTGACATACTTGTAGAATCCCTTTTTATTGCCTTTTTTGTCCCTAGCCAGCTGCATCTCAAATAGTTTTGGCTTTCCTAATTTTCTCCCTGCATGCCCATGCCATATTCTTTATTTGCTTCTCTAGTACTATGGCCAAGTTTCTGCTTTTTATAGGATTCCTTTTTTGAGTTTCAAATAATTGAAAAGAGCACTGCTTATCCAGGCTGGTCTCCTGTTGCACTCGCCATTCTTCCATCTCATTGGGATAGCTTGCTTCTGTGCTCTTAATACAGCCTCCTTAAAAACTTCCAGCTCTTTTTCCCCTTTTCCCCTCAGACCTTGCCTTTCAGGGGATCCAGACCACCAGATCCCCGAGTTTGCTAAAGTCTGCTTTTCTGAAGTCCAGTGTTTTTATTTGGCTGCTCTCTTTCCTTCTTCCCTTTGGATCTTGAACTCTATCATTCTGGGTTTCTGTTACTGCTTTCCCTTACAAAGTTTTTATTTAGGTCCCCAGGCTCTTTCTTCATTTCTGGGCTTTTGTCTTCATCCTTCAGTGAACCTAGTTTAAAACTCTCCTCGCTAGATTAACATACCTGTATATGAAGATACTCTTCTCTCAGGTAGCTATCAACTTCTCCTAGCAATCCACCTTCCTGGAACACCACGCCATGGTCAGAGAAATCAAAGCCCTGATCATGACACCTTCTATGCAGCCAAATGTTTATCTCCATGATGTGTTTTCTCCTTGCCAGGCCTTTAGCTTGACTGGAAGGATCAGTGAGAACACCTAGTCACCCTGTCCCCTTCACCCTTATGCCCAGAGCCATGTAGTCTCTTTTGATCTGCTCATAGTCTCCCCTTGCAGTATCATTAGTGCCTGCATGGATGAGCAGCATGGGATAGTAGTTAGAGGGTTGGATGAGTCTGGGCAACCTTTCTGTGATGTCTCTGATGCAAACTCCTGGCAGGAAGCAGACCTCTCAGGCTAACAGGTAAGGCTAGCAGATGGATGCCTCCATGCCTGCAGGAGGCAGTTGCCAACCACCACCGTCCGTTGTTTCTGGGGATATAAATATCATTTAAAAAATCTGTTTAACCTGGTGTAATTACAATGGTTAAACTATTAATTGCTATGGCAACCCCCAACTTAGCCCACGTGGGGCTGCTGTGGCTCAGCCTGCAGGGTGCTTCTGCCCAGCCTGGAACCAGTGAGTACTTCCAGCCCCCCGAGGTGTGGCAGGAACTGAGTGGCTCCCCAGGCCTGTGCCTCACAACAAACCAGGTGGGTGGGTGGGTCCTCTCTGAGCCTCCACATTGCCCCTGCCAAGCCCTGCAGCTGATATAGGTCTGGCTGGGGGGAGGTGGGCACAGGTACTGCCAGTAGTGGCAGCTGTAACAACAAAATACACCACATCCACCAGGGCACAGGGATGGGGACAGGTGTGGCAGTGCTGGGCTCCAACCTGTGGCTCTGTGAAGTCAGATGTAGGGGGGAGGTGGGGTGCTCAGCCCTGTGCTGGTGCCTGTCCTGCCTGCTGTGGAGGATGGGTTGCACCCACTGGACTGGAGCAGTGCGGGGAGCTAGGGGCCAAAGCATTGACAAGCGCTGCCAGGGAGGCAGCACAGCCCAGGAAGCCACTCTGCACTGACTTTCCACCACTTCTATGGATTGCACTCTAATAAAGGGCAGGGATCCCTGAAGTAATTCTCCAATTCATTTTCTACTGCATTCTCATCAGGTTTTTTTTTAGCATAATCTTCACCTAAAAGTATTGCGATAGCAGTCATTTTCTCAGTTATCTGGGGTTTTTCGCTGTTGGCTCAGTCAGCTCAGCTGGTTCAACCACAGCATCCGGAGCTGCCTCACTTTCCAAGGATGCAAAGTGTATAAGTCTTGATTTATCAGCAATCTGGATAGCAGGCAAAAAAAAACACCTTATGGCATGGATCCAGCATGGATGCTATCAGTGCAGGTCTGTTTATTATGGCAGGATCATTGGGTTTTATGCGATGCTCCAGAGAACAGCAAACAGCAGACTTGAAATCAGCTATCTTGTCATTTTTGCCAGCAGTTTCACTTTTTAAAGTGAGGGTTGAGAAGACTATTGTAAATTGGATAAATATTTGAAATAGATCCTGAATGTTCAGCAGACATGGCTGTTCTGGCACATTTTAAAATAGAAAGTATAGGTAAGATATCTTTTCTTCATTGCCATTGTTCATCCTACAGCTCAAGCATTTGAGCATTAGATATTTTTGTCACTGAGCCATCTGACAGCACTGCTGTTGTAGGCCACCTTTGCTCACTGAGTCTCTCAAGCATTTCATATGCTGAATTCCAGCAAGTTTTACATGACTGGATCAAGTGGTGCTGCTTAGCCTGAAGCTGCATTTGTTTCCTCTCAAGTGCTTTAGCAGCAATGGTGCTGTGGTGGAAATGTGCAGCTAACCTACTGGCAGCCTCAAAAACATGATCTATGCTTTCAGAAAAGCCATCATTTAAAGCCAGCTGCAATGTGTGGGCAAAACAGTTTACAGATTCCCACGCAATGTACCTCAGGGTGTTGGTGAGCATGATATTGCTTGCATTATTGCGCATGCACGGTAAAGCTTGGCCTTCCAGACGCCATCTCTACTGCAGCGTTTAACTTTTCAGCAATGTTTTCTGCTGTATGTTGTTCTGGCATACTTTCAATTTGTAGAACAGCCAATCAAAGCTCCCAGTTGTCAATGTAATGGTAGGTGACTGTCATATAGGTTTCTGTATTTAATGCTATCCAAAAGTCAGGAGTAAAAGCTTCTTTATAGGCTTTTCCCAGTCCTTCCTGGAGAGACTTCACACAGCTTTCATACCACCTCTCTAGTTGTGGGGTTACAGTTGGTCTCTGAGGCACATGGTATTTGGGTTCCACAAAAGTCATTAATGCACGAAAACCTGCACCTTCAGCGACGCTTATAGGCACCATGTGTTCAGTTATCAGAGCACATAACAATTTGGTCAGTTTTTCAGCATGCTGTGTATCACATTTCCTCGAGCTGCCAGAAACAAATGCCGACGTTGTTAGTTTTTGGTTTTGTCTTTTGCTTGAAACAGAGGAGTGCTTCAGCTTAAGGTAATTCAGCATTGCTCTGGCACTGTTTCAGTACCTAAGCTCTGTATTGCACATCTTACGTTTAATGGCATCTTCTTTTATTTTTCTGAAATGATTGCACACACGGCTTTGTTTTGACTGCTCCATTTGACCCTGTTAACAACTGCATGTGGCCACTGCTTCCAGACTGCATGGAAGTTGTGGTCTGACTGGAATACTCTTCCCCCACCTCTCCCCATTTTTTATTTTTATTTTTAAGCATCTTTTTTTTTATTTTTATTGTTAGGATCAGGCCCTTTGGTAGGTGGCCTCTGACTTCCACTCTCCCCAGAGAGGGAGCTAAGTTGCTTTCCTTGTGGGCATCAGGGTAGGAGGGGAGGGGGACGGGGGAGCGGTGACTAATTCCTAATAGGTAGGTTCTGTGGACCCCAGTGCAGCTGCTTGCAGCCTCCCCACTGCCTGCCACGAGCAGCCTGGGCTCTGTGGTAGGTGGCAGGGGCCTACATGGAGCCTGGGCTGCTTGTGGCAGGCAGCAGGGAGGCTGCACTGGGTCTGTGGAGCCTAGTTATTAAGTGTTAGTCATCCCTCCCCCTCTTCACTCCTTTCTCCCTTCTGCCTTGTCACCTTCTGGTTCTTGCTGGGACATCACAGGGCTTCACTTCCCCCCCTCCCCACCTTCCCTCCTGGACTGCACCAGGCCCCAGGCTAAATGATAACCGGTAAGCTAGAATCATTTATCACTGGTTCTCCCAGTTAAATGATTAATCATTAAACCGTTTACACCCCTAGTTGCTTCCTCTTGGCAGCACCAGTTTCGGTCTTCTCTCCCTTAGGGGTGCATTGGTTTGACCTTCCCAGGAACTGGAATGGCTTCCTTCTCACCCATTACCAGGGCTTCATACCTATTTTTTAGACAGTCACAGCCCAAAAGAGGAATGCTGTGGGTTGCCAGAGGTGACAAAATGCCAGGTTTCATCTTCCAAAGTATCTGTTTCTTCTCTAGTTGTCCTTCTTTCATGGCCTGTACGGGGAACTGTGGTTGGTGAAACCCCAGGAAATCACTCCCTCTCTTCATGCATGGACATTAAATGGCTACAGCATTGGTGCAGAGCTTATGGTCTCCCTGTGGCTGGGGAGTCCTAGTGACTGGGTTTCTGATGATGAGCATAGCAAATGATGAGAGAGAGGCAGAGCGGCAGTGTGCTCTGGGCTCTCTGACAGTTATTAGTCATAAAGTCAATCAGTGGACCCTTGGCCACTGGACACCACCAGCCACTCCAGACAGCACCATTTCTTGGCTGAAGATGGCAGCACAGGCAATAACAAATGCTTTACCTATTGGCTGAGACAACACTGCCTTCACCTGACAGTTATGAGTGTTCTCAGGATGGATACCCACCCCTCCCCATGATGCTGACTTTGAGGCATGGGTGGGTGCTGCAGAGACTCTGGTCAGAGATATGAGTGGGTTTGAGAGTGAAAAGAGAACTTTCATTCTGTCCAGCCTGCGGGGCACTGCCCTGAACAATGTAAAGACTATATGGTTCACCAAACTAAGTCCATGGCTGTGGATCTCCTGGAAGCCCTAGAGGGTGCCTTTTGGCAGCATGGCACCAGGGGAGGAACTCAATGCCCAATTCCATGCCATAAGGAAATGGAAGGAAGAAATGCTTTCCTCTTAGGTCCTACACATAGAGGAGCTGTTGCAACAGGTGGTATGGAAGGGAGGGGTATCACAAGAGGAGGTGGAACTAGCACATCTTAAACAGGTGATCAAAGGAACACATCCAGATAATTTGGTCCCTTTGCACTTGCCCTTGAGAGGAAGATTAAATGTTGCTCCATCATGCCACCTGTTGGTCCGGGAGGTCCATGAGGAGGAAGATTGTACATGCCAGGAGAAACCTGTTGGGCTAAGAGGACACCAATTGACTAGCCAGACTACTGTAATAAAAACAGAAAGCCCACCACTCAACCCCACTCAAGATGCCCTCTAGCAGTTGCAAGAGGAAGTAGCAACTCTTTCATTGAAATTGGGTGCATCCTGTCCTTCACAAAGGAAAGAAAAAACTGTGCCATTTTGGGACTCCAGGTAAAAAACATCCAGGCCAGGATACAATAGACAAGTAGGTTTGTTTCAAGTATGAGAAGGATGGCTACCTCTCCCAAGTCTGTAGGAATGCCCCAAATGCATGTCTGATATATCAGCGGCTCACTGCCACTGGGAAACTGAGGCAGAGAAACAAAAAATGGGTCACAGTAAGAGAGCCAACTGAAACCTGCATTACAAAGAGCTCCATAAGTAGCACGGCAAAAGCCCTGCCCCAGCTGCCTGCCAAGTTTACTAAGACCCAGCACTCTAGTGCCAGTGGTAGTCATGGGAGCATTGGGTGAAGCCTGGCTGGATAGCATATTACTGATAACGTTGCTTCATTGCTCCTTCTACAAGAAACATCTGCAGCAACACAAGCTACACCCACTGGCAAACCTAATGTTGCGGGGGATAGGAAGTCACTCTTACCTGTATAGAAGGCAAATTGAAGTAACCACAAAATTATTACCCTGGATGGGGTAAGGATGTGGTCTGCAACCTGTGCTTTTATCTCCCCACAAATTTCACATGGAGAGAGCACTGTAGGAGCCCTGACTTTGTAGAATCAGCAGCCTGTACAGCTGTTTCCTGGAACTGCCCAAATCATACAAGGGTTTTCCCCTTTTGGGAAAAAGTGAATCTGGGGACCCATTATGATCGGTGGAAATGAGAAAGAGGGGCTGTTGTCTGACTTGATGATGAAATCTGGAACTGTGCCTATTATGAAGACAGGCCAACCTTCTTTGTTCCAGTATGGAACATTACTGATAGTGGTCTCCTAGAAACCTACCTCCAGTATACCAAAAATCTAAAGGAAGACTTAAAGGCCTGTACTACTGCTTCAGAGGCTGCTACATGGCAGGGTATGAAAAACAAGGTTTAATGTGACCAGCCAAGTGTGACACCAAGACTTAAAACCTGGTGACAGGATGCTACTATGGAACTTGGGCCTCAGTGGGAAGTACAAGATGGAACATCACTGGGGAGCTGCCCCATGTGTAATTGTGAAATAGCTTTCTAATCTTCTCATTTCAGGTGAAGCCTGAGTAGGGGCATGGAAAGAAAAAAATGTGGCAATGGACTCATTTCCTCATTGGAAAATTGATGTCTCATGTGCCTGGGTTTGATCCCAAGATTCAAACGCCACACATTGTCCCTAAGAAATGGACACATGCTCAGATGCAAGAGTGCAGGGCCCTGCAAACAACAGAAGGAGATGGCTGGCTAATGCAGAAGTCTGAGGTAGAACATACTAGTGAAGAGGAAGAAGAATTGAACATTTGTGGCTGGTATAGGCCATTGGAAGTCACCACACCAACCACAAGCCCCATGTATCCTTTACCTCAAACAGAGCTCCCCTCATAAGCAGACTAGCCACCTCCACCCAGTCTTTCAGAGAAATGTGAGGCTAAACTCAGATACTGAAGAGTTTATGGTATCTCTAACACCACTTGCTGTGACCTCTAAAAGAGGAGGACTCACCTGATAACAAAAGAGAAGAGGCCACTGAACCTCTTGGGAGATCAACCAGAAAGAGACAGCCATCCTGTATCTTGACCTATGACAAGCTGAGGCATCCTTCTGACTGCCCCTTCCGAGTAGCCTACAGTCAATCTGTCCCCACTACTGCCTCAGTGGTTGCTATGGATTCTGGACACCCTTCCAGCTACCATTGCCTAATAATTCCAATATTATAAAAGCCTTTGTCTGTCTGTCTGTCTGTCTGTAATGCTGTATTTGCACTTTGATTGCCTGTCTCAGCAGCCAATCAGAGTGCTCCAAGACCATTCGTACTTCAGGCAGCATGCCATGGCAGTGCACCGCCATGAGAGCAGGGACAGAGGGGATGGGAGGAGGCTGAGGCTAGCTCAGCTAGCCTTACTCCCCTCCCCCCGCCCTGCTCTGTGAAGGAGGTGAAAGTGGTGGTGAACAGGGTTGGACCCACAGAGGCAGTGCAAGGGAGGGGGAGAATGGGCCCAAGCTTGCTGCAGCATAGGGGAAGAGCAGGTCCAGATGCTGCCATGACAGTGGGGACAGACAGGAAGAAGCAGGAGGGTGAGGCCTTGTCTGTCTTTCCCCCCAACCCCCTGCTCCGTGGTGGTGATGGAGCAGACAGAGTAGGGGATGAAGTCAGCAGTGCTGGCCTTACCCCCAACCCCCTGCTCCCTGGATATGGAAGCAGCATGTGGTGCTGGGTGGTGGCGCTCCATCTGTGCCCCCTACTGGTCATTAATGGGGTGGGGAGGCAGGCAGATACAAGCTGGGCAAACAGGAGGGGAGGCAGGCCTGGCTCTGAAATGGCGGCAAGGTGGAGGGGGCCTGGTTTGGCCCCGAAATGGCAGCAGGTGGTGAGCCCGACCTGGTCCAGCCCCACCTCAAAATGGTAGCTGGGACCCTCCACGTGCTCGGCGGTGAACCCAGAAGTGGACCAGAAGTACTTCTGGTCCACTTCCCAGTCTGCTGGGGAGCACTCCCCCCTGGCTCAGCAATTGGCTGTAGGGGGACCCTGGGTGCCCCCCCCCCCGCAGACCTAGGAAGCACCAGTCGCTGAGCTGAGGGGGCGTGTGGGGGCCCCCCAGTCTGTTCCCCAGCAGATCCAGAAGTGGACCGGAAGTGCTTCTGGTCTACTTGCACGACTGCTGCCAAGTGCACTGGGGAGGCCCTGCGCTCCTGTGGGATGCTCCATGCGCCCCAGCATCGCAGCATTCATGAGCCACTTGCTATCCAGAGGTATGTAGAAAAAAAAAATAAAGCTTTGTCTATGTCTGAACCTCGAAATTGATTCAGAGGGTTCCGATTTGATTCAGAGAGATTAAAGCTTCCTCTGATTCAATTCCGCTTCAGAGATTTGGCCACTGAATTGGGCCAGATCTCTGCCAAATCAAATCAGGGACCAAAGCTTCGCACAGTCCTATGCAGTAGCCTATTTTACTGCACATTAGCATATTAACCTGGTTTTTGACACACTGCTTTAATGCACAGTAGAATAGACTACTACACATTAAAGTGCACATGTGGATGCACCCACAGAGATTTACAGGGAGGAAGAGGGGTGAAGGATGACTGAGGGCCTGCACAAATATTAATCAGCTTAGAGTTCAGTTTAGTGGAGCAGTCTCGCCTTGAGGCAAAAGACTATCTCTGATTGTCTTTCACCTGCACAGCTGTGACTTGCCACTAAAGGTTTGGTGAGCAGAGGCAGGACTAGGAGCCTATGTAAAATGTTGCATAGGTGGCTTTCACCCTGGGTCTCCTTAATTGTGGTCCTGTTATCCAGATATTAGAGCACCCTGCTTACTCTGTGCTTGTTTTGGGATAAATACAAAAGTTCAGAGGATCTTTTCTATTTTAAACTTTTAGAACCTCCAAAAGTCTTAACTATATTGTTTTTGTTTTGTTCTGATTTATTTTGTTTGCCTTTTTTTTTTTTTTTTTTGGTTTTTATAAACTCCTTAATTTAAGAAAGAGCTAAGGCCTATTTTTTTTCTCTGGAGCCTGGTCCCCTGCACTGCTACTTGTCAGGCTGCTGGCCAGCTGGGCATCACCTGAGCTCTGAGGGGCCTAATCCTTTTTTTTCCCAGAGCTTCCCCCATCCCTACCACCACTGGGTAGGAGCAGATTTTGTCCAGGCAGTGGTGGGAAGCACTTCAGCTGTTGGGCACTCTGGGGCTCACTCTGCTTGGCATACCCAGGGGGTGAGGCACCATGCATGGCCCCACTGTGCTTCAAGGTCCTTGCTTAACCTGACTCAGGAGGGGTCACTGCCTTCTGAGATGATGGAGGACTTCAACTTCAGCAGAAACCTGTAGGGAGTGGCCACATGTTAATGAAACAGGAGCAAAGTTATGTCGATTAGAGATGAAGTGGTCTAAAGTGGTGTAACTTTAAGATGAATAATGAGTGCTTCTAAGCCACTAAAAGATGTTGACGTACAGCCAATCCAGGGGTTAAGAGCTCCAGAAGTCACCTAAATTTACTGGATGCATCTACATGAGATGCTTTACTGAGCAACAGACTAATTTGCTGTGCAGTAAAGCGTCATTGTTTACATGTGTGCGGCAATTAGGGTGCCGCAGACTAATTTAATATGCTGGTGGATAGTCCTGTCGGGTACAAGTGGTATCTGGAAGTGTAGTAAATCACTGTACTTAAATGCATGTGTAGACAGTGATGCCAGGATTAGTTTACTCCGGCTCTGGAGTATGTCCAGTCTCATTAATCATGTGTGCCAACATGCCCACTGTGTAACCAGGCCCTGAGAGACTGTAGAGAGAATGGGAATCAAGAGCAAACTACCTCCTCTCCCATCCATCCCCCGACTCAAAACTAGAACTTAATTTTATGAAGACATAGGCACATCCTTTTAAAGTGCCAGTGGGTAACCAGCAACCCAGTTATTCTACTAAAAAAATCAATGAAGTTCAATATTTGGTTGATTGTAAAACATCTCTCAAAGGGCTGCCTAAAGTGACTTCCTCTCAGACCCTTTTCCCAGACTGATCTCATTACTTAGCTCCACTGGCCTTGCATAATGGAATGAAAACATCTGGAGGGGAGTTAAAACAAGAGCAGGGGGGTGGAGAATGAAGCTTTTAACAATGCTGGCAACTAATCTTTTTCTCAGTAATGAAACGTCCTCCTAGTCAAGCAACTGATAAGCAGCACACTGTGCAGATGGACACACAGAAACAGAGATGCAGCTCTGTGTCCCTGACAAGAGTCAAGACAGGTGTTTTGATTCATGCATTTGCTTCAGCTAAGCTGTATGTGTAATTGTTTTTCTTCCTGTTTTTTGGAGGGGAGGAATTGCTCACAGACACAAAAAGAGCAAAGTCCACCCACTATTGATCTATTTAGTTGTTCTTACACCCCTCCTGTTACATCGGAGTTGTAAATTGGAAGCGTCTATCTATAATCATCCAAAAGTTTTCCAGACTTTTTTTTAATGTAATTCAAACTCTGGTAGCACTGATAAAGCAGATACCTTCCCACTGTGTTCTCACCAGAGGGTAGAGCCAGTGTTGTCTAATTATTAAGATTACAAGATGAAATGTTTTCAGGAGTTATAGGATCATAGGAAAGTAGGGCTGGAAGGGACCTCATGAGGTCATCTAGTCCAGCCCCCTGCTCAGGGTGGGATCATTCCTGACTAACCCATCCCTGCCGAGCTTCTGTCCAACCTAGTCTTGAGAATTTACAGGATATCCTGTATTCTGTTCCCAAATTTGGCCCCAATCCTGCCAGGTGTTTAAGCCCAACCCTGACTTTAAATGAATTAGTAGGCTCATTGAAGGCAATGAGTCTACTTACGGTATGTTAAGCATATTTTTAAATAGCTTACTGAATTTAGGGCAATTTTACATTGTCTTTGTCTCCTGCTGCTGCCTGCTGTTATGCTTGAAGAACACTATACTCAAATAAAACTAAGTTTTGTACAATAAAGCTGGTTGCCCTTTTGATTGTCCTGTTTTCCCACTGTCTCACTGGGACAAGCAAATACCTGCAATACACAAAACTGGGGATGAGTATGGGATCCCAGTGAACAGGATGCTGCTAGTGCTTCATCTTGATCTGTAAGTGCCAAGTACGATCAGGGAAAAGGGAACATGTAGCACCTAGGCAGCTCAGACCAGGGGGTTCCTGGCAATGTGGTGTTCCAGGTGTTTGCTTTCCACCATGGTGACCTTGGGCCATGTTGAGGAATTTGATGTGACCAGGTTCTTATCCTGGAACTCTTAAATTGGCCCCACCTCATCACCTACCAGCCATTTCATTGAAGCTAACTAAAAGCTGTGCTACTGGCTATTGTTGAATCACAGGCTTTTGACATTGTTTCCTTGCTTGTGTTCCCAGTCAAACCCTGTGACAACGAAATCTTCACTCTTTTAAAAAGTCACCTCTTGTTAACTCCATCTGAAACAATCAGATGGTTCCCTTTCAATAAACACAATCAGCTACCAAATGAAGGGGTTGCACAATGAGCTTCTTGGTATGTCTAAGAACTCTAATTTTGTTACAAGTCTTGTGAGAGAGTGCTTACGCTAAGCAAGGCCTAGCATTAAAAAAAATGCCCTAAAACTCCCAGAATGCTTCAAAGAGGTTGAGGAGTCAGCGATTGACATTCTGGTAATCACTTTCTGACCCTTAGATGAAAATACTGAACTTCTGACCTTTAAACAAATGATAAAAATAGCAGACATGCTGCTTACACTGTTAAAAATAGGAAACTGCATGGCTAAACCGCAATGACGAAAAAACAACCGCATATTATGTCAGTTTTGACATTTTAACCCTGCAAAACCCAGCAAAACATATAGATGAATAATGTATTTAGGTTATAGAAAATTAGCATAAGAAATATAAAGGTCATTAAGAATTAACATAAGAAGCGTAATGATTATAATACAAAGCGTATCACCTGATATTATAATATAGATAAGTTAACTAAATAACCAATAGAAGTAAGAATTAGAAATGCATATGTGTAAGTGTTATCATATATAACTAATAGTAAAGTTATGTTAGATGCCTCACTTCCACCATGGGGACAGTTTTGTATCTTTTGCCTAAAAAAAGATAAGGGACTCCTTCTAAATGAGCTGTTGACCAGTTCTGAGACTACTGAATCAGGCAGCTGCACCTAGCCCCGGGTTAGAGAGCAAGGGCTTGATTTGGGAACCTCGTGAACCAACAGACCTGTTTTAGTTTATGACTTTGTGAAACAATAAAAGTTTTAAATTGAACAGGTCTGAGCCTGTGCTTAATTCAGTCCTATATAATTCGGCATTGAGCTCCCACAAGTCTTGAGTCTTTACTGGGGGATTGTGGTACAATGCACTCCTCGTAAAGTGAAACTTAACATTTGCCATTGCTTAGGAAGAAGCACTTGCTTGTGAGGCTGCATCTCTCCATTCAGAGGAGGTCTGAAAAAATTACATCAACTGAGACAAGCCAAATGCATTCCAAGGGAATTCTCCAAAGAAGTCATAGAATCATAGACAACAAGTGTTGGACAGGACCTCAGGAGGTCCTCTAGTCCAACCCCCTGCTCAAAGCCAGAGCATTGTGAAATATATCATCCCACCTAAGGCTTTGTCTACTCAAGTCTTAAAAACCTCCAAGGAAGGAGATTCCATCACCACAGGGTAGCCTGTTCCAGTGCTTTACTATTCACCTAGTGAAAAAGTTCTTCCTACTATCTAACCTAAAATTCCCTTGCTACAACTTGAGACCATTGCTTCTTGTTCTGTCATCTGCCACCACTGAGAACTAGCCAGAGATTGAGGTGACTGCCCCGGGCCCCACACTTTGGGGGGGCCCCGTGGTCAGTGCCGTATAGGCTCCACTGCTGCTGCCGAGCGCTGCCAATTCTGCTGTCACCAAGTACTACTGCCCCCCTCCATCCCTGCCCCACTCTGCCAGCTCCAGGCGATCATCACCCACCTCTCCCCCTCCTGGGCCTGCACAGGCTGATATGCTCTGGGCCCTGCGCATCCCTAGGGATGGCTCTGCAGAGAGCCATTGACTACTACCATCAAAGCTTGATGATCCAGCAAGTTTTCTATCCACCTTGCATTCATTCATCCAACCGATACTTCCTTAATTTGGTTGTGAGAGTATTGTGGGAGACCATTTCAAAGCCCTTGCTAAAGTCAAGGTATATCACATCCACTGGTTTCCCCGCATCCACAGATCCAGTCATCTTATCATAGAAGGTAATCAGATTGGTCAGGCATGAATTGGCCTGGGTGAATCCATGCTGCCTGGTCCTAATCACCTTCTGCTCTTCCAAATGCTTAGAAATGAATTCCTTGAAGACCTTCTCCATGATTTTTCCAGGGACTGAGGTGAGGCTGACTTGTCAGTAGCTCTCCAGATCCTCCTCCTTCCCTTTCTTAAAGATGTGCACTGTATTTGTCCATTTCCTATCAACTGGAACCTCTCCTGATTGCTATGAGCTTTTAAAGATGATTACCAGTGACTCTACAATCACATCAACCAACTCCCTTGATGCTCTCTGGACGCTCTCATCCAGCCCCATGCACTTGTACACGTCCACCTTTTCTAAACAGTCCCTAACCTGTTTTTTTTGCCACTTTTGGGTACTCACCTCCTCCCCAAAAATGTGCATCCAGGTTCAGCAATCTGGGAGCTGACCTTGCGTGTGAAGACTGAGGTGAAGAAGGCATTGAGCACTTCAGCCTTTTCCACCTCATGTGTCCCTAGGTTTCCGCCCCCATTTAGTAAGGGACCCACACTTTCCCTGATCTTCCTCTTGTTGGTGACATAGTTATAGAAGCTCTTCTTGTTACCCTTCGTGTCCCTTGCTAGCTGCCTGGTCCTGGCTCAGCAGGGAATCCCTGCCCAGCTGGGGCTTGCTGTTAGTGGCCCCACCAGCAGGACGGCTCCTAACTGCTCCTGGTTGTGAAGATTACCCATCAACCAGGGTCTTACTACTAGCTGCCCCACCAATGAGACAGCTCCTGCCCAGATCCTGGATGAACTGGGAAGGAAGAGCTCCCCAGTCCCAATGCTGCTCAGCTTCCTGCTTCTGTGGAGAGCCGGGAGCCCTGCAGTGCCAGAAAGGGACGAGGGAAGAGGGGCAAAGAGGGACCTGGTTCCTGCGCTGATCGGCTTGCAGCTCCTGTGGGGAGCCAGAAGCTTAGCAGTGCCAGGACCAGGCTCCCTGCTGGTGTGGCTGCTTGGGTGCAAGTTTGCTCCAGGTCAGCATTTACCTGAGTCCTGCTATGCATTTAGTTTAGTAGCTGTATTGACAAGTACAAGCTAACTGCTCAGTAGACTAATTTACTGCACAGAAGTTTATGAGCATGGTTACATGGTAATAATTTACTGTGCAGTAGATCAGTCTACTGCATAGTAAAGTGTCTCAAGCAACCCATTGACTAGCATTATCCGGCGATGGAGAAAATTTTCACCAAATAGAAAATGCTTTATTCATCTTGCAGATCAAACTGATTTTTTTTTTAAGTAAGATGTCATCTTCCAGTAGTCTTTGCCATCAGTTCAATACCCAAAGTCTTAGGCTTCCAGACAGAAGAAAGAATGTCTCTCTTTGCCTGACCTCCTTCATTACTTGAGAAGACTCAAACAACAACACATGTAAACAAGGACTCTCTCTGGACAGTGTATGAGCATATATGGCTCATACAGCCTGATGTGAGAAAATACTGGAATGATCCTTGAGGAGCTCAAAAGTTGTACCACTTATCTACTCTTCCACTGTACTTATTGTCACTCCAGTTCTTGTCCAATAACATTTTTTGTTTTCATAGCTTTATTTGACCTGACTATTTTTCCTTTAAAGGGGTGATTTGCTGGTGATATCCCCATATGCCCTTCAGCTTTCTCTCTGTTGACATTAAGCAGCAGATGGTTCATGTAGTTGCTGTATCCACATACCATTTTTTATTATTTTAAAATTGAACATTTGGTGGATAGATGGTAAGGAATGAGGATTTCTGATGATAATTGAAATGGAATGCTTTTGGACTTTTGCTCTGGCTAGGGTGTGTATCTGACTTCCAGATAATTATTGCTTTTTTTCCCCCACCAGCTGCCAGTGCCCCATTTCAGCAGAAACACAGGGATTTCAGAACAAGATTTTCCACTATGTATTTTTCCTGGTTCTGATCAAAGATCAGATTCTTGTAGAGGAGAAGTTAAAAACAAGGCCAGGTGCAATTTGGGGTGTAGCTAGCATTATACTGAGGGCTTTGGCACCTCAGTATTTTTTATGGGTCTTTTGATATTAATAGATATGGATGATTCTGTTAAATTGCTTTTTTTGGGTTTAGATCATAGTTTAGGAAGAGAACTTTATCAAGGGCCCTATGTAGCCTCCATTACTATAATATCAAATTTTACAGAGAATAATTCATGTCTGTGTTCAAAGCAGCGATAAATATTTCAGGATGAACACTAACTGAAGATGGACCTGGACTGATACCCTAAACCTGAACACTCTTTAAGTTTAGGAATCTTTACATCTGAATATCAATACAAGGACATTTCTATCTGTATAGTAGGTTCAGCTAAAATCCTGAATCTGAAAACTTTGAGTAAATCTAGGTTTGGATGCAAGCATTATGCAAGAAATTATCTATGTAAGCAAATACAAATTCCAGATCAAACACCCAGGAAATTTTAGAAGAAT
Organism: Crocodylus siamensis; assembly: GCF_052110815.1. NCBI lineage: Eukaryota > Metazoa > Chordata > Crocodylia > Crocodylidae > Crocodylus > Crocodylus siamensis. Next base: position 130,388,745 of record NC_143395.1, on the reverse strand, counting down.
GTGAACCACAGTCTAAATCTTGTGTCTCTAATCCTGACACTGTTGTGTGTGAATGCTTTTCTTCTCCATGAAAAGATCCTTTATTAGAATACAAAAAGCATGAAGATGCTGGCTGAAAAAACATTTATTTTCTGTGGGAAAATTCCAAAATCTTTGATTTGCGTTGCAATTTCTAAAATAACAGCTGACATAATAAAGACAAAATATTTTTATAAGCTCACGTAGAAAATTCTGGTTAAATTGTTACATTCCTGTAAAACACAGATTCATAAAATCAATTATTTTTTCAATAGAAATATTTTCCATCAGGGAAATTTTTAACCAGCTTTGTTGCTGACATTCTTCTCTAGGTCAGGTTAGATCACAGGCCAGAAGCTGCAGGATTCATTGCTGTGTCAAATCCAGGTGTATATGTGATATTAAAAAATATGTAATTGTTATGGGATAGCACATTAATTTAAGAAAAATAAGGATAGTTATTTAACAGTAAATGTACTTAAAGAAGGACTCTGAACTTTACAGTATTCTTGAATGTCATGGCTTTCATTCAAGTAGCAATACATTTAGGAATGATTTTCTGTATATATGCCTCTCAGGGCAAAATGTAGCATATTTAAAAAATTATAGAATACAATTAAAACTTATGTACTAGTTGAATTGGATCAAAATCATATTATGCTCAGTACACTTGTGTTTGCATACTCTTGAAATTCAAACTAGATAAAGGATATCAAAGGGAGTCATAAAGGATATTAAAGGGAGTCAACATGTTTAGAATATGACTGTCGAGTCAAATCGGGAGAAGACGACATTACAGAACTTCAGCATGTCCAGCAATTTTCATAATTTTTGCTGTGATGGAAACTGATACAAAAGAATATATAAAGAGTGGCTGTTAGGATTCTGTATGTCTATGTGTACATACTGCATTCTCTTCATTTCTTCCATTATTCCTAATAAAAACTGTAGCTGGTATTGCATAGATGGTGATTTGGTAAGATATTTCCACTAGCAGGTGTGGGCATTCAGAGTGTCTGCGCAGTTGTGACTGTCTAACTTTATTGTCACTCACACACATTTACTTATTTGAAAAATACTGATTTACATGAATATCATAATGGTTATAAAGCATCAATATTGTGATATCTATCATTTTATAGGTGTTTGGTTTTGAAAGCAAGGGAATCATATATGGAGCAGGCAGCTTTGTGGAGAATATGTGTTCTGTTTAGGATTTTTTGGAAATAGTGGTGGATACCAGGATGGCTATTGAATAGGGGATAAATCAGTCTAGATGCATCTGGTTCACTGCCCTCCCTCTATAGAATTCATTCCTGCCACTGCTGGAGACAGTACATTGAGCTAGACGGACTGTTGGTCTGACCCAGGATGGCACTTCTGTTCTTATGAAAAGTCAATGTGTTAGAGGCTACTGGTCTTAATTTTCCTTTTCAAGGCCAGAGTCTGTTTTATGGTCTGTTGCTGTTCTGGGGTTTTATCTGTTCTGAAATGATACCTAGATTTTTCAAGGTCCAAAACCTTGTCTCTGTTCCAGGCTACTATGAAGAAATAATTTATCGATAAAAGTTCACAGATCAGACTCTGATTTCAATTATCTAAGTATATATCTGTAGCAGTTAGCTTTGTTTATTTACCTTTAGCAGTTTTAGTCTTAATCCATAGTGTACTTGAAATATTTTTGTTTGGTTGCACTTATGTTATTTGCTATTTAAAAAAAAACAAACCAAACCCAAGATTTTACCCTACCAACTAATTGCCTTTACAATATTAATGCAAATCCACTTTGTCTTAGAACCTATTTCCCAATTAATCAACCCACTGCTCCCCTCCCCACTCCCCGCTTAAATGTCTGGGGAAGAAAATGGGCTCTGTGCTATATCTGGGAAGTTAATAAATCTAAGCAGAGATATCAGCCAGTTATGAATAAGCAGAGATTCTTAGATGGCTAGATTTTGAAATAAAGCATTAATCAGGCATATTCCTTTCAATCAAAGGTGCCAAAGGTAGTCCACAAACTTTTCTGACTACTTCCTTGAACATTTCATTCCATAAATCCAGAATGAGCTGTAGTCCATAAAATTTTGCATGCCTTAATGTGTCATAGAGGTTATTCATTTTACTGCAGTGCCTCAGCAGGAGTGTGTGTTGGGAGAGGGGGTGACAGCAGGTATCATTAAACTATTGAACATACTTCATTTTGATATCCACCGTACTAGCTCTGCCAATGTCTTTCTAAACACTGAATGGCCAGGGTGATAAAGTGAACCCCTGCAGCATCCCAAGTGAGTGGCTGCTTGTGGTATTACTTTCTGAGACCTCTTGGAAAGACAGGAACGCAGCCCTTCTATAGTGAACATATTTTCCTTGGGCAAGCGACTTGAAACATGTTGACAAAATATTGTGGTCATTTGGTGTTGTAAGACTCCAAGTCCTTCAGTCGTGATCCTTTGGAATGGCAGTTTGTTGCTTGCCAAGATCAGCAGTCAGGGTCATCAGTGTAGGGCTCTGCCAAGTGCTGTTAGGAGCTGAGTATTACCAGTTGCATCAGGTTCCCTCAGTTTGGATGGTTTGTGCAATCACTCTCAGGATACCATCTGTGATACCATACTAATACTTTCTAATGACCTTGTTATTGTAATAAAGAGACTGCAGAATTTGATTCTTAGTAACAAAAGCTCATCCAGGTTTTAATATCAAGCCTCACATGAGGATCCATGACCATTTGGTATACAATGCTAGCTGGGGTGTTTGTATACATGGTACTAGCTTAAAACAACTCCTAGCTCAGTACAGTGTGTTCAGGGTTCTCTGGCCCCTTTCTGTGCCCCAACCAGCACAACTTCATGTTACAGCATGTGCATCCTAGTTTTGACCAATCACTAAAACATCTTTAGGTAACATCATTCACATCTAGTTCTTACCAGGTGACTCTAGGGAGACACATTTACTAGGTCGCTCTGTTCCTGGTTTGGTGTCTTGTACCAGTCTTTCCCAGCCATTGTTTTTCTGAGACATCTATAAATTAGCACTTCCATGTAAGCAATATATCATATGTTTAGTTCCAGTGTCAGGCCTACCTAAATTAGTAGAGTTAGTAGGGCCTCTCTGATTAGTGCACATGCTAATAATAATGGTTGCATTAATCCATACTCCAGTGAGGCCTCTAGGCACTGTGTGTATTATATGTTGTGCATATAATAAAAAAAGTGTTAAAGAAGATATTTAGGGCTAGAGTTTATTCTGTGTATTGGGGATGTGACACCTAAGTGTGATTCTGTTTCTCCCTGCTTTAATCCTACACAGGTAGATGCATTAATAGATTTTCAGGGTCTCTAGCAAGATAGAAGAGAACCATACTTATACATTTAAGTTCACTCAAGCATCTAATAGTAGACTAGAATCTGGCCTTTAGGAATACAAAAAGGTGATCTGTCACTGGGGGAGATAGTTGACCAGTTTCACCTATGCAGTTTCAGTACTATACATCTAAAGGTTTTCAAAGCCTGGCTGGAAAAAGCTTTGGTTGGGATGATCTAGTTGGAGATAGTCCTGCTTTGAGCAGGGGGTCAGACTAGATGACCTCCTGAGGTCCCTTCCAGCCCTTTCTATGATTCCATGATTCTAAAGTAAAACTTGTTTTGACTGGGATCAAGAAAAAATGAAGAGTCCTGACCTAACTGGAACTGCGTAACCAAAATGATCTTTGTCAAAAAGTAAGACATTAGACACTGCTATGAAAGTTAGGCCCCAATACGTGTTACAAATATTGTGCAATTAACTGGTTAATTGTACAGTTACATTGAGAGCAGCTACAAGTGCAAAGTAATTATTACGTCATAAAAAGTTCCAAACAGCATTAAAGTCAGACCTTGAAAATGTGTGCTAACTTTATAGCTGGTTGATACTAATGTTTAATTTGTATGTGTAGCAGGGTCTCCTATGGCCTGGAGCCCCATCAGCTGACCAGGCTCCCAGCTCCAGGGGTGCACCTTGTCCAGCCTTGACTGTGAGTTGTGTGACTGAGGGGACTTGCAGCCGCAGCAGCTGCCAACTTTGAGTCCTAGAAGCACCCTGCAGCTGCCAGGACCCAGACTCCCACAGCTGTGGATACTGGGTCCCAGCAACATGGCTCCAGCTGAGTCCAGCAGGGTGAAGCTGTGATATTGTACCCTGGGGGTGCTCCTGGGGCTGGGAGATCACAGATGCTGTGGTTTTCCAAACCTAAGATGCATCAACCCCCTGGGGCTGGGAGCTCATAGCAGCTTTGACCTCCCAGCCCCAGGTGCTTGACACACCCCCAGCATTGGCAGATTGCAGCAGCTGCGTCTCCCAGCATGGAAGCTTGATTCTTGCTGGTGCAGGGGGAGTTTGGAATAGGGTTTCCCTTGCACTAGCAATAAGGTGTGATGGGATCTAATGCATAATCCCACAATCATGCTTCCTTCCATGTATGTATTGGCATGGCAGGAGACATGATTGTGTGGATAGCAGTTTAGATCCCATTGTGCCTTTACCTGCATGTGGAGAAGGGCCCTTAGGAATTATCTGTACCAAGACAACTTCTTGTGGAGAGGCTCTCTAAAAACAGCTTCATCCCACAGGTTCCTGCTCCAGTAATCCCACTTCTCACACAGATCTTTACCTGCTTGACTCAGCAGTGGCCTCCACCAGCAACTAAAGTTGTGAATTTGGCCTGCAGTCATAGCCTGGAACTGCTGCAACTCTTTCACAACCTCACGAAACAATATAGGGCAAAATTCCAGTATAGTATGTTCAGTGTCTAAGCTAAAGAGGCATTGTCATATCTCCAGGTCAGTTTATAACTCTGTGGAGTTGTTGCACAAATGGCGGTTCGTTTCCCTGGAGGTGCGCTGAGATCACAGACACACAGGCATCAGTCGGCACAAAAGGATGTATTTGTCTGCAAACAAAGGTTAGAGTGGAGCAAGCTTGGTGCTCAGATCACCTCTAACAAACTAATTGTGTTTGCAAGTGGCATTTATTTTCTCTCTCCTGGGCACGTGTGCAGACACAGGAGTTTCTGCAGCCTACTTCCGTTTCATACAAACATACATGTAACTACATCATCACATACATCGCATGTATAATATAATTAGCTTTTTGAGTATACGGGGCGGAGAGGTAAATATGCAACAGCTCATTAAGCACGCTCAAAACCACAAGAGTTCATCAAAGGTTCATTCCCCCCCAAGGCCATGCAGTTGAATTATAGCCTAAACTGGTTTTTGTAATCAGCATGTGAAAGGGTAAGGAGGGACTGGGGGAGAGAAGCCTTGGACAGTATTTCTTTCTTATCAAGAGCAAGATGTAAGCTGTGCAATTCTAACAGAGTCACCATTTGAGGTGATATTAATAGAGTCATTCAGGATCTACAGTAGTGTAACTAAAGTCTTCTAGACCAGTAAAATGTTGGATAACTTTTTAAAACAGTTAAAATACTTGCTTTAAATCAAGCTAGTGGAAAATACTGTGTAAATGCTCTTAATTTCATTTTAATATAGATTATAGCAATTTTACCCAACTATCTAAGGAAACAAGTTAACCTAAATCTACATAAAGCATAAATTGAATTAATTGTGTCCACATAGGATTTTGAATCACTTTAAATAAATATGTTTGCAAATCACAGTTTTTAATTAGAAGGGTGCATCTCTGAGCATAGACATGACCTTAAAACAAAATCTGGGGATCTGTCTTGGCCTGTGTTTTGGGGTGCACTTTGTCTGCCTAATGACTATTATGTTTGTAACTTTTTGCCTTTGCTTATTTTCTTCAAGGAACTTGTTCTTCTTACATCAAAGATACGGAAATATCTTTTTCCTTTCCTAAGTGCAACTGGCTGTCTTCTGACTGGTGTTCAGTATGAGCATTTAGTGTCCTGTGTGACCTACCTTTCTTCACATCCAGTTTAATGGGCTTTTATAGTGATTTTTCCAACAAAAGATTTGAAGGTGTGAGTTTGCATCCTTTTACATAGCACAGAATATTCTGGCATTATTCACACTAGATTTGTTTGGTATTTTTCAAGACTTATGTTGAATTTCTTAAATCTTATAAATTCTTTCATTATAGTTCCTTATGGTGTGTCTGTGTGTTTTGTTTTCCATAAGATCCCCACTGTCATAGTTCTTGTTGCTTGGTTTTTCCAGACCCTCAATGCATGTTTCCAAAATGCTCAACTTTGCTGTATTCCTAATGCACTGAATTAATATTTCCTGCATTCTTCTGAATGCTGTGCTTTAACAACAACTCCTAAATGGGTTTATGTATCTGCTCTGGTAGTAAAGATAATGTTTTCATACATTTGCAGATTTTTGCCCTGAGGCAAATCTTGTTGTTTTACTGCTTTAGGCATTTTTCTTTCTGGTTTTCTCCATTTGTGATTTCTCAGCCTTGGTTTTGGCAAAAAAAAAAACCCGTCATAGGCCAGCAGAGTGTTTGCTCCTCTTTTGCTCAGCAGTCTTCTTTGGTCCCTTAAACTTGAGTGGCTTTAGGCAAATTTGCCTTTCCAGAGGCTCTTGAACAATTTTTAAGTTAATTTAATATTTATAGAAAGGTGCCAGATTGAAAGGGTTGATGCTTTAATCAGGACTGTCCGGTTTCTCAGCAGCGAGGGGCTGTACCATTTATGGGCCACACCTGGGGGTGCCATACCCCACATAGGCAGTGAAAATGTGATCCATGGGACCCCTCTTGGGTGTCCTCCCTTCCCCACCATTGCACAGCGATGGCAGGCAGCCTCCCGCCCCCACAGTGGAAGCAATCCTGATCTAAATCCTCTTTTGCCCCATGGATAGGGTACAAAGTGAGCATCACAGTGAAAATTTAGGTTTATTAGTTAGGGAAAATATTCTGAAAGGACTGTGTCTAGTAAATGAGTTCATTATTACTGGTGTACTGAGAATGATGTAAAAATGTCAGTTGTGATGGCTTATCTGAGGTAGAATATTTGTCCATCAGAAGCTCATTTCTGGAATGCCTCCCCATGTCTATGATTTTTCATGTTTCTTTTCTTTGGTGACATGTCTGTTGAATCTCATTTGCAAAGTTACCAGCCTCCTTGGGATGTATCAACAACTTTTGTTAGCATGGAGAGAGAACCATTTATGGAGCTAGAGTACAAAAAGAACATGAATGTTTTAAAGGCTGAAGTGACAGGGCTGTATTGGCTTGTTATGATTATAGAGTGAGATGGAATCGCTGATTAACATGGGTGGAAGGAACTGTGACATCAGATTTTTCCCCCTTCCTCTTTTCCCTCTTTCCTAAAAAACAGGTTACTTTCCTATAGAATATAAATAAATGTTGTACAGTAAAAGCTGCCCTGGTGTCCAGTGAGCCAAAACCTTGAAAATGCGCAGTGGTAGTAATAGTTATAGTAGTAAATAATCATAATAGTAATAATAAAGTTACTATCACTGACTGAGAATTAGAATTAGGCAGATTGGATGAGCAACCGGCAAACGGCAGAAGATGTCTCAAAACAAAACAGAATATACTCAGAACTGTGGTGATTTGATATACTAGTCTCTAAAGTCTCCTGTATCAAAAACATGGTATTGTTTACTCCATAGGCCAGGAAATCATTTTTCCTTGACATATATTTTCCCCGCTTCCAGCTAGCTAAGCATCCTGTCATTTTTTGCATAGACTTTTCAGAAAGAAGCCAAACATTTGTTAAATTCTTTGCACAGCCTGACTAAGACACCAGTTTGCAGACTTTCTCCCCTTCTCTCCTTCTTCTTGTAGGAAGTAGAAGCTAGCTGGGGTTTACTGCTTCACGTACTTCCCACAGATCCTCCATTTATCTTCAATGGACCTTGGAAATGTGGCTGAGGATGTTATAGCAGCCCAAAACATGGTTGCTTTTTCAGCCTGGGAGTGAAAATGATTTTGCTTCCTCCACTTTACTCTTAACAGAGGAAAGATAATGGGGGAGATGAAAGGTATCTTTGCTGGTAGCATATATTTATTCTAACAAGATCATTCATCAATACTGTGTTGTTCACTTTATTTGTCTAACTAGGGAGTTATTGATTCAAAAAAGGTCATGGTAGAAGCTGAAATGATTGGGGTTTTATTATGACCTCAAGGACAGGTATTCTTCTTTTTCTGTAATATCTGTGAGCTTAGTCCATGCCTTGCATTTTTTTTCCCCCCACAGACAGATAATGAGATGTGTAAAGCCTTAGTTTGCCAAGTGAAGGTGGAGGGTGGGCAGTGAAATGTGTTTTGTGCAAAGTATGTGTGGTGGTGTGTTTTTAGCTAAATTCTTTTCTTTGCTTGTTGTCAGGAGACAAATGCAAGGTAAAAGGAGATTTATTGTTAAGTATTCGAGTACTGCACATAAATATTAGTTGAACAGGGACACGGCGTCGGATTTGCTCAATATAACACTTTTTAAATGTAATTTTTTAAAATGAGAATATATGCATTCCATAGGGAGAGAGCTCCAATAGTATATTTATACAGAGATGCATTTAAACTGGTTATTAGCTAGAAAGATTTTCCCCTTATTTTTTCCTTTCTTTATCATATATTGATGGGCAACCTCTCATCCTTTGTCCAATGTGTTTGTGGGATATATTTTTCCTTTCTTATGGAGACAATATGGGAAAAGTTTCAAAGTTGCATGTTGTGTGACAAAGAGTAGTTTCCTAGTCAGTGGAAGGCCTCTACTGTGCTGTCGTTCAGGCCAAGTACAGACAATCAAAAAGCCCGAGGCTGAATTGATTCAATTTTCGTAGGTTAGTCTAAGCTGCGTAGATTGAACTGATAAGCAATTTGCTTTTGATTCCAGAAATATAGCCACACAACTCCAGTGGCCCAGGTTAGAAGCCAGGGGGTGCTAGCACACAGTTCCCTGCTCTGCTTGGCCCAAGGCTAGTACCCGCCCCCCTAGCAAAGGGGCACTTGCAGGGGAGGTGCAAAGCATCCCAGGATGCTGGGGGACTCTGAGTTGACTTGAATCTTGAGGGGATCTGGGACAGAAGTTCAATAAACCAATTTACCCTATTCAGTTATGTCTGATACTACATCCATCTAGGTTTATCTGAAACTGATTTCAGCCATTTTGAAAGTGGTTTATGTGCATGGAACTATTGTGTTACAGATTTGAACCGGCTTCTGAGCACTTATGCTGGCTTATGTGTAATTTCTGTCCCTAGCCTAAGAGAATATTTTGTGGTGCTGGTTCTTGCTGGTAAGGTTCACAGCAGTTCAAAGTTGACTGGCTGTTGACCCTGTATGTGTGTAGGCAAGAACAGCAGCTGTTTTAGGAACTGTCAGAACCTAATGAACAGACGTGACTCATCTCTAAGCCCTCCTTACATAGGATTTTTGCTCTTATTTCATGGCTCTTTTAGCGACAGTATGGCATTATTCTGAATATACTTGTTTCTGTATCCTGTCCATACTTGCATACTAGGGGGCAGATGCTATTCCACACATTAGGCACCTAAGTAGTACTTAATCTTCTACATGAGATTTTATTCCAGCAGCTAAAGTCCTGAAAAACTAGGAATGCAAACTTTGGGAGGGTCCTTCTCTTCCTCACAGCTTTTTGGGACTTATTCTTAAAACCAAGATAAAGTTGTGTTAAAGAATTTGATATGACCCTTTTCCCCCAGGAACTTGGACTGAGTGGCATAGGATTGTACATGAACACTAAAGTGTCATTTAAGCAGAATAGGTAGTGCTAGGCTATCTTAGCTGTGTGCAAATATTACCGAGTAAATAATAAGTGAAGGGTGAACCTGAGAAAGTCCTGTTCCATTAGGCAGTGAAGATCTTGGGTGCTAATAAACACAGATGGAGTAGAATTTTTGTGAAAGCCTTGTTAAATACTGCTGCTCAAATGCTGATCAGTGTTAGTGACAGGTTGAGTTTGACACAGTTGCATCTGAAGGGTAAAAAACGTTCTCTGACTGTCTCCTACCTGCGCAGCTGTGACTTGCCGCTGGTGAGCAGGGGCCCTGCTAGATGCTCTAGCTGTGAGTTGCCACTACACAGTTGGTGAGCCAGGACAGGTATCTATTCCTGCTCTAGGTCAGGGTGTGTGAGAGATGGGTTGGTGAATTAAAGAGGGCCTCATGTTTTAATAAATTTGAATTTAGGATTGAGGTGTGGGGGTGCTGGTTCTGCTTACCAAGGTGATTGGGAGGTGGGAACAGTAAGGAAAGGTACTTCTGAGGAAGCTACTGCTCCTGCCTTGGGAAGGAAGCCCCATGTAATGCGGACTCAATCCAGCCTCCTACCTTGCCCACTCGACGCACACATATACCCCCAGACCCCAGTCCTGGCCCCATCTGTCTTTTGTGACTTGGCTAGTTGGCTTGGGCTCTGAGGGCTGTTCGCACAGGATTGCATCCCTGGGAGTGGGAAGATTGCACTCCTGGGGGCAGGAGAGGGAATTGGCTTGGTGCCAGCACTGCCCCCTGGACAGTAGAGTTTAGGGGTGGAAAGTTTGACCATGCAGAATGGAGGGCAAGGGGTGGAATACTGCATTCTGGGATGCTGGAGGACTGCAAGGTGGTCAGCTCATTTGTGGGACTGACCTCACATTAATGGATCATGAGCTGGGTAAAATTGATCAAAGAGAAACCTGCCCTGGAGTGGCGCAACTTTAAGTTGCATAAAGTGTGCTTAAAACTGGTTTCAGGTGTTAATGTGTGGACAGTCCAGGGGTTAAGAGCACCAGGAGTTTAGGAAACACCTAAAATTAATGTGTAACAAGGCTCTAGGCCTTCTTTTTTCCTCCCTCCAAGAGAATTGCAGTGATGGGCAACCCTCAAAAAGTTGGTATTTTGAGTAGGCTAAACACCCCGTTCTTTTGTATGCTTATTAGGTTTATCCAGGCTTCTCAAACCTCTGTGACCTGTAAATTAGGCTGAATATATATGAGGGAAAAACTAATCTCTTTGGAGACTTGTGAGTATTTCTTGTTATATACAGGTCTTAAAATATTATAGGAGCAACTTTCCTTGTGATATAGTGGCACCTCATATATCTGATGCTAAAATTAAGTCATTGAAATGCAGATGTGTGGTAAGAGAAAAGGGAGTCTGTTTAATATTTTGTGTACTTAAATGGGTTCTCTTTCTATGAAGAACTCAGATAAGCAGAAGGTGAGGTGTACTTGCATGTTAGATTGGTTGGTTGATTTCTTATCTTTTGGGTTTTTTTGTTTTGTGTTTTCTTTACTTCCAAACTGTGTTGGCCATTCCTAGAGACTGTAAAACACTGGTTTTAAAGGGATATCTCTTCACTGACTTCATTGTTGTTACTCTTCATTTTTTCTTAGCATATAGAAGAAAAGAATTGAACTTGTTGGTTTTAGTGGGTGCGTCTACATGAGATGCTCTACTGCACAATAGGCTATCTATTGCATAGTAAAGCATCACTGTCTACACATGGGGCATTTACTGCACAGTAAAATAGGCTACTGTGCAGTTAGTATTACCTGTAAATACAGTTACTAGATTAATTGCGGAGTAGTTACTGTGTAGTACTGTACTTGTAGACACTGACTGGGAGCAAATTTGCTCCCGGTCAGCCTAGGGAGCAGGGAGCCACAGTGGTTGGGGAGCTCTCTGTCCCCAGTCCTGGTGCTGCTCAGCTCCTGCTCTCTGCAGGAGTTGGGAGCTGGCCAGTGTTGGGATTGGGGAGCTTGCAGCATTCTGCCCATCCCCTGGCTCTCAGCACAGAGCTGCTCGGGGAGAGGCAAGGGCTGGGAACCCAAGTAGGGAAGCTGCCAGTGAGGCCCATCCCACCATCCCATTCACCAAGGGGCTAGCCAGGAACTGTCTTGCAAGTGGGGCAACTACTGGCAAGCTCCCTGTTGAGTGTGTGTGTGTATGGGGTGGAGGGACAGGGCTTACCAGCAGCTGCCTTGCTTGCAGGACAGTTCCCAGCCAGCCCCCTGCTGAGTGGAGGAGCCCACTTGACAGAAGGCTTGATGGCAGCTGTCCCCCACTTGGGAGAGCTCCTGCTGAACCCCCTGCCAGGCAGGGAAGTCTTGCCCAGTAGGGGGCTCACTAGCAGCTGTCTCTCAATGTGCATGGGGCCAGGAGAGCTCTGTCAGCTGCAGCAACAACTGTCTCTTGGCCCTGTACACATCAGGTCCCATCCTGATATGCATGGGGCCAGGATACAGCTGCTGCTGCAGCTGACAGAGCTCTCTTGGCCCCACGCCAGGGTGTGAATTAAGGGTGATCTCAGGGGAGCTGATCCCCCCCATAAGGGACAAGATCTCCCCCCCCATAAGGTTTAAAAATCATAATTTGAGGAGGTTTCTGATCCGATTGCACCTTCACTTAGGTGGACTTGTTAATCAATGAACCAGTTTAATTTTTTTGCAGACTGCCCAGGAGTCAAAATGTAACTCAAAACTTGCCCTATGTGCATTGGGACCAGCCTCTCTGCCCCTTGCTAGCCCCCGGGCTACCACCCAGGGGAGCCAGGGGGGCAGAGCAGGGTGGGAGTAAATCTGCTCCCAACAGAGTGTACATGTAGACATGCTCCTGGGGAAGTCTTACTAAGCAGTATTTTACTGCACAGTAAGCCTGAAGTGTATTAATAGCACATGTAGATGCACCCAGTGAAGTTGGGAATATTGAGGACTGCTTTTCTTAGCATCTTGTTTTTTGAGACCTTGTGAAATCAAGCTGTTACAAATTGTACATTTCTGAAGTGTAATTTTTTTTCAGTTGAAACCTTGGAGTTTCAAAGTGTATGGCTACTAATTAAACCAAACTGGTTTGGTCAGTTACATACATCCTGTTATTTTTATAACACTGGTGAGTGTTTCCTCCAGCCCACCTTGAACTGGTTGTCCCATTTCTCCATGACATCTTGCCTTAAGTTTGCAAACTGTTTGAAGAAAAAGCTGTCATTTGCTGTCATTTACTTTATGCTTATACAACATCTGACTCAATTGTGAGGCTGGAAGGGACTTCGGAAAATCATCGGGTCCAACCCTATACACTAGGAAGGAAAGACAACTGGGGTCAGGTGACAACAGCAAGGCGACTATCCAGCTTCCTCTTGAAGATTTCTAGGGTAGGTGATTGCACAACCTCTAGGGGAAGCCTGTTCTACAGTCTGGACACCCTGGCTGTGAAGAATTTTTTTCCTAATGTTGAGCCTGAAATGGTTTTCCAGGAGTTTATGGCCATTACTCCTGGTTACCAAGGATTCCCTGGTGAACAGTTGTTCACTGAGCCCTTGATGTATGCCCCTGATGTAGTGGTAAGCCGCTATCAACTCCCCTCTCAGCCTTCTCTTTTTTGGGCTGAAGAGTCCCAGGTCCCTCAGCCTTTTCTCATATGGCTTGCTGTGCAAGTCTCTGGTCATATGGGGGGCTCTTCTCTGGACTCTTTCAAGCTTTACCACATCCTTTTTGAAGTGCGGTGCCCACTACTGGACGCAGTACTCCAGCTGGGGTCTCACCAATGCTGAGCAGAGTGGAAGAATCACTTGCCCAGTTTTGCTGGAGATGCATCAATTGATGCACGCCAGGGTATTATTTGTCCTGTTGGCTATAGTGTTACACTGCCAGCTCATATTCATACGGTGTTCTATTATTACCCCCAGGTCCCTTTCATTCATGGTGTTGGTCAGTTTGGTGTTGCCAAGCCTGTAGGTGTGTGTGTGTGGGGGGGGGAGAGGGTGGTGTCCCCAGATGGAACACTTTACATTTCTCAATGTTGAACTTCATTTTATTCCAATCTGCCCAACTTGCTAGGTCCACTTGTATCTTCAGCCTATCTTCAAGTGTGACCTTGCTTCCCCATAACTTGGTGTTGTCCACAAACTTGGCCAGGAAGCTGTTCACCCCTGTACCCAAATCATTGATAAAGATGCTGAAAAGCACTGGACCAAGCACCAACCCCTGAGGAACACCACTGCCCACTTCTCACCAAGATGACACGGAACCTTTTGTTAGAACTCTCTAGGTCCTACCTTGCAACCAGCTCCCTACCCACCTAACCGCGATGCTGCGGCTAGTAAAGCGACCAAAACGCTGGCTTGCATCCATAGATGCTTCTCGAGCAAATCCCGGGACGTCATTCTCCCCTTGTACTCGGCCTTGGTGAGGCCGCAGCTGGAGTACTGCGTCCAGTTTTGGGCTCCACAATTCAAAAAGGATGTGGAGAAGCTTGAGAGAGTCCAGAGGAGAGCCACGCGCATAATCAGAGGTCAGGAAAACAGATCTTACGATGACAGGCTGAGAGCCATGGGACTCTTTAGCCTGGAAAAGCGTAGGCTCAGGGGTGATCTGATGGCCACCTATAAGTTTATCAAGGGTGACCACCAGTACCTGGGGGAATGTTTGTTCACCACAGCGCCCCAAGGGATGACGAGGTTGAACGGTCACAAACTCCTGCAAGACCGTTTCAGGCTGGACATAAGGAAGAATTTCTTTACTGTCCAAGCCCCCAAGGTCTGGAACAGTCTGCCAGTGGAGGTGGTTCAAGCACCTACATTGAACACCTTCAAGTGTAAATTGGATGCTTATCTTGCTGGGATCCTATGACCCCAGCTGACTTCATGCCCTTTGGGCAGGGGGCTGGACTCGATGATCTCCCGAGGTCCCTTCCAGCCCTAATGTCTATGAAATCTATGAAACTGTCTCATGGTTGAGCCCACAGTCCTCCAAGTTATTCACAAGAACATTGTGGGATACCAGATCAAAGGTCCTTTTGGAAGTGGGTTGTCCTTCAGGCATTACCATAATATAAATATTATAGAATGGTGATAATAAGGTACAGAATCTTTACCCATCTTTATGAAGAACGTTGCCTAAACTGAAACCCTTTATTGGAATAGTCATGAGTTTGTTGTTTAAATCAACAAACAAATTTGTGGTCTAAACTTTCCAGCTTGGTTCCCTCTCCCATTACAAACCAGTGGTCCAGATTCAACTGAGGTGGAGTAGCCATGATACTGATGGAGTTTTACCTGAAAAGGATCTGATGCGTCTTTCTTCCCTTCTAAATTCTTTTCTTTAAACCTGAAGTTCCATGGCAAAATGATCCAGGAAAATGGGCATGTGTCATTCCATTGAAAACATTTAATATATCAAGTGGTTGGGGGCTTTGGGGAAGTACTTTGTCACTTTCAAGAGGAATAAAGTGTGTTTTAATTAAAGTAATCTCTGTTTAGATATAAAATAAATAATTTTAATGCCATGGTGGGTTTTTTTTTAATGATTACAGCTGTCATTCAAAGGAAAGAAAGGAAACTGATAAAATATTTAAACCTCCATTTCTTAGGCTCTTATGATTGATTGCTAATGGGATGTGCTCTACCAAGAGAATTTGTTGTTTATTAAACAGTATCTCAAAGCACCCCTGATAATTTACAGGGGCACCTGGCATTAAAAAATCAACTCTGAGCCAGAGACACTTTGGAGATAAAAGAACTTTCCAATAGATCCGAGATGCTTAAAAAGATGCTGGATGATTAGATGTTGCCAAGTCTATTCAGTTCATTTACCAATCTAATGGTTTCCAAGGAAAGTGTCTCGCATTTAGACAGTCTTATAATATTAGGTCACTCAGATAACAGTTATAGGTGAATCAGTTCTAAATGAGTCTGGGCAAGTTGATAGAAGATTAGGGGCTTTTCATTTGTGAGGCCACTAGTACTACTACTTGAGTCTGTTCTTTTGCTTCTTTTCCTAATTTATTGTGATGAGACACTGTTATTGATCTTGCATATTCTGGTTTTCCGAGTTAGTCCTGTTCAGTCTCTAAAAAAAGTTTAAAGTGACAGAAATTTGGCTCTGCATCCTATTAGGATAGAGCAGGTGCACGTGAATGGGTAAGTATTCTAGCCATGGACAGTATGGGTCCGGGGGGCCATATGCTTCCTCACTTACAACTGAGCAATTCATATTAGAGTGAAGAAGGACTGGCTAGGAATACTGGAAGAAAATTATGAGATTTGTCTGGTGGTGAACCGGTGCAGTTTCATAAAATGACTTGAGGACTACAGAAGCAGGTAATGTGATAATTGTTATTGGACCCACAAACAAAAGTTAGCACTGAACATTATTTAGGGCAAAAAGACACTGCTACTAACATGTCCAGCTACTGGCTTGGCAGAGTTAGGGTGGTATGGGTGCTAAGGCACACGGTTGGCAGCCCGAGGTTGGAAGTTTAAGGTTATAGTAGACGTACTCGTGGCACAGCCATGTCAAATTCTAATGAATCTGTGAATTCTGCTCAATACCTTGTCACAAAGGACAAAGATGCAAGAAGGAAGGAAGGACACACATGGCTGAATTGAACCTCTTGGGTACTTTGCTTCCTAGAGATATCCACAACATGTTGACTTCTATAGAATGCACAGAGCCTATGCCTAGGGCTCCACAAAATCCAACAGACTTTGCAGGTTAGCTAATAGGAAATGGTGAGGACACCCCACTCCTACTGGGGAGTTTGGTGCCTACTCTTGATTGCAGGCAGGTGTCCATCTCTGCTTAGCATGTACAACTATGAACCTTATCCTAGGGTTGGTTGCATAAACCAGGCTTTTCCCAGTAGAGCTATTGGTGGTGTTAGAGTCTTAACTAAAGTTATAGAACAGGGGTGGGCAAAATATGGCCCATGGGCCAGATCTGGCCCACCAGGTCATTCTATCCAGCCTGCGGGGCCCTTAAACATTTAGAAAATTAATTATTATCTGGTCCTGGCTGCCTGTCAAAGATGACAAGGCATCAGTGGCTGTATGACCCAGGGGGAGCTGGCAGCAGGACCCAGCAGCCAGAGCAGCAAGGGCCACCTCCAGCCCCCAACCAGAAGCTTCTGCCTAGCAGAGGCTTCTGGCTTGGGACCCTGGGGCTGTTCCTGGCCTCCCTCCTCCTGAGATGGAAACACATTTAAGAATGTGGGAGTTTGGGGGGGGGGGATCTCAGGTGATTGCCCCAGTTCTTGGGGCCAGGCTGGGCTGGCTTCTTTTGAGTCCTGCAGTCTGGAGATGCATCCAGCAGGGAAAGCGGGGAGGCAGCTTGGCCCCTGTCAGCCTGTGCCTCACATTCCTGCCACCCTGCTCTAGAACCCCCCTGGCCCTGGCCCTGGCGCTGGCATGGGCTGCACACTCCTGCCCAGTTGTTGCTGCACTCATGCCCACCTACCCACTCACTGTTGCTTGCCCCCTGCCTGCTGCTGCCATGTCCTCACTTTCCTGCCCACTGCCACCACTTCGCCCCCCTCCCCTCCCACCAGCCACTCCAGCACCGCATAGTTCCAAGTTGCATTGCTAGACCACAGGGCCCAGAATTCTCAGCTGGCTTCATGTCATGTTGGCTGGGCCGGGCCAGCTCCTGCTGTGTCCTGCAGTCTCAGCCATGTAGCTGGGATGTGGTGTTGGAGCAGTGCGCAGGGTGGGGATGGGGAAGTGGCAGGAAAAGGGCAGTGGTGGCAGACAGGAGGGGCAAGTGGTGGTGAATGGGAGCATGGGGCCCACGCTGGTGCCTGAGAGCCAGGAGCAACAGAAGCATGGAGTCCAGGCTTGGATGAGTGCTAGCAGGGGCTCCACCTGGTGTGGCGGAAGCTGTGGGCAATGAGGGAGAGAGAGAGGCAGGGGTGTTTGTGTGTTCATAGTCCTACATGCACACCCCCCAATACACATGTACCTATACCCACTTTGAACTGCCATACTCACACTGCCTCAGACACCTAGCCATCCTCTCCCTCCTCACATGCCACAACCTTCTCTAGCCACCCTTTCCCCCATACACTCACAACTCCCACAAACCCCATACCCACCCACACCCCACATATCCACCCCCACCCCCACATGCTCCCTCACCCCACATATACCCACATACCCCAACCCCTACACACCCATAACCGTCACACCTATCAACCCACCCAAACCTCCCACACACACACCACACCCTCCCCTACACCCCACACACCCACAATCCCCCACAAAGCTATATGCACCCACACATACCCCCCACACCTTCCC
Source organism: Crocodylus siamensis (assembly GCF_052110815.1). NCBI lineage: Eukaryota > Metazoa > Chordata > Crocodylia > Crocodylidae > Crocodylus > Crocodylus siamensis. Next base: position 130,370,724 of record NC_143395.1, on the reverse strand, counting down.
ACAATATACAAGAGTAAAACTTCATTTTAAGCTATTATATAATCACCTCTATGTACACTATGCAAACGCATGTAAATCAGGACAAAAATATTTTTTTGAAATCAAATTAATGAATGTTGTAGTAGATATTTAATTTTTAGAATATAATTTGGTATTTTTCTGGTTCCAAGATGGCAAAAACCTTGCTGAAAGGAGTAGTCCTGGGGGCAAGGGGAAGAACTTCTGGTGGCAAAGGTCAGGGGTTAGGGGGTGCGACTTCTGGTCTCAAGATGGTGACCTGGGGGCAGGGCACCTGTCAAGGGGCAGGGCTACCCATGCAGCCCTCAACAGATTGCCAAAACTGGGTAAGTGGCCCTCCAGCTGAAATAATTGCCTGCCCCTGTTATAGAAGACATGGTTCAAACCCTGCCTTTGCTGGCAAGGACTTGAGCCCACACCTCACAGCGCTCAGCTGAATGCTTGAACCTGAGTATTCTGGGGTGAGGCCCCCTTAGTCACCCCTTGGACCTGTTCAGCTTTGCACAGAATAGCTGTACAAAGCTGAATTTTACACAACTTTTGAATAATGGCATTGCATCCCCTTAACTCTTTTTTTTTTTCCTTTGCATATCACTTTCATGAAGGGAACCATGCAGTGGCTAGAGGGTAATAGGAAAAGGGGTGTTGAATTTACTGTTGCTTTAAACACTGCTTTTAAGACATGAAATGAAGTCCTTAGAGACTAAACCAAACGTTTGAGAGCTTGGAGAGTCTGATCAGCAGTTTTGTGAGCTTCTGTTTAGGCTTTAAGGGAGTAACATGTCTTTTACAAGACTTCATTGGATTTCTTAATTCTCTTCTATTTGATCTTTTCTTCTTTAGGAGAGTTTTTGTGATTGGGAATCAGCCTGTCATTTGGACTGATGGATGCTTCACAAGGCTACAGCGGGGGCAGGGGGAGCAAATTCTTGGAAGCACTTTTCTTAATGGCAATTCCACATTGCTAGTGTCATACATGGTGAAGCATGAGTTTGTAGCTTCAGGAGATGCTTGTCTTTCAGTTGCCATGACACCTGTTTTCCAGTACCAAGGAGCCCCTTGAGGGCAGTAATATAGAAATGACTAGTACTACAGTCTTTGGGTATCTATACAAATTGTTTTTAAAATTTGGAGAAGGGTGGACCAATTTGTAGGAAAAAAGATACCGTGAATTTATCAACTTGGAGAACTAAATTCTAATGTCATAAACACAGTAGAGAGGCACTATTTCATGTGAAAATAGAATCTAGCAACGTGGCTAGTGCTCATGGCTAACACTGTCAGTGTACTAAACCTCATAGAAAATACTCTAAAGTAAAAGTGTGTTGCTTTTCAGTACTGCAAAATGAATTCTATTTTGATGATAGCTTGAGGAAAGAAGGATTCTAATATACTGCCCCAGTGTTTAAATTGAGAGAATTGCTGTTAAATGATAGAAACGATCTTTTACCAAGGAAGGGCTAACTATAATCCTGGGGGAGAGTGTCTTCTCTCTGATTTAGTCTGCACTATTAAATTTAGAACTTATTCTGAGCAGTTATATGGTAACGTTTACTACAAATGCTATGGTCACTGCCATGCTCTGTTGCTAGAGGGCTGGAAAGCAGGCCTCCAGGCACACTGTGCTGAAACATATTTTTCCCATGTTGCCAATAGTGGCTGAAAACAGCCAAGCACAGACCACAGCACCAATTGGCTGAGGTGAAATGAGGATGCAAATTCCAAATACTCTTTGACCAACTGTTCCACCTGGTATCAGATCTCCAGAGGTCTTCTGGAAATGACGAGTAGTGGAAACAAGCAAATCCTTAACTGCTGTAATCCAGAGGCATTCTGTGCTTTGGAGGTGTGAGCTCCTGGACCTGGTAAGGTGTTATTTTGAGCACCATGATGCACCAAGACATTGTGCTTTGGTGCCCTATGTCCACTGAAAACATTTTGGCCCTGGTAATTTGGAAGTTGTCAGATGCTGACAGCCTCCATTCCATCATCAACTGATTCAGCTTGGGGTGGACCAATGGTGATGACAGCTGCACATGAAGCATGCAAGTCACGATTGAGGAGCTAGGACCTTGGATCATCGTGCTTGGGGGCCTGAAGGAGGTCACTGCTGGGTCTGAACAGATGGTCTTCCAAAACTGTATGGGGGCCAGGTCAATGGGACCTGTTAATGCGTTCTGTGCCCTGCTCACAGCTCCTTGGATTTCATGTCATAAGGGTCTCTTTGCAGTTATCCTCCAGGGAGTTACAGACCACTGGGGCACTTCACTAACGTCAGTGTTGGGTGGTTGGTCCAGGTGCACAATACCTGCATATTCAGGAACTGCACTTTCCCAGAAATGATGGATCAGGTGGAGTTCTCTCCTGATGCACCCACCATGGATTTGGACATGCTGACCCTTCCCCCATTGATCATCAGGGATCCAGCCTACCTGCTGCTCTCCTGGCTCATAAAGCTATGTATGGACTGACTGGACCTCAGGGAGCTGTTATTCAATTACTGGTGGAGCAGCTGCTGGATGCTAATGGAATGCATCTTTGTGTGACTAAAGGTGTGCTGAAGATCTTGCAGGATCTGCCTTGAATTCAGGCTGAGGAACATTCCCAGCTTATGGCTGCCACTTGCATCCTCCACAATATATTTTTGTTAGAAAGGCACCCCTCACCCTATGCTAATTGGCCTGTTTGCTCTTGCTTTGGAACACTGCTTCTTGGCTAATATCTCCCTGGCAAGTGTGTCCTGCGGCTTCTGTGAGCACTCATGCAGAACTGGTCCTGAGAATCATGGGAAGGGAATAGCCAGCTATGGTGGCTCCCTCAGAAAGGTGGCAATTCCAAGGAATGCTGTGAAGCTTTGGAAACCTTCCTATGCCTGCATGACAGCTCCATAGCTCTGCCAAGCCTCCTAACTATGAAAGCAACAATGATAACATCCTGAATTCAGATCACCTTACCCTCTCCAATGCAAACTGTTGCCTGAAGAATGATGCCCCATCTCATGGCTGCCTGAATACTCTGAGCCCACCATTGCTATGACCCTGAGCTGTAAGGGGGACCTGGAATCCTAAAGGATGACAGCATTAACTATCACCCAAACAACTTCACCTAGTATCCCTGGGATGACGGAGACTGCTATCATGTCAGGACCTGACTAATGACAGCGTTCCCTGACACTGGGCCTGTCAATGCCTGGCCCCCACTGAGGAGTGTATGAGACCTGCTACTGGCCATACCAGCAGTGCATTTGTGGGGGTCAGGGGTGCAGAAGGGCATGGTGCTATGGCCTATTCTACATCTCCCCCACTCAATGGGCTTTATCCCCTCTGCCATCTCCCTGCTTGTGCTCAGATGCAGGGCAGTATAGTCTGTTCTACACCTCCTCGCCTCCAGGGCTTTACCTGCTTCTATCACCTTTCTGCTTGGGTTCAGATATGCCTAAATAAAAGCCTTCTATTTTGTGTTTCTGTGTGGCAGTGACTTGAAAAGCTATCCTGGGGGATTGGGCTCTGGTCATCAGGTGGGAGCTGTGTCTAGCCAGGGCTTAACAACCTCCCTGGATGGAGATTCCACCACCTCTCTGGGTAACCTGTTCCAGTGTTTTACTACCCTCCTAGTAATAAAATTCTTCCTAATATCTAACCTAAACTTCCCTTGCTTCAACTTGAGACCATTGCTCCTTGTTCTGTTATCTGCCACCACTGAGAACAGCCTAACTCCATCCTCTTTTGAAACCCCCTTCAGGTAGTTGAAGGCTATTAAATCCCCTCTCAGTCTCCTCTTCTCTAGACTAAATAAGCGTGGTTCCCTCAGTCTTTCCTCATAAGTCATATTCCCAGCCCCCTCACCATTTTTGTTGCCCTCCACTGGACCCTCTCCAATTTGTCCACATATTTTCTGTAGTGGGGGGCCCAAAACTGAACACAGTACTCCAGGTGAGGCCTCACCAGTGCTGAATAGAGGGGAATCATGATTTCCCTTTACCTGATGGTAAAATTCCTACCGATGCAGCCCAGTATGCTGTTAACCTTCTTTGCAAGAAGGGCACACTGCTGGCTCATATTCAGCTTATTGTCCACTGTAACCCCCAGGTTCTTTACAGCAGAGCTGCTGCCCAGCCAGTCAACCCCCAGCCTGTGCTGGTGCATGGGATTGTTCTGTCCTAAGTGCAGGACTTTGCACTTGTCCTTGTTGAGCTTCATGATTTTACTTTTGGCTCAACCCTCCAATTTATCTAGGTCACCCTGGATCCTAGCCCTACCCTCCAGCATATCTACTACTCTCTCCAACTTGGTGTCATCTGAAAACTTTATGGGGGTGCACCTATGCCATTGTCCAGGTTGTTGATAGAGACATGGAACAAAACTGGCTCCAGGATTGACCCCTGGGGCACTACACTTGATACTGGCTGTTAGTTAGACATCAAGCCACTGATTACTGTCCTCTGAGCCTGATGCTCCAGCCAGTTTCTGTCCACCTCAGTCCATCCAGCCCATAGTTCCTTAGCTTGCCTGCAAGAATGTTGTGGGACACTGTAACAAAAACCTTGCTAAAATCAAAGTATTTCACATCCATTGGTCTCCCTTCATCCATAGAGCCAGTCACTTCATCACAGAAGGCAATCACGTTGTTCAGGCATGACTTTCCCTTGGTGAATCCATGCTGACTGTTTCTAATCACCTTCTTCTCCTCCAAGTGCTTGGAAATGGAGTCCTTGAGGACCTGCGCCACGATTTTTCCAGGAACTGAGGTGAGGCTGACTGATCTGTAGTTCCCTGGACCCTCCTTTTTCCCTTGCTGAAATATGGGTACTATGTTTGCCCTTTTCCAGTCATCCAGAACCTCTTCTGATCACCATGATTTTTTAGATACTGGCTAATGGCTCTGCAATCTTATCAATCAACTCTCTCAGTACTCTCAGGTGAATCCTGTCTGGCCCCATGGACTTGGATATGTCTGGCTTTTCTAAATAGTCCCTAACCTGTAGTTTTACCACTGTTGGCTGCTCACCTCCTCCCCAAACTGTGCTGCCTGGTGCAGTAGTCTGGCAGTTGACCTTGCCTGTGAAGACTGAGGTGAAGAAGGCATTGAGCATTTCAGCCTTTTCTGTATCCTCTGTCATAAGGTTGCCATCCCCATTCAGTAAGGTAACCACACTTTTCCTGATCCTCCTCTTGCTACTAACATACTTGTAGAAACCCTTCCTGTTACCCTTCATGCCTCTTGCTATCTGCAACTCCAATTGTGCTTTGGCCTTCCTGACTTTATCACTCCATGCCCGAGCAATGGTGTTATACTCCTCCCTATTTAGTTGTTCAAGTTTCCACTTCTTATAAGCTTTCTTTTTAATTTACTGAAGAGTTCCCTGCTAAGCTGGTCTTCTGCCATACTTGCTAGTTTTCCTGCACTTCAGATGGTTTGTTCTTCCACTCTCAGTATGGCTTCTTTAAAGTATAGCCAGCTCTCCTGGACTCCTCTTTACCTCAGACTGGCTTCCCAGCAGATCCTGCCCATGAGTTCCCTGAGTGAATTGAAGTCTGCTTTTCTGATGCCAGGGCCCTTACGCTGCTGCTCTCCTTCCTTCCTTTCCTCAGGATCCTGAACTCAATCATCTCGTGGTCACTGTTGCCCAAGTTGCCTTCCACTACTACATTCCCCACCAGTTCTTCCCTGTTTGTGAGCAGCAGGTTAAGAAGAGCCTGGCTCCTAGTTAGCCACTTCAGCACTTGTACCAGGAAGTTGTCCCCAACACTCTCCAGAAACTTCCTGGATTTCTTGTGCACTGATGTATTGCCCACCCCCACCCCCCAGCAGATGTCAATGAGGTTGAAATCCCCCTTGCATGAATGCTGCATACCCGTGGAAGCTGCGGGGTGTACAGCGAGCTCCTGGAGGCAGCAGCTGTGCTATTGGTGGTGGGAGCATGGCAGTGCCAACCAGTGAGCTCTTGCAGGCAGCCGCATTGCTATTGGTGGTAGGTGGGGGCCGGAGTGAGTGCTGACCAGCAGTCATTGACCACCCACAGATGCCAGCAGTTGTGCCCAGCAGCAAACAGGGACTGCCTGCAGACACCGTTGGGAGTATCAGCGGCAAGAGGTGGGGGGTGGCAAGTGGCGACTGCTTGCATGTGCCACTGGCAGTGTCAATGGCACTTTTTGCATGGAGTGCACCGCCGATCTCAGGGGGTACATGTGCACCTGTGTGCACCCCATATGTCACCAATGCCCCCATGAAAACCGGAACTTGTGATTGGGAAACTTCCACTAGCTGTTTGAAGAAGGCCTCATCCACCACTTCCTCCTGGTCTGATGGTCTATAGCAGACACCCACTACAACATCACCCTTGTTGTTCTCCCCTCTCACCTTAACCTAGAGACTTTCAGCTGGCCTATCTCCAGTTTCATACTGGAGCTCTGAGAAATCATATGGCTCTTTTATATAAACTGCAACTCCTTCTCTTCTCCCCTGCCTGAACAGTTTGTACCCATCCATGACAGCGCATCAGTCATGCAAGCTATCTCATCAAGTCTCTCTTATTCCAATTACATCATAGTGCCATGACTGTGCAAGGACTTCCAGTTCTTCCTGCTCATTCCCCAGGCTCCATGCATTTGTGTACAGGCACCTGAGGTAACTAGTTGATTGTCCTGATTTCTCAGGAAGTATAAGAACACCTCCCCTCTTGCCCCCTCCTCCTTCTGCTTCCTCCAAGTCGCTCACTTCCCCACTTACCTCAGGGCTTTTGTCTCTATTCCCCAGTGAACCTAGTCTAAAGCCCTCCTCACTAGGTTAGCGAGCCTGTCCACAAAGATAATTTTCCCTGTCTTCATCAGGTGGATCCCATCTCTTCCCAGCAATCCTTCTTCTTGGAACTGCATCCCATGGTCAAAGAAACCAAGTCTCTGCTAGGGACATCACCTGAGCAGCCAGGTATCGATCTGAAGTATGCACCTGTTCCTGCCCAGGCCCTTTCCCTTGACTGGAAGGAGCAATACGAACATGACCTGAGCCCCAGACTCCTTCACCCTTGCTCACAGAGCCCTGCAGTCACTTTTGATCCACTCAGGGTTTCTCCTGGCAGTATCATTGGTACCCACATGGGTGAGCAGCATGGGCTAGTAGTCAGAGGGCCAGATGAGTCTCAATAATCCCTCGGTGACATCTCGGACCCAGGTTCTGGGCAAACAGCGGATTTCCTGAGATCACAGGTCAGGTTGGCAGATGACTTTCTCCATCCACTACAGAAGGAAGTCTCCAGCCACCACCACCCATTGCTTTTTCATGGTGGCAGTTGTTTCAGTCTTTCCCACCTTGGTGAGGCCTGACCTGTCCTCCTCCACCAATGGAATGTGCCCCTCCATCTCTGCTGCTAGGACTGCATATATGTTCTCTAGATGATCTGCTGCAGGAGGTGAAGATTTCTGCTTGCTGGCAAAGGTCACAAGCCTCCAGCTTCCACCCTCCTGGGAGTCCATGTCCTCTCTCTTTTCAAGCACTGCCTCTGGTAGTTCTTCCTCCTCAGTCCTGGAGGTCTCCTCCAGCACCAAATCAATTAACTCCTCATAGCAAAGGATGCTTCAGAGCCTCACCACCTCCTTCTGTAGCTCCCTTGCCTTCTCCCTGAGAGATGCCACCAGAAGGCACTGCTCACATTACAGACACCCCTCAACCTGGCTGTCACTGAAAGGAACCTGCAAACCACAGTCCCCACAGCACCAAACTGGACCTGGATGGACGCCGCAGTGGTGAGCGGTCCTGCCTGGACAGAAACCTCACAGGTGCAAACAGTGGCAGTGGCTCTGGCATTGCAGTGTCCTCTGACCATTTCCCTGAGCCTCTTAATATTCCTCTTTTCTCTTACTGCCCTTTTTGTAAGACCGCCTTCCCTAGTGAACTCACTTGGAAGCTGTTCTGTTTACGTCTCATTAGCCCTGAAAGATTCCTTTTGGAGGGGAAGGCAGATCAAGTTTCCAGTGACTGCTTTGCATGCACAAATTAACCCTTAGCTAGAATTAACTCTAACTGGCCCAGTCTTTGGGCTCCTTAAGTGGCCCATCAAACCTTAACTGGGTCATTGGCATAGTTGCCATCAATTCTCACATCTGCTGAAGAGTACAGAACAAAATGCCCCCTCCTTTCTGATGAATTCCAGGGGTGCAGGACAATCTTTGCTGATTGCCACCCCTGTGCCTGGGCACTTCACTGAACCATATGACACCCTAATGTCACTCCCAAGCTATGTGTCACTGCCAAAGCCCAGAGTCACCTCATCAATCACCCTTTCTCTGGGAGTTGCTGAAACTTGCCAGTGGCTTGTTCAGGGTTTTTTGTATCTGCCTGTTACATGAGGCAGGTATCCCCATCTTATGTGTCTTGGCTGATTGAAATCCTGGGTTAGGATCTAGATCAGAGTCAGGCTCAGTGTCTAAATTGGGAACAAGTCCACTGAGTAGGCACCCACATACTCCTCTGTTTCAGCAGTAGGTGGTGGAGAGGGGACTCCATCTTCATTTTCATCATCGGACTGTACTGAACCTGCAGGTGTGTAGTGCACAGTGTGGTGGGGAGTGATGGCATGGTCTGCCTCAAGGATCCTCAGCAGTTTCTCACAGTAGAGGGCCACGGTCCTTGCAACAACCCAAGACTGTTGGCATCCCTGCCTTGAACATACTGTGACTTCATGCACATGATTTTTTGTTTGAATTAGATGACAGTCCTGCTGGTGCCTCTGAGTCACTATCTGAGCTGCAACAGGCTCATAGACTGCCTTGTTTTGTTGGCTGCCCTTGCCACCCTTGGAGGTGGTTGCAATGCTTCTCTCCTTGCCCCAGGTTGTGGTGAGGTCCAGCACCTCATCATGAATTGAGTTCATGACAGTCTTTCAGATATCTGAGGAGGACATTCTGTGGTTTGGTTCAGTTTACAAAGCTAAATGGATGCTGTTGTACCGAAGGGCTCAAGCAAAGATGTCAGGCCTCAGCAAACTTTGAGGCTTTCAGTGGGTGCTTGGGTGGGTGGGGATGTTGCCTTAAAGTCAGCACTATACTCTTCTGGGCAGTAGTATTTGAGCAGATGGATAGACTGGGCCTAGAAGCAGGAGTGGAGGGGCTTGGAGTGGTGCATCCTGGGATGCTGAAGGACCACAAATTGCTTGTATTATCCTCTCTGGAGCAGGCTGATGGTAGTTGAACATGTGTTACTTAATAGAATCTGGAGATACAAGCTGTAGAAGAAACAAGTAAGATGATACCATTCGCCCAACAGGAGAAAGGTTTTCAATTTTGATTCTTCCTTTATCAGTGAATATTCTTTCTTTTCTCAAGTTGTCTTCTAGTTCTTCAGTGATGATATTTTTGTTCTCCCCATGGGAGATTCCAGAACTCTTAGAAACTGCCCCAAACAGTGGTACCCCAGGTTCTGCCAAAGTCAATAAATATTCATGTAGAACCCCCTTGCCTTTATACTATCCTTCAGTCCTCTGTGTCCTATTTCCTCCCAGTCCCCTCCCTCTCACAAATAGCACAGCTCCTGAATGATCTGTGTTTACCTGCAGCTGCTCAGAATGCAGCTGCCTCTGGAAATTCCCTTGTTGGAAGAGGGATCTGAGCTACTTTTGCAAACCCTGTGGGAAAAGTACCCATTAAGTATTCTCTCAAGGATGTTTGTGCTTTCCCAGGTGGGGCCTTACACAGCTCTCAGGGGAGGAAAAAAATCTAAAAAACAATTTGTTGTCTTTTTTTTTCAGCTCTTTCTTTAAATTTCACCTCTGCTTTGATGATTTCCACATGGTCATCAGTGTCTGGACAGCTGATGTGTTGTGACTGCTAATTTTGAGTTCATGACTCAAAATATCTTCATTCTTTCAAGTTCTGCACACCCACAAATCGAGCTTCTGAAAATCAGGCTTTGGCCAATTGAGTCAAGGCACGTAAATTTCATAGTATAGACCATTGTTTTGTGGAGGCAATGGCTGCCTCTACTGCTTTAAGATCTTTGAATGCAGCTTGTTTAGATGACAAATACAAAATGTCATTTCTTGTAATCAGTCTGCTTCTTCCTAGGGTTTCTCTGTGACAGTGATGTTCTTGTGTTACAAATGGATCTTTTGGCAACAGAACCTTAACATTCCTGGCCTGTGTAGCAGCAGTAGAACAAGAAGGTCTTCAATCACAGAAGTGGCTCAACAACAGCCTCCCCCTACATGATATCTAGGAAGGCACAGCATTACCAATCACTAAAGTGGATGAAAGACCCTCTCAGTCTATCAGCTGGAAGGATGATGTTGGACCCATACAAGCCATTTACATTCCCTCTGGGAGAACTCTCATTTATGAATTGGAAGTAGAGTCCGTCTTTAACCTTCTGTTGATTTATGAGACAAGAAAGTAAAAATGGACCAATTTTGATGTTGGATTTTGAAGTTCAAGTGCATGTTTTTTCTTATTAAAGATATAGTTTTTCCTTTTGTGTTCAAGGCAGAAACATGCCACAAATTTTAAAGTTTAAAATTTGAAAGACTGATGAAAGGGGACAGGCATGCAGGAACAGACTTTTGCTTCTATTGTAATGAATTAAGTAAATTGTAATTGGAAACAGGAAGTATCTGAAATGGCAACACAAAGAGGGTCTAGAAGCTATGATCAAAATGTAGTTACAAGAAGCGAGCCAGAGAAGGAGGTCATCTTTTAATCTGCTTCCCTCAATTGTTTTTGGCATTGCAGTTATTTTTCAGGTGGAGAGCCATGGGTTAACTTAACTGCGTGAGCTGGAAAGTTCTATTGAAGCTCTGTCCACAGAATTAACCCAATGTAATTCTGACAGATCTGAAGTTTACAGTATGAGCAGAAAGTGACACTCCCAAATGATGAATTCTAAATCCAGATTAGAAACTGCTCCCCGGACATGAACAAACATTGCTGTAATTGCTCAACATCTCCTGACTCTTGCAGAATCAAGTAGGGAAATTACCTGAAAATCTTCTGGAACTCTAGCTTTAAGAATAGAGGTCATTTTTGTCTGCTGAAACAGGACATTCTAATATATGCATTGTTTCAATTAAATAGTGTAAAATGGCATTTCGTGATGTTGCTGTTGCAATCTCTGTGCTGTGGGTTGGAGCCTATATGACCATTGGTATTTTATTCTTAGAGCCCTGGGGATCAGTAAGCTTTCACCAGTTGCATGTGTTTTCTTTATTTGTGCTAATCATTGGACTTTCTCCGCCCCATGATGTTTTGGTTAAGGATGTTATTGTTGTTGCTGCTGTTCCTAATAATGATTTATTAGTAAATTGTATAATTCAGCCCATCCACTGTCACTCCATCTGGCTATGGTTTTGGCTGTTGTATTCAAATATTCATTCAAAACTGCCATGTTGTGTCTAAAGCAGCAACTCTATTTGAGATTCCATTCCATTATTGACACATTGGAACAGAATGCAGTGGTATGAATAAGCTGCATGGTAATTAAGCACGTGTTAGACTCCGAGTCCAGATCTCTTGTGCCTATTTATTTTTCTTATTTCAACATCTGCTTTAGTCATTGCTGGTCGACTTGTGGTGGATGTGAGGAGCAGCGTATACTAATGATGAGATACTTGGATTCTGAGTCCTGGCTCTGCCTGGATCCTGTTGTGTAGGATCTTAATCAGGCTCTTAACTGGTAGGAGGGTCTAAATGCTACCCACCGTATCTCATATACAAGGGTGTTGTGAGGCATAATTAATTAATGTTTATGAAGTGTCCTAATGCTCGATAAATTGGTTAGAAAGTGGACACTATGGCTGCATCCACATAAGCGTGGCTGTTTGGTTCCCCAGGAACAACTAGCAGCAGGACACCTTGTGCCACTGGTAGTTGTCCCTGGGGAATGCCTGTGCCACATGCCCTCTGGCATACAGCAGGTTACTCTGGGTGAGATAGGGGAGGCTGGGTCCTGAGGGCATCCTGGGGTTGCAGCAGCAGTGATCCTGCTGCTCGGAAGCCTGGCCAGTGCTGGGGCACGGCTCCGGCTGGCCTGGCTCCAGTTTTGAGCGGTGCACACTGTCCCCACATGCACTGCTCTGCTTTTTTTTTGTGTGGATTTTTTGACCCCTGGATATCCAGGGGTCACCCCCTCCCCATATACACACACACTGTTCCCTTATAGTGGAGAGAACAGCTGATTGTGAGGTATGTAGTGTTGCAGACATGTTTGCAGTGCCACATACTGCATAGCTGTGCTCATTTGGACGTGGCCTTAGGGTGTCAATAAGTGGGAGATGCATAGTGAGGGGGTCAGGTCTGCTTATTTCATGATCTTTTTTTTTAAGGTTCAGCTACAAGTACTGAATGTGTGATCACGCATACTGTAGAGTGGCTTATACATGTGCCCTTGACTCTTTTATTAAATTAGAATACCTCTGGAACCAAAAGAATATCTATCTATCTATCTAACAGGCAGAAAGTAGGGCAGAGTTGGGTGTGAGTTTTCATAGGCAATAACTTATCAGATACTCTAAACAGGTGGCTAAAGCCGTCAAGAGAGACTTAAAATTTTCCTTTGCCCCTTGTTTCCTTGCCCATGTGGGAAACAAATACCTAACACTTTCTCCTTAATGGTTTGGTGGACTGCAGTATTTCTGGTGTATTTGTTATCACTGATAAACTTTTTTAACTTTAACTTTTATAACAAATGTAAGCGGGGGGAGGGTCACAATTTTTTTTAGTCTGAATAAGGGCATCTCTGACTTGAAAGAATTGAGAAAATGCTAGTGTAAGGTAATGAAAGCTCGGTTACCCTTGCTTCAGCGAGACATGGATGTTTTAACATCTACTTACTCTTCTTCTTTAAAAAAAAAAATCACTTTTGCAATAAGGCTGGTGAATTGAATTCAGGGGTGGTGGAAGCAATGAATGACAGCCTCAATGAAAGATTGCTATGCTATGAAGCAGGCAGCTAACAAGCTATGCATGAGGCAGTCTGGTGACATACTGAGCTCTGTTGTGAAGTGCTTAAAATGATAGGCACTTTCTTTTCTTTTCTGCCCTTCCCAGATTCCTTTAACAATCAGGCCACTAGCCTGCTCATGTCCAGACTTCTGCTCTCTCTTGAATTACCCAAACAGCAGCCTGATGTTTTCAACACAGAAACATAGCTTAAAATGTTGGTGCCTGGGAGGCGAGGGGGGGCGGTGGGAGTCGAGCGCACTACAGAGGGCACTGAGGGCAGCAAAGATTGGCCACAGCGGGGAGCAGTCCAGGAAGGTGTGGAAGAGAGTCTTCTCCACCACTTCCTCACAGAAAGGACAGGCTGCCAGTACTGCTGGGTATAGGTGGTGGACAAAGGTGCCCATGCAGCAACTGCCATGGGCAACACAAAGCTTGTACAGGGTGCACCAGACCAGGCAGTCTTCCTCTGTTGTTGCAGCCACTAGGTATCATACCTGGATCGTGTCAGAGCAGATGTCGAGGACACAGGCATGACACATATTGACTGGCCACATGTATAATGCCTTCCTAGGAAGGATCTCGAAGCAGATCCCATTGCTGTTCTCATTAGGAGAAATAGGCAGTGATGGAGAAAGAGGCCTATCTAGTGAGCTGCCATTAGGGAGGGCTTGTCATGTGTGGAGGTGGTCCTCCAGCTGGGCAGCAAGCATGATCATGGGGATGGCAGCTTTCATTTTAGCCAGGAGGTACAAAGCAAAATGGATATAGTGGAGGCCTAGCTAGTTGCATAGGGCTGTTGCTGACAGCCAGGTAGATCTGGCTGCATTGGCTTGATGATGTGTGACTGGACCGCAGAAGCTGTGAGGCTTCCAGAGGCTTGGCTTGGTGCCCCCTGCTGCAAGGCTTGGTTATGGACCTGGGGCTCTTGCAGTGCCACTGGAAATTACAGACCCTGCACTGGGGTCTTAGAAGGAGGCCCAGCAGGCCTGGGCAAGGCTGCTGTAGACAGGCAAGAGAGTGCCCCAGCTCAGGTGATCAGTGTCCAAGAGGAGAGGCTGTGATAGGAGAGGTTGGGATAGGAGAAGTGTCAGTGCCACCACTGTATTTTTGCTTGAACCTTCTCACAGAGGGCTTCCCAGTTCTTTGCTAGGTATGTGGCAGGCCTAGGAAAATGCCCATGGCTTTGGAGCCACTGTGGTACCACAAAAGTCCTCCAAACAGGTTGGAAGGTTGAGTGTCAGCCAAGGTGTCCAGCAGAAATATGTCACTTTTGGCCCAGTTGATATAGGCTTTGAGGTTCATTTGTAGGTCCATTGACAGGCTGTCATCCTCACTTCTCATAAGTACAGCCATGTCATTAGCATACATGGTCACTTTAACCAGAGGACAAGTGGCCAGGGCTATGGGTGGTGCAAGGGCCAGACCTGTCAGGCACTGCCATAGCACCTGGATCAGTGGCTCCAATGGTTAGGCTGGAGAGTATTCTGAAGAGAGGACAGCCCTGCTGGATGCCCTCGTGTGCTGGGAATGGGGCACATAATGCTTCATTCACTTTCAGGTATATAGGTATATATAGACAGATATACTCACAAGTTAGATGGTTGAGTGGGAAAGAGGGAGAGAGAGATGTAGACTGTATTGAAGGTTCTGGATTGACAGCCATGGAAAATGATGTCCCCTACTTATCCACAGGCTAGCTGCTGCCCAGGCAGTGGAACTGCAAGCATCCTCACAGTGTCTGTCTCCTTCAGTTCAATCTCCAGGCCCATTAAGTATGCAGACTTTCTTTTGAGATGACCCATACCAGTAGTGAGAGTGGCTTGAGTGTTCATAATATTTGCTTCCATGTAAATAAAATGAGGTCACTGCATTTCTGTTATTGCTCCACTATCCCTGTCGTATCTTGGTTGACAACTGCCAGTTAGTATCAACCAGGCCTGGGTTTGCTTTGCTTCATTTTGGTTTTCATTTTTAATCAAAGTAAGATTCATCACAATTACTGTTTTTTCCCCCAAAACCATTGTGATGTAAATGTTGAGTCTTCCCATCAGTTTAAAAATCAAAGGGCTATGTTTTTTTGAGATGGCAGAAAAGTGTTAACTTCCAAATACAGGGTGAACATTTTTCACCTCTATCTTTGCTTTGATAAACATGTAGTGTGCACACCTAATTTAAAAGTTACAACAAAACCACATAAATAACATAAAAAATAATATATATGCAAAAGTCCCCAAAGCTTCTTTCTGTGGAGAGGAATGAGAAAGATAGTCACTTAATATTAAACCAGAAAGTGCACATATACTGTGGTGATGGATATGATATAAGAAATAGTATAGAATGTGAACAGGTTTAGATTTGGAAGAACTATGACATCTGAGATAATCAGAAAAGTTTTATTGTTCTGTAAAACACAATCTCTCCCCTTATGAAAAATACCACAGCATCCAATTCTGAGTTGTGCTGTTTCTCACATGCTTAAATTGACTTTGGTGCAATACAAGCATTTCGGAACCTCTTTCAAAACTTTTGCTAAATTAGGGCATAGGGACAGGATCCAGAATTGTGCCTTCTAGTCCAGTGCCTTAACAAGACTTAAGGCCTTTTGCTGGTTGAGTATGGTTCTATCAAATAGTTCAAGAATAAAGGTTTGGCTATGGTGTTTATTCTCTCACTCATGCTCTCTTTCACTCAGCTCAGTTTTGAAGCACGCTTGCATTGAACACAACATGCTGTGCATCATCTGCGATTAAAAACACTGTATATGTTTGAGACACAAATCTTCACAGTAAAATTGTCTGTGACAGACTGAAATGGACATGCTGTTTCTGCTATAGTGACTAATGAGGCCTGCTTTTATTTTTACCCGTACAAGGATTGGACATCTCAAAAGAAAAGGGCAGTTTTGAGATTGTCAGAGATGCTGCTGGGCTCTGGCCCACTTCCCTCTCATAACCTAAATCATCATCTAATGAGATGGTTTCACACCTAATGAGAGCATTTCACTAGAAGTCTCATTAACCCTCTATCTGCCTCAGGTGCCTATTAGTGTTCTCTCCTGTCTTCATTTGCCTGTCAAAATAGAAAAGTAAGGGAAGGTATTGCGGGGACTAGAAGATGGTGTAGAAACACTGTAGTGAGCTTTTTTGGAAAGATCCTGATTAGGGGGAAAATAACAGATGTCACAACTCATTGAAGTTTTCAAAACATAACAGTTGTCAGTGTCCTGGTTCAGTTAAATATATATTTAAGCAACAAGAATGTGTTGCCGACACAGGCCACCCTCAGAATAGACTAGCATGAACCAGATTAATGAAAATAATGTTACACAGAAAACCTACAACACAGTTGCTGACCTGAAAAATAAAACAAGGTTGGAGATGACACAGGGAGGAAGGGGATGGTGATTAATTTGTCTGCCTTGGAAGGGAAGAAGAATAGGCATCTCAGGTGCTAGTGAAAGGACTGTGTGAATAGATATCAAACAGCATGTAATAAATAACAAACACTTCTGATCTGTGGGGAAACTGATCTAGATGTCACTGTTGTGGCTCATCTCAGTATTTACATGTTTTCCCTATTGCAGATTCTAATGGCATCCTTTTATTTCGCTTCACTGAAGGATCCAGCTCAACAGGATCATGTGACTTGCATAATTTTTAGTACAAGCTGTTTTAATTTTTGCTTTGGGGTATCACTGATTCATTTAAGGGCCTCTAAATGGGGGTAAACACATGGGAGTTATGATGGTGCAGTTGCAGCTCCTCTACCCCACACCCCCTTGTGCTGTGTTGCTCGTATGGTGGTGGTTGCAGTTTTCTACAGCCCTGGATGCTTGGTTCCCCTACATAATTGAGGCAGAAAGTGAGCTCAGATCATGAGGGTGATGGAGATGAGGTGTGGCTAGAGCCTGCAGGCTGTCAGGAGATACCCAGTGAAGCAGGCAGGGAGCAGGCACAGGAAGAGGGGACCTGCCCACCGCTGCCAGTGCCCCCGGCTTATCTGGGGGCAGGAGAAGTGTGAAGGCTGTGCTTGGAGCTGTGGGGAGCAGCTGCTAGACTTCCTGTATAGTGAATAGGGAGAACTAGTTGACCCCCAAGGGTGATCTAGGCTCTGTTGGGGATGGTGACAGCTGCTGGCAGTGTTGGGTTCATTAAGTTCAGTAAAGACAGTCATGCATGAATGAGAGCAACTAAACATCAACTTTAATTGTAGAGCAGTAGGCAATCTTTGCAGTCCCTTGCCTCTGATTAACTAACCTCTATCTGAGAGACCATTTCCAAACTGCTAACATCTTAGGTCTTCTAAATTAAGCAGCATCTCTAAATTTTAACTTCTATCACTACATCTTCCCTCTTAACGTATTTGCAATGACTATAGAAATCAGTTAACACAAAAATCTATTAGCACCTATCCGTAGAAGAGAGATTACTAACACATCACTCTAAAATGAGTCTATCTTATTCAGTCTCTTTAGTTCAGTAAAGTATTAATTGTTTGTTTACATATACAAATTCTGTGTCTTTCAAGGGTCTCATTTTCTTTTAGCACTCAGTACTCCTCAAATGTGGGTATTATTACATTTAACTGCATATTTTGGCCTTCTGTTAAGGCAGATGTGTTATAAATGGCCAAGGCTTCTTTCCCCACATTATGTAAGAAGACCAAGGACTTGACCTTAACATTTTTCTCTTCTGTCCCTATGGCTGCTAGATACCACTTGAACCCTTGCGTAAACACTCTCCAGTTTTCTGCTATAGAGTGTTTAAAATGTCCATCTTGCTTGGTAGAAAAGTAAGGAGAGATCCAGCCAGGCTTTTCTGAAAGCTGTCTTTACAAATAAAGGTATCTCCTACAGAGCAGTCCTAAAAGGTAAGAAGTTCCCTTTCATTTTCTATTAGATTGTTGAATTTATTCTCTTCCTCTTATGTCAATAAAGTTGGTTTCACGCTTTCATTAAAATACATGGTTTTTCTTACTGTCTGTGTGTCCACTGGGATATATCCTTCAGCATGGCTAGAACACAGAATGCTCCAGTGGAAAGTGCATCAGCCCAAGAATCTTTAGCCAAGTGGGTTTTGTTCCCATCTATGCCATTGACTAGCTAAATAAACTTACACGAGTTGCATAGGCCCAGATTCTAGCCAGTCTCAAAGGCACCTTCCCTTGGGTGTTGGAACATAAAAAATTTAGGCACTTTGACCCAGGGGAGTAATCCCAATCAATGGGGTTAGGTCCCTAGACTTCTTGTATAGTGAATAAAGAGAACTACTTGACTCCGACAGGTAATCCTGGTTGAGCCTAGTTTCTCAGTAGGGAGGTACCTACAGCTTGCCAATAGGAATTCTAGGCACAGGGATGAGTCTGAGCTCCTGCTCCTCTTGTGAGCTGAGGTATCTGACTCAGGCTGCAAGAGGCATACTTCTGCCGTATTGGGAACCAGGTTGCTCAGAGGGAGATGTGTATCTGAACCACAAATGCCCTGTGAATCTTGCACTGTTGTCTATCCAATTAGCTAGCTTCAACAGAAAGGATGAGGCTGGCTAAGCTTGTGGTTTTGAATCCCCGTGGGCTAAGGTGGACCTCAAACTCGCTTCTTAGGCCAGTATTCTGTTGCCCAAGTTATTGGGCAAAAGATGGGCACGTCTTCCTCCATCTTTTTTTGAGCTGCCTGTGTGCTTGTACTGTCAAAGAGTTGCTAGATAAGCTCTGTCCTTGCCTAAGAACTTAGGCAGAGTTTATTCATGTCCTAGCCCTAATTTGAATTGCAACAGATCTGATTCAGGAGTGAGGTGGCTAAGTGACTGAGCTGGGGGAGTTCAGAGCATGCAAAGATGCTCAGGCGTAGGTACCTTAGGATCTTTCCAGGCCTAAATTGAGGCATCAAATGAATCTAGGTGCCTCAATGGTTTTGCAGCCTTCAAAGGGAGTGGATTAGTATTGCTCTTTGATTTGGATGCCTAAAATCTACCTAGGCCATGTTAAAGTACCTGAAAGATTGATAAAGATCTGGCCTTTAATTTTTGTGTTTGAATTTGCCCACCTGTAAAATATGAGGGTGTGTCAAAAAGTAACAGTAATTTCAAAATAAGGCCATTTTGTGTGCAGTGATCATTTACTTAATTTCTCTACATAGTTATAAATGACAGGTGATTTGGACAGTGCTGCTGTTAGTGTTCTCCACTCCTGTGTAGTTTCCCACTCATTGCACACAAAATGGTTTTATTTCAAAATTACCATTTCTTTCTGAAACACCCTTGTACTTACCTACCTTTAAATATGCTCAAATTTTTTACAGTTGAAAAGTGATAAGTACTAAGCATTATCATGATATTGCTTGTAGCATTATTTTCAATTCTGTGTCCATTTTTAATTGTTGTGTAGGTTTTCCTTGGGTTTCTTTTCTTCCTTGCAGGATTTTGACGTTCTTTATTAATTTATTTATAGACATTTCTATAATGTCCATTGCTATTAATTAAACAGCATCTATCTTTAGCCAGAAATCAATTTATCTAGCAGCAATTTATCCTGACTAAAGTGGAAAGAAAAATTAAGGATGGAAGTTGTAGTTTTAAGCACTAAATGATTTAGTTTCAAAGGTTTTGATCAAATGAAGTGCAGGATCAAATTAACTGCCAACTGGAGACTGCATTCAATGGAAGGCACTATACTTGCAGCAACCAGTTTTTTTTCTCATGCAAGTGCTTATGAAGTGAAAATAGGTAGTTATTCACAGCTGTAACAGCTGTGACCCCATATTTTCACTTCTCTCTCTCCTGTCTCTCTCACTTAATTTTTGTTCCCCTTTGCATTTAATATGTCTGGAAGATTTATTAATAATTTTCTGTGCATGCTTCTACATGGGGGTTCACTTGGATTCTAATAGTCCCGTAGAAGACCGCAGTCACCCCTGGGGATTTTTTTTCCTGATTTGCTGCTCTGAGGCTGCAGCTTACAGAGAACAAGCATGTTAGATTGCACTGTGAATAAGACTGTATTGTCTTCTGCCTGCATGGCAAAAATGTAAACAGCCCAGCTCAGGCAGAACATAGCTCTTTGTTACCCATAAAAATTCTACAAACATTTCTTGCTCCCAGTGTTAAACCACATTATTTTAAATAATATAATTTTACTTGCTAAGTGGCTTAGCATATGGCTGAGATACAATTTATTTAAATATTGGATGGAGCTTCCCTCTAGCTCTTTACTAGAAGAGTGGGGGAATGACATGTGGGCTTGTAATGTGAGAAATGTAAAGTTGCTCAAAGTGAATTTTTTAAACCAAAGCAGCAAATGAAGCGTAAAACATTTAGCTGCAAAATACATTAATGTTCACATTGTTACTTTTTTTCGGTCTGGTCATATGCTACAGATGCTTCAGGACAAATTCCACTCTCAGTAACGTCAGTGGACCTTCTTCCTTTTATACAGTTGTATAGGGCCAGGTGCCACTAATAATTAGAAGCTATTAAGGCAAAGTCTAATCAATAAGCCAAGTCCCACTAGTAATTCTTTACCAGTCATGTAGAAATACTGTGGTTTATGCTTTACTAACTTTGACCAAAGAAACAAGTGGCCTATAGCCACCTTAAATCTTTCCATTGTGTGGGCTGCAAGTTCCTTTTGTGTAGGGCTAGTCTGAGATTAATCCTTTCAAAAATGATGAATGAAGGGCTCCCTATCTGTGCTCTGTGTCCTGCCACTGGTCCTTGCACATAAATATTCCTATAGTGCATTGAATCAGCTAGGTCACTGCTTTTGTATTTTTAGAAGACTCCTTAAATGCTTTGATCTGCATGTAATGAACCATATTAGCTTCCTGGATAGATAAGGGGTTTCAATAAAACTTTAATCATATGTTTAAAATTAAGCACATACTTAAGTGCATTCATGAACTTGTACTTGGGCTCTTATGGAACACGGACGAGGCCAACACCAGGTTTGATAATCCCTTTCATTACTCACTCATGCTTGTGTTCCTGAACAGATGCCTAAAAGCATGCTTGCTCAAGATTTAGGAAATGATGGCCCTTTATTTCTCAGGTTACTCTTTGGTATCCAGAAAATGATATATTAATAGCATCTTTTTTCAACATTTTATTAGTTAAGGTACAAATAAGGTCATTGTACTATCCCTATAAACTAGGGTTGTGCAAACCTTCGGTCCCTGATTATTTCAGCAGAGATTTGGTGCAATTCAGTGGCTGAATCTCCGAATCTGAATCAAATCAGGAAACCCTTTAATCTCTCCAAATCAATTCGGAACCCTCTGAATCGATTTGGAGAGATGCAGAAAGATTCAGTGATTCAGTCATAGACACAGCTTTAAATATTTTTTCTACATACCTCAAGGTACCAGGTCAGGTGGCTCATCAATGCTGCAATGGTAGGGCAGATGGAGCATCCCACAGGAGCACAAGGGGGTCCCCAGCGCACTCGGCAGCAGACCCGGAAGTGGACCAGAAGCACTTCCAGTCCACTTCCAGGTCTGCCGGGAAGCACACAGGCCCCCCGTACCTCCTGGCTTGGAGACTGGGTTCCTGGGTACCTCCTGGGTCTAGAGGAGCACCTGGGGTCCCCCCACAGCTGATCGCTGAGCCAGGGGGGTGCGGGGAGGGTCCCCCAGCATGCTCCCTGGCAAACCCAAAAGTGCCTACTTCTGGTCCACTTTCAGGTTCACTGCCAAGCATGCGGGGTCCCCCCACACTCCTGTCGGAAGCTCCATCCACCCCGCACCTGGTACCTTGAGGTATGTGGAAAAAACATTTAAAGCACTGAATCAGCATTGAATCTTCAGGTTCAGATTTGACTGAATTGAAAATCGAGGACAGTGATCTGAATCAATTAATTGAATCATGGTCCCTGATTTGGGCCGAATCTGAATCGCATATGGCCAGTTTCGCACACCCCTACAATAATCTACAGGTCCCTGTGAGAGTGTAATTGGAATGTCCTATAGACCAGGGAATTAAAAGTGCCTGAAGAGTACAGGACTGTGATTTTGCAAATGCAAGTGGGTGTACTCTGCAAATGAGTGTGAACACCTAACCAACTTGGGCCTGAAACACTGGCACCCTGTTCTCAAAGTGTGGTAACTGATCAATCATGTATTGAAAATTCCTTTTTTGAGTTCCCCAAATTAGCTACCCAAATTCTCTACAAAAATGGCTCTTTGAAAATCATCCTGAAGGCAACTTATCCAAAGAACTCCAACAAATTAGTGCCTGAACTAGTCACGATCCTAATGGAGCTTCAAAAGTGTGGCAAATTTCTGTATATCTGCATATACAGTTTACAGACTCAGAATGCAAAGTATGGATGACTTTGATGTGGAACACAGGGTAAGATTTACATGGAAAAGGAAGATTTACATGGATTGGCTAGTTCATGGAAGATCCTTAGGTAAGCTCTTAATATCAGTGTGGACATAATTTGAATGGGGTTCCCTAACCAAAAAGGGCTGAAATTTTGCTAAGAGGACAGGTTCTTCATAGTTTCATAGTTTCTAGGGTCAGAAGGGAGCTGAGCAGATCATCGAGTCCAACCCCCTGCCATGGCAAGAAAGAGTACTGGGGTCAAATGACCCCATCAAGGTATTCATCTAGCCTGCTCTTAAAGACCCCCAAGGTAGGAGCCAGCACCACTTCTCTTGGAAGTTGGTTCCAGATCCTGGCTGCCCTGACAGTGATGTAGCACCTCCTGATATCTAACCTAAATCTACCCTCTGCCAGCTTGTGACTCCTGGTAGTGCTTGGGGGAACAAGGACTCCCCCAATGCCTGCTGGTCCCCTCTGACTAGTTTATAACAAGCCACTAGATCCCCACTCAGCCTTCTCTTGTGGAGGCTGAACAGGTTCAGGTCCCGTAGCCTCTCTTTGTAGGGTCTGCCCTGCTGCCCCTGATCATGCCAGTGGCCCTCCTCTGGACCCTCTCCATGTTGTCCACATCCCTCTTGAAGTGCGGCGCCCAGAACTGGACACAGTACTCCAACTGTGGCCTGACCAGTGCTGCATAGAGGGGGAGGATCACCTCCTTGGACCTGCTTGAGATGCATCTGTGGATGCATGACAAGGTATGGTTGGCCTTCCTGACTGCATCCCCACATTGCCGGCCCATGTTCATCTTGGAATCAGTGATGACTCCAAGATCCTTGTCTGCCTGTGTACTGACAAGAAGGGAGTTCCCCAGCCTGTAGGAATGGTGCTGGTTGTTCCTCCCCAGGTGCAGCACCTTGCTCTTGTCAGTGTTGAATCCCATCCTATTCTCATCCGCCCACCCCTGTAACCTGTCTAGGTCTGATTGCAGCCTATTCCTCCCTTCTCGCATGCCCACATCACCCCACATCTTAGTGTCATCAGCATATTTGAACGGGGTGCTATTTACCCCCTCATCCAAGTCACTGATGAAGAAGTTGAACAGTGCGGGCTCGAGGACTGAGCCCTAGGGAACCCCATTGCCCACATCCCTCCAAGTCGAAAATGACCCATCCACCACCAATCTCTGCATGAGGCCCTCCAGATATTTGGTGACCCATTTGACTGTGTGGGTGTTGACACCACAGTCCCCCAGTTTCTTAATGAGAACAGGGTGAGAGACAGTGTTGAAGGCCTTCCGGGAGTCCAGGAAGACTATGTCCACTGCTACCCCTGCATCTAAGGATTTGGTGATCTGGTCATAGAAGGCCACCAGGTTGGTCTGACAGGACCTTCCACTGATGAATCTGTGTTGGTTGACCCTAAGCATAACCTCCCTTGCTGGCCCCTTGTGGACATGTGCCAGGATAATTTTCTCAACAAATTTATTTTTTAAGTACAGGCTAATTACAGTAAGAAGATGAAACTAGTAGGCAGAAGAGGAGGAAAAAAGAGGGTTCAAGGACCCTAAGACATGGGTGTAAAACCTGAGGGACTACTGTAGAAATGATGAGAAAGAGGAAGACATTTGCATTTAATTGTTTATTTTTTCATGGAGTGCCTTGGGCATTCAGAAAAAGGGGCACCAGAATGGAGGTAGTGGGGCACTGCCAAATTGAGGGCTTTGCATTGCCCTTCAACATTTTAAATTGACCGTGGCTGTGGAGCAGGAGAAGGTTCACCTGGCTGTTGGTGGCACCACCCCCTTTCACAGCAGCAGCCTGACACTGCTTAGTCCCACTGCCTCCATTATGGTGCCCCAAAGTGCAAAATCTATGAGATACACTTCTGCTGCCCAGGGCACAAGCTCTATCAGTTACACCTCTGTATATCTGGATCTCTAATGCTTGTTTCTGAGTGAAGTGTGATTGGTTTTGCAAAGGGTGGGTATCTCCGCTTAAGCCCTCTCTACACGTGCAGGTAAAGGCGCAATGGGATCTAATGCGTGATTCACACAGTTGCACTTCCTGCCATGCCATGTGTGCATGACAGGATGCACAATTGTGGGATCGTGTATTAGATCCCATCACACCTTATTGCCAGTGCAGGGGAAACCTGATCCTGGGCTCCCCCTGCACCAACAAGAAGCAAGCCTTTGTGGCTGGGAACCCCCTCCGCTGAGGGCTCCCAGCTGTGGGAGTACCTTATGCACCCTTGTGACTAGGAGATCTCAGCCATGCCCTGTGGCTGTTGGGACCCAGTTGGGTCCTGGCACCAGGAAGCACTCTGCAGGGACCCAGCATCTGCAGCTGTGGGACTCACAGCCTAGGCTGGGAAAGGTGCGCCCTTGCAGCTACAGACTGATAAGATCCCAGCCATAGGGGAAACCCTGCTGCATGTGCAAATTAAAGGTGGATAGCAACCAGCACTAAAGTTAGTACACATTTTTGACTGGTTGGAGCTTTTTATGGTGTGATAGCACTTTGCATGTGGAGCTGCTCTCAAGGTAATTGTGCAGTTAAGCAGTTAATTGTGTGACACTTGTAATGTGTAGAGGGGGCCTTAGCTGTCACAGTTTCCAAGAAGTAAAAGAGCAACCAGAGAGTCCACAACCTGGGAACTCTGAAGAGTGTACAGTTGCTAATGGGATGACTTGGCAAAGCTCTTGCTTATAGATTGGGTCCAGGTAGTTGGCTGAAGAGTCCCATAGTTTAGGAAGGGCTGTTACATAGAAGAGGGCCACTCCTAGAATTCTGGAGCCTGACAGTGACTGGGCACAGTCCAAAACTGCCGGCCTAAAAGCATATGGGATACACAGTTTGTTATATCACCCTAGTGAGGCTATATACAAAATGTTCTTCCGGGTTCGTAATAAAAGGGTAACATTTGCCCCTAGATACGTTGCCTAAAAGGTGTTTTTCTTTTTTTTCTTGATCAAGGTGTCTTCTGAATCTTTTATAGAAGTTCTACTCTACCTCCCATTCTCACCTTAGGTATAACCTCTCTTTAAACAAATCACTTCCTTTACCAGGTTAGCACTCATCTTTGTGCTCCATAGAGACTTCAGTTCAGTCTTGCACTAATTCATGATGACTACTGGGGTCATCACATCCTAAATATGGAATTTCCGAGTCAGTTCTAGCCAGGGATTTCCATTCAGCAAGCAGACTTTTCAGCAAACAAACAACTTTTCCAGAGGCATCACTACATACTACTATATTTATAGAAAGTGATCAATACTCATGATCATGCCCGCAAGTAATCAAGAAGTTTCAGACATGAGCCATGGTTTCCTTCTAAGCAATACCACAGACTATTAGGACATCATGCACTGTGTTTAAGAAATGCCATGAAGAGACTGGCTATTAGGATAAATACAGAGCCAGCCTGAACCACCTAAGATTTGCAGTTGATGGTGTATTGATTTAAGGAAAAGTTTGTTGAATTTATTTTAAGAGATGACAGCCTAAAAGCACAATGGAAGATGAATGTTAGCAAAACTAATGGGATGTGTAATGGGTTAGGAAAGGAAATGACCAGGCGAGAGGGGTGATAATCTTGCAAGTACAGAGTAACTTGCTTATGTTCTCCCTCAATTTACTGTGATTGTAAATCATGGTTTTGGATGGGGTTGGGCTGTTTATGATGGATTATGTAGGAGGTGATCATGATAAGTATAAAATATAAAATGAATCATATTAAACAGCTGTGGTATCTCAGCTGTTTTTATGTCTCTGTGGGCTACAGTAGGCCCTGATCCTGATGTCCTGCCTACTGTGGGTGTAAATATTGCTGACAGTTTATTGATTTAATTGACAACAACTTCTTTACTGCAGCATCCTAATTTGGTCTGGTATGAAAGAAATGAGTATAATTAGTTGCTAAAATGTGTTGCAGAGAACCTTGATGAGTCAAAGATTTGTACTGGGGTATAGCACCTTTCACCTTTAGTTGCATCCAGCTGTTACTATGCTTTGGCTGTCCAGTGACCTACATGCTACCTGATGGTGTCAGTCCTGTTCCCAGAATATGTACAGAACACTCAGAGTTCTTCCCTTCCTCTTCCAAGTATTTTTTTTATTATGGCCACAAGTGAACAATAAAATGAAACTCCTATGCTAAGACGGTTGCCATTCTGCCAGCATAATGAACATGGTAGTTGTCTCCAGGCACCTAAAATAGCCTCAGGGTTAAAGTCTAGCAAAGGCATTTTTCTTATTTCTTAGATTTTGGCAATGCTTCTTAAATGCTGGCAATAGCTAGCCTATGGTTTTTCAAATTGCCCACTCTCAGCAGACATTCTGATTTAAGATGGCCAGCTGTTCATCATTACTCATGGCCCTCATTAAAGCCCAAATCTGCTGGACTCATCATTACACTAAACCCAAGTTTATGGAGTGCAATGTAAATCAGAGTTAAAGCAACTGCTAGTCCTTTGTGAAAGGTCTCAGTTTTTAATCTTGATTTTTCTTTATAGCTTAAACAATATACTGTGGGGGAATGTGCTAAGATTTGTGCAAATGAAAGAGTTTTTTAGTCTAATTTTACCATAGAAGATTGGAATTGAATTAATTTTTAGTTTTACAGTCACATTATTTCTTAAATTACCTAAAGTTATTCAATTACAGTGACTAGACAGATACTAGCACAGCTACCAGGTGTTATAGTGTGCATATTATAATTGTTTATAGATTTTATTGTTACAAGTAGATCACTAAAGGTTTAACATACTAAACAGTATATCTGTATTAGTAAATGCATTATGATTGTGCTATTTTTATACCTTTAATTTAAAGGCATGGATCCAGAATTCCATGGTTTGGCAAGCCATTAGGAAAAGAACAAACTATTTCACTTTTGCTACAGAAATGGGAGAATTAGAATAGGTAGCCTGTCAAATAGCAGTCCAGAAAACTCCAAGTAGTTCAGTGACTGCTGGACCATACAGGATGCTGCAGATGAGGCAGTTTTCACCTTTGCTGTTTTGCAGCAGTGAAAATACTAGAATGCAATCATCATAAAAAGATATTGTTGCATCAGATATAGCATTTATTTTAGCTTTTGTGGATTTTTTGAGGATTAAAAAAGCTATTATGAATTTTTGTTCTTTTGTTTAAATCCCAGATCAGGTACTTCTCATTGAAGTGTTTGCAGTCATAACCTGTATGCATGCGCAAGCATGAGAGAATGAAATCAACTAGATAGTCACAGTAACAATGAAGCCGACTAGTCAAATTTCTGTGTTCGAGTAAAGAGCAGAGAGGACCAAATATTATGAAGGAATGGTCAAAACTTACTCTATTAATAGGTTTTTAAAGCTAACAGGGATTGTCTGTTTTGGCCACTTACATCAACACAGGGCATATGATTTCCTTGTAATAATTCCTGCTTCAGGTTGAAAAAGGTGGGTCTGAACACAAGACCATGTCTTTCAGAAAAAAATAAACAAACAATCTTGATTTGGAAAATTCATGTATAAGGTGTTCCAACAATTAATTACATTTGGGGTTAAAAATATTATTTAGCCTTATTTCTAGTCTGAATTGGCCTAGCTTCAACTTCTAGCCAGTGGATTATGTTATAGATTTATCTGGTTTATTGAAGAATACTCATCAAATATCTGTCTTTTGTGACTACAATCAAGTCACTTCTTTAACTTTCTCTGATGAATTAAATTAAAGTAGCTCCCTTGCTTGCTTACTACAAAGCATTTGCTTCAATCCTTTAACCATTCTTCTGGTCTTCTCTTTAGTTTGTCAACATTGATCCTGAAACACAACACTACAATTACATGGATTATACCAGTAGTGGTGACATCAGAGATCCTAGGCTCCCTGCTTCTACTTGGCATTTCCCTGTTCAAACATCCAATTACGGCATTAGCCCTTTTGACTATACTGGGAGTTCATAGTCAGCTGAGTTGTCCACCATGACCCCCTTGGGTTTTTTTGAGTCACTGCTTCTTGGGGTGGAGTTCCTCATCTTGTAAATATGGTCTGTGGCACAGATCTGCCTGTTCAAGTGCCCAGATCCACTCTTTAGGTGCTGCTGATATCAACAAAACGTATATTCCCTATTCTACCTCTGAGATGCTCAAGTGGATGTAGGCAACTAGATGTAAGTCTATTCCATCCTGTTCAAGTCTTTGAAAAATTATTAATGCAAAAAGTGGGTGGGTCTTACTGCTCTTCAACCTTCCTGCTTTAGTGACTTACTCTTTAGTGATATTCTTTAGTGAGGACTTGTCAAAAAAGAAGATGCATTATTAGTTTTCGTGAGAACTCAAGTAAGGTGGAATAGAATTGCCCATAGGCACCCAAGTCCAGGTGGAACAGGAATAGGCCATAGGTTTCTGTTTTAGGTACTAGGTTTATTTTGGTGGTTGTGTGTAAAGCTGATGAAGTGCTGAACCTACTTTACAGCTCAGAGTCTTAGCTCAAGCCAAATTCTCAAGTCTGAAAGAGATTTTTAAAATAGATATCCTGCACCTGTCCTACAAGGGGGCACAATCCTTTAGTCATCCTCAGGTCAAACAGTGGAAATGTCTGGCTCTGAGGCCAGAAGAGCCTAGAGTCAAAGTACCTCATCTCTGACATGGAAGGTTGCTGTCTAAGTACCTTTTTCATCAGCCCATGGCCTTGAACTGACCAGCATAGCAGCTCAGCCCAGTGTGCCACCTCCCTAGCAGAACACTAAGGCAGACACAGGTGGTCAGAATGCTCCATCTGGGCCTAGGCATATGTCTACTCCCTGCCACTGGAGTGGCCAGCCAAGGTCAGATGACTTCTTACCCCATCCCATATAAGCCCCCGACCCAGAAGGTGAAGTGTCTGACCAGTAAGATGCAACCTCGTATCATGCTGCTACTGACTCTGATAGATTCTCTGGATACTTGACCCAACTAGCCTCCTGACCTCATGCTCTGCTCTATCCTCTGCATCTCCAAACCAGTTTCCTGGACATATTTCCTGGCTCCTGACTTTCTGGCTTCTCCTAACCCTTAGGTGACTCCCCGGTTTGGCTGCCCATGGACCTGCATGATTCTGGACTGGATGGAGTAGAGGTTTAAACCCTGTCCTTCCACATCCCCTGAGTGATCCAGTCATCAAGCTATATGTATTCTGTGGTAGACATACTCTCTTTCTCTCACTGGGGATTAGGCAACTAACTCCAGGACAGGGCTTATGTTTCAAAATCAGGTATGTAGAAAGGTGCATCCCTGGCTGTGGAGATGTATTCCTGTCTTTGACCAGTCAGTTACCAGGAATGTAAGCCTTGGTTCTTTCCTCTGTGTTACAATCTTGGTTTGCTTAAATAGCTTCTTGCTCAGATGGTTTCTGAGTATCTATCTCTGATGTTTGTCTGTCACATACAGTGTAGGGGATGCCTGGGTGACTGACTTGGGCTCAGTATTCTGCTATGTAGCATGGCACTTAAGAGAGATTTATTGTAAGATTTAAGTATGTCGGAGGACCTGGGCTTATGTTCTTTTTTTCTAGAGATGCATGATCTTAGAGTTAGTTCTATCAACATGTATTGAAATGATTGCTTGTGCTCACCTTACTAAAAGATCCAAGTGTCTCTGTGTGAGTGATCCATCCTCTTTGTTTTTAGACATTACCCAAATTTTGTGTTGACTGCAAATGTTATTTATAATGATGTGTTTTTTTCCAAGTAATTGATAAAAAATGTTAAATAGCACAGGACCAAGAACAGATCCCTATGGGACCTCATTATAAACACAGCTGCTTGACATTGCTTCCCCATGTTGATACCTATTATGGTATTTAACTGGTTTTTAGTCTCTTTATTGTGTTCCGGGTTGATTTTTGTATCCTCCTAGTTCATTAAGTAAGATGTCACTTTGCATCCACATGATTACATATTTGGTTGATAAATGGTATTCTTATTAAAAGATATTTAAAAAAGACCCAGTTTCCAAAAACTGATGCTGACTATCTTTAAAAATCTTTCTTGTATTCTTCATGCTTCTTACTTCGCCTGGGATCAATGCCACATTGATACACTTATAGTTGCTTTGGTCATCCCATTTACTATTTTTAAATGTTGGCACACATTAGTTTTCTTCTAGTTCAATGGAAGTTTCTCAGGTTTTGAGATCTGATGACATTCAGTATTAACAATTCAAAAAACACCCCAGCCAGCAATTTTAATATTCATGGATGCAGGTTATTTGTGTTAAAATTGCTTACCACCTTTCTTAGTTACTATTGGGATGCAATGGAAAGTGTTTACACCTTTCATGGCATGAATATGGCAGATCCCCAGTATAGAAGACTAACTTATATATTTTTTGAACGGTTCTATTTTTCATTATTATTGCAGTTCTGCCGTGTCCCTTTAATACTGAACCAATATAATTGTTCAGCTTCTTTATTTGTTCTTAATATACTATTGCCTTTGGATGATGTGTTAGCCACTGATTTTTCCCTTCCCCCCACCTCCTTGGGCACATATACACGTGCCCTATGGAGCCTTTGGTATTGTGATGTCATTTAGTACTTCCTTTTGGAAGTATTAAATGGCGGCATAGTAACAGCCTGTACTGCACCATGCACACAATGCATGTTATATTTAGCTGCTGTGTCACCATAGCAATGTGCTATAATGAGGGAGCGCATTGCTACAGTAATGTGGCATCACGTGTAGATTCGCCCCTTGTGTCCTATTGCTTTTCTTTATCAGTGTTGTGCATTCCTACCTTCTGATTTTAAATTCATTGCTATAAATTATCTTACTCAGTTTTTGTAGTTGTTTTTATTTCCTCTAAGCCAGGCTGGGTTTTATGGGTTCACTTGCTTGTTTTGTTTTAACCAGCCTAGCATACTTTCTTGATTACAGGATTGTGGCCTTTTGGGCATCTAGCAAAATATTTATAAGCAATTCCCAATTATTATTCAAGTTTAATCTTTTTCTCCCAGCTGATTTGCCTCAGAATTGTTTACAGTTTCATTAAGTTGTCCCTACTTAAAGCAGCAAGTACAGACACTAATGGTTTGGACTTTATATTTGTTTTGTGCAAACAGGGTAATTAAGTTCTGATCTGTTGCACGTAAGACACCTCTACTATTTAGGTCTATTATGAATTCTTTATCTGTCAACATGAGGCCTAATATGGAATTTCCCAGTACTGAATATACCAATTTTGTAATAGACTATGCCATCTATATCTTTTAAAAATTCTGAGGACATTGTAGTATTGGCAGCATGTAACCACCAGTGTACATCACTCAGATTAAGGCCCCTTTGATAATGAAGAATTTTTCCTCCTACAGATCAGTGTTCTAAAGAAGCTAGTCAGCATTTTTCTAGTGTGAATTAGTAATCTATAGCAAGGGTTGTCAACTTGGGGGTACGCGGACAGGGGCTAGGAGGTATGTGTGGGCAGGGATGGAGCACCGCTACCCCCCCAACCTGCACCACCACCTCCCAGAAACAGAGCCAGGAGGGGGCGAGGGCACTGGCTCCCTTCTGTGGGCCGCACAGGCACTGGCCGGCTAGCCAGACATGAGGGTGGGGGGAGAGAGCTTGCATGTGGTGGCCATTGCTGTCACCTACCACCCCATGCTGCTGCCACCTAGTGCAAGCTTCCCCCACTCCTTGCCTGGCTATCACTGTTGTCACCCTCCCCAACCCCACCCCCCTCCCTGCTCTGCATCTGGCCACCACCATACCCTCCCACCCCAGCTCCACCAGAAGTGTACCCAGAAAGCGTACACTCCTTAAAGAAGGTTGAAAGCCCCTGGTCGATAGCAAATACTATCTAATTACATCATTGTGTGATTTAATAGAACATTGCATTTTAAAGCATTCAAGATCATTTGTTTCAGATCTGCCAGTGATTTTGAAACATAATCCAATTCTTGTTACAGAATGCCAGTCCCCCTTGCTGTTCACCCACATCAAAATTCCTGAGTAGGTTAAAAAAATGATTTTAATAGTCCAACTTTGTGAATCTCCCCCACCATCTTTAAGCATGGGGATGCTGATACATGATATGCAGGAGGCTGCTGGAGCACAGTAATTGCCACCAGATTTCAGTAATACTATGTTGACTCTACATGTATCAGTCCATAACTTCAGTGCCTTTTGGCTGTTGATTAAAGTGGAATTATGAGTGTTTGTACCCCTGTGTACTTACTCTCTAGCTTTATCACAGCTTTCAGGCAATTGCTGATTTCTTCTTGAAAACTTTTGTGTGAGGAGGGGATCACACTTCATCTGTATTCTATACAGAGCTTAGTACCTTAGTCTTGATTCTCTCCCCGCTGGATCACTGATAAAAATCCCATTGACCTTGAGCCAGCAAAGCCAATCCTTCTCTAATCAGTAAATGACAATTGACAAT
This sequence comes from Crocodylus siamensis, assembly GCF_052110815.1. Classification (NCBI taxonomy): domain Eukaryota; kingdom Metazoa; phylum Chordata; order Crocodylia; family Crocodylidae; genus Crocodylus; species Crocodylus siamensis. The sequence continues at coordinate 130,338,061 of NC_143395.1, read as the reverse complement.
TAATGTATTTGTTTTCTAAATCCAAGGCATGCAAATAGAAGCAGTGGGAAATGAGGAAGGAAACTAAAAGCTTTTCCATTTTGTTTGGCTATACCCTAAAATGAATGCATAATGTGACATATATGAGCATCATATTTGACTGCCTTGCATCTTACATAGCATTTTGTACCTAACTAAAATGGCTGTAAAACACTCCCAAATCAGGATTATTAGCTCACTTAGGCCTTGAGTAAGCCAGACACTTAGGCATGTAAGTAGGCCCCTATCTCTTCAGCAAAGCTTATGAACATCATCTTAAAATCAAGCATATGCTTAAGTACCCTGTTGAATAGGAAGGGGATTATTTTACATGCTTCAAGCTGGAAAAAAATGCCTTGGGTCCTACATATCTAAGGGTGTGGACAGACACAACACTTGAACCATCCCAAAAATGTCAGTGATTTGGAACTGGATCACAGTTGTCTCAGTTTAGAAATGTCTGTTCACACAGTGCCAAGGACTATAAGAAGAGTAGTCCCATTTTAGGCATTTCAGTTATACCAAAACTTCACCAGGGTGCATATGTGTATATGTGTGCATGAACACACACAAAAACACCTTTGCAACTGCCAGCAATACAAGTTAATAGAGAAGCTTTCAGGCATTCACCTGAGCCCCCCTGTTCAGGATGGATGCTGTGGATTAGGTCAAGTGCAGGCAAATAGGTTAGGGCACTAGAGTTCTAGGTGTGTAGGAGAATGGGGGTAAAGAGTGGTGCAGTAAGAGATGCCTGGAAGACCAGCTAGGCACTACTCATGGAAAGCCTGGTGTCTACACATAATACTGAACTGGTTCACAGAGGACCAGTTCAAAATAATATCTGATTAATCATGTGTACTTTTGAAATGTTCTAGGGGGTTTAAACCACTCTAATAAATTGGCTTTTACATTTGGACGTTTACAATTTAAGCCATGTTTAAAATATTCTAAATGTTACCTCTGTCTGCACCCTAAAGCTAAGTACAGACAGTCGAAAAGCCCCATGTGGAATCAATCCAGTCTTTGCAGGTTTTTCTAAGCTGTGTAGATTGGGCTGACAATGAATGGAACTCACATTCACTCTTCAGTTGGGGAAGCAGGCAGATGCCTGCACTGGCCCAGGCCAGAAGGTAGAGGATGCTCCTGCATGCGTCTCAGCCTGCAGGCCATTGCTAAATCCAGCTAAGTGGGGGCCATTCCTGATTTGGCTTCTTGACACCCCCACCTCTATTCCCCATGCAATCTCTCTGCAGAGGGAGGAATGGAGCCCTCTGGACAGCTCGGGGGAATCCTCTGCTGTGGGTGGTTTCCCTTGCCCCAGCCCCAGGCTCCCCCCTGGGCTGGGGTCTTCCTAGTTGTGGGGAGCCCCTGCCCATTTGGCCAGGCTGGCTGCTCAGCTCCACCCCCTGCAAGTCTCTGCCTCTGACTTGAAGGAGGGAGGGGGAAAGGAGCCTTTGCCCTGGTCCTGGCTCCCCCAAACTGGGGTCTACCCATCTATGGGGAGCCCTGCACATGGGTTTCCTCCACTGCAGGCCTGTGCTTCTCCAAAGCTGGGGTCTGCCAAGCTTGGGGGAAGCCTGAGGAAGGGTGAAAGAAACCCCCATGGTACGAAGCTCACCCCAGCTGGACAGACCCCAGCTTGCTGGGGCTGGGACTCTGTCCCCCCACCTTCCCTCACCCTGCTGCTTTGCTAGGCTGACAGATACAGACAGGATACCAGCTTGGGGCAGAGGCCTCATAACTATGACAGTACAAGGGCCAGGCTGGCACGGACCCAGCTTGGCCAGAGCAGAGGAGGACTGGTGGAGGCTAACCTGCCTGCCCTGGGAGGGGTGGTTAGCAGGGAAGCCACAAGGGCTCCTGGGATGCTGGGGGACTGTGACTTAAGTCAGTTTGGAGGGGAAATGGACTAGAATGTTGATAGACCTGTCTACTCTAAACTGATTAAATCTGATATTGTATTGCTCCAGCTACCTCTTAAACCAGGTCTTGCCATTTTGAAACTGGTCTATGTACACTGAACTTCTGTTCTGTTACAGGTTTACACCTGTTTTTGATAACTTTATACTAGTTTATGTGCAATTGTTATCCCTAGCCTAAGGGCCTATTTCCTCCACTATGTTTTGCCACAATCCCTAAAGTCAGTCAAGAGCAACTTCCTATGAGTACCATCTATGTGCCGATTGTGCTTAGTGAAAATACATGGGAGGTCATTCCTGGTATTCACTCTTCTGTTTTGGAACTCCCCCCACCTTAAGGCCTGTCTGAGCTGGAGCCTGACCATCTTTTGGAAGTAGTGTAAGACCTTCCTATCTGGGCAGGCATTTAGCAGGTAGGGTTAAGTTTGGGGGTATTGTCCAAGGAAGTTTTCATTATTTTATTGTAAGCCACTCTTATCCTTTTTTGGGGGAAAGCAGCATAGAAATCAAATATATAAATAATGAATAATTTAATATACTCTAGTGTTTCGCTCAGTTGGGGACCCACAATAGCACTAACATTCTTTATCTGCTCTTGGATATGCCTGTACTTGCTTCCCACAAGTTGTGGATGTAATGTGGGAAAATATCCCTGTTCTGTTTTCTAAAAATGTCATATATATTGGTTCTATGACAGAAATTTGGTAGAAAAGACTTTTCTTTTTGAGGTCATCTGGCCAGTTCCCTGGAGGCTTATTCTTCTCTTTTGTGCTCTTTTTACACTAATTTTGAAGTGCCTGGAGTGATATAAAGAAAGACAGGGGAATCTATATAATAATAACATTATAATAAGCCATGGCAAAGTGTTTTGTTAGCAGGAAGGTGTTGCGCATGTCAGTACCTGTAACCAGAAAACTTTTCCCTGTGGACCAGAACACCTTAGTAACTCTTTTCAGACAATGAAACTTTAAAAACCCAGCTGGAGTGGGAAGAACAAAAAATCCTCCATAAACTGGATTGTGTTAAGTACGGTTTAAACTGAGTGATACAACCTTAAGTACCACCAGCAAATTTTTGTCATATAAAGAAATTATAATACATCTGTTAACACGTACCACTGTCAGGTTGTCTGTGTACCACTGGTGGTATCCATACCACAGATTGGGAATCACTGGTTTAAACCAAAACATAAGGATTCTTATCCCATTTCCTGGATTAGCTTTTATAATCCCTGTGGCCTTCAGTGGGTTAATCACTTTGTGTTTCTCTCTTCCCCTCACCCTACCCTTTGTATTCAAGTCCTCTTAAGCAACAACAAACTTCATAAGTTGCTAATGAAAGCTTATGCATCTCTGATTTAGTCTATAAAGTGTAAACCTACTCTGCCTTCCATTTAGATATACACTTCCTATTTCTCTAAAACAAACAAGAGGTGAAGAAAGAGACAGAATGAGAGCACTTTTGTTCCAAAAGAAGCCTGAAAAGCTGGAAAAATGTCGATTTCTTGTGAGATGCATTTTCCCCTGGGACATTTCCAGCACTTAAGTTCATACGTAAGTTGGAAAGTTAATGTATTTCTTTAAGGAGACATTAAGTAGGTAGATATGGGTTTTTTATGGCTTAACATTTTGTTTATGTAAAATGCTATCTAGGCGTTGAGGTATATTAGATTTTTACAGCAGCATGTGGGACATTAGATGCATAACTCCCATTATTGTTAATAGGAGTTGTGTGTCTAGCTTTCTGTGTGCCACATGGGAAATAACTCATGTGATTTCTATTTTGTGCCTTTACAAGAACTTTCCTTTATATCCAGGTGTTCATACTCTGTCCATTTGGCACCTGCATACATCTGTGACTCTTTACAGCTGAAGACATGTTGCTAGCAGTCGGCTACATAAACAAAGTAGCAGTCTACTATATATAATGCATATATTGTGTGGACCTTAATGCAGAGACTGCCTGTCTCCTCATTCTCTGTCCCTACACTTGAGATCCCTTTGGGCACTGGAACTAACAGTAGCTCTATATCATCCCATGTTCTTCGAATCACATAAAATTAGGGTTGGAAAAAACCTCAGGACCTCCTTATATACTTCCATTCTGATTTCTGTCTCCATATGCTAATATCACAGATCAAATAAAAATTGTCTAGATTTTTGTTGTGAAAATCTGGTGAAGGCATTAGCAGCTCTAAAATTCATCCACTACACTGGCATCACAGGTGTTGAGAATCTATGGTTCACAAATCCTCCAGCTTTTGTAGAGCAGGGGTGGGCAAAATACAGCCCACAGGCTGGATCCAACCCACCAATTGATTGTATTTAGCTGGCACCTGCCCTGCACCCACTGATGGTCCAGGCCAATGCTCATAGCTTCATGGCGGGGCTACTCCTACCACTGCTGCAGAAACCCATGTAGTGTTTGGCTCCCCCTGGATCCAATGACTTCTCCTACTGCCCCTGCTGTGCTACTCTGGAGGGTAGGTAGTACATAGAAGTGGTGGCCTGGGGATATGTGCTGGGCAACACATACCCAACCAGGTGGGGTGAAGCAGCTGGGTAGCTCCTGCCTTAGTGTGCAGGGCTCCAGCTTCTGGCTGCCTTCCACCCACTCAGCCACCCAGCACAATGAGCAGTTGCCTGCAGGCAGCTGAGTGGGTGGTAAGCAGCCCCACCAGGAGGCTGTGCACTCTGATGGGGGGCCAAGACAGTGGCATTGGTGGGTGTGGGATGGGTGTAGGTGGGAGCATGGTGTTGACTGTCCTGGGTGGGAATGGGTAGAACTCAGCCCCGTGTGGAGCACCGCAGGGGCAGCCATGGGTTGGCGGGGAAGGGCAGGGGCAGACTGCATGTGCACTGCACCACCTGAGTGAGTGCTGCTGCAGATGCCCCCTACTTCCTCTCCTCCATCCCTCCACCCCTGGCTGGCTCCTGGGACCTAGTGCATGGGCAGCCCCCTGCCCCACCCCCAAACACTTGCACACTCACCCTGAGTCCCTTCCACCCCTCTACATCTCCTCCCACACAATATACAAGGATAAGACACTATTTGAGGTATTATGCAATCACCTCTATATAAACTACTCAAAAAACATAAATTAGGACAAAAATTATGTTTTGAAATAAAATTAAAATGTGGTATAGTAGATGTTTGATTTTTGATATATTATTTGGGTTTTTATCTACAATTTGTTCAAATGATACCTTCTGAAACATTTGTGTGTGTGTGTGGCCCTTGGCAGCTCACCAAAACTCATGAAATGGCTCACCAGCTGAAATAATGGCCCACCCCTGCTGGGCAGAATTGTTCCTGGAAATAAATAAATCAAAATCAACCTTTAAGCACTAGCAGTGTTTGTGGAATGTTCTCCTGAGTCCAGGATGAACTTTAATTTGTCAGTGCAGACCTGGTTGTTTTACCCTAATTAACATGGTGGGGCTCTTGGACTAGATATTGAGATAGTACAAGGGTGTTGATAAAATGATAGTGATATTCTAATCCTAATCTCCATGCACAGGTGAGCTGTAAGAATAGGAGAGACCAAGACATGACCAAAGAATTCAGATACAGCAGCCTTATCATGACATTTTCATGAGCTATTAATTTTATGAGTTTGGTTTCTGCTGTAAAGCCTCTTCTCTCTAGCTCTTTGAAACTCTGTGTATCAATGTTTTTGATTGTGACTCTCTTTTTCCCCCCACAGATGATATTTTGTAATGAGTCCTTCATTGCAATACTCTCAAAACTCAGAGAAGAAGGAGCCCGTGTCCTCTCTCAAGTCACAGTGCCACTCAGCAGTGATCTGAATTCTTTATAGGGCCCGAGAGGGGTAAGAGAAGGGAGAAGCAGTGAAAAAGGAACAAGTTATATTTTGTCCATCCATAGATTTTTTCAGGGGCATTAGCTGGTATGTGGAACCAAAAATAGCCCAACAGCTAAAGCAGCAGATTGGGAGCCATAACATCTAAGTTCAGGTCCTAGTTCTGCAGTTATTGTTTAACAAAAGCTAAATCATTGAACTTGTCAGTGCCTCCATTCCATTATCCCTGACCTCCATAACTGCATGCCTTATTGTGTCACTTGGTAGTTTTTCTCATGGGCAGAGAATGGGTGCTTCCCTAGTAGGTGGGAGTCATAGTGTTCAGTACAGCCTCCACCCACATAATCCTGTATAGTTGTCTTGTAGTACAGGAGCTTTGCATTCCCTACAGTAGATGATGATGCTTTACTGCAGAGTTAATTAGTCAGCTCCTCAGTAAAGCTCATGTGTAGATGCACCTACAGTCTTCTAAGTTGGGCTAGAGAGTGGCCTTAGTGCAGATAGTGGGAATAGGATGCCTCTTGCTTCCACTGTTGGGAACTGGAGTTGCATCAAATCTTACGGTGGTGTAACTGAGAGCAGACTGGCTGACAGGCACAAATATTCAGTAAATGAAATTCCTCACTCTGGCTCCACCCCTTGCTCATTACCATAGCAGATGAAGCTTGAACCAGAAGCTCTGTCAGGAAAGCCTCTCTCTGCCCCAGCAAGCTGTGAACAGCTTGAATCTGTTGGAAGTCATCCTTATCACATCTTTATAATTACAGGACTAAGTAATATGAGAACCACACATTTCTACTAAAGCTGGCTCTAGCAAAATTGTGATCTGGCTGCACTGACACAGGACTTTAAAAATAATTCCTTAAAAGCATTCTGTGGTTACAAAATGGTGCATGTTGTTATGCAGTGTCTTCCCCTTTAATACACATGGGCAAAGCAAAGGATTATTGTTAGTATGTACAGAACTTGTCTCTGAAGATCTCTCAGGTACAGCAAGATTGAAGAGGAGGCATTTGACCATTTTCTTTTGAAATGTCATTTTTGCAGCAGGGTCTAAGTCAACTCAGATTATTAGAACAGAGAGTTTAATCACCATGTGCATCATCTGTCTGAGACTTTAAAACACTGCCTAGATTATAAATTAGCAGGGAAGCTGAAGGGAGGTGGGGGTGGGGGAGGCACTTCGATACCAACTCTAGTCTTCTGTAGTCCTGCTAACACAGCACTTCACAAATTATACAGTACAGGACACAAGGCTGGATGGGCCATAAACTTTAAGAGCCCTCAGTGGGATATGTTTGTTTTAGGCTCGTAATTATGGGAGAATCTTTCCTGATGATACGAGTTTAGAAACACAGACAATAATACATGCTTGGTGTTCTGGATGGTAGCACACTGTATAACCATCAAAACTGAGAGCTAGTTGGATGTTTGAACTGGAAATTATGAGATATTCCAGGCAGCAGATGATCCAAGTGAGAATTGATACTTCCCTACTAAGTGATGGCTAACAGGCAGGGTTGGAACAACAAGCATCTACAAATACCTGAAGGGCATACACACCAGGCAGTAGCAAACATTATTTAAGGTGATCTGAGGATTATAATAGAATGAAACTGGCAAAGGAAAATGTAAATGGGGTATCAGGAAAAAAATTGCGGAAAGTGAGAGCTAAATCCTTTCCTGGAAAGAGGTTTCAACCTCCTTACTCTGCTCTGTACTGGCTAGCGACCACATTACCTTTGTTTGTGGGAAAATTTTGTTCAGTTTTTAGTGTAATTAGTAATAGTAGATTTGACATCACCCAGTTAATATAACTACAGGTTAATGGTAGCTCCCATGAACCACAAAAGCTGAATGTTTGCACACATTTGCATGTGTGTGTTGATTTACTGTGTTTAATCTTTCTTCAAGTATATTTTTGTAGCTAGGGAATAACTTCCACATGAATGAAGTGTGTATGGAAATGTACTTTAACTTCTTTGTGACATGAGGCTGTCACTGTCTTTTATCTTCTGAGTCCTCAAAGTAATTGAAATGTTCCCCCTCATAGAAAGGACTGAATCCACTGAGGTGTGAATGGGACAACAGGGAGGTCTTTCTCTGCCATCCCATCTGTATTATCTGTGGTCTTATTTGGCTGAAGAGTTTCTGCTGTCTCTAACTCTGACCTATTTAATTCCCCTCAGGCTTCCCAAAGATTCAGCACCCATCCCCATTTTCTGTTTAAAACAAATTTGCTCTCCATGCTGGCCACCACGGAAGTGCTGTTTCAGTTCACTCCCTTCCTTGCAGTACTGTCATGGTTGAAAACATTAGTATTGTATAACCCAGTGATTTTCAATCAGGGTACTGCAGCACCCTGGAGCACCTTTGAGCCTTTCAGGGGTGCAGCAAGATATGTAATGTTAGCACTGTTAAGGTGTGTAAACAGGATTCACAAGATAAAACCAGTGAATGCATCCAGACAAGTGATGATGTATTGCAGACCCATCTGTAGTATCGCACACTGCACATGCTACACATGCAGCATTTCCCCGCACTGCTAACTTGCAGCAAAGGGGTGGGGGGCTGACACCAGGAGGCCCTCATGTCAAAAAACCCATGCCTTAATAAAGCAGATTGGCACACGTGGCAACAGCACGTGCTGCCAGAAACTGGAGCCTAGCCAGCTGGAGCCATACTCCAGCTGCAGGCCAGGCTCTGCCATGGCTGTAGCCTCTGAAGGCCCTCAGGACCCTAGGTAAGTCTGCTGGAGCAAGCCTGGGTGCTGACCCCAGCCTCCCCTACCCCACCCAGGGCAACATGCCATGTGCCAGAGCACTCATGCACAGGCATTTCCCAGGGACAAGTACCAGTGGTACGATATTGTGCTGCTGCTGTTTGTCCCCAGAGACATGCACGTTCCCACTCATAGGGACACCCCCAATGATTTCAAATAAGAATACATAGTGTTAAAAGCATTCAGACCTGCTGTGCTTTTTCTGAGTTCTTTGCAACAAAAAAAATGCTGTTTTCATTTTTTTTCCATAGTCAAATAATGAGTGAAAACATGATGGATGTCTAGCATCTAAGGAGGTGTGCTTAAGTCTAAAAAGTGATAGAAGCGCTGATGTTACTGGTGAAGGACTAGAATTGTCAGGGCTCATATTATGACACATGACTCTGATTTTCATGTTTTCCTGAAGCCCTATCACTCTCCCTTTTCTATCTTGACTCTACTAGGATAGGAGTGTCAATAATAGAGGAGGTGCTGTTGGCACCATTTGTTCCCAGTGCCAGGGTGTGAATTAAACTTCTGTCATCACCTGTTTTCTGTAGTAGTTAGTGTGAAGATTTTGCTCCTGGTAGAAGAGTGATGAATATTCTGCCACTGTAAAAGCAGTGTAATAATGCAGTCCTTTCTATTCTGCTTGTGTGATGAAAACAGAAATGCAAACAGAGACTTAGCTAAAGACACGAGTATCTAACTTGAGTTAAAGAGTTGAATTGTAATGGATCCATATCCATAGCTGTAAATGGGCAAGGCGTGTCTTCTGTAACACACATTGATCATTGGGATATCTGTGGAAAGAGGAAGCTCAACCCAGCTATTCAGTAGGGCAAACAGGATGACCTGGGGAAGTACAGGCCAGTTAACCTGTCATTATTCCAGGTCAAAATAATGGAAAAATGGAGATGGGTTTAATTAATACAAATCGAAGGATGGAAATATCATTTATGTTAGGTTACATACATGGGGGGAGAGGGTGATTCAGTAGGGCCAGGGGAACCAGATTGCCTCAAAGATAGAGGACAATTTGGTTGAATCTGGTAACTAGGTAAATGTAATATATTATATAAAACGTTAGACACCATACTGCCTGACATTTATCCCTATGCAATGCTAATGAAGTGCATGCGAAATGGAAAAAAACCTGGCAAGTTGATACATGCTAAAGTAGAAGGCAGGGTAGGCACCTTATACATTTACCTTACCTTATACAGGCACCTTATAGACTTATCAAAGTGCCATGTGTATACAGCACAAGCTTTCATGAAGTGCTGCTCCTTTCATTAGATGCTGTGAAAGGATGTATGCAAAGCAGTGTATAAGGAGAGATGAATTAGAATACATCAATTGGGAGTCACCACTGATTTTTTTCTAGCTGGACTCCACAGGTATTTCTACTCAACTCTATTTTTTTCATCAGTGTTTTGGAAGCACATAAAAACTCACAACTGATAACATTTCTGGATAATAGGGAGAATGGTGAAATGCTAAATAAGAATAGGGCAGACAAACAGTAATCTGGATTGCTTGGTAAACAGGGCTCATTCAAAGAAAATACAAATGGAACTGATTAGATTTGAATAAAATAAACTAGATCTGTGAAAACAAAATTGTCATCATTCCACCAAACAAAATTAATAAGTAATAGGGGTTTTTTTGGTGATGCTTTACTGTCTTTGCTTTTTTAATATCCAGAGGCAAGATCAAGTTCTGTACAAACAGACGGATCCAAATTTTTCTGGAAGTAGAGCTTTAAAGTTGTAGAGCTATGCCTCATTTTGGCAAGGTCCTCCTAAGATTGTACTCATCTTCCATAGGAGAAAATGAAGTAATGACAATGAGCTGCTCCTGTGCTAAAACAATAAATGGAATTAGCAGTGTCTTTTTTTGGTGCATTTGTTGCTCTTGCCAACAAGCCAAATCTTTCTTTAAAGTGATCATCTTCTAATAAGTATTCACCTTCTATATTGAGTCTAAAGCATGGATGGGCAATTATTTGGGCTGGAGGGCCACTTAGGGAGTTATGGTGAGCTGTGGAAGGCCAGGTCAGCACCCACCACCCTCTGCTAGGCCAGGCCAGATCGGAACAACTGCCCCCTTCTCCACCCCTCATCCACCTCTTGGCCTGCAACAGCTCACCAAAACTCCCTAAGTGGCTCTGTCTCAGACCCTGGCCCCACACTATCACCACCTGGTAATCCTGGCCCTGGCTCTGGCCCCAGCATCTCCATTAAGACCAGTCTGTGACCCCCCCGAAGGCAGGCGTGCTCAGCTGTGTGAATAGGATAGGGCCATGGGCATGTGGAGAACAGCATCTGGGAACAGGGTGGGGCCACAACCAGGCCTGGGATCATGGGGAAGTGACAGCACAGGGCTGGTGCCCAGGGCAGAGCCATGATTTGCTTCTGGCATGCCCTTGCCTGCAGAACCAGTGCCCATTGCAGGGACGTGCAGGCAGCAGATCATGGCTCTGCTCCAAGCCATGGTCCCATGCTGTCACCACCCCATGATCCTGTCCTCAGTCCTTCCTATCCATGCTGTTCAGGGATGCCACTCCCTGCCCACTCGTGGTCCCATCCCACCCCCAGCCAAGCATGTCCTGCCTGCGCATGTCCTGAACCAGTTCCACGAAGACCTCGCTTACCTACTCCATCCATCACCTCTGGCAGTGGGTGTGGGGCAGATGGGCTGGGGTGCCCAGAATGGTTTTCATGGGGACCCTGGGCTAGGGTCTCCATGGTGACACTGCCAGCAGCAGCAGCTGGAAGAAGCTTCTGTTGCCATGGAGTCCAACCGCTGCATAGCACCAGCCCTGCTGCATGCCTGGGGGGGAAAGGGGAAGATGGGACTGGCCACATGCACCATGTCCCAGGTGGCCCCCTGTGCCTGGGTTGGGTGGGGATGAGGGACCTGCTGCAGGCTGGATAAAATTCCCTGGTGGGCTGGATCCAGTCCGCGGGCCATATATTTTGCCCACCTCTGATCTAAAGGCTAGCAAGATGGATCAGATAACATTTCCTGAAAAGTAAGGATAGTTGTACAGCTAGAGATATAGGAGGTCATATGTACATATGTTGAGGAACTCAGTCACTGCAATAAGTAGAATATATGTGTGCAATAACAGATTACAAAAATACGGGTTCTCTATTTTGGGGGCACACCTACACTTGAAAGATGAGCTGGATTAAGGTATGATTAATTTTGTGTGCAATAGCTGTTCTTGAATACCTCCATAGGTATTGGAGATACTAGGTACAGTGCATGGTACACCTGACTTTACTATTGCAACATAAATGACTTCACCCTAAAGGTTGCTACTTTTCTGGAAAGTTTCTATATGAGCAGAAGCTTTTGTTAACATGTATTATTTTTTGTAACTGGGGAAACGCAAAGGGCCAGTACCAATTGGCATCTTTTGGACTTGCCAATTAAAGTATCTTGGCAGTTAAAAAGAAAAACAAAACAAAACAGAACAAACACAAAAAATATAAAAAAGATGCACATACATTCCCCCTTCTTTTGCTACCATCAGAAAGACTTTGACAGAATTAAGTGAACCATACTGAAAACATAGCATGGAAGCATCTGGTCTGAGGTTTCAGTTGAATGCTTTTCATTTCATTGTCTGCTTGCTTGTGTGTGATGAATTTCGTGGACTGGCTCAGGTTGGCCACAGTGCCTTCCAGGCAAAGGATGTTACCCTCAGCATAGCACCCTGTTGTGTCCTTCACAACAGATCGACTTCCCTCGAGAAATACAAATGCCATTCAAGCAGAGATGATGCAATGGAAAGCACATGGTTTTGTGAATCAAATGAAATTGCCCAACCCCAGAACAAATGAACATTTCCAGCTAAAAATGCTGCATGGTATGACCCAGCCAAAGGACATATAACATCAGAACAGCAATGTTCTGACATTAGATGTAATTCTTAGCTGATAGGAAGAGACCTTGATAGAAACCTTAGTGTATAGTCCTCCACAGAAATAAGAATCTCTAATCTCTTTTTTCATTCTCCACTTTTCCCATCATTATGGTATTGGGTTATCAACAAAAATAAATAAGCTGTTTTTTGGAGAGGGCAGGGGGAAATTTTTCTTTTACATTCACAGTTTACTCTCCCTGAAACAGAATTTTGTGGTGAAGTCATATGAGGCAGTGACTGAAAATCTACATGAGTGCTGCTGCAACCAGAAGAAGTTTGGGTTCAGATTGATAGTCATACTGCTGTTATCACTTAAGTGGATTATTGCTTTTATGGGGATCAAGATCAAAACAAAAAGGAATTCAGTTAAAAAAAAATAATTATAAGGAGTGGGAGCATCAATACAGCTATAGAGGGAGGAGATTATAGAGGATCTGGACCTCTCCCTTGTTGATAATTGTTAATAACAGAAAAGAAATGTGTGTTTTGGCATGGGGGAATGCCAACCTATCTGTTTTGAAGGATAACATAAAAACTGGCTGGGAAAGAGATGCATAGACTGGTCGGAGATTGATGTTTAAGCCTTTGAAGTGTTGTCATTGTTAAAGGGCTTTTTTATCCTCAAAGGGCTGTCTTGTAGCTTGCTGTTTTCTCTGTTGTGTCTTATGTGCAAGTGTGTCTGTAAATGGAGAAAACCAATTTGGAGAATAGGAGTGTCTGCTGTAGATCAAAGGAGGTGAATTTTGAGTATGCAAGTGGCCCCAGCCAAAGGAATTGGATAAGAGCGAGATCTTTGACCACAGCAGGAAGTTGGCATCTTATCAGCAGCTAAAGGACAGCTTTTTTTTCTTTGCTTTTTTTCTTCTTGTTCCTGTTCTCTATGGCTAACTAAGAATGCCTTACCTTGTTTGTTCTGTGGGAAATGTGAATCTTGTTATGCTAAGGAAACAGTTTCCCTTGCTTGATTTCTGTTTTCTCTCTCTCTTAAATACAACTCTTGCTCTTGTTAAGGTCACAGTTGCAGGAGAAACTTTGTTCAAATGTCTCCAAGAAGAAGACTGAATCCAGCAAGGTTAAGGTAAAACAGCTTTAGGATCCTGCTTCCCACTCTGTTTCAGTAAAAGGGCATGGACAGAATCTTTCTAGGAAGCTATGATGTCATCAAGATAAAACAGGTGTTACACATGTCAAGCAAAAAGACCAGAAGGGAGACAGTAGTTAGCAGATGATTGCCACACATCATTATAATATAAGAAAAGGCTTAGTCTGTCTGTCTGTCCATAACACTTTTGGGCAATTGTGCATGCCCTGCGAAGAGGGTGGGTGGCAATTAGTTGCATGGCCCAGGCTGCGTGGGCCCAAGTTTGAGCTTCTGCTGGGGAGGTTTGTGGCTTCCCCCTACCTCCCTGCCTGAGGGTGAAGTGGAGGATCATCGTGGTGGCACCCCACCTCTGCCTGGCCCTGCCACCCCCCAGAACAGCTGGCAGGGAGGGGGAGGCAGGGAGGTAGGGAGGTAGGCAACAGGATGCAGGCCAGACGCACATGGAGCAGTGGGTGGGGGTAGAGCAGGGCCAGACCCAGATCAGCGGAAGTGTGGTGGAACAAAACCACCAGCTCTGGAGTGGTGGGGGAGGTGGAGCAGGGCTGAACCTGGAGTGCGGGGGCGGGGGGTGTGGAACAGGGCCGGACCTGGAGTGGCAGTGTGGGTGGAGTGGGGCCAGACACAGAGCAGCAGGGTAGGGGGTGGAGCAGGGCTGGACCCAGAGTGGTGGGAAGGGTCGAGCGGGGCCAGACCCGGAGCAGTGGGGTGGGAGACTGGAGTGGGGCTGGACTTGGAGTAGCAGGGTCAGGGGGATGGAGTGGGGCCAGACTTGGACTGACAGGGGAAGGGGTAGAGCAGGGTCAGACCCAGAGCGGCAAATGGGGGTGGTGGTGTGGGGTCATGCCTGGAGTGGTGTTCAGATCTCCATCCCTGCCTGCCCCCCCATCATTCTTGAGAGGCATTCTGACAGTCTTAAAATAAAGTCTGTGGGTTTTAAAGTGATGTATCTAGTTTCATGAACAACCTACACAAATCCAAGAGCCTTATATAGTTTTGAAGTGAGACAATTGGAACTGGCTAGAAAAAGGAATTTCTGTTTCATTGAATATCCCAGAGTCTTGATGTTTTGTTTTATCTTGCATTAGAATGAACTATCAGCATCCAGAATTTCCAGTGAAAAGGAAAAATCCACTTCACTGCCCAGCCTATGGGTTGGTAATCTATCTGACTGGGCAGCTGAAGGAACCTGGAAGACTAGTAGCCCCACGTCCTGGCAGTTCATGGAGCAGGATTGCATAGCTGGTTTTGATCAAAACTTTTCCCAGAATATCCATCTCCTAAGGGAAGACTGATATTTTACTGAATGTGTGTTTTTTGAGATGGAAACTTTATGTTGGAAAAGTTTTGGTTGGTAACTGAACTAGACAAACTTAACATGGTGGCAAAATGGAATGTCCTCAGCCCCTGAATACATTGCAGGCAGTGTGCCTCATGAACTGTGCACTGGTTCAAGTGAGCATTGGCCAGCGAGGTAATGGAGCAGAATACAGAACATTCTTAAAATAATCATTCATTTTCTCTCCTGCTGTCTGTTCCTCTCCAATGCCCCTCCCTTTCTTCTGCCAAATAATAGGAGGAGAATCTAGATGGACAGAAACCAATCAGGCTTTAGAACTGAGGGAAAGAGGTGGTATTTTGGTGTTAGGTGCCAGAATGCTTCAGCAGTTGAACTGCTTGGAGGAAATTAATTTCCTGCCTCCTGAATTGTGCTCTGTAAGTAACTTCAATTGCCTACACATGTGTGCATAGATTGTATGTGCATGTATACAACCCTCCCCAAAGCCAGTGATCAAGCCAATGCATCAATCTAGTAAGGATGAATATTTCTCAAGTTCAAGAAGAGACTAAAATGGTGTCATTATAGAGTGAGTGAGAATGAGAGAGAGAGAGAGAGAGAGAGAGAGAGGGAGAGAGAGAGAGAGAGAGGGAGAGAGAGAGATGCTTCTTTTGTTATCCATACATGGGGGGTTTTTTTATTACAAACCAGGAAGAAATGCACTGTTTTGTAAGTATAAATAAGGCATCATGTAATAACCTTGCCCAAACCTTGAACTAAAAATAATCTTTTTAAAATGTTTTATTCCTGTTACATTTTCCCTAATCTCTCTTTTTCAGTCTTGTGTACCTTTACACTTCTGGCCAGAGTTGGGAGTCAAAAAGTTCTAAATGTTGAAACTGTATTTTCTTCAAATAGACCACCATTTTATCAGACATTTTCAGCCTAAATGTGGTTCTCTTTTTAAGGTTAACAACCAAAACTTTTGGGCTAAGGACAGACATTCAGGAAGCCTGAGCCTGAATTGATTCAATCTTTGCAGGTTACTCTAACCTGCCTAGGTTGAACTGGTTTGTAACTCCACAGATATTCCCTCTGAACTGAAGAAATGTAGTCACATGCTTGCAGTGGCTTAGGCTAGAATCTGGGGGGTGGGGGAGAGGTGCTAGAGCAGCCATCCCTTCCCTTTCATAGTGCTGAGCTGAGGGAGGGGCATAACCAGGCCCCGGCAGGACACGCCAGTTAGGCAGGGTGTAACAGGGGGCCTGCTCAGGGTCGATCTCACTGTGGCCCACCCACCTGTTCCTGGGCTAACCACCCACCTTTCTCACCACACCTTGATGTTAATTGATTAATAGCTGTCAATTAAGTGGGAGGCTGCCCATTTTCTGTTCTGATACCATGAGGTGCCATTTGCAGCTCCTTTCCTCCCCTACACTGCAGCCCAAGCTTCGCACATGGCATCTATAGTTCTTATCATCACCAGCCCTCACACTGGGCCCCAGAATCCTACTGTTGAACCCCTACCTGGGTTCCTCTCATCAGGCAGTTTCTTCTGCTGTCATACTGGGCAACATAGCTCCCTGAACTGATCCCCTTCAGGTGTGATCCCCCCACCAGGACCTTTGGCTCACTAGCCCTGGCCCACCTCCAGGCTAGTCAGAACCCCAGGCCCTTGGCTCTTGGGCATTCCTTGCGGTGGGCCCCTGGCCCTTCAACTGTTCCGTTCCTGGCCCCAGCATGGGCCAGTCAGGGGAAGCTCAGACAGGCCTGAATCTATGACCCTTTCCTCACACTCTGAGGGTCCACCCTCTGGGCCTTCCAAACAAAGGAGTCACCCACCCAGTTGTGGGGGTTGGGGTGCCTTAACCCCTAGCCACCTTTTACCAGGGTGGTAACTGGCCTGGCATTTCCTGGGGGCTCCTGCACCACTGGGAGCCCCACCAGGCCACCCACTCCCAGCAGGGTGCAGTTTTAGGCCATACCCAGGACCAGGAGCCTCCTATCAATCATCTGCTGTGCCTCCCTTACCTCCAGTTGATATCAGCAGCCAGGCAATGTTGTTGCCTTGGCCCTCAGCAGGGGAACTGCCTTGCTTATATGAGCAGGCCTGAATCTAAAATGGCTGCCCTCATTAGGCACCTGGCAGCTGCCAGCTCCAGGCCCTTAAAGTGGCAGGCACCCACAGCTTCCTGCCACAGAGGGGTATAAACCCCCCACCCTGGCCTGTACCATCCCAGGCTTTTCCCCACTCACTGCTCAAGGAGTGGGTGTGTTGGCAGACCCCAGCCCTGGGTTAGCACTCTGAGGCAAAGGGGTGTGTGCAGTGCCTGTATCTGTTGATGATACTAAGCTTTTCAATCTTCTTCTCCCTGCTTCTTCATACTGCCTGCGAACCTGACAGGGCTGAAAACCAGCAGGGAGCTGATACAACCAGCAGGGTTCTGTTAAAAGTGTTTATCATCCCATCAAGAAAACAAAAGCCTTTCTCATTAGTTCAAGCTCTTCTTAAACAGGTTTTTCCAAGGAAGGAATGGAGGGACATTACCAGCTGACCCGTTGATTAGCTCCAAAAAACCCTAAGCAGACACTGTTCTGTCTGCCTCTCCCAGTGAAATTGGACACACACACACACACACGCACCTGCTACCTCTCAGCATTAGCTAGCATACCACATGCCTAGGGTCCATGGGCCTGGGGTCTGTGCTGTGGGAGATGGGAGGGAAGGGTGGGGGAATCCCTGCTTGAGCAGCGAGTGAAACCTGCTGTGCCTGCATACTCTTCCGGAGCTCTAACTAGGGAGAAGAGGGGCAGGGCCAGCCTGTTCTCTGAAGCAGAGAGCCCAGCTCAGGGCTACAAAGCATATGGGATGCTGGGGGACTGTGTTGTAACTTAAACCAGGAAGGGTGCTGGCACAGACATTGCATAAACTGGTTTGACCTAAATCAGTTAAATCTGATGCTATATTCAACCAGGTTTATCTTAAACCAGTTTCAGGTATTTGGAAATGAGTTTATGTGCACTGAACTTATGTTCTGTTACAGGTTTAAAGCAGTTGCTGATCAGTTAAACTGATTTATGTGTAATGTCTGTCCCTTGCCTTGGATGCTTATCTGAATCTGCAATCAAAACTGCGTGAGATTCAGTCATCAATATTCTATTCCCAGGGTACCTAATGTTCACGGATCACAACTTGTTTAATTTTTAGTCTCTTTTTTGTACTGAGAATTCTGTATTGCACATCAAATTATTTCTCTCTCTCTCTCTTGCTATCTGTCTGTCTAGCTATAATCAAGGTAATAAGTTGTGAATGATTATTAAAATGAAAAATATTCAGTTTGTGACAGTGAGGCTAAAACTGAATGTGGAAAATATTTTTCTTAGGTGTGATCATAAAAGCCTTCTTAAAACCGAAGAGATCCTAAAGTGTGATTTTACTTTAAAACTGAATGTTTACTCAACAGCTGTCCCCCTTCAGATTTATACTGTCACCCTGGAAGTATTGGTAACCTTCATTATGAATGGCTCCTAATGAAAACTGATAACCTTTTCTGTGAAAGGCTTGTTGTGCTGGGAAGAATAATAAGAAAACAAGTACATATTCAGATGAGAATTGTGTGTAGAAGGTTTTGTTTGGAAACACAAGCTATTTTTAATCTACCAATAATAAGAACGTTAGAATCTAGCCCTAAAACTAGGACAATTCCATTTTTTGTTATTGATGTCTGTACAATCGCTTGAGCAATTTCTTGCTAATGTTGTTTAAAGAAAAATATTGTTCACACTGGGAGTATTACTGGATTTTTTTTTATTGTTACAGAGACAGAGCTGAATTAAAGATATGGATTAGAATGGGACCTTTACTGTAATCTTAAAGGAAGTGCTACCAAACAATTTTATAGTAAAACTAGGAAGATGTTTTCATTGTTGAAACCACTGTTTTTGTTATTCTGTTTCAAGATTTAACAACTGATACTTCAAATAAATCTTCCAGCACATAAACACTTGAGCACACAACGCCCTTTGCATTAAACTTTGACTTCAGCACTTAAAAACTTTATTGGCTATTTTTTTTCTTGAGTCTTCTTTACAACCGCTACTAAAATTTTTGCACACCAAGTAGTACGCTTATAAGTATTTGCACACAAAGTTGTTTGTGGATTGTAATATGGGTCTGCTTCATAGAAGTGATGGCAAGTAGTTGTAATTTCTGCCCTTAGGCACATGACAAAAATCAGCTTCCTCTAAACTCTTGTGATTACACTGACTGTTAGCATTGGAAAGCTGCCTGCTCCTTTCCTTCCTCAGGAGTCACTAAAGCAAACTGACTTCAGAGCAGCTATCCCTTCCTGTTGTAAGGCAACATGGGTGCATGCAGTGTCCCTGTATAAGTGCTGTGTAGTTGACTCTTAAAATATGAGCATCTTTTGTATAAATAATATTACAAGTAAGTTGATTTCTTGTGGCATATAGAATCTCATTTCTCCACATGCTTAATCATTTTTTAGTAATCTGAAAACAAGGTTAAAAATAACACATTTTTAAGATGAAACTAAACTCAGACGGCAAGTATAAATGTAATCAGAGCTGCAGTTTTGCAAAATGTGTAATGCTGAAGTAACTGAAAATGTTTTTGTTCAATCTGGTTTTGTTCAACATTTTTATCAGTGGCCTGGAAATGGGGATGTACAGTGAAATCTCCAGTTTTGCAGGTGATACTAAATTATTCCGGGTAGTCAAATCCCGAGCTGATGGACAGGAGCTGTAGAACGTTCTCACCAAGCTAAGTGTATGGGCAAAAAATGTTGACACTGAAGTTCATATGCCAAGTGCAAGGTAATGCACATGGGGGAAAAATAACCTCAATTATACTTGCACAATGCTTGGTTCTAAACTATCTGTTATGACTCAGGAAATAGACCTTGGAGTCATTATAGGTAGCTCTCTAAAAGCATCAGTGCAGTATGTGGTGGTGACCAAGACAGCTAATAAAATGTCATGGTAGTGTTAGAGTGATATTATGCAAAAAGCAGGGATTTCTGAATTGTTTGTCTGTTCCCCCTGGGAATTTCTCTCCCCCTTTTTCCAACTATTTTTTTTACTATGCTGTACTGGATTTAACTCCTCAGACTTTAAAGGAAAATACCTTGCTTATCTAAGTCTATCCCAGCTCTGAAATTGGTTGGTCCAATAAAAGATATCACTGAAGGAGTCCATGCCTCTCAAATCCTTCTCAATGTGTTATTAAGGGAATTGAAAACAAAACAGGAAAACATCATCATGCCACTATAATAATGCATGATACGCCCACATCTTGAATATTTTCTGCAGTTTTGGCATCTCAAAAAGGATATAATAGAATTAGAAAAGTATGGAGAAGGGCAACCAAAATGATCAGGGGTATGGAGCAGTTGTTGTACCAGGATAGATTGAAGAGGTTAGACTTCTTTGGGTTGGAAAACAGAAGACTGAGGAGAGGGATATGACAGAGGTCTATAAAATCAAGAAGGAGGCAAACAAAAAGAATAGGAGACTGTTGTTCACCAAGTTACAGAATACTGGAACTAGGGGACAGGTTCACCCACTAAAATTAGAGGACAGGTTTAAAACTAGCAAGAGAAAGTGAGCCTATCTACACATGCAATTAGCACATAGCAACAAACTCTGGCAGAGCTTTCCCAGAACCACAGCATGTTGAGCCAAAGCAGAGCAGCCCTGGAGGTCAACCTGGCAACCCAGGACTACTTTGACCTGGCTCAGCATGCTGAAGAGGGGCTGCCTTGGGCTTCCTGCTGAGTAGCCCTGCACTGTAGCACCCTCATGCCCCAATCAGCCCTGTCACCATGTAGATGTGCGTTTTACTACATGTTACTGCTCCGCTGTTGGACAGTACTTCTGTTGGGCAGTACTATCCTACAGTGGAGTTAAGTAGTTTACTGTGGCCTAATAGCACTGCACATGTAGACAATAACACTTTACTGTGGATCTAATTTATCAACACAGTAAAGCACCTCATGTAGATGTGCCCAGTGTGTAGTTAGTTTGTGGAACTCATTACTACAGGAGGTTGTAGAACCAGGCAATACAGTCAAGTTCAGAAAGGGAATAGAAAAATTCATGGACAACAGATATATTAATAAGTATTAAACAGAACTATTAAACATAAGACTTATTAAAACTCTGGGCAGTCTCTACAGGTAACTGGAAGATATATTAGGCCTTCTAAATTTTAACAAGGGGCAGAATCAGGCTGGCAGAACTTCACCAAAGCAGATGATACTGGTAGGTTTGCTTATCGAAAGGTGACGCAGCTCACAATATACCCACAAGAATGACTTTTATGCCACTCTTGCCTAAGAAAGTTTTAGCAATAGTGTGGGACTTCATAGGCTAGTATCCAAAAAGATTTAATCAGTAGCACAAATTGTGTATTTTCATGGTCAGTGGTATTTGTTCACATAGTGTATTTCTATCTTTTAATGTTCATAGTCATGTTAGGCACTGGTCAGAGATTATTTCCATCAAGCAACAAGTATATTGACGTTCAAAGTGGGTGCATCTACACGTGCAGTTAAAGTGAAACAATAAACTCCAGGACACTTGGATCTGGAGTAAACTGCTCCTTGGCACAATGTCTATACATATACCTGGGACAGCAGCACTTTGATCTAGGGCAGAACAGTTCTGGGCTGGGAGGGGGAATAGGGGGTTAGCCCTGGGCTTTGGCTGGTGGCATCAGACAGTGGAGGTCCTGGCTGGGACACAAGTGTCAGGCTGGAGTGTGGCTGGCTGGGCTGATTGGGTGCTATTTATACCCATGGTCACTTGCGTTTAATCACATGTAATTACTCTGTTGTAAGATAGTACTGTCCCTAACAGTACTATCTTATGGCAGAGTTAATTAGTTTACTGGACCCTAATATTGGTGAACATGTAAATGGTGACACTTTACTGCAGAGCTAATTGATCTACTCTGCAGTAAAGCATATGTGTAGATGATGCACCTTGTGCAGGGGTGGGGTAAAATGCGGCCCAGGAGCTGGATGCAGCCCACCAGGCCATTCTATCCAGTCCACGGGGCCCCTAAAAAATTTAGAAAATTAATATTTATCTGCCCCTAGCTGACCATCATGCGACCCTTGATGGCTTGCCAAAACTCAGTAAGCGGCCCTCCACCCAAAATGATTGTCCACCCCTGACCTAGTTTGAGCTATCAAAGGGGAAAGTCCCCTCGAACTTGTTCTCCCAGCATTCACCAGAAAGGGGAGATTGAAAGTTGCTGTTAGAACCCAGTCCCATATCTTCACCTATGCTGTTAATGAGATGAAAACTCTGAGCTCTCCCTGTGTGAATAAGATACTCCCCTAACCCTTGTGCAGAGTGTGTGTGTGTGTGTGTGTAGGGGGGAGGAGACATGTGCGTAAGGGCACAAATTCTCCTGGAATACTGTAAGAAGTGCTTTTGTTTATGGGCTTTTCCTCTCCCCTCGTCTTGTAGTCATCTGCAGCTTTCCAAGCAAATTTCCTCCTCCACTTAGATTGCTGTTGTGTGCAAATAAAGCTGATCACATTGAGTGTGAGTTTACTAGGGCTGTGCAAAATTTCACCAGGTGTTTCATTTTGAAACTGTTTCGATGTGTGTTGAGCTTGAAACAGTGAAATTGAAATGAAACGGAAGGTTTCAAAACAGCTTCAAAACAAAACGAGGGCACTTGAAACATTTTGAAAGTTTTGAGTTTCAAAGCTGGGCTTGCTTGGCTTCAGCATGGGTTCCAGCCAGTATCAGCAGCATGCTGTCATCCTGCTGTCATCCTGCGTACAGATCCGGGGGCCCACATCACCCAGGAGGAGTCTGGCACAGCTCCACAGTCCTCCTGGGGGTTACAGGCCCTTGGATCTGTGCATGGGGTGACAGGAGGCTGCCACTGCTGCCTGGGGTCAGCGGCAGCAGCAGTCTTCCTGGTGCTCAGCATTGGCTGTGGCAGTCCCCAGGCAGCGGCAGCAGCAGCAGCAGCAGCAGCCTCCTGTCATCCCACGCACATATCTGGGGGTCCACACCCCTGGGAGGGCTGTGGGGCTGTGCTGGACTCCTCCTGAGGCTGTGGGCCCCCAGATCTGCATGCAGGATGACAGGAGGCTTCCACTGCCACCTGGGACTGGGACTGGGCGCAGTCTGTGCCCAGCCCTGGGAAGACTGATGCTGCCACTGGCCCCAGGCAGCAGCAGCAGCAGCTTCCTGTCATTCTGTGTGCAGATCTGGGAGCCTGCACCCCTGGGAGGAGTCTGGCACAGGAACACAGCCCTCCTGGGGGTGCGGACACTTAGATATGTGCACGGGATGACAGGAGGCTGCTGCTGCTGGCAAGTGATACAAGTTTTTCTTTCAATGGTTTGAGGTGTAGTTTCCCAGGAACCTCTGCACCTATTTCCTTGAAACTTGGCAAGCATCATGCCCTCAGAAGGGGCTACCATCTCTGCAATTTGCATCCAAATCAGGCAAGATATAACGAAGTGTTAGGCATTGTCATGATTCCCCATTATAGCCTATGGATGAAATGTTGAAACAGTGAAACACTTTCTATGAAAAGAAATGGAACAGTGCTTCAAAATGATAAAATGAAACACTTTCCCTTAGAAATGGTGAAATGGAAGTCAAAATGAAACACCATCATCTGGGACAGGCAGCAGTAGCAATCTTATCCGGTGCTGGGCACAGCCTGCCCAGTGGTGGTCCCAAGTGGAAAAGGCAGCCTCCCCTCATCCAGAGTGCAGATCTGGGGGCTCACACCCCCTGGGAGGGCTGCTGGGCTGTGCCAGACTCCTCCCTGGGGGTGTGAGCCCTTGGATCTGTGCACCAGATGAGAGGAGGCTTCCTCTGCCGCCTGGGACCAGAGCTGAACATAGGCCACGCCCAGTGCCAGGGAAGATTGCTGCTGCCACCAGTCCCAGGTGGCAGCGGCAGCCTCATCTTATCTGGCTCGCAGATCCAGGGGCTTGCATCCCTGGGAGGAGTCTGACATAGGGCTGCAGTCCTCCCGGGGGTTTGGACCCCTGGATCTGCACACCAGATGATAGGAGGCTGCTGCTGCCACCTGGGACCAGAGCTGAAGCCAAGTAGGCCCAGCTTTGAAACTCAAAATGTTTTGAAACTTTCAAAGTATTTTGAGTGCCCTTGTACTTTTCAAAGTTGTTTTGAAGCCTTTTGTTTCCTTTCAATTTTACTGTTTCGAGCTTGAAGCACGTTGAAACAGCTTTGAAATGAAACACCCAGTGATATTTTGCACAGCACTACTGGTTATCATGGGTGCTAATGGCTCCTTAAAGAGCCTGCTTTGTAGCCTAGTTGGGGAAAGGAAGGAGGAGCAGTGAGTTATAACATCTACTGAGCTGCCCTGGGGCAGCAGAGTTCAACGTGAGTCACAGAAATTCCCCTTGTAGGAAAAGGGCCAGGAAGAGAAAGAAACTTGGGATTTTGGAGGGCCTGACCAAACACTATCACTTCTGTGTGACATGCCAGGGGTTCAAATTCAAGTTTGACAGAAACCAGCTGCAAAAATGTTCTACATTTTCTAAGCAACACATTTGTAAATGTTTGGCCTTTTTTTATGGCTGGATGACCATTTTTACTGTGCAATAATGACTTTGCACATAACATGTCTAAATTTATGGTGGAAGGCAGCATATGTCTGCACCTTTCTAAACTAATTAAACCAGAGATATATAGCATAAGCTTCATCAGCTTAACTTCATCAGGTGCTGTAACAATTAATTATTGTGCAATTAACCACTTGTAAGTTTGTGCCACTTGATTGTATTTTTGGGGGGTCCTGACCTTGGGCTGTCTACAGAATGTGGATCTTTCACCCTTTGCAACTTTTATCAATTGCAGCAGTGTATTAGTGCACTGGATCTCACATTCCCAATCCTAACATAATGCTTTGTTGTATCTTTTACATCAGCTACGTTTTAAGTAGTGGGCTGATTTATTTTTTTAAAGGTGTCTACATTAGTTAATGATTGACGAAGGTTTCCTTGGCCAGCATGGTTTTGGTATCTGCCTTTTCTTGATATTAATCTCTGCTTGCCTTCCCAATTCAAAAGAAAAATGAATTTTCAAGACATTTTATGTTTTAACTAATATCTATACCTGTGTAGGACACCAAGCTCTTATTTTAACAGGACCTTTGTTTTGGCTAATGTGCCTTTGTGGATCTAAGAATATTATGTTCTGAACATTCTTTATTTCTGATTTGTATGTGTTTGGAGGATGCCTCACTAGAACTCAGGGATGCTATTTTATGAATAAAATTACATGGAGGAAATTTTCTCATGAAAGTAATAGATTTTGACTAAATACCCTTGATTTACACAGCTGATTTAATTTGTGTGTACTTATGGGTATGTTGATTTTTTTTTATTGCAGTTTTCTATTAAGTTATTGAAAAAATTTCTGATAAAATTTGAATATATAAACTATGTAGGCAGTTTATTCCCATTGAGCAATATGATGGATGATAAACTACACTGGTTTCTGTATAGTGACTCTAGAGTTACTCTGCCAATAGCTTAATTATCACTTCAGTCCACAAAGTATAAACTTCCTATGTTGAATGTTTTTCCTTGGCTAATAATTGTCTGATCTGGCATTTTGATGTGTATAGGTTAAACAAATGGCAGCTTAGATATGGATCTATTTTTAATTTACACTTCATGGCAGATTTGTTTTAGACTAAATAAGTGTTTCTAGCATGTAGTAGGAAAAAAGTTTCTTTTATAGCTTTCCTTTTCGTGCAAAAAACATGAAAAGATCTTTCTAACCCTCAAGCACTAAACAAACGTATTCATGAACCAGTAGGTGCATCCTCAGAAATGGGAATGGGACCAGTGTTTTGTTGTTGTATGGAATGAAAATTGAAAAAGATACAAACACAACTGCCATCATTCAAAATACAGCCTAAAAAGGCCACAGTTTTTTAGGATAGGGTCAAACTGTTTCACCTCACATTTCTTGTGTCACCCTATATCTCTTCTCTCCACCATAGAATTCTGTCCTGGGCAGTAGGATTTATGCAGGAAAGGATGCTTTAGGCAGTGTTTGCATTCCTCCCTGCTGCACAAGCCAGGCAAGGCTTGGCCTGTAATGGTGGGAAAGATCATGTAAGAACAGTATACTATACAGTTGCACTTGAGTTTATATTTTTATATTTCCTTCTTTTAAAAAGCTCTGTAATTATCATTTTAAAAAAAGAATTTTGATTTTAGGGCTATAGGGAATACAGTAAATGCATTTCACAAAGCTTTAAAAGAAATGTAAAAGAGAATGCAGATCAGTTGAATGAGTGTTTACCTTCATTAGACTATAAGGGTGTGGAGTGTGCTCTATGTAAATGCTTATAAAGGCCAAAATATAGAGGCGGATCTGGGGGGGGTGGAGGGGAGGAGGGTGTTCAGTGGCAAGGCTACACCCTTTTGGACCATGCTGTGGGAGCAGCAGATAGGGAAAGCCTCCAAAGCAAGTTGTAGTGATAGAAGTTATAATTTAAAGACACTCCATAACAGGAGACTCAGGGTGCTTGTACACGACAGGGCTTTCTTCCAGTGTCTCAATCTATCTCCCTTAAATTGACACAACGGGTGTCAGTTTATTCCGTTGCTGTGTACATGTGACTGATGAAAAATCTCCAAAATTCCTCCATGCACTATTCCAAGTTAAATACAGTGGCGGTTGCCATGTAACAGTTCAAGCCTGCTAACCTCTTATTACTAAATTACAGCAGGGGTTACAGCATAACTCACACAATGCTCAGATATACAGATCAGTGACAATTGTCCAGTTTTACTGACATATTTTAATTAAGTGTAGGTTTAGTACTTTCATTAATGTCATAATTTAATAGACATTTTTAGATAAATCTTTCCTTCCTCTTATTTGTAATAAGAGATTATTTATTATATGTTTAATGTTTTTATTATTTTATATTTATTCTTTTTATTCAAGTAAAGTTTATTTATTGTGAAAATCTGATTGCTTGTATTCCTTTTCTTCCTCTGCCATCAGGGTGCTTGGCTGAACAGCTGGCAGGAGTAACTTTGTGGGGAGGAAGTCTGTGGTGGGGGGATTCAAGCCTATGAAGGCCCTGGTGCAGCAGATGGTGACACAGCAGCCTCAGGCTGTGCTCAGGATGGCAGAGAGTCTGGGGGTCCTTGCTTTTGGTGGTCTGAGCCAAGGCAGCCCCTGTGTGCAGCAGATGGCCACACAGCAGCCCTGGGCTGTACTTGGGGCAGCAGCAAGTTTGGGGGTGTTTACTTTTCATGGTCTGAGCCGATGCAGCCCCTCGGTGAGGTGGGTGGCCAGGCCTGCGCCCAGGCCTGTGCTCAGGACAGCAGCATTAAAAAATTGTGGATGTTCAGAATCCAAGACCAAAATCCCATTCCTAGGGGTTCCACAACTCCAAGTACCCACTTTTCCCATGCAACTCCCTCAGGGATTAGGAATTGGGATATTGTCCCTCAGGAGCTTATTAGGTAGTATCTGTTAGTCAGACAGACATTGGGTCTGCAGGGTTTGCTAACTGCTCCACAATAAAACCTGTTGTGTAGTTCTTATTCACATATGCCTTTATTTATTGAATCACTGATCACTACATAATTGTCCCCCCCCACCCTTTCTCCTCCATTCTTAGCACTAAATCCCACCCTTTCGTAGAATCATAGAAGGGACCTTGTAGATCTTCAAGTCCAACCCTTCTGCCTGGGCAGGAGAAAAACTGGGCTCAAATGACTCCAGCCAGGTAGGCATCAAGTGTCTTCTTAAAGACCCCCAGGGTAGGAGCCAGCACCACTTCCCTTGGAAGTTGGTTCCAGATCCTAGCCGCCCTCACTGTGAAGTAGTTCTTATGGATGTCCAATCTAAACCTACTCTCCAACAACTTGTGGCTGTTATTGCTTGTTATTCCTCCTTTCCCATCTTCTCTTCTCCCCTCTCCTTCCCTCTCATTCCTCCCTCTCCTGCCCACCATTACCACTTTCCTTAGGTGACCAGGGATGGAGGGAGGGAACTCCAGAGCTGCTCCTGCCCTGCTCCAGTGGGCTGTGCAGGGGAGCTAGGTTTAGCTGGAGACAGTGGCAGCAGCTGCAGTGGCAGGCAGGTTTCTCCTTTCTGACTTATCTCCCCAGGTGTTCAGCACTAGCCCACAAGCAGGTGCAGGGAGGTAGAATCTACCTACTGTTGTCACTGCTGCTATTTCCCCCAGTTGATCCCAGCCCCTGTGCAGCCTGGCTAGAATGGGGCTAGAGCGGCTCTGAAGGCCCTCCCCACCTCCACATCAGCTTGGGGTAGCAGCTATGGTGGATGGGGGAGGGACGAATGGCAGGGAGGGGAGATCGTGCTCAGCATGAAGGGAAAAGGAGGGGTGAGGATGCTGAGGGTAGGGGGAAATTCTTACCTGATTTAGGGACTTTAAAAACAGTGTCCAGCTGCTGCTCCCACAGCATGGTCTGCCCACCCCAGGTTACAGGAGCGGGGAGAGGAACCTGAGAGCAAGCTTCTTCTCCTTTACAATATTGATTGCTGTTCCTGAACTTCCTGTTTCAAAATCTTGGATCTTCTCATGGGCAAGAATCAAGTAGCACTCCTTAGCTGCATTGTTTTGGAAACTGGAATGAAGGAAATAAACTAAGCAGGAAAAGGTCAGCTGATCAAAACAGTACCGCTTTAATGATAGCAACTGGACTTTTATATGGTTCATTCATTAGAACACTGAGGGTAAGGACAGACATTCAAAAAGCCTGAGCCTGAATTGATTCAATCTTCACAGATTAGTTTAACATGCCTAGGCTGAATCAGTTTGTAACCATTCAAACATACCCTCTGGACTGAGGAAATGCAGGCACATGCCTGCAGTGGCTCAGGATAATAGTCAGTGGGTGCTAGAACAGCCCTCCCTTCCTTCCACAGCATGGAACTGAGGGGGGTATGGCCAGGTTCAGCAGGATCCTGTGATTAGCCCAGCAGAGGATTGATAACAGTGTTGATCACCAAACTGAGAAAACAACATGGGCACATTACCAGCTACTTGTTGATCCTGCTTGTTGATTCAGCACAGACCATAGCCAGCATGTGGTCTGCTAGCGAATACACAGACACCTCCCTGCAAGGCAAAGGTGAGGGAGGAATTCCTGCTTAACAGGGGGTGGTGAGAGGAAGTGGGGGAGCTGCAGCCAGGGAGCAGAGGGGAGGGGCCAGCCCTACTGTGGAGCAGAGAGCCCCACCCAGCCCAGAGAGTATGGTGGGATGTTGGGGGCATCTGGTTTATCTTAAACTGGAAAGGGATCTGGGGAAGACCTTGCATAAACCAGTTTGAGCCAAATCACGTGATGGTTTCAACCATTCTCAAACTGGTTTATGTGCACTGAACATCTGTTCTGTGACAGATTTAAACCAGTTTCTGATGACTTAAACCAGTTTATGTGGAATGTCTGTCCCTAGCCCAAAACATAAATTACCTTGTCCAATTCCAGCTATAACAAATAACTATGTCCTGGTAGCAGTCTTGATGGTAACATCAGTGCCCTTGTGCGTACGATTTTCATGTGCTCCCTGTGTTTGACCACTTGTACAGTGGGCCTTTTCAAACATGAAGCTCTCTTAATAATCATTTGCCCAATAGTAGCAGACCCCAGGTTGTGACTAAACTGCAGTTGAAGCAACAAGTAGAGTTCACAGCTCATTTTGTCCCTGTGGATTTCATTTTAATTTGGTAGATCTTATACTTTAAATGTGTTCACAGTGATATAATTGTGCTTTTGATCACCCTTCCAAAGGTGAACAGCTTCAATCAGCAGCATCTTATTCCACAGTGGTATAAACATTCTTGTGTGGTGTTTCCTGACCTCTGTGATGCAGTAGCTCCTTGATAAATTTGGAAAAATACCTCAATGCTTCCATAGGCCTTTAAAATTCCTGTAGGTTTCAGCTCTGTGGTTAGTTTGACCTGTTCCATGATCTCTGCCTTGTAAGAAATTGTTTTCTTCAGAATCTTTTTTTTTATGCCTGGTTTTAGCTCAGTGCCCTACCATACTTGATAATTCTGTTTTCAGTAATCTGACTACTAAATAAACAGCCTGCTGCCTTCAGAAGGATCCATTATCTATTTCAAGGGTATTATGACATTATACCTTAGCATCATTTGACATTATACCCCAACATCACTTGCTACATAAAAATCCCAAAAATGCATGTTGGAACACAGCATAGTAGCTGTAAGATGCCTGTTCACTAATTCAGATCTGAAACAGCAAGCAGTTAATTTATACTATGGGTGTCAAACTCACCTGGTTTCCCTAGGTTGGGTCTGGACAATGGATCTCCTAACAGGCATTATATGTACTATGAAGAGCCTTGCAGGCCAGATTCAGACTGTACAGTGACATGACAATGGGCAGTAGCCCTGTGCAAACAGTGACAGTGGCAACAAAGTGAGCAGCACTGATGGCTTAGGGAACAATAAGGATTCACACAGCCATTGGGGAACAAGCAGGAGCAACTTACCCTCCTGATAGTTGACACTAATCCAGACATAGTGGGGCTCACAGAAACATGGTGGGACCCAAAGCATGACTGGACAGTGAATTTCAAGGCTACGGGCTATACAGGAGGGACAGGACAGGGAGGAAAGGTGGGTGTGTGGCACTCTACGTCAAGGAGGAATACACATCCTCATCAAGTAGCACAAGGTCAGAGGAGGGGCACACTAAAGTACTCTGGGTTAGAATACAAGGAAGTAGAGGGAAAAGGGACTTAATGGTTGGGGTCTACTACAGACCACCAAACCAAGGGGAAGAGGTAGACCGGGAATTCTTAAGTCAGCTCACAGAGGTAGTTAGGTCAAAGGATGTGGTTCTCAACGGTGACCTGAACATTCCAGACATCTGCTGGGATGAGCAGTCAGCCAGGTCTGACCGCTCATGTAGGTTCCTAGCTGAAATACAGGACCTCCATCTAACCCAGGAGGCGCATAGCCCCACCAGGGGAGATGCCTTGTTGGACCTGGTGCTGGCTGTGGGTGATGACCTGGTGAGGGGGCTGCGGGTGCTCGACCACCTGGGAGACAGCAATCATCGCCTGCTGGAATTCACCATCCAGCACAAGGTGGCAAAGGCCTGTAGCTAGGCAGCAGCCCTGGACTTCAGGAGGGCAAATTTCAATGAGGTAAGGAGAATAGTCAGGGAGGCACTGAGGTCCTGGAGAGGAGGGGAGTTGGGGGTCTAAGAAGGGTGGTCGTTCCTTAAGGAGATGATCCACCGAGCCCAAAGGGAGGTAATCCCAACATAGATCAAAGGGGGCAAGAGGGCTCAAAAGCCCCCATGGCTTACCAAAAGCATACAGGAATGTCTCCTAGCTAAAAGAGAGGCGTACACCCAATGCAAGGGAGGGACCATCACCAGGGAGAACTATATTGCTGTTGCTCAGGGCTGTAGAGGGGCATCAGGAAGGCCAAGGCGGAGATGGAACTGGGACTAGCTTCCCGGATCAAGAACAACAAGAAGTTCTCTTTTAAATACATAGGGGGCAAAAAGAAGGTTGTGGGTAATGTGGAGCCTCTGCAAGACATGCTAGGAAATCTGGTCATCACCCCAGATGACAAAGCTAACCTATTTAACAATTTCTTTGCCTCCATTTTCTTGAGCAGGGACTGGATCAGCCCCCCCACCAGGACCCCCTCTGGCCCCAGGGAAGGCACACCCAGGCCTAGGGTCAGTGAGAAACTTCTGGAGGGACTGGACTTCTTTAAATCAGTTGGTCCTGACGATCTCCACCCCAGAGCGCTGAGGGAAGTAGCAGAGGTCATTGTGGGACCCCTGGCACAGCTTTACGAGCAGTCATGGTGGTCTGGTGTGGTGCCAGAGGACTGGAAAAGGGCCAGTGTGGTTCCCATTTTCAAAAAAGGGAGGAAGGGGGACCCGGGAAACTACAGGCCAGTTAGTCTTACCTTGATCCTGGGTAAGCTTTTTGAGAGAATTATCCTGGCGCATGTCCATGAGGGGGCAGCAGAGGAGGTAATGCTTAGGGGCAACCAACATGGATTCATTAAGGGCAGGTCCTGTCGGACGAACCTTGTGGCCTTCTATGACCAGGTCACAAAATCCATAGACACAGGGGTAGCAGTGGACGTAGTCTTTCTGGACTTTAGGAAGGCCTTCGACACTGTCTCTCACCCCATTCTCATTAAAAAACTAGAGGACTGTGGTGTCGACACCTACACATTCAAATGGGTTGCTAACTGGCTGGAGGATCGCACCCAGAGAGTGGTGGTGGATGGGTCATTTTCAACCTGGAGGGATGTGGGCAGTGGGATCCCCCAGGGCTTAGTCCTCGGGCCTCACTGTTCAACATCTTCATCAGTGACTTGGACAGGTGGGTAAAAAGCACCCCGTTCAAATTCACAGCTGACACTAAGATGTGGGGGGATGTGGGGATACTAGAAGGGAGGAATAGGCTGCAATCAGACCTAGATAGGGTACAGGGGTGGGTGGATAAGAACAGGATGAGATTCAACACTGACAAGTGCAAGGTGCTGCACTTGGGGAGGAAGAACCAGCGCCATACCTACAGGCTGGGGAACTCCCTTCTCATCAGTGCAGAGGCAGAAAAGGATCTTGGAGTCATAATTGATGCCAAGATGAACATGGGTCGGCAGTGTGGGGATGCGATCGGGAAAGCCAAGCATACCTTGTCATGTATCCATAGATGGATCTCGAGCAGGTCCAAGGAGGTAATCCTCCCCCCTTACGTAGCACTGGTCAGGCCGCAGCTGGAGTACTGTGTCCAGTTCTGGGCGCCACACTTCAACAGGGATGTGGACAGCATGGAGAGGGTCCAGAGGAGGACCACTCACATGATTGGGGGCAGCAGGACAGGCCCTATGAGGACAGGCTAAGGTACCTTAACCTGTTCAGCCTCCTCAAGAGAAGGCTGAGGGGGGATCTAGTGGCCTGTTACAAACTAGTCAGAGGGGACCAGCAGGCACTGGGGGAGTCCCTGTTCCCCCGAGCACTTCCAGGAGTGACTAGAAATAACGGTCACAAACTGGCAGAGGGTAGATTCAGACGAGATATCAGGAGGCGCTACTTCACGGTCAGGGCGGCTAGGATCTGGAACCAATTTCTCCAAGTGAAGTGGTACTGGCTCCTACCCTGGAGGTCTTTAAGACAAGGCTAGACAATCACCTTGCTGGGGGTTGTTTGACCCCAGTACTTTTTCCTGCCCATGGCAGGGGGTTGAACTTGATGATCTGCTCAGGTCCCTTCCAACCCTATGAACTATGAAACTATTGCTTGCCCAACTGCTGTGGAATCGCACCCCCAATGGGGCTCTCTACCCCAGAATTTGGTGGCGGGCTCCATTCAGTCCCAGACCCAGGGGCTCAGTGATATAGTTCAATGGCCTGGGTATTTAACACCCCTGATCTATACTAAATTTACTCATTGTTATCTACTAACTATCACAATAAGAAAATGTAGACCTCTGACATAATTGACTACTCCTTTATTTACGTCAGGAGTCCTCAGACTTACGGCACCCCTCATTAGACTCAAAGCACCTCTTGGAAAATGGCAGTTGTTAGCTTTCTCCCTTTTTTGAGTTTGAGAAAATAATAGAGCTAATATTCTGTAGCAAAGAAATCAGAAAGACTACAAGTCAGAATGTTTTTGACACTGCGGATTCCTATTTGAAATACCTGGGTTTATCTTACAAATTGCATGTAGGTGCTTGCACCCTTTTTGAGAATGACTAATTTACATATTTCATAAACAATATACAAAATCAAGCTAATACATCTAATGCTATATTTTCATTACAGAAAGAATGCATTAATTTTAGGTGTGGGTGTAGGGAGGGATAAAATATTATCTGGCACTGGGAGGCTGATTAGGTCCTTCAGTTTGTTATTTCCAAATGTTTTAAGGTATATAAAAGGCTTATTTAAAATGGTATACTGTATGTATGTGTGTGCTTGCACATGCACATAGGCATTATGCTAGTTGGCTGAATTCCAGTGACACATGCATTCAGCCTAAACTCTTTTTCTTTAAAAGAAATTTTGTTTGAGAATAGTCATTAAATTGTAATGACATCTTAATAGGATTTTTACCTGGATGGGTGCAGGTTTTAATACTTGTTTCATGGCATTGCTTTTTTTTTTACTTATTGGAATACTCTGTTTGTTCAATACATTTGCCCTTTTTAAGCATCAAATACTTAGCAAAGCTTCTTTATAATCCACATTGCATTTCCTGAATAGCTTCAACTAAAAACTCAGAATATGGTGCTTCTTATCAAATCATTTAGTGTCATTTTCAGTGTGACAGAAGAGTGTAGTCCCTGAAGGGCTTTTCCCAGATCATTAATGCTATCTAAAGACCTTAAAAAAACAGAATTACACACTAATGGGAACTGATCTTTTCAATAAAAAAGGAGAGATTAATTGTGAGTCATCAGATAAATGTCTAGAAGTACTAGATTTAAGAGTGTTTCTTTGTATAGTGATATCAAGGATTAAACATGTTAGTCAGAAATGAGAAAGCTACAGACTAGGTATGCTGCTCATCTGAGTGTCAGTAAAACTTCCTTATGCTGTCACATATTGTTATACGTGACCTTATCCATGAAATAAGTGTGATTTCTAAGAGATAGCTTTGGGGCTTGTCTACATTTGAAAGTTAACACAGATTAAAGTAGGTGAATTTGAAGTGCAAAGCTACTTGTGAATAACTCCACCTCTGGACACTTATTCTGGAACAGGAGTATCTTGACCCATTGGATTTATATTATTGTTGCATCCAACAATGCCGTAACTAACTTTGGTTAAGCTAAACAGGAACAAGGCAGTCTTGTTTCACATTAAGTGTGTCAACACATGGATATAACTAGATACAGCTAATTGGCTGCAACTCTATGTGCATAGAAACCCATTTTTGCACTGTATATAAATCTGACTTTGCCAAAACAACTGACATTCAAAATTTGAATAGCCTGCAAACAGTGACCAATTATACAATGAAAGAAAAAAAATAAATGATTCCCTGCAAGAACACTAGGGACCCTGTCCTTAGGCCTTTTATGTATAATTTCTATAAAAACAGGGATTAATACAATATATAATATAAACTGGCAATTTTTACACATTGGTTTATCCTGTCCTATGCAATCTTCAGAATTGGCAGAGAAATGCTTTGTCTTTCATTACCAACTTTTTGCACTTTTTAGAACAGGGTTAGGCAATTATTTCAGCTTAACAAGTTTTGGTGTGCTGTTGAGGGCTGCAAGGGTAGTCCTGTCCCTTGACAGGTGCCCCACCCCCTGGTCACTATCTTGGGACCAGAAGTCACACCCGCCATGCCCTGACCTTTGCCACTGGAAGTCTCTCCCCTTGCACTGGAAATACTCCATTTGGAAATGGGCTTTGCCATCTTGGAAGTGGGGGAAAAAAAACAAATTATATAATAAAAATCAAATACCCACAATAACATTTAATTTTACTAAAAAAAAAAGTCCTGATTCATGTGTGTTTGCATCGCGTATATAGAGGTGATTGCATAATAGCTCAAAATGAAGTATTACTCCTTTATATTGCATAGGGTGTGGAAGGATATGGGTGGGTGGATATGGAATTTCTGGGAGGCTGAGGGTGTGTGTGTGGATGTGTGTGTATGGGGTGTGGGGGTGTGTGTGGATGTGGGCGGGTAGGTATGGGGGTTTCTGGGGAGATGTTTCTGTGGATGTGTGTGTGGGTGGGTATGGGGTTTGTGGGCTGTGTGGTGGGGAGTGGCTGGAGGTGTGTGTGAGGGTCGGTATGAGGTGTGCATGGGAGGTGTGGGTGCATGTATGTGGTGGGATGCTGTGTGTCTAGCAGTTATCAGAGCTCCCCCACAGGTGCAGGGTTGTATGTGTGGGCAGGGGGGTGTGGAAGGGTATGGGTAGGTGTGCTATTTGTCGGGTGTATGATTGTGTGTGGGGGAGGGTGTAGTTGTGGGGTTTTCAGGTGAGTCTGGAGCAGGCCAGGGGCGATACACATGCCACTGCCCTGTCCCGCTCTACCCCATGCCTGTTCCAGACTTGCCTGCTCACCCTAATTGGGCAGAAACTGTTTTTCAGCAGGGGGTAAAGCAGCCCCTCCCCCTCACTGCTGCTGGGTGCCCCTGCCTACACACTCACACACATTGCCCCTGCCTACACACACACACACACACACTCACTCTGGCTCTATCTCTGCCTCTGCCTACACTCGCATACACACTGCCCCTGCCTACACACACACTGCCCCTACCTAAACACACTCTACCTCTTCCTACACACACACATACTCTGCCCCTGCATACACACACACACACACACACACACACACACAGGGGGTGGGGCTGGGCTCCTGCTGCCTGCTCTCCCTGGATTCTACTCCCCCTGGCTCCTGTCATCTTTGACAGGCATCTAGGAGCAGATAAGTATTTTCTAAATTTTTTAGGGTCTTGCAGGCCAGATAGAATGGCCTAGTAGGCCATATTTTGCCTGTCCCTGCTGTAGCAGGAAGCACCCAGAAGCAGCAATGGGGAGGAGCTTCTTTTCCCCCATGCTGAGCAACAGTTACTGCCCAGCTGGGACTGTTGCAGCTGCTGTTTAGCATGAGCCAGCAAGTTCATAGCAGGCATGGGGTGGGGTGGGTCGGAGCTGTGGCGTGGGCCCCCACTAGTATCACAGGGCTCGGGCCAGTGGCAGCAGCAGATGGAAGATGCTGCTGCTGCCTGGTCTGCCTAGAAAGGCAGTCTAGCTGTGGAGCTGCCCCAGTCCCACTGCATGCCCAGGGGGTGGCAAGATGTGCCATGGCCAGACAGTGCCTGGGTCAGGTAGGACTGAGGGACCTGCCACAGGCTGAACAAAGCCCCTCCACCAGCTGGATCCAGCCCATGGCCTGTATTTTGTGGACCCCTGTTTCAGAACAGTAACTTACAAACCACAAAACAGTAAAAAATTTAGAACAGTTTAGAATCTTACCCTGATTTACTATCACAGGACACCTATACACATGCATGGAGCCTGCTTCGATGCACTGGAAATCCAATGAGTTGAAGCAGACTCAATTAATTGATTCTGCTGAAGCATGCAAATTGACACTCTGGCAGCCTTCTGTGTTACATGTATCAGCATCCCTGTGCATCTCCGCTCTGAAAAAGTGGCGGTGAGGTACTTTGAAATAAAACCCATTCAATGAGCTTTAGTTCAAAGTGCCCTGCTGCCATTTTTTAGTGTTGAGATAAGTGGGGTTGCTGATATGTGACATGTGGGTGTTTTTAATTAGCTCAGCTTGCTAATTAAAGCACCTGGTGCCACATCCCACAACATGTATAAAAATGCCCATAGATACTATAGTTGTATTGCTACATGCTGTTGTCCTTCTTGCAGACTTTGTTCTGTCACAACTTGATAATACTTAATAGAAAGTCCTTCAGTGACTAAGGGCAGCTTAGGAGAGAGATCTCTATTATATATGAATTCTATTTTTATTTAGAAATGCTCATATCTGGTATGTAACTGCCAAAGTGCTTTCAAATATGCTGCTGTTGGTCTACAAAGTAAAGAAACCCAGAGCTAACTACTAGGGCTGCGCAAAGCTTTGGGTGCTGATTCAATTTGAAGGAGTTTTGGCCTGATTTGGTGGCTGAATCTCCAAATCTCAATCAAATCAGGGGACCAGTAAAAAGGTCTGAATCGATTCAAAGCTCTCTAAATTGATTTGGAAAAGATTCGGAGAGCTTCAATGATTTGGGCAGTCCCCACCTGCTGTAGCAGGGAGCTGGAGCTGGATTTGGAGGTGGTAATTAGAGAGTGGGGGATGGGAGCATGGGGGGACCCCACCAGTCCCCCTGAGCACCCTTTGACCTCTGCCCGTTCCCCCAGCCCCCTCCCCATGGATGACCCACCCAGCCCCAGCCCTTTAAAAAAAAGCCCTGACTCACCAGGTCCTGCCAGGCAGGGAGGTGATCCCTGCTGCCCCCCAATGTCGTTCTCTGCAATTTCCCGACTCACCGGCTCCTGCAGCGGCCTCAGGGCTTTGGGGGCTCATATAGAGCCCACCACGTGGCATGAGGCAGTGGGGATTGCCCCCACCCCATGGAGCAGGATCTGGTGAGCCTGGAGGGGTTTTTTTTTTCTTAAAGGGCCAGAGCTGGGGTGGGCAGGGCATCCATGGACAGGGGCTGGAGGAGCAGGCGAGCATCAGGAGGCTTGTACAGAGCCGCCCATGCAGTGTGGGACAACAGGGATTGCCTTCCTCTGCCTGGCAGCAGCTGGTGAGTTGAGACCTTTTTTCTCAGAGTGCTGGGAGCTGGGCTGGGCAGGGCAGCCATTGCCTGGGCTGGGAGAGTGGGCAAGGGAAGGGTGTGGGTGATTTGGAGACTTGGCAGCATGTGATTACTGGTGAAACTCTAACTCATGCTTGGAGGCATGTAGGCCTTTACCAAAGGCCAGTACGCTATAGTTCCTGTGAAATACAACTCAGAAACTGTCTTGAACAGAGCCTTGCCAAAGGCACAGCCCTAGGTCCTCTACATAGTGGGGTCTTGTTGCTAGGTATTTTAAAACTATTTCCAGCTTCTAAAAGTACCGATCACTCATTTTATGTGATCTTTCTCTCTTCCCAGAGGGGGAAGAAGGAAAGTTTTTAGAAGTTTCTTTGTGATTATGTTACTGTGGAGGCAAAAAGCAAGTAGTCAATACAGTAATGTCCCAGACTGGCTTGGTGCTTTCAAGGGAAAGTATGTAATATTGGGCATTACTTTTTTAAAAAACTTTTTTAACTGCCTGGTGTTGCTATACACTTGATGTATATTAGGATCCTAACACTTGAAGATCGTAACTGTTTCATCACTCATTAAAATAGGTCTCATACACAAATCAGATAAACTAATTCCTCTTTTGTCCTACTCCTCTCATTCCAAGACACTGCTTTCTGGTCACTTTAGTCTCTTCTATTCCTTTTTCCTTGCTTTCCTTGATAGAGTCATTAAACTTTAATTTCATCCATTGGTTTATGTAAGACTACAGCTGTAATCCCAGTATCTGCACTCTTCATTCTACACTTTAACTAATGGTCACTGCCCATGTTCAGAAAGTGCTGTAGTCTGGAATAAAGCAGCAAAACTTTCTCTTAAAGATTTAGGATGCTGCTTCTGTGGCATTCCTGTCCTCGACCAGCCTGAGCTGCCACCTATTTCAACACTGCTTCTAAACACAGGTATGGTGCAAAATATAGTAAGAAGCTGTCCAAAATAAAGTGTCTGAACTCTATGAAGAGTCAGTAATTGTTGTTGTGTTCCTATCAGTATTGCAGAATAATGTGCACCAGTGATCTGCATCAATGATGAATAAATCTTTCAGTGGTACTTACCGTTTGAGAACTCAGTCCTGTTCATTTCTTAAACTCTCATGCAGCTTGCTTTACTCCTTCACACTCTTTGAGTTTACATGGTTGCTCAGAAAGTGCTCAGCAAAGAAAAAAGGATTGTTTCACTGAGAATACAGTATGTTTTTAGTTCCTGAATAATATTGGTAGCAATGCCTGTCCTATGCTTGATGGCAGATACATGATTTACATCTGCAATATACCTGAAAGTATGAATATTTATTAATCATTTTTACAGGTTAATAAATTCTGCTTAAACTTAGAAGATAGGGAGCCACCGTTGTCCCTATACAGACCCTTTTTCACATGTCCTTTGTGGATAGATGAAAAGGTAGGTCCTGGCAGCCTGTGAGGAAACTGCAGTCAATACCTGAATTAGGAACAGCGAGCATATTGTTAGCCAGATTACAGATACCTTGTGGGTAGGCTGCTGATAAAAAAGACAGAAACAGGTCTACAGCCCAACCTTTTATTTCCTTGCTCTTTAAAACATGAAAACAAACATTTATCCCAAAGTATGTCTGGCAACGCATGACAGCACAACTGATTTTCACCTATACCAGCTGGGGAGACTCAAGAGGTGGTAGGAGGGTGGCACACAGATTGGTAGCAGGTCTTCTTGAATTTGCTGAGTTCTCCAAATTTATCTCCAGCCTGTGCCCAATATATATAGGTGGCTGGTTCTATCTAATATTCTAATAAATGATCTCTGATTGGTTTTATTTAAATTTCCTTGTTTCACTGAAACTTTTGGAACTGGACTGAACCAGATCTCTTATGGACTTGGAAGGTGTCAATTAGTCGGGCTTTATAACCTTGGGAAAGAAAGAGGGGGTGGTTTGTTATTTCCTTTCCTACCCCATTGTGGAGTGCTGCTCAACACTAACCTGTTTCTGCTTTACTTTAGTGTCTGACAAGGCTGTTTTTGTTTTCACAAATTATCCAAACACCTTAACAAAAATATATCTATTATAGCAAAATAGTGTCTAATACATTTGGTTATATCAATCACTACTACTACTGTTATTATTAGATTAAACTATAATATGGTGTATTTGAATTATTTTATGTATGGTCTTTCTTTATTTCCTTTCAGGCCTTGTGCTTTGTTTTATTGCGTTCAATGACTTCCTTTACTTTGCTTACCAGGCTAGTTGTCATATCTGCAAAGGTTCACACTACGGTCACTTAAAAACAGGCTTTGGGGCCTTCTGTTTAGCCATAGTTCAGCAGCTTGGCCTAGGCCCCTTGAAAATGGCCATGGCTGGCAACAAAGTCTGAAAACCTCCAATGATGGAATTCAAGGACATCTATGACTAGGGATATCTAGTCCGAAGCTGTGCAGTAGTGTTCCTAAGCCATCCCATACAGATTTTGCCTATTCTGGCTCTTCTTGGAAACCTCCAATGATAGATCCACAGAAGACAAATACAGACCAGAGGGCCAGATGTTACTCCACCCTTAAGAATGTAAGTGGTATTAGGAACTTAAATGCAATTCTATCCCACCTTGTTCAAGTTCCTGAAAACCAGTTAATGCAAATGGCAGGTGGTCCTCATTGCTTTTTTTATTACTCACTTTTAAGAAGAAAATGTGTTACAAAACTAGATGCATTAATGGATTTTCTGGACATGAGCAGAGTGGAATAGACTTAAGTGCCTAACTGACTCTGCTTAGATGCCAATAGGTGGTATGGAATCTGGCTGCTGATTCCTAACTTGCACTTTAATTACTGTGCCGCAAATCATGGCATCATTATAGACTGTGTACCATTCTTAGGATCTGGGAAGAAAAACCTGCAAAATTACCATTCGTTGTGAGGATTAACCTGTTGTTCCAGTGTGCAGTGAATCTCATGCATTTCACTGGGATTTTAAGAAGAGAATATGAGGAAGGAAGGATCCAAGTGGGAGCTGATCTGGAGGATGTAGGGAATAAAGAGATAAAAGTTTTGGTTGGGAGGAAGGGGAAGGTTTTCTGAAATAGAGGATTGTTAAAATATCTGCAGTAGAGCTCACTGCATCTGATATTGGAATAGAAACCTTAATTCAGCAAAGTGGATAGCTGTGTGTTTAGGTTGGAGTAATGAGCCCAGGTTGAAGGAGGAAGAGTTTGAAGTTGTGTTTAGCTTGCTGAATCAGGGCCAGGAGAATTTCAGTGAAACACCTTCTCAAGCACCTATTCACCTTCTGTTGAAAAACCACCAGAAGCAGCAACAGTAAAATTCTAAGACAAATAAATTCCTTGTGTAGCACCTGCTGGGTAATAACATGAAAGGACTTGCAAAACTTAAGCAGGTTTTTATTATGAGAGCTCTTAATAGAGCAGATGCAAGTGCAGCTGCTGTTTATCCATATATGCTTGGACTAACTTCTTGGTATCGCCTTCAAACTCTTTCTCCTCAACTTTTGTGCAGGCTATGTAAATGAAGTCTTAAAACTATCTAGAGCGATGAACTAAAATAATTTTAAAAATGAATTAAAATATTCTTCCCTGATGTCTGTTCTACCACTCGGAAAATAATTGCATGTTTCCCAACAAAGTGAAAATTAGGAATGGGGTCGTGGGGAGGGCATATCATTAGCTCTCAGTTGTCCTGCAAGACCACTAGGAACTAAATTTCAATTATCAGTAATCAAAAAGATGCAATATCATTGTTTGATCTTTTAGATCCTCAAGATGGATCTAAATAATGAATGTAGAAGCCCAGCAGCTTTTCAGTGCAAAGATATATCAGGTAAGAGTCATGGAGCTGAGCTGTATGCATTTCCTATTCTCTTGCTTTAAAAAAGGTGTAAAACAAATGTAGACAGATGCTATATCAAAGTGAATGTTCGGTTTATAGTAATACATTCCTCTGTATTTGGGGAGTGTAAAAAATATTTTTCCTCTTCTCTAGCCAATATCACTCACATAAATGAGATATTACAGTAACTGTACAGGAGGCATCTGCACGTGCACTATACGGCACAGTTGTTACTACGCAGTCATTTAGCACTTGCTTAAGCAAGTACTATGTGACTGCAGTAACCGACATTACTGAGAAGTCCTGATGCTGCACAGGTTGTTTCTCATGCTACTGCGCAGTAGCTCGTTGCTATTGTACAGTAGCGCTGGTGTCATGGTTCATGCCTGCCAACATAACATCGCCATAGCAAGGAGCTACGGTGATGTAGCTCATCACTATGGCAACATAGCATTTTAAGTAGATGTGCCATATATGTATAATTAAAATCCCTCAAATATGTCACAAGGAAGGGTTAGTGGAAAATTCATTGGCAAATGAAGTGTGAAGCATTTGACTGAGCTCTGGGAGTACAGTTTCATCTTTTGTTCTCTGCTTGCAGCCCTACAGAAATGCACTTCATGATTGGACTTCCTAGATGTGGCAGTATAAATTCTTATCTACTTTATTTGTTTCTCATGGCAGGTGGATGGGGGGAACTGGTGAATCAAATGGCATTACAGTCTTGTTTAATTGATGCTACAGTTTTTTGTTGGTATTTGTGGTATGTTAGAATAGTCTTATTTATTCGACTTATATTCTGATTCTTTTTATTTGGGATTCATGTACACAGGAATATGACGTTAAAAGTAGCAAGGAGTATGGGGAATAAAAGGACAAAAGAACAAAATTAGAGTTGGCATATACATTTACTGCCTGTATTTCCTTTATCCCCAATGGGAACGAAAAGTCAAGGTTGTCCTCTCTCCACTTCGTACTGAGATTTGAAAGTCTACCTTTAATCCTCTTCTCCTTGCTTCACTGACACAGTCAATTGGATAAAGGCATCCTCTATTCCTTGGTATGAGTTCACCTCAGAGAATTAAAGGAAATAAGGAAAACCTTGGTTTTAATAGACCTTTCCTTAATTCTACCAAATAATGTAGACTAATAGTACTTTGAAATAGTCTCCTGGAATGTTAATGGGCTTAATAACCCAATAAACAAGAAAGAAGATAGTTCTGAACTACCTTTTAAAAAGTTACATCCCGACATTGTAGGTAGATGAAAAAACTCTTATCTCCTGGAGGAGGAGGTGGGTAGACTTTTTTTAAAGGGTGAATGCAGCAGTTACACTGATATATTTGGCCTGCTTATGTCCTTCTGCCCACCCACTTGACACTGTCTAACTCAGTGATTTCCAAAGAGTGTGTTGTCACACGCTAGTATGCTGCAAGGTTGGCAGAACTATGCTACAAAAAACACCAGTATTTTTTTTCAGTATTAGATATAGCCCTTGAAGCCATGCCCTTAGGGCTCCTTGCAGGTCCAGATATTTAGATTAATACTGCTACTGCTCCCCTGCTGCTAAATTTCCAAATCCTGGATTGTAGATTTGGGTCCTGGCTCAGCCTTCCCTATGTGGCAGGATCAGACTTATGGGGCCAAAAGGCTGGCATCACTGCATATATGCAACTTTTTGGGTATGAGTGAAGTATGCCACCAATTTTAATCCAAAAAACAAGCAGTGTGTTATAAGTATCAGAAGTTCATGAAGCATTGCCATAGCTGTTTCACATGTTCACACATTTTGTAAGGCCATTTGGTCTTTTTTATTTTTAAGTCTTCTAAATTCGGCAGTCAAGCCCCCCAAATCAGACCCATTCCTCTTCTTTGTTCTTGGGATTCTCAGCCTGTACTTGGTTCCAGTTTTTAAACTTTTCTTCACAACCACGAGGGCTGGAAACTTGTTTATTTTTTTTAGTATAAATTAGGGTTTTCACACCATCTCTTGACTGCAGAAGCCAGGGTTTAAGGAAATTGCCAAATATTATGAGGCTCTCAAGAAAACCCAAGAGTAGACGGAACTGGGACAGGACAGTGGGCAAGGCAGATGGTAATGAGAAGACTAGGTAGAGGACAGAGATAGATTGACTGCTTGGAGGGAAGCTGTCAGTGGACAGTTTTATTGGATCTGCATTTTAGAGTGAATATTGAACCTGAACTGTAATTATTGTCCACGACAAAGAGATGAACAGATCTCCACCAAAGACTCAGATTCATAGGTGGACCAATCCTATGCCTCCACAGTTTATTGTTTCTTAAAATCTCTCAGTCTTGTGATT
Source organism: Crocodylus siamensis (assembly GCF_052110815.1). Classification (NCBI taxonomy): domain Eukaryota; kingdom Metazoa; phylum Chordata; order Crocodylia; family Crocodylidae; genus Crocodylus; species Crocodylus siamensis. Next base: position 130,293,701 of record NC_143395.1, on the reverse strand, counting down.
TTTGTAGGTGAGGAAGGGAAGGATTTTGAACTCTGGCTTTTGGTGATATTATTGTGACTGACTACAGGTATCTTGATTATGAGGATTCTTCCTGAGTCCTTGGATAACTCTTTCTGGGCCTGAGGGTCATTAATCGGTTTCACTTCACCCCTGGTTGTAGACAGGGAGACTGAACCTAAGTCCTAGGATGCAGGGGAGGGGCCATGTAAGAAAACTTGCAATTTGTGTATTCTTTATTTCATTTTTTCAGGGCCTGAAAACGAGGCTACTAGGGGCCTTAAAATATATATTTTTCATAACAAACAAGGAAAGAATCCTAGGTTCCACTTGTTTTGATTCTTAAAAGGAACATTTCACTTGAATTGTCTCTTGGTGAGGTATGCAGTGTAAAAAGAGTAGAGTCGACACCTAGGGGAGCCATCAAGAGAGGGAGGATTTGCTGGCTATTTCCTAATGTTTCTTAATGAACCACTGTGGTATATGAGAAAATGAGACTAGGACCTAAAATAGAATTGGAGGTGGGAAAAAAGAACAAAGTTCTCTAAAGCATAATTAACCAGAAAGGGGGGAAAAAAGTCTCTCTGTTTATATTAATCTTCAGAAGTGAGAATGAGGGAACAATGTGAAGGAACTAGAGTAAAGCAGTTTCCCCTACTTCCTTAGCACTTACAAATTAAATATTGTTTAAAAAAAGTTTGACTTCAAGTAAGGACCTTTAGGGCAGCAATATAAAATTACATGGATATTTAACTGCACCGTATTGCTGTGCTGTAATTAAGGCAAAGTACCTTGCAATTATTCCACCAACTGTGTTAATATATTCAATGTTCATGCCTTCAACATGAATATTTATTTATTTTAAAGAAGTCTTATTTTAAAACATGAAGCAAAACTAGTGGATTAGTACCTCAAGTTATGAAAGATGAGAAGGGGAACACAGAGAACATAGACATTGTTTTACTTGATAAACAACAGTGCAAAAGCCAACATTTTACATTTTATTTGGATATTTGTTTTTATGCCTTCCAGATACTTACTAACTTTAACTGTTAAATCCTCATAATACACCAAGAGGATTGATAAGGTTTAGTTAATTTTTGAGATGAGAAAACTGAGTCATAATTGAATATGCCCCATTGCACCAGAAGAGAAAAGCATTTAAGGGTGTGGATTTCAACTTTTGCTCCTGAGCAGAGATTGAAATCCAGGTCTCTTCCATAGCAGGTGAGTGCAGTAACCACCAGGGGATTGGACATACAGACCCCCAACCTACCCAGTTAGGTGCCTCTTAGGCATACACAGAACACACCTAAAGGACCAGGCCCTACTGGCAAGACAGATGTTCTGTTACCTAATTTAAGAAACCTGCTTGTAGGGGTCTCTGCAACCTAGGATTCCAAGAAGCTCCTTAGCTGCAGGATGGTTTTTGTCTGTTAACCAGTGGAAACATATGGGATTAAGCAGCAGATAAACAATGACCTGGGAAATGTAAGTGTTGTCTAAATGGCTGAATAATGAAGACATAGAAGCATAAGGAGTTGGGTCCAAGTACTTAGCAGAATGAGAACTTCAGCACACACTATATTTTTAAACACATGCTTAAATGCCTTCCTGGCTTACAAATGATGCATGGTGCTGAGTACACTTGATTCTGCTGAAGTCACTGGGATTTGCAGTCCTGGAATTCTGGCCATAATAGAGATAATTCTCATGTGTTTTTTTTATAGCTACTTTACATACTGGTTGTTGGTTTAAGAATGTATCAAACTCATTTTTTACTTACAGACTACATATAATAGACCAATAAATGGATGGGAACTATACTCAAGACTCTAACTAAAGACTGGCTCAATAAAAATAGATCCAAAACTCAGTCCAATCTGTTGTCCCAAATGAAAATGTTTTAAAGACTTCATGAATAGACTTGTGTGTTAGAAGTGTGTCACTTCTGGAGATCTTCAGGTAAATGTGGCTTCTTTAATCTCTGCTAATTGCAGATTGAAGATAAGGGGGGTGAGCTAATGGCTTCCACCAAGGAACATGTTACAGAAAAGAAGTCAGACAGTTGTGATTTCCTATACGTATAGGAATAAAACATACAGGGATGATAGCCTCTTCTGAGAGCATCAAGCCTACCAAGACGATCGATGCAGGGGTTTGGGGGAAACTGCACCCCAAATTTTTGAAAGCAAAACTCATGTCACGTGTATGTGTTACACCACAGGGGGGTGAAAACTGCAGGGATGGTATCCCCTGGTGAAGCCACAAGCCTGCAAAGTTTCAATGAGATAGGTGCAGGGGTTTGGGGGGAACTGCTGACAGGCAAAACCCATGACGCAGATGACCTTGTGTGTGTTAAGGTGCAGCGGGCTGAAAACTGCAGGAGTGGCTGCCCCTGCTGAGGCCATGAAGCCCGCCAAGTTTCAAGAAGGTAGGTGCAGGGGCTTGGGGGGAGCTGTACCTCAAGCTGTGGACAAGCAAAACCCGTGACATGGGTGATACTGTGTGTTAAGGTGCAGCAGGGTGAAATCTGCAGGGATCATAGCCTCTACTGTGGCCATGAAGCCTGCCAGCTATCAAGGAGATAGTTGCAGGGTTTCTGGGTTCTGGGGCCCTGCACCCCTAGCTGCTGACAGGCAAAACTCGTAACATGGGTGCTTGTGCAACTCATGACATGAGTTTTGCTTTCAAGAATTTGGGCCTTCCTCACCTACTGTATCTTTGACGTTCTGATTATTAAGGAGTTGGCCTTTAGTTCAGTCAGGGAGAAGTGCCTTTCTCTCACTCTTCACATCACAGGGTCATCTCAACTCAGACCTGAGCAGTATTTGGTTGGTGGAATTTCACTCCACCAACTTACCAGCCCCACAGACTTTTCAGATGAAATCAGCCTCTTGGACTCATCATTCTCTGTCCAGTCCACAGGGTTGTTAGCCAGACAGGCCAACTGGCCACACTCATGGGACTTCCCACTCAACAGGTCAATAGGCCACCTAACCCCTCTCATAAATGTCCCATACCTTGCATGATTGAATAACCTAGCCCTTCATGGCTTTGCGTCTAATTCAAAGGTCTGTTATTTCCTGGGTACCTACTCTCTCAAGCCTTCCTAGGCTTTTTGAATATGTCTGGAGTTCATTCAGCACAGGCCTTCTTCTGGGCTTACTCATGGTTAGCAGTCCCAATGGTTCAAATTTAGGGATATCCTTTTCCCAACACTACCAGGGCCCTTCTGCCAAGTTCTTCCTGTGTCCTATTTTATAAGGCCTAGAAGGAGGGGGCATAGCTTCTAGGACTGCCTCACCTTGAAGGCTTGGCTCCTCTTTTAGTGAAGGGGGTAGAGGTCCCATTATACCCTGTAATTTTTGCCCATTTGATGTAATTGACCAAAGTGAACTATGAAAGAAGGTATAGGATGACATCTTATACCTGTTTGGTCTTCTGGATTGACATTCTATTTCCATTTGGCAATCTACATTGCCATTAGGTCAGTGGGAGGATGTCAGTGTAAATCAATGGTTCTGAATGGGTTTTTTTTACTCAAGGCACCCATTGTTAGTTCAAGGCACTTCTTGTAAAATACCAGGTCCTGGCTTTCACTCATTCTTTGACTATGGAAAAATAATAAAGCAATTCTTCTGTTGCAAAGAATTTGGAATGCCCACAATGGTCAGAATGTTTTTGATGCTATGGATGCCTTTTGGAAATCTCTGTGTTTATCTTATGAATCATGTTTACACACCTAGCAGAGCTAATATTGAACAATACCCTGCAGCACCTGTGGTTGAGAATCACTGTTCTAGATAACCAGAGATATCATTCAGAGTGTTTAGCTTCACTTAGTTGCATCAAGGTAAAAGATACCTATGCCTGGTCTCCCTTGATTGTATATTAAGAGAGCAAACTAAGTTTATCATCCTGAGATGAACAAACTGATCTGTAATAATGGGAGCACAGTCTATATCATGACTGGGTTTCATTTTTTTCTGGAAATAAAGAGGATATTTGTTGCAGGGAAAGAAGAGTTGCACTTTTTTTCCTGGTTACACTGGTTGCCATCACAGCTGTGAAACTGTTAAATGTTGCCCCAGGGGGAGTGCTATCTTGCTGTGTAAATGAATTTGGAAATGCGACATTTTGCTGGCAGGGACAGGTGGTGCCTGTGAGAGCCTGAGTGACTGCCATCCGTCTGCCTGATGGATTGACTCCCATCATCACAGAGCCAAAAGTTATTGATTCCTTCTGCTCCTTTTTGTTGGAATGACCTTCTCCATAGGGAGGTTGTTCTAATTCTTTTCATTTTTTTCTCCACCCTTCAACTCATTCATGATCCTTTTGTTTATTTACTTATTTTCAATTGTCATGTCAGTCAGCTTCTTTAATCTCTGCTAATTGCAGATTGAAGATAAGGGAGGTGAGCTAATGGCTTCCATCAAGGAACATGTTACAGAAAAGAAGTCAGACAGTTGTGATTTCCTGTTGTCAGAAACTGCTATGCTCAAAGAGAAACCTGCCACCTTCCAATGGATATGGATATGGATGTTTAAATTTGCCAGTGCTTAAAGCATGTTGAATGTAGTAGTTTTTAGTTCAGTGGTACCCTTTTTAATCACATTTCGATACCTTGAATGCTTAGGTCCATGCAAATTGCAACCTTGCAGGAAGAGGAAATGAGGGATATGGAGGGGGATGGAAGAGTGCTCATAGCCCCTAGCATGAGGGAGAAAATAAATGACCCTGACACATGGGGCTGTGTGCACACAGTCTATGGCATGGGGGCAAAAAATGGAGGTCACAGAACATTTGGTGGTGGAGGGGGAGGTGGAAATTGAGGTCACTGACAGATGTGGAGTTCCAGCTGTAACTCATGACACTTTGCAGGAAGCGCCATGAATTCAATCCCCAGACCCAACAGATGTTCATTGTTGTGTCTAAGGGTTAGGGGATCAAGCTCCAGTTTGAAGCAGCTGCATGTCTGCAGTTGCTCTCCCCTAGCCCTGCCCCCAACCCTCGCAGCTCCCATGCTGTCTTCAGAATGGGAGGGGGAATAGGGAGTGGAGGGAGTTCATTCTGGGGTTTGCCTAGAAGGTGGACTGGAGTCCCACCCCCTCCCCACTCCTTTTACCCCCCTCCCTTTCTAAAGATAGCACTGGGGGTGGGACTGGGCTATATCAGCCCAACCTTGCTCCTGGCATGCGCTGACAGACGTTAATAAAGGTGTTTCACTTTGGAGAACCTTAACCTGAACACTTATATCATGTGGAGTCAGACTGTCATGCAATCAGGCATTTTTAAAGTGTCCTGCAGCCATGCTGATCTGTCAGGGCATGGCTGTAAGGCACTTTAGGTACGACAAACTGTCACTTCTGTCAGTGCACTGAATGGTCCTGGTAAGTACAAGAAGGGGTGGGAGTCTGGAAATAAAAGGAAATACACAGAGCCTCTGCTATGGGCGCAGACAGAAGGGAAGGCATTGTATGGAAGGAGAGTGCACACAGGGCTACTGGGGGTTGTACCAGGGGATGTGAAGCAAACAACTCCTGCTGTGGAGGATGCGGGGAATGAAGGTCATGGGAAGATGTGGGCATGCAGCTGCTAATATGAGAGAACCTTGGTAGTTGAGAGTGAAGGATTAGCAGCCTAGAAACCCTGTCAAAAGAGAGGCTTTTGGGTGGTGGGAGTTGCAGGGAACATTTGGACTCAAAGGGCCTGGGAGAGTGGTCTACAGGGAGCCCCTAGACTGTACAGTGTGCTCGGCCTATGGATTATTTATTTATTTAATCTCTATGTATTTAACTATTTTTACCACACCTTTCATTGTGATATTTAAGTGCTTGATTTTGGGAGGGAAAAAATTGTCCGTGTTTAAATGTCCATCCAAGAATATAATGTTCCTGTCATGGTGCAAGTTGTGGTCTTGGGGCAGGGATGATGACGTGTGTAGGGCCCAATCCTGGAGGTGCTGTGTTCTTTATACAAAGCATGGAGAACCCAAACTTTCATCCTTTTGGCTATGAGGATGTTTAGCCCATCACAGAAACAGACCCTTAATGAGCAGTAGGCAGTCTATGACATGCATATCCACAGCCTGGTTCAAGGGGGGAAAAATGTACTACTCAGAAAAATGTATTGGTAATCTCTGCTTAACCTTTCATAGAAAACTGTAAACACCATATTGAAAATGTAATATTCAATTCAACACAGTCTGAAATGACTGACAGTATGTGCTTCAGAGAGGCCCGGGACTAAGCTAGCATGAACACTGCATTACCTCACACGCCAAAAAACTACACCGCATCATGGGAGGAAAGTCATTTGAAGGATCCCATACTGTGTTGTTGGAGTCTGATTGCATTGCAGCTGCCTTCCTAATGTATGTCCTGTAGGCAAGGAACACAAGTTTTCCAGTCTTGTGATTCTGTCAGATTTCTTGAGCATATTCACCAACTGTCTTCCCCTGACCCAAACACAACAATTAAAAATCTCCTGAAGTATTACCAAAGTTGGAAAAAACTGGGGAAAGTCTATTAGGGCTTGTACGTAAGAGATTTCTATTTGGTGATTCTTTAAGAAGAAGAAAAGAAATTAATCCAAACTCTAATGAAAAAACAAAATCCCTGTGAAACTAAAAGTTTTCTGTTCTCTAAAGGAAAAAAGCTCCCTTCCTTTCCTCTCTCTTCCCTCCCTCCCTCAGTTGCTAACAGGCTTTTAGCAGGATTTTTCTGCTCTACATGGAAAAAGCAACAAGCAAACAAAAAATGCCCAGGTAACAAGGGGTTATGACATTTCACCATAATGTGATCCAATAGATAATATGTTTAGATCCTACAAATATGATATCAAATTCCTCCTGATATCCAAAAACAGATAGTGAAAAGATTTTTTTTGAGGCATTGGATATGAAGAAATTCAGAAAGCATGTATATCAGTAAGTTATAAATGCAAAAATAGTTAATTGGAAAGAATCCATCCAGCAGGCCACAGGACCACAGAGGTGAGAAAGTTCAGAGGTGGTTACATGGTTGGGGTCTCAATACTGATGGCTATGGAAGAAAAGACTGTGTGTACAGTCTCACTGTTGGTAAGGGGGACAGCAAGCTCTCTTACCACTTCATCAGTGATGTGAAGGGAGGAAGCAGGATTATGTAACTGCTGGATCACGGATAATGGTAGAGGGTAAAGGGAGCTGTGGGCCTTGTTTCTTATTGGTTGCAGGAAAGAAAATAGGGAGGTGACTTGTGGTGATGTGATGGTATGTGGGATTGTCTATGCAGTTGCACAAGGAAAAGGTGCAGGAAAATGTAAAACAAATGCAATTATGTTATAGATTTTATTTATTTTTTATTTATTTAAAGTTTGGGACCTAGACAGACATCCACATCCTTGAAGAAAAGCATGGAGGAAGGGGGAGCATTTTTATCAGATCACCACTGCAGAATGCATGATTTGAATGGATACTCTGGCACATCCTGTAGGTTTTCTTGAGTGAATTCTGAGCATCAAAACAGAGCACCTACTTTCTGTTTATCTTGAATATACAGTTCAGCTGAGAATGAATGACCGCAGCAAGCTATAAAACAGCATGAGCAAGCTGACTGGGTCGTATTTGCTGAATTTCCTAAACAAGTGAAGTAGAAAGTGTTCGAGCTATGTGGGAACTGACCTGGAAATACATTAAATCCAGTAGGTGGAGATGAGAGGAAAAACTAGAGAGAAACTTAATACCTCACTGGGGAAAAGCATTCTAATTACCCAGGCTGTTTCAGTGGAAAACATATTCCTAAAGGAAACAAAGGAGTAAGGGCTGTAAGAAGGTATATCTGTTGCTGTGTACTGACTTGTCATAAAAATTATTTCTGTGAGTTAAAGGGAATAAGGAAGCCCCATGGTCAGGGCCTCAGGGAAGAAGAGAAAATAAAATGAGAAGGGCCTGTTCCAAAACCCACCAAAGTCTGTGAGAATATTTCCATGCAGTTTGATGTGCTGTGATCATGCCTAAAAGGGCCACTTCTGCTATTGCATGAGTGCACCTCTAATTTAAATCAGTGGAAGCAGAACCTGTGTTTCAGAATAGGATTTGGCTGTCTCCTGCTGTTGCACTAGGAGTGCTTTGGAAAGGTGGTGCTGGGTGAATCTTTCCACCACTGGCACTTCCCAATGCTGTGCAGGGAACAGCCATAATATGACTGTTTGCATATTCCTAGTGCAAGGGGGAGACCAATTAATGCCAGCAGTTTTCCTAAAGGGCATGTCTGTACAAGGAAAGAACATGGGGTATATGCAGGCAAGAAGCTGCAGAATTGCTTTGAGATAGCACATGCTACGTCTGTTTTGTGGAAGGAAGCTGGAGGTTTGCCCTTCAGCACCGTATAGAAATGTTATGACTTCTCCAGAGTCTCTGCTGGCAAAATGCCTCCAGCCACCACTACTCAGGCAATGTACTTCACCTCTACTGCACCCGTCTCCCCCCACCTTGGAGCATTTCAGGGTTTTAAGAAATATTTGAGCTTGATGTCAGTTTGATGGAAAATGTAGCTGTTTACTTGAAAAACTCATTCTTAAAACTTCATTGTTTTCTCTGTTTGTCATTGGACTATAGAGATCACCTAGGGTTTTGCTCAAGTAGGATTTGTTTCCATATGTCTGCTCATTTTTCCCCTTTTAATTGATAAATTACCATGTGACTAGTATGTTGCTTGCATAGTAGTTGAATGTAGATCCAAATCTATTGCACTTGCAGCAAGACCACAGCAGAGTTGTCTTTTATGATCCTCCAGCCACATGGGATCTTTTTGTGACCTGGCCTGGACCCCCACCACAAATGAAAATAGTTATCCCCAGGATCAGGGGCAGGAGTTGGTAGATTTGGGGAGTGGGAGTTGGTGTGTGTCCACAGGAGGAGGGCTGCCTAGTTGGTAGAAACATTTGGGGGTGGGGGGCTAAAAATAGCCCAGTGAAGGACAGCATGGTGGGAATAGCACAGCTCCAGGGGTGGGGTGAGTGGCTAAGATTTCCCAGCCCCACAACTGTGCTGTGAACCCATGTAGGCATTTGTGAGATTGGATTAACCCTTTCCTAGATCTCAGTCTAAGTTAGTGCACCTCCTGAGTTGCACAAACCTAGATTGGGTGCATCATTTTTGGGTAGTTTAAGCCCTCTGAATACCTGCACAAGTGGACATTTAGATTGCCCTAACCTGAGTTGCCCATACTGACCAAAATGGGAAGTGGAGAGGAAAATGTCTCTTATTACCCAACTTCTCTCAGGGTTTTACCTCTGACCTGGGAGAGTGTCTTCTTACACATCAGGTTCACAACCTTAAACAGATTCCTGGTGTTGGGCATGTAAACCAGCTCTTTCTCTTAAAACATGAGCTGAAGAGAAAGAGGTATATTCCTTTTTATTCCCCTTTGCCTAAGGTATGAGAAACTGGGATTTATTTCCTTCCTCTGTCTGTGGGTATTTGAACACAAATTTCCTGTGTCTGTGCTCTAATCCATTGCCTATAGAGTTATGCACGCACTATTTCTGGCTTGGTGAATATATTTAAATATTCCATGCAAAGTGGAACAGCTTCAATAGAAGGAACTTGAGAGTATTCCTACACCAGAATATCCCATAGCCTGGACTTTCTGTGGATCAATCCTCTAGTCCCAATGTGCAGGTCTGATTCCTTGATAATTCTGCATACCTAATCTCTTAGTGTTCCTCTTCAGTTCCTACCCTAACCTGGTAAATAGCCATAATTTCTCCATCCCTCACCAACCTCCCACCCCCAAAGGGAGCAGATAACGCTGGTGGGTTAAATTTTGTCCCCTGTTGTGTATGAATGAAGGAGGGAGCTGCAGAAATGAAAGAACTGTTAAAGCCATTGAAGGACACCCAGGAGAGGCTCTAGCCCAGGAGTGGGCAATTATTTGTGCCTGTGGGCCAGATAGAGAGTTTTGCTGAGCTTTTGGGGGTTGGGTCAGAATGTACCTTCCCTCCCCGCCGCCCCTCAACAACTCACCAAAACTCCCTGCATGCTCTGTGGGATGGGGCTGTGGGCAGGCAGGTAGGAAGCAGTGATTAGGAGTGGGGCAGGTTCATGGGGTGGTGACAGCACAAGGCCAGGGCAAGAACAGAGCCAAGATCCACTGCCAGCATGGCCCTGTGATAGGCATAGCTTCCATGGGCAGGGGCTTGCAGGGAGTGGATCACGTCTGCTCTGGGCCTAGCCCCGTGCTGTTATCACCCCAAGATCCTGGGGTGTCCCCAGCCCCACCTGCCAGTCTCACTCCTGAACACTGTTCCCTGCACACTCTCAGCCCCATCCCAGCTGCCCAGCTGAGTGCCCTGTCCATGCAGGTCCTGTCCCTAGCAGTGGGTGTGGGGTGGATGAACAAGGATGCCTGAGCTGTGAGGACAGGTCTGGCAGCTGTGGCAGCCCTAAGGGGCTACTGCCGCTGGGGCTGCTGGGAAACTGCAGGGAAATGGAGTCTGGCTGCTGCCCCAGCTCTGCTGTGTGCCCAGGAGTGCAGGACCGACTGCATACACCGCAACCCAGGCTGCCTCCCTGCATCTGAGCTGGGCTGGACTGAGAAACCCACCACAGGCCAGACAAAATCTGTCAGCAAGCCAGATCCAGTCTGTGGGCTGCTGCTCTAGCCTTAGCTTGATTACAGAGTTCTTCTGTGATTCTGTGAATCATTTAAATTAAACTTTCCACAGGTGTTCACTAACTTTGTCATCTTTTTTGTGGATAATCAAGCTGAGACACCTGGCACCTGATATGTGCAGATGTGGGGCCTTCCTAGCTGCAGCCAAAGCTACTTGGATCTGTGGATACTCAGCACTTCTGTTCATAAAGCAGCATGGGGTGGATGAATGAGCTCACCTAAACATCAGATATTGTAGTGATCAGCATTGTAGTAAAGCAAATGAAAAAATTATCAATAATGTATTCAGAACAGAATTGGGATGTCTGGTAAGATGAACAACATTGAATGAGGAGGAGTTGAAAAAGAAATAATGAGTAGCTCTTTCAATTTCAAAAGACTCTTTCCATTCTGCAAAGTGCATGAGGCAGGAGTCCTGTGGAAAACACACAGTATGATTGTTTTATTAAAAATCATATCATTATATCATAGAAGAGTGGAAGGGCTGAGCTAAAATTGTCTGTGCAACGTCAAGTTTCATATTTTTCTTCAGCTTATGAGTGTTTGACGTTGCATTCATACTCTCTTTCAGTGTAGTTTTGTGGTGCATGATCCAATATTTAATTTCTCAGTTCCTTTAAGATGGATTACATTATACAGGGGAAAAAAAGGTGTTGCCTTTTTAAGAGCACTATGAATTGATTTGTATAAGTACTGAGGTGACAATTATCTCATCAATGTCCTTCCAATGAAAGAGGCAAAACTAATCTGACAAAACTCAGGTACATTTAAGCAGATGAAAGATAAGTTAGCCACTAGTTTTTGACTGCAAGTTGTAACTGGCACCAAAGACACTTAATTATGATAATCTGGGCGTCAAAATTGACACTTCCTAGGCAAGGAATTTAGACTACCATAAAATTGCCTATGCTTCTACATCTTGGGTAATGTAAAGGAACAAAAAATTTGACAATGCTACAGTTAACTATATGCATAACAATCAAATATTATTATTTGCATTGTAATTAAGAACTGGAATTAACTAGGCTCTTCCTTAACATAGAGATTGAAAGGAAGACTTTCTCCTTGCCACAAATAACATTTGTTATAGTTAAGCATCATCAGCACTGGCAGTCCCTCACAGTTGAGGAAGATTGTCATCCCTGATTGATTTATCTGTGGGTCTGAAGATGGCTGACAAGTCCAACTAGGGATTAACAGGTTCTATTGCAACTCAGGCACACGTTTCTTTGAATGGTGGGTGGCTCTGGATTCCTGATTTGATGTGCGACATGATGTATCTGCCACTTCCGCTTTTCTGTCTCTTGTTGTTGTCGTGAGGTTTCAAAGTACCAGCATCCTTGTCACTTCTCTTTAGTTTTGTGGGTTTGGTTGGGTTTTTTTGGAGGTGCTTGGCAGTTATTGCTGTGCTGTATCCTGATGGAGCGCTTGATTTGGGCTGGGACCCTTGTTAGGTCATGGAACTGACTGGCACCCCTAGGACCAGAATTAATTAAGAGCAAGTAGGTTGAGGGAATAGGCTATGTGATTGGGGTTATTGTTGAATTAAGAGAACCCTGAAATTTAGTGAGGACTTACTTTGTCTGAGAATTAATTATTGACCTATGTGATTTGGGGACTGAAGTTTAAATTAATTAATTTTGGACATTCTGGATTAATTCATTGAATCATGAAGTATGGTGATTTATAGATTAATTTTGGGACCCTCTTTTGACTTATGAATTAATTATGGATGAAATTGATTGGTAACATCTGAGGAGCAGCCGAATCAGCCACATGTGGGGCATCCCCATAATCAGGACATTTTTCAAGAAGGAAAAGCACCAAACCCAGTTGGTCATATATGAATCAAATACTGAGCAACATCAAGCTGATGAGCCTTGGTTGGTGAGTGGATGGGGTGTAGGGAAGGAGGAGCCCCAAGAAACACCTACAAATAGAGTGTACCCAAGGGTAGTTGGTAACATACTTGGAATCTCCCTTTGTCTTTCATTAAGATCAAGATAGGGCAGGCAAGCAGGAGGAGACCTCCCAAGGGGAAAATGCTTGACATACCAGTGTGTCAATGCAGATGGAGGTTTGAGCCTGGGTGGTACAGTCCTGAGCCATGCACCACCTATTCTTATGGCATAAACAGGTACATATCTCATTTATACTTTCTTCCCCCACTTTTCCCTTCAAAATTCATATACAAAGTTTAAAGTTTAAGATAACTCACTGTTTTCTTCTTTGTGCTATCTTATCCTCAGTCTTTTGCATGCATGTCTTGGATATTTTGCCGTGCATCTAAGACACAAAAGACTAAACCCATTTGCACTAACTCATAGTTGACTATGGCATGTCATTATTAAAGATTCAGGTCGCTACCCAGAAATAATATCTGGATAATAACTCAGTCACTCCAGCTGCCAAGAAACATGGAGGATGTTGAGGTCCCTGATGAAGTAATATATCTGTTGAGAGGCTTTATTTTTTATATGTGCTACCCTATGTCAGACAAATTTGAAGCCATTCCCTAGACCACTATGTTTGCTTGAGTAGAAAGGAACCATATTCTCTATGTTTTTTTTCTTTTCTCGTGCCACCTCAAAACTTCCTGACTGCTATCAGAATAATTGGGAGTGGTCTCAAATCTTAATCTTGTCTTCCAGCATCAGGGCTAATATAATGTATATGTCAGACTGCCACTTTACCTTTGTTTAGCTTGGAAGTGAACAGTCTACTGTTTGCCTCAGTATTTCTATAAGAGCTTTTTCAAGCACCAGAAGCAACTTGGTCTGATTCCTACTGTTTCACTGATTTCCACAGAGTTCTGAAAAAACAGTAATGAAATTTAATTAGATGCTGGGCAATATCCACTATGCTACAGCTTGGGAAATCCCTAAGCGGCAAGGCAGGCCTGGGGCTGCTTATCTGCAGTCTTGCAAAGACGGTAGTGTTTCAGTTTCTGTTAATTTACATTTATTTGATTTATTTTTTCCCCAACCAGAAAAGCTAAAATTTCTTTTTAACTGCAGGCTTTGTTTCTGGAGAATTTAATGGCAGTTTCCCCAAAAGATTCCTAATTACCTAATTCCAAGTTGTTTTGGTGATTATAATACTAATATTTTGCCCTTTCTTTAAGTCTATTTGGAACTGATATGTGAATGTTAAGCTTCACACCAGCCTCTTGAAATATGGAAGTATTGTTTCATAGGTGGGGAAAGCAAGGTACATGGAATGCTAAGCAATATGTTTTCTTTGGTTATGTGGAGAGTCAGTGGCAGAACTGAGAATGAAACCTAGGAAGCCTGAGTGCCCATCTACTTTTTCCACTCCTAAATAACAATAGTTTCCCTATATACATGTTTGGTACTACATGAGATGCTTCCTTTAAGTCAAGTGATCTTTCTAGGCTTTGGCTGCAATGTTGCATACAATTTCAAATTGCCTTTATTTGTAAAGCCATATCGGGAAACAGAGCTTCCCCTCCCCTACCTTCCAGACAAAGCATCTCACTACCCAAAAGAACAGCCTTAGAAATTGCTGCCACAAAATTTCAGGATCGTCAAATACTGTTAGCTCATCTCATGCAAAGCTTTCTAAAGAAATAATAGAAGAACCCATTTCACTTACAGGATTTTCTACTTACTGTTGTGCCAAAAAGTGCCTGGACTTGAGGTATTTTTTTTTTTTAATTCCTTGGTTGAATTTGAGCCCTGAATTGTGTGTGGGCACATGAGTAGCCCAGCCCAACACAGCAGTGATTGCCTGGTGCATTGGCCAGGATTTTTTACATTTCATTTTCATTCATTGTGTAACAGTTGCTGCAGTGATTCTACCAAGTCAGCACATCTTCTTAGGTTAACACAAAGTGAATAAAAAAGCAAAAAAATACAGTTGGTGGTCTCTAGTCACATTACTTGCTGCCCACTGATGGACTTGAATTTTAAATGTGATCAGAAGAAAAGATTAATATTTTGGTTTGGCTTCTGAAACTTTGGGAGCCTTGTCCAGTGAGCTCATTTTTATTGTAGAATATTAACATAACAGAGCCACTTGTCTTCATCTGACAGAAAACAGAAGCTTATTGTTTTTTTCAAGCATTTACCACATCCAATCTGCTTTGTAACATTGAGAATTTACCACCAAGTAGGTAAGAAAGAAAGAGAAATACCATACTTTCTCACATTTAACACATACCAGAATAAGATGCACACTGTGGTTTTGAAAGCAGAATGAAGAAAAGAAGGTTTTTTTAGTCATTGGGTGCATTTACACATGTGCTGTGGAGTTGACTAATTAGTTCTGCAGTAAATTGTCACTGTCTACACATGTGTCTGTATTAGGGTGCAGTAAATTAATTAACTCTGCTGTAGAGTATTACTGTCCAGGATAAGTATTATCCTACGACAGTCATTAAGTTTCTGGAAATGCATGTATAGATGGTGATTGGAGCTGGCTGGGGCATGAGGGTGTTACAGTGCAGGGACTGCCTCAGTCAGCTCCTCCAAAGCAGGATGAATCAAAGAGGAGCAGCCCCAGGCTGGCAGGCTGACCCCCTGGACCCCCTGCAAGCCTGAAGCTTCTCACCCCATCTCTATTTGCTGTGGTCCCAGGTACATGTATAAATGCTATGCCCAGGAGAAGTAAACTCGAATGTGAACTGCATCGGAGGTTATTTCTACATGTTAATTACACATGTAGATGCACCCACTAAGTAGCAGAAGCTAGGGACCTGAGCCTGCTCATTGTTCTGCTCCCTGTAGATTGCATACAGATGTTACTTTCACTGTTGCCTATCAGAGGCTTAAGTGCAAAAACTGCTCTTCCTGTAGTTCCTTGTTTATAATGTGCTCACCAATTTCCAGGAGATGGTTTCTGGAAAAAAAAGATTTGTGTTGTATGTTAAAAAAAAAAAAAAAAAAAAAGGTGTATTGGTAGGTTGCATGACAGTTTCCTACTGTCTGGGCATGATGATTTCTGAAGGTGCATGCCCTGTGCTGTATGGACGTAGCAAGCTCACATACTTTGCTAAGTTAACACAAAGTAACAAAGAATTTTTTTTTATAATAATTAAAACTTTCTCAGCATTCAGGTGAGCCAAGCATCCCCTACAGAACTGATATTTTACTGTGGTGAAAGAAAAGTTATGTAACCAAAAGTTAGTACAAAATGCATCTTTTTGTTCTTAGTTTTTAAAAGCTATAGATATACAGGATGATATATTCTTCCATAAGTACATTGGAACAGTAAAAATATATGCACGTGTTGCATGAGGAAGACCTGAAAGTGGGTTAATTGCACAAAACTGGGTTCCTGTGACATCTATGCATTTGTTACAGATGTCTGGGCACAATATGTGCCATGAAATCTTGCAGGATTGACTACTATATTCTGTTTTGTATTTTTGGCCAAATTGGCACCTCTCCACTTAGTGCATAGGACATTAATGCTGGTAGTAGATCTATGTAATCAAACACTAACTTTGTATACCAGAGAGTAGACATTACAGTTTCAAAGGAACAATATTTTTTATAATGTATCAACATTTTCTTTTAATACTTCATCTGGCCTTTTATTAGCATATTGTTATGACACAGAAGTCCAAAATTGTGAGAGTTTTGAAGTCATATTTGATATCTGAAAATTATTCTACAACATGTCTGTATTACCTGGCATAGGCATTTGTCAAAGGCACAGATCTATGAAGGGACTTAGGCATCATAACAATGATTGATACGATGCCTAACTATTAGGTGCCTGGCCCCTGTAGTCAAATCCATAACCATAAGATAGGCATCCAGCCCCATTGCACAATGCAGGGGAAGAAGTAAACACCTAAGAATGGGATTCACAGTAATTACTACCCTGAGTGTGAAACTGGGGCGCTGCCAAAGTTAGTCAGTAAGAAATGCTGTGGACTGGGAGTGTCTCTGAGGTCCTGCACTTCTAAGAGCCTTAGCTACTTTACTCAATTCTTCCAGGAGGTGCCTGTGCCCTCTTGGGATTCAAGCTTGGCTCACTTTCCTGAAAATATGTGTCAAAGGCCTTTTTTAAAAAAGCTAAGTGAAGATCAGTCTTTTTCTCTGTTCCTGCCTGGTCTCGAGAATATGCTTGCGTACTGCTTTGGTCCATGCGCCAGGTGTTGGCCACTGTGTGGGTTCCAGTAACCTCTGAATGAGCCCAAAATCACCCCCGGGAAAGCCCAGAGACTCTCCTGCCATGACTTTGATGATATCTTCAGTGGTGGGCTCCCCTTCAGGGGGCTCCGTCAGATTGGCTGCAACCCTTGGCAGGTAGTCGTGGGGCTCTGCCAATCCCTACACCACATCCATGCACCAGACTCTAGGATGGCCCCTTGGTGTTCATAAGGCTCGCCCTCTGATGTCATCTCTTCCCATCTCTCTCACAGGAAGAGAGATGATGGTTCATCTCAACCTCTGCATTCCTGGGGCATCTTGACTTGCTCCCAGCCTCCCTATGGACCTTTTGGCTAACTGGCTGTTGGCCATGGTCCTTTGGCCACTCCTACCTTTGGAGTGCCGCCTCTGCCCCTGCCCTTACCTCAGGGCCTCTTGGGGCTGATCCCCATCAGAAAGGGGCAGAAAAAAGAAACAACGAACAAAAAAGAAAAAGATTTCAACTTCAAATTTCTTTCAATAGCAACAGTCTGGGGCAGGGTCCTGGCCCGTCCCCTTTCCACTCATGGAAACATTGCTTTATAGTCTTTGTCATCCCTTAACATCGTCCAAGGTCCTCTCCCTTGCTGGGGACCCCCTCCTGGTGCTCTGGCTCTATATCCCATGCTGCACACCCGCATTGTGTATGCTCAACGTGGGAAGCGCCCTTGCCATGTGCCTCTTGCGGAGCATCCCTGGTGTCTCTCTCAGTGCTGGCTTTTATCCCGGCCAGGCAGCATCCAGGGATGATGTCACCCACCTGTGCCAGCTTGAACCAAAAATAGGTGCAGCTCACAAACCACATGGCTGTTTGGTGCCTGTGCAGCATGTCCACCTTCTCGCCTCCTGCAAGAGGTAAGTTTGCCCTGGTTTCAGGGCTTTTTGTGTAGTGATGGGCTGTCCCTGTTCCAAGTCCCACCATAGGGGGAGTCCCCCTATCTCGTGGTGGCTGTCCTCCTGGGACATAACCCTCCCCTTCAAGATGCCTTGGGGCATCTCAATCTTTAGTTCTGGTTTCCTACCTTGCATTTCATGCGTCTTTAACATCTGATGTCCCGTGTTGCTGGGCCTACTCTCATCCCTGCACATGGATAAAAAAAGTCCGCTATGATGTTATGTTTTCCTGGCTGGTGTGATAAGTGAAATTTGAATGGCTGCAGGGCCAAGGCCCACCTAGTAATATGGGCCAGTCTTGGCTGTACACATCCATTTTAGGGGCATGTAGTCTTTCATGAGTTCGAATTCCCTCCCTATTAAGTAGTGCCAGAAATGCTCGACTGCCTATCAGATTGCCAAACATTCCCTTTCTATTGTAGTGTACTGTGTTTCTGCCAGGAGCAGTTTCCCACTTGCACAGGCAACAGGTCTCTCCAGTCTGTCATCCTCTTGAGTCAGGACTGCTCCAGTGGTGGTTTCTGATGCCTCCGTTTGTAAAATAAAAGTTTTACAGAAGGCAGGTGTATGTATTACTGTGTCCTCACATAAGGCTTTCTTTAGACATTCAAAGTTACATGTCATCTCTGGAGTCCATTTTATGACTTCTGTCTGTCGCCCTTTCAAGGCTTCCATGAAGAGCACTGCCAACTCAGAGAAGTAGGAAACAAACCATCAGTAATAGTTGGCTAACCCCCAAAATGACCAGAGTTGTTTGCTGTTCAGTAGGGACTTTTCTCCAAAGGCCTGAGAAGAAAGGGGCAGGGTGTAGGGTAGGTGGAGCCCTGCAGAAGAACTGGACCATGCCAGACATATCTTCTCCCAAAGAGTCATCCAACCTCCCTAAGAGAACCAAATCAGCAAGGTGTGATAGGCAAGTGGGTTAGCATGACAATTATTGACCTAATTATGGTTAGTAAAGGGGGAGTAAGCAGCCCCTTGCAGGCTGGAACTCTGCCAACCTGTAAGGAAAAAGCCACTGTGTCCCATGCTTTTGTCCTTTAAAGAAGAATCCATTTTAAAAGTTTGTTTGCTACCCTTTCATATATTCTTGTGACCCACTTTTGGGTCATAACCCACAGGTTGAGAAACACTGGTATAGAATATAAATCAGGACAGAGCCCTCTGTAGAGTGTCAGTTTCCAAGGATTACAACATTTTAGAATTTTGAAAGGTATCTGAAGAGTTTGTATGTAAATTATTTGGCAGCAGAAATTTCCCATTCTAATACAGGGCCAGTTCCATTCTGATTTATATACCATGGCAATTTATTGGATTAGATTCTTCATTCTGTTTCATGCAAAAAATATCACTGACATCAATAGACTCATACTGGATTTATTCTGGTGCCACTATGAATATGATAGAATATGGCCTATTGATTTCACTGTGTTTTCATGAATCAGAACATGTTTTTCTCCTTTAAGTGCAATTGATTCAGATATTTGGATATTTGATAACTGAAAAACCAGATCAGCAAAGTGCTGAAACAAGAACTGATTGCTACTGTAAATTAATAAGCCTTCTGGTGATGTCCATTATAAAGGAAAGAATACTATATTGACTTCAGTAGATTTGCTTGCTTTGTACCTAAGGTATATTTTTCTAAATGAATCTTTATTGAATTCATTACTTGCCATATTTTATCCACCCTGGTCATATTATCCTATTAAAAATGCATACAATAATCAGCCCTGGTCTGCAGGTAATCTAAGTAGTCATTGTGAAAGTGTAGATATTGTTGATGGCCAGTAGTTATCTTGGAGCTAAGTGAGTCAGTAGGTGGCAGGGTAGGTCACCAATGAATCAGTGCTTCAGCTTGGTTCAATCTGCTGTTCTCTCATATGAGATAAAATTTAGGCTCTGACTACTTCTGGTTAGAACCATATTAGCCCCACTACCCTGGCTAAATTTTCTTAATAGTTTTGCTTTCATGTGTTATATTCCTGCAAATGCTTGTGTAACAGAGTGTGCTGCTGGGCTATTATGCTTCAGATCAAGTAACTGCAAGCTTATATGGGTGCGAGTAGGAGTAAGCATTAGGTATTGTGAATGGATCTTATGTGTGTCCCTCAGCATGTAAACATAGGTTTTAGCTATATGCCTCTTCTCTCTTTGTCTAATTCTGCTACTAGGCAGGAGTAAACGGCAAGAACAACAACAACAAAAAAAGGATCATGATGAACACATGGGGGTGTCTGCCTCTATCCTGCTTCACCAGTGTCTGTCTTTGTTTACTTGTGCAACTGTGCCCTACTTGAATGATGAAGAATAAAGTCTATGGAGAAGCCTTTGGGAACCATTTACTGTAGATGAATACCTTTTTGAACCATGCTGGAGTGACATTATTGCCTTATCTTAATTACCTATGAAATGTAATAACATTGTTTAAAAGGAAGCCTTTCTTTCAACTACAGTAGACTTCAAGGTTAAGTAAAGGCATTCAAGAAGCTTGCAGTGGAAGCACTGACTTTAGAGCTTTTAAGTGTCCCCATTTAGGTCAGGAGGAAGTAGAACGTGTTACCTTGGGGGGTGGGGGTGGGCACAGCTTGAAGCCTGCCTACATAGCCCAAGCACAACAGGTAGGGGGCTCTCACATGCCTCTTGGCATGCTCTGTGGGCTCCCTGGGATGCCAAAAACTTCAGAGTGGAGCCAGATGGTCAAGCAGCCCCTGGTTGGTTGGCAGAGGCATCATGGACAACCACCTGGATGCCTCCAACTTACTTTCTCCCTCTCTCTGTCTCTCTCACACACACACAAACCCAGCATCCCAGGCACAGTTGGGCCAGTGACTTTCAATCACACTGATGAGGAGGATGCTAGGGTGATGGATAGTAGGAGCTATGCTCCTGGGGTCCCCAATTTCATCATTGGTGACTTCATTTTCATCCCCGTCCTTACTGGGGGCTGGCTTACCCCCACCTGCCTTTGCTCCTGAGGCTCTATGTGGGTAGCTGGGTGCCTAAAGGAGCACTTCAGCTATGGACTGGGCCTTGCAGCACGTGCAACACAGGGATGGAGAGAGGGTAAGCCCCCCTGCCAATGCGTGTGGCCTTGGTCCCTCACTGCAGCAGACTGTCTGGGTCTGCAAAGCCCTGGCTGATTGCCTCCTCACCCACGTGGACTGGGAGCCCTCCCTGGATGAATAGGCCCCAAGGACTTTGAGTGCCCATTCCCTGGCAATGGGACATGCTTTACTTGCCACAGGCTCCTCTGGCCCTGCACTGGTACCACTGCCCACAACCCAGGATTCCTGGGCACCCTTTCCCTTTCTTCTCCCCTCCCCTGCTAGGGACACACACAAGAAAGAGACATGTCTCATTTTAATCAAATGTTGAAGCTACTAAACTGTTAAGTATGTTTATTAAACAAAAACTGTTCAATGTTGCCCATTCCAGAACTTGGAACCTTCTTCTCAGTTAACACAGAGAGTGGGAAAGTCCTTGCCTGCCAAGGTGGTTCTTCTCTTGAGATGGGAAAAAGGGTTGGCAGCCATGGAGAGCTCACTTAACAAGAATGAAATCTTGGGGTGTAGGGGGAATGCTGTGCATGAAATTGCATGAAATTCATTTAATTAAATGTTGCAGCTGTCAACTTCTCATGGTCATAATAAAGAAAAACTGTGGAACATTGCCTGCTCCCGAATTTGGACCAGAACCCAGGGAGTTGCCATTCTCTACAGCAGGACATAGGTCTTCATTGGCCTGGCCTGGTGGGTTAGAGGCAGGGCTGATGCCACTCCGGGTGTCATAGCTGGATTCCAAGTGGTATTTCACCCTGTGCATAAGCTCCCTATAGTGGCACTATGACTGTTGGCTCCATAGTATTACATGTGGCCTCTCAGACTATGGATGGCCATCCATAGACCTCATTCTTGGGCTTTCATAGATTTCATAGATTTCATAGACATTAGGGCTGGTAGGGACCTCGGGAGATCATCGAGTCCAGCCCCCTGCCCAAAGGGCAGGAAGTCAGCTGGGGTCATAGGATCCCAGCAAGATAAGCATCCAATTTACTCTTGAAGGTGTTCAATGTAGGCGCTTGAACCACCTCCACTGGCAGACTGTTCCAGACCTTGGGGGCTCGGACAGTAAAGAAATTCTTCCTTATGTCCAGCCTGACATCGGTCTTGCAGGAGTTTGTGACCGTTCGACCTCGTCATCCCATGGGGCGCTCTGGTGAACAGATGTTCCCCCAGATCCTGGTGGTCACCCCTGATAAACTTATAGGTGGCCATCAGATCACCCCTGAGCCTGCGCTTTTCCGGGCTAAAGAGTCCCATGGCTCTCAGCCTGTCATCGTAAGATCTGTTTTCCTGACCTCTGATCATGCGCGTGGCTCTCCTCTGGACTCTCTCAAGCTTCTCCACATCCTTTTTGAATTGTGGAGCCCAAAACTGGACGCAGTACTCCAGCTGCGGCCTCACTAAGGCCGAGTACAAGGGGAGAATGACGTCCCGGGATTTGCTCGAGAAGCATCTATGGATGCACGCCAGCATTTTGGTCGCTTTACTAGCCGCAGCATCGCATTGGAGGCTCATGTTCATCTTGTGGTCAATGATGACCCCCAAGTCTCTTTCTTCTGTAGTGCTAACCAATGTAGCACTGCCGAGCCTATAAGGGTGCTGCAGGTTTTTCCTCCCAAGGTGGAGAACCTTGTATTTTTCGGTGTTAAACACCATGAGGTTCTCATCTGCCCATTTGCTGAGCTTGTCCAGGTCAGCCTGGATCACCCGCCTATCTTCTGGCGTGGATGCTTTGCCCCAAAGTTTGGTGTCATCGGCGAACTTGGCCAGTCCACTCCTGACTCCAATGTCCACATCGTTAATGAAGATGTTGAACAGTATGGGTCCCAGGACAGAGCCTTGAGGGACCCCACAGCACATTGATGGCTCATTCCTTGATGACTCATTTCAGTGCTGCAGCACCTCAGGTGCAAGCAGTTGCCAACCTGTCCAGTCTACCCCCCCACATTGATGGTCCCCTTTGGTCCTCATGTTGCTGGCACTGCCTATGCACACACCTTTAGCACTCTGCAGGTGTTCAGCCAACCATCCAGCATCTTGAGCTCCGTGACTAAGCATCCCAAACACAAATGCAGAGTCTGCAGACAAGGGAGACAATGAGAGACCTATGGGGATTCCCCTGTCCAGACCCTTTCTCCTGCTCAGGGCTGGGAGCCACAAAACTCCTCACAATCTGTTTATACAGCACAACATGGGGTGCCAACATCAAAGTGCTCAGAACCACTGCACTTGCAATGGTATATGCCCCAGCAAATTACTGTGCTCCTGTGTGGTCTGGAAGTTGTTGCACTAAAGAACTCAACACTGTACTTAACAGTACTCAGAGACTCAACAGGCTGCACAACTTGCACATGCACATGAGTGATGGGTGCCCCCTGACTCTGGGGTGTGTTGGGAGGCAACTGCAGAAGCTGCCCCCTGTCAAGGGGGGCACCAGCCCTACCAACAGTATCAGTGTTGGCCATGGGGGGGGCACTTGTACCCCCTACCAGTCACTTATGCACATGCATAGACATATTCCCTGCACTCTCGGGCATTAGACCAACTGACATAACAAGACAGACCCTAATCACACCCCTGATGCCAGGTTTCTGGATGCATGGAGAGCCCAGCAAGCTGTGCACTGTGACCGTGTGTGTTGCACTAAATTTAAATGACGGGTGAATGGAAATGAAATGACCATTCAGAGTAATTTGGTCTGAAATCTATTCCTACAGCATTTTATACCACCACCAAATGAGCCCCTCACATTGGGCATGACTTTAATAGAGAAGCATGGGGCAAGTTGAACAGACTAAGATCTAGATATGGATCCTTCAAAATAACACTGCGCAAGATGTGAATGCGGTGCACCCAATCAGCACAGCACTTAATTGAAAGCTGCTATCTTTTTAAATGTCCAGATGGAGTAGATGGAATCCACACACTGAGTGATAATACCAGACAGTGGCTTATAGTTATGGGGAGGTAGGGGAGATGAAGGGTGGGGGAGAGGTTGAAAATGGGCTTTGCTAACTCTAAAGAAAGAAAAAGAAAAGCAGGGGCTTTGCTGAGCTCAGTGACAGCCTAGGGATGGGGATGGCCTGGTGCTCAGGCAGGGGAGCCAAGCACTGGCCAAGGTTAGACCACCATCCTGTGAGGGGCAGCGGGGAGTGGGGGAGTGAGCAGGGTGCCACAATGCTCCATGGGATGTCAGCAGAATGTGGCCTACCATGAGTCTCAATGAGATGCGGTACAGATGTTCATTGTGGTGCCCTAATCTACAACACCGAAGTCTGATATCATATCCATCCAGAGTTATCATTGATGGTCCACCATTTTTTATAGTGCTGTATGGGCCCTGACTGTTTGTTTGGTTATGGCTGTAGAGCGCTTTCTGCACACCTACTGGGAAATAAATGTAACTTCTGTACCTGGCCTAAGTGTCTAACTACCTCTCTGCCCTGCACCCTTTCCAGAGTCTATTGGTGAGAAGCTTTCTTTAATGGCCCAAACCAATTCAGCAGCATTTATTGTGAAAAGGTAAAAGCAACTTTAAATTACTAGCTGGCTAAGATCCTCTGTGCTGAGTCTTTCTAAAACTTGATTTAAAATGTCATAAGTACAGTCATCCTTTGCTAAGAGAACTGATAATGAAAATGACAACTTTGTGTTTTGTGAGACTAGCAGACAGCAAGCAAAGCAATATTTAAAGTTTGAAATACCTTTGTTGCATTGAAATTCCATTGGGTAGTGCATTGCCTTTTTCCAGTAGTATTGGGTTATTTTCTGAATGGACAAGGTCAATCTTTAACTAGATGGGTTTCACTTATTGCATGTCATGCCTGAGCAGGTATGAGCCAAGTGATGAAATTGAGGAATTCTGTGCGCCAACTGAGAGGCATGGTGTTGCCTCCTCGATGGCATTCCTCTGACGTACAAGTTAATTTCTCTAATCCCCCCCCCAATTGTTAATGTCATAATGCTTATTGCATAATTAATTATGTTATTATACTGTCTTATTACTGGAATGCTCCTCTTAGGACAGTTACTGTTAAATCTTTTCTACCTTGCATTTTCTGGATAACTATTGTAATTAAGTGCAAGTCAGATCCCTTTTTTTCTCAAGCCAATTTCATCCTACCTCCCAAGATTGTATTTTACCTCACAGCTGGTTACAAATATTATTTTGTAAGTGCTATGGTATTGTTGGCTAGGAAAGAGAACAAAAGTCTCAGAACAATTGCTTTTGAATCATAGAATTTAGAGAATGGAAATAAATTTGTTAAGTTCGTTATCCAGTCCATCTCCCTGCCAATACAAGAAATTTCTCCCTATGCTTTATCATGCTTTATAAAACCTAATTTTAAATGTCCCACAAGATGATTTTTCCACCACTTCCTTTGGGAAATTATACTGCAAGTTAATACATCCCACAATAAATAAGTTTTTCATTATGTTCAAGGTAAATTATTTCACAGATGATAGATATCTCACTGTCAGATAGCAGCCTAAATTTTCCCTTTCTTAATTTCATCCCATTACTCCTCATTATATCCCTTGGACCAGCCTAAATAATTGATCTCCCTTCTCAATGTTTATACCTTTCAAATATTTATAGACAGCTATCATGTCTCCCTTTGTCACAGCTTAGCCAGTGCTGAGCTCTTTTCAATTCTTCATAAGCAAACCTTTCTGTGTCAGGAGTATTGCACAGGTCTTCAACTGCAGTTCAGGTGCTTAACTGATTCTACTGATGTCGTTAGAATCTAGGCCCATTTTTTTTTCTTTTGCTGAATTTACTAGTTTATCAGTCTGTCTGTGGTGTAGAGGTGAATAGAACTGGATGTAATGTCCCACATGTACCCTGGCCAGCCCTATTTAGTGAAGATCTTTCCATAGTTTCATAGTTTGTAGGGTCAGAAGGGACCTAAGCAAATCATCTAGTCCGACCCTCTGCCATTGGCAGGAAAGGATGATGGGGTCAAATGATCCCAGCTAGGTGGCTGTCTATCCTTCCCTTGGAAGTTGGTTCCAGCTTCTAGCTTCCCTGACAGTGAAGTAGTGCCTCTTGATATCTAATGTGAATCTACTCTCAGCCAACTTATAGCCATTGTTCCTTGTTACCCCCAATAGTGCTCAGGGAAACAGGGACTCTCCCATTGCCTGCTGGTCCCCTTTGGCAAGTTTATAAGTGGCCACTAGATCCCCTCTTAGCCTTCTCTTATGGAGGCTGAACAGGTTCAAATCCTGTAGCCTGTCCTTGTAGGGCCTGCCCTGCTGCCCCCTAATCATGCGAGTAGACCCTATCAATGCTGTACACATCCCTCCTGAAGTGCGGCACCCAGAACTGGATGCAGTACCCCAGCTGTGGCCTGACCAATGTCTCACAGAGGAGGAAGATCACCTCCTTGGACCTGCTCATGATGCATCTATGGATGCATGACAAAGTGTGGTTAGCCTTCCTAACCACATCCCTGCATTGGCGGCCCATGTTCATCTTGGAATCAGTAGTGATTCGAAGATCCTTCTCTGCCTCTGCACTGATAAGAAGGGAGTTCCCCAGCCTGTAGGTATGCTGCTGGTTCTTCCTCCCCGGGTGCAACACAGTGCACTTGTCCATATTGAAACCCATCCTATTCTCATCCACCCACCTCTGTAACCTGTTGAGATCTAGTTGTAACCTGTCCCTCTCTTCTAATGTGCTCACTTCTCCCCACATCTTAGTGTTATCTGAAAATTTGAACAGGGTGCTTTTCAACCCCTCGTCCAAATTGCCAATGACGATATTGAACAGTGAGGGCCTGAGGACCGAGCCCTGGGGAACCCCACTGTCCACATCTCTCCAGCTCAAAAATGACCCATCCACCACCACTCTCTGGTGTCAACACCACAGACACCTAATTTTTTAATGAGGATGGGGTGAGAGACAGTGTCGAAGGCCTTCCTAAAGTCCAGGAAGACTACATCCACCATGACACCTGCATCCAAGGCTTTTGTGACCTGGTCATAGAAGGCCACCAGGTTGGTCTGACAGGACCTGCCTCTAATGAACCCATGTTGATTGCCCCTAGGCATAAACTCCCCTGCTGGCCCCTCACAGATGTGCTCCTGCATAATTTTCTCAAAGGGCTTCCCCAGGACCAAGGTAATACTAATGGGCTTATTGTTTCTGGAGTCCTCTTTCTTCCCTTTTTTGAAAATGGGGACCACACTGGCCATTTTCCAGTCATCAGGCACCTCACCAAAGCACCACAAGTGCTTGTAAAGCTGTGCCAGGGATCCTGCAATGACCTCTTCCAATTCCCTAAGCACTATGGGGTGGAGATCATCAGGACCTGAACACATGTAGTCCCTCCAGAAGTTCCCTGACTAGGTCCTCACTGACCCTGGGTCTGGATGCACCTCCCCTGGGCCTGTCCAGAATCCCAGTGGGGGGAGATCCCTGTCCCTGCTCAGAAAAATGGAAGCAAATAATTCCTTCTCAGTGGTATGATATTTTAACTCAGTCTTCTTGCTAGCCTCTTGTGGCAATTGTACACGTGACCTCCGCCAAAAAAATTAAAAAAGGATCAGGTCCCTTGCCACTTCTGCCTTCAGCAGTGCCTGCTGAAGGCAGAAGCAGTGAGGGGCCCAATCCTATGAAGTAATGCTAATGGGTGGGACAGCATCACAAATGTATTACCAGGTTTTTGTCGCACCAAGTTCAGTCTTTCATGTCTCCCTTTTTCTTTGACTTGGATGATCCTCAAATTATTTTCCTATACCTCTGCATAGCTAATAATAGTACATGTTATTACACTGTAATAATACCAAATTTGAATGATTTTCCAAAGGCTGGCTGAGCTCACATATACTCCTTTCACTGCTGTTGTTTTATTATGCTACAGCATTCCTCTGCCATAGTATTTCAGCACTGTACTATACTACTTACTTCCCCATAGCTTTTTTCTATTCAAAATTTCACAGTACAGAGCATATTATCTACAACAAAATTATTAAACCAAAGGCAGACTTAAATTTTCTACAACGTTTTTGTGGATAGAAATATTTCAGTCTATTATTTTATTCCACACAGTATTTTAGTATTTCAACCTCCATATTTCACTAATGCATTTTATTCTTTGATAGCTCATTTAGATTAGTTTTCTCTCTTATTTCATTAAAAAATCGCAGTTAGCTTAACGGTAACTCATACTTTATAAGGCTATAATTTAAGGTGACCTATGAACATGTATAAAGATCTGATTTCCACCAACGCACTGAGTACTATTTTGTTTAGCAATCAACCTTTTAAGTGGTGTTACTTATGTTGGGGAGTAGTAATTTCTATGGGAAAGGAGGCTGAGAAGAAGTCCTGGTGGTGATTTGCAATTCTTTTGGTATGATTCAACAGATATGTCAAGACTTGGTCGGCTGCATCAAAGGACTTAAACCAATTCATTAAATAGAATTAATAAAACCAGCAAAGAATTCTTGCTGATATAAGCTTCAGCCTCCATTAGGAGGGCTTTCTGGTAGACATTCCTAGATGAACTCTAGAAGATCTTTAATTGAGGTTAAGAAAACAAAATAACTAACAAAATGAGGGTATATTTACCTTGATACGTAAATCGCTTCTCGGCCTCTTGAAGGCTCAGATCAAGTGTATATTCTATGGGGCTCTCAACCCATCCCAAGTCACATGAACCACACCTTCACATCTATATTTTACTTTGTAGCCTACACCAGAGCTTGGTGCTTCTTATTCATCAAGTGGAGCCCTTCTAAGTATCTGTCTGAAAATTACTACTTTCTCCTTCTATGCTTGGCTCTAATTCCAGACAGTAGAGACAGAAAGTGTAAGGTAGGAAGGCCAGAAGTCAGGAACAGGAAGTATTTGAATTGCTGCTGGCAGCAGGCTGGTTCAACCTTGTGTCCTGATGTTCAGTACAGGATGTTGGATTGGCCTGAACTGCCACCAGGGTCAAGTTTAAGGGTTTGGAGTACAGGTGGTTGGTGACTATGGGTTTGAGGAAACTTAATTGTTAGCATAGATGCAATATAAAATGTCTCTGTGAGACAGTATCCATTTAGATTGTTCACTATCTGAAGCTGGTATGATCATTTTCACTTGCAAAAAGTAAGTATAAAAATCCTTTTAGCACCAGAATTGTAGCACTTCATACCTATCTCCCAGAGGTATGACAGTAGTATGGAAAATCTAGAGTACTGGAGCATCAGACCTAATCTTGCTTTTCCGACACACTGTAATGATCTCAAGGAACAAAATATAGAATTATACTTGCTAGGAAACATACTTAGTAATAAAAAGGTGCAGTATGTAGGAAACAAAAGTCATCATAGTTTCAAAACTACAAACACTACAATGCTAAATTCCTTGCAAGCACTTATTTTTAACTTCAAAAGCTTATTCCAAACTCTTCAGAAACCATACAGTTTACCCACATACACTTTTATTTATGCCTAGAATGGTAATTTATTTTTGCATGTAGGAACAGACTATTTGCTTTTGATTATTTCATTCTTATTGTTTTAATTTTACTGATTGAATTCAAACAGATTTAATAAAGCGGACATAGGAAGGAAGCTGATATAGTTTCAGGCTCTCATTAGAATAACAGAGTTAGTGTCTATAGTTCAAGAAAATGGATGATGACATCCATTATTGATCTTATGACAGGTTGGGAAGAATATTATAATAATCCATACCAGTCAGCATGACCTTTTACTGATTTGACCTTTACCTTCCCTGGAAAGGAAAATAAAGGTGCCTATACAGTTTTTGTGGTGCACTGGCTGTCAAGTTTCTGACATGGGTTGGATTATTGTTTAGATATTCATTATTAAAACACAGGAAACTGTCAAACCATTAATCTCATTAGTGTTCTGCAAAACAGATAGGGAGGGATTGAGATAGCTGAGCCAGGATATACCCAGCAGTAGTCTAAAGACTTTGCTATCTTTTTTTAAAAAGAAAAGCCTAAAATACACTTGTTTATTCTGGTAGCAGCAATTATCTAGGCTCATGGATATGAGGCCAAGAGTTCTCCCAAGACTAGTGATTGCTGCACATGAGTTCCTGTGACCCATGGTACACAAGGGAACAATATGATAGTATCTGTATAATTTAAATGCATAGTGAAAAGCCCATCTTTTAAAGAGCCATGTTAGGACTGAGGGAAGTTTTCACAGGGGGGCATAGCTGGACACTTGAGCACCATGGGCAGCAAGAGCACACAGGGCTAGCAGCAGTGGGAGCAGCTGGACCAGCAGTGCAACTTCTGCTAGTTTTGTACCCCTACAGGCTCGGTACCTAGGGTTGGTTGCCTCAGTTACCCATCCCCTTTGTTATGCTACTCTTTTCACATACTTTTTTAGATGAATCAGACTAATTTTGTAAGGTTGTTTGCAAGATCACATAAAATACAGTGTTACGTACAAAATAAGGAATTGAAATGACAGTTAATTTCAACACAAAAACAATGAACACATTTTGTTCCAGAAGTGTCCAAATGGGACTTTCTGTTCCTCCTCTTCCCTTCTACTCCCCTCCCCTCAGAAAACACATACACATAAGAAAAGAAAGAAGAAGAAAAATCTGGCAAAATCAGGAAGGTTTCTTGAAGTGTTTGATAGAACTGCCTCTTCTGATGGAAAATGTTCCCATCACAATTTCTCCAAACAGCTGCAATCTTATTGCCCTTTAAAGCTGATCTACATAGAAGGTGACAACCTATACTGCTCTTGGTTAGTCCTGTCATGCAGCAGACATCTGAGTGGTGGATCTAAAGGTTACCCCCCTGGTGATGATTTGTGTGGTGAAATTTGTCTTTTTTTTGGCTTCCTTTTTTTTGTTAAAAGACTATAGATACTACATACACACGCAAACTCTCTTAAAATAGCATTATTAGGTTGAAAAGTCAAATACCCAAATGTTAGGAAATGCAAGACTTAAAGTTATCTATGCAACCTTAATTGGCTACCCTTTGTGATTATGTATCATGGTATTCTTTAATTGCATGATATCTTACTAGCTTTTCCACAGGACCTCTGCCTCATTCAGAATAGGATGGACCTGTTTTGGAAATGGATCAGCGAAGTGCACCAAAGGAGACTATCATCTTAGACCCTTGACAAATGTGCAGTTAAAGGCATGATGGGATCTGATGCATGATCCCCACAGTTGTGCTTTCTGCCATGCCACCAGTGCGTGGCACGATGTGTGATTGTGGGATCAACCATCCTGATCCCAGGCTTCCCCTGCACCAGCAAGTAACAAGCTCCCACAGCTGGGAGCCCATCAGCAGATCCCGGCTACTAGCCTTGGGGGGTGCAGTGTGCACCCCTGAGGCTGGAAGCCATCAACTGATCTGGTGTGGCCCCATGGGTGGCATCCCAGATCAGCTGATGGGGGTCCCAAATGCTGGAGTGCATGGTGTTCCCCCACAAGTGGAACCCATAGCCCAGGCAGATGTTCAATTAATGGCATGATCGGGACCAGTCACAAAGTTATTACATCTATTTTGTGTAATGCCATTAACTGCATTAATGTGTGCCTGGGTAACTACTTAAAATAAAAGGAATTGGTTAATAACATCTTAAGTGTAACATGCACCGGGGCCTCAGTGGCCCTGTTTAATTTGTTGCAGAATAATAAATATGTGTAGAAAGAAGCAAGGGAATAGAAAGGATGGTTTCATGGTTACGAATAGTGCCTTGGAGAACTGAATTCTCTCCCTGGCTGCACAACACAGTCTCTATTTGTTGCTGGGCAAGTCACTAAAACCGGAGCTTTCATAGGCTGTTATTAACTGTGTTACTCACTTTCTGGACACCTGTTCAAGATCCTAGAGTCTGACTGATAAAAGCTCTGAGTATCTGCAGATGCAGCTTGAGTCAGTGGGAACTGTGTTTTGAATATATATGTGTGTATACGTGTGTGTGTATACACTACTCTATCATGCTAATATGAGGCACCTAAATTAATAGATACTTCTGAACTTGTACCTCCCAAAAGGGGCCAGGGAATGGCAATATCACCCACTCATTCCCAGGATTGTTGGGGAAATTAATGGATCAATTTGTACTATAGGAAAAAAACACCCAAACAATTCAGCTGTTAGAGTAGAGTTGGATCTAAATAGCTGCTCATTGAGAGTGAGCCTTTCATTATAGGCACTAAATGAAGCTGGCATTTTGTGGAAAAATAGTATGTAATCATCAGGGATCATAAAAATCCATTTGGCACAGAAAAACACAGAATTTCTGTTTTTAATGGGAATCTTTAGATTCTCCAGGGGGGAAAATACTGGAAATAAAATGCTGGTTCCCCAGTGGGAGCCAGTGGTCTTTATGGCTGCTGCAGCTGCACACTGGGAAGGGGGTAGAAGCCTCTGGCATGCAGGGAAACAACCAAGATGGCAGCCATCACCCCTCTCTCTGCCACTGATTGGCCAAGAGGGCTGCCCATCATGCAGCCCCACCCTTCTCCCACCAGTCAGCGGTGAGGGTTGGGGACACATGAATGGCATACCTTTTGGCCAACCAGCAGGGAGAGGTGGGGCCACTGCTGGGGTCTATCAGCCAGTCAGCATTGTCAGGGGCTCACTGTGGAAAAAACATGGATTTTTATGTGTATTTATCAGAGATTTGGGGGTGTTTTTATCACAGAAAACTAGAATCCCTGGTATTCATATAGCAAATGGCTGCACTGTAATTCATACACACCAAGGAGGGGTGGGGTTAAGGTTGCATAACTAACATTAATTCTGACATTTCCTAACTCTCAAAAGTTTGACTTCAACTTTAATAATGTTCTTCTATTGTTTTTGTCATTTTTATGCAGATGTCTGCTACATGGCCAAAGCTCTGATTTTTCCAGAACTAATCATAGACTATAGCGTGGGCCAGAATAATTTGGATTCTTCCATTCTTAGACAGACAGCTTGGCTATAGTGACGGGGTTAGAAAAATGAAACACCATGGATTATTGCAGCTTTCTTCCTGGATGCTCTGGGGGAATCTAACATGGTCAATTATTTCCGCTAACAGTGGAGAAATTTTTGTAGGGAAAAGTTCATTTTGATGGTAAAATACACTTCTGCAGGCTTATCATGATTAGTGTATGGACATGTTAGACCATAGATATCCAACTTATAAGTAGCTGGGAACTGCACACCCCTTGGGCCACACTAGCAGAGGATGCACTAGTGGAGGCTATGGGCTGTGGGGGGGCTGCATGCCCCCTCTTTCCTGTTGGACTGTGAGCCTGGGTGCCCTATCCCTTCTGAACCAAATGCCCCGCCCCCCACCATTGCACCCTAGGCCCAAGCACCCCTGCTGCTGTATCATGTGGCCATGCACTCGCCCACTGCCTTCAAGGTACACCCATCCTGCTGCTGCTGCCTGCATCTCCTCACTGCACATGCTCTCTGACACCACTCACCATTACACTCCATGTCTCTCCATTGCACTGTTCACCTCACAGTTGCACCAGAGCCGGCATTAGGGAAAATGATGCCCTAGGCAAATTTGTATTTTCGTTCTCTCTGCCCTCTCTCTCCTCCCCTGTTTCAGAAATAAAGCTGTAACCTCAAACTTTTTTTATAAGTTCCTAAAAAATTACAAAGAGGAAATGACACAAAATTCAATTCAGTTTTATTCAAATAATACATGTATATAAGTAATAAAAATAATATTATAGCTAAATGACAAATAAAACATGAAATTAAACACTAAACTAACAAGTAACAATGATAAATAAAAAAACTGTATTTACAAAGATTCCAAGACTCAGAACATGACTCTGCATGCATTTACTGCCATAAACTCTGATATCACTTATGACAAGTCTATATTTTGAGCCACAGCATCCTCAACAGACATGATGGCCAGCAATGATATCCTGTTGTCTCCCATGGTCAGTCACAGATATGTTTTTATAAGCTTCAACTTCAAGAAGCTCCATCTGCTGCTTGCCACCATTATGGGCATGTGTAACAGGATCCTGAGTGCTATTCCTGTGTTTGGGAAGTTGTCATGAAGTTCATTGTTGCAAATAAATTGTAGAAGTTCTTGAGAAGCACTACAGTCTATTGAAAGTAGACTTTGGAAATAGCCAAATTCTTCACAGAGATTGCTGCCATTAATGTCAGAGCTCCTTCCATATGTCAAAACACAGTGAAGATCCTTACAGTGCTTCTTCAAAGTTTCTTTATCAGGGAGTTACATTGTGTTATATAGAAATCCCTAAGGGGTGAATTTGGATTCAAGTCAAAGAGCTTAGAGCAAAAACAGAAAACCTTGTCAGTGGACTCCGAGTAAAGTAGCCAGTGCTGCTTCAGAACTTTGCTGTTTTTAAGTTTTCTGTATAAAAACATCATAGAAAAAATGGTGATTCTGCTTATCCAGAGGAAAATCAATGCCCTTTACTTTAGGTGGACTGTTGGTTTCTAGCAGATCTCAAATTTTGGGCGTTAGATTGGGCCATAAAGCAGGATCAGAAATGACATTGCCAGTGCCCAACTGGAGTATTTTCATTTCTGTCACTAGTGGCACTGTCATTTTTCTGGTCCAGGTGAAACATTTCTGTCTCATTTTGGTTTCTTCGTTTATCTTGCAATGATACTTGGAAGTTGAATTATGGATCATCTATACATTTTTCATCTGATGTCTCTGCTATGACAATCTCTGCATGGGTTGTTATTAACAAATGTCATGTATTTTTTTATTGCATCTACATCTTTTTTTGTTGTTGCAGTCATTAACTGAGCTTTTTCTTTCCTGTGCTATGCCCTTGACATCCTCTTCTTTGGTACTTGTGACATTTTATTTTCTTCCAAGTTTCATGGCCAATGAAAATTAAAATTAGCATCCCAGTACATGCTGGTACACCCTGGCACACCCTTGCATATGCTTGCAAGGATCATGGCCTGTGAAAATTAAAATGAGTGTCCCAGTTCTAGCCCCACTCCTATTGCTGCTCTTGAGCAGCCCCCCCCATGGTGCAGCTCTGTTAGTATTATTATTCAGGCAGCTAAGGGAGTTAATGGCCCATTAATGACCCTTGTTCTTTACTTTACACGTGTTAACAATCATCTCCCTTAGCTGCCTGAATAATATTACCAGAGCTGCACCTCCCTGCTGCTCCACCCCCACCTCAAGGGGGTACGTAGCCTCTGATGCCCCCCTGACCAGGGCACTCTGGGTGGTCATCGATGCCACTTGTCCCTAAGGCTGGCTCTGCATTGAACCATGTATCCCCCCACTGTTGCTTCCCGAGTTTTCCTGCCGCACCTTCCACCCAGGTGCCCTGCCTCATCCTTAGTGTGGTGACAAGTTCCTCTGCTGCACTGTGTCACTCGGGCAACCTGAGCTTCAGGCTCCTCAGCAGTGAAGGCTGTGTCGTGCTGCACCCCCTGCCCCATAGGGCAGGACTGGAAGGGGAAGCCAGAGGCAGGGTGATCCTGGAGCCTTTGGCTGTTGCTGCTGCTGGAGCACTGAGGGGATCAGTAGCCAAGTGGAAGTGCATTAGCTGCAATTTAACCTCATTGTGAGCCACCACCGGATAGCCCTGTGTCAGAGTGTGTTCCTTTTTATTTTTTTCTGCAACTCTTGTGCAGAGTCACAAAGTGATGTTCAAATACTGAGACCATCTAAGAAGCTTTTGCATCTGCAGTACAATATGTAGCTTGCACCATGTGACTTGTTTGCAAAATTATTTTTCCACATGGATTTATGTTTTCAGAAGTGCCCTAGAACTTGCTTCTGTGAATCTGTTTGAGACAACAATTAACATCATCCACCACAGTCAGGAGCATTCAGGACTTAATTAGCTCTCTTCCATGGTGAGAGATTTTAAACAGGCAAAATTCAGCCAAGAAACAATTGGAATTCATTTCCTATGCAATGCTGTTGTTCCCATACCCGTTCGTTCTGTTGTTGAATTCTTCCAGCTGTGACAGTTTATCAGCAGGACTATCTGCAAGTCCAGGCTAATTAAGCAGTGCATGGAATATTTCAGCTAGGTTTAAACTATTATGTCCTTATTCACATCAAGTAACCCCTTACTCTGAAAGTCACTGTCCTAATGTATGGTGTAAAGTGCTATTCCGAGGGAGTAAAAGTATTGCAGTCTGGCCCTGATACAGTAAAAAAAAAAAGGGGAATTCATATTGTGACCTGTTTTCCCATTGTTCTTCTGTATCCTGTGTATATAAGGCCTTGGGCATTATTAAAATAAAAAAGGTAGCGGATGCATCTCCATATCAAACTATGCTTCGTAACTGCTCTGACATCAAGAAGACATGTGGATAGATTCTGCGCACATTGTGTGAAGAAAGGTGAGAGTGGGGCACTGGAAGAAATAGCAAATTAGTGGAGTTGGGTATGTTTAGAAAACGTTTCATTTTACTGGGAAGGCAGTGGTTGTGAAAGGTGCTGTATTGATTGCTCTGGAGAATTTTGCATGGTCTCTGGTTTCCACAATGTCCCATAGCATACTGTAGAACTGGGTGGGAAGTGGTTTTCCCTTTCCTGCAAATATTTTAAAGATTTGGCTTGTAATTTGTCTCACAGTTCCAAGACTCTCCAGCTGAAAAGCACTAAGGTTTTTTGAATGATTTCATCTCAAAACCATTCAAATCAACCCAGACTTGCATAAGTCTTTGCTGAGACTCTGGCAGGATGCTATAGAATTGATACCATGATGTAACAAATGAAAGAAAATTAAGTTTTAGGGCTACCACATCCTTCAGAGTGACAAAGGAGTTAGACAACAGAAACTTCATTTTGTTACCTGTTCCATTGCTTTTAGTGCCTAGTCTCTGCAGGTGACAATCACTGATCTATGACTAATCCTTCCTTAGTTCTCCTGCCTCGTGATATGTGGTCACGGTTGCTGTTCTGATCCACCTCTACATTTTGTTTTGATCTTTCTGTTTATTTCAACATC
The DNA here is from genome assembly GCF_052110815.1 of Crocodylus siamensis. Lineage (NCBI taxonomy): Eukaryota > Metazoa > Chordata > Crocodylia > Crocodylidae > Crocodylus > Crocodylus siamensis. Next base: position 130,256,989 of record NC_143395.1, on the reverse strand, counting down.
AGCCAGGAGCCAGTCTACTGAACCTAAGAGCAAGCTTGACTTTTCAGGCATTTCCTTTTGTTGTTCATCTGGTTTCCTATAATGTTAATATACCACATTCCATTTAAAAATAATCCATTTGTTCCTTTTACTGCTTTATCCCAAGATACAACAATTATTAGCAACAGTGGGAATCTCTTTGGAACTTTTCCTTGAATGTACAGGGAAATACATATTAAATATATTACATACACATTAATATGAATATCATCTCCAAGCCATTAACTCCCAGGCCTACCCTCAACTTCCCTTAGGGTGGGGAGCCTTGAAAGCTAATTAGTGAATGCACATAAGCTTTAGTCCTGAAGGACATTGCTCATTTCATTATTTTTGCTGTGCTGAATATGGGAGGATACTGCTGAGTGATAAAATGCACAGAAGCAGAAGAAACACTTGGCAAAAGAAAAAAGCTTGAGGACTATTCAGGCACCATGTAATGATGCCACCCCATAGTCATATGTTACAATACTTTAGACATGTCATAGCTGAATATATTTTAGAGGCAGCTACCAAACAAACTTTAAAATATGCAAAAGACCTAAATGCCCCAGAGGGCCAAATGGAATTCTAGAGGGTTTTTGCTACCAGCTGTCCACTGACCCCAAGCATACTGACTACAGTGCATTTCAAAACTATATCTCACATGTCCCAATAATCCACATAATAAAATATTACTTAAACCATTTATTTTTCCTGCAAGTATACTCTGAAAAATATTTCATATTGTAATGATAATGGTAATACATTTTATAACTTTCCCTCTCCAAAATATTACTTTGGTAATTACAAGTCTTTACAAATCATTATTTTTATTTACTGTTAGGTCTAGATTAATACTATGTATAGTATCACATTTGATTCTTTTTCTCATTATTTTCCCATATGCAGGGTGCGTGTGTGTAAATTATATATGTGTGTGTACATGAAAATGATACATATGTAAAATTAAACATATAAAATACATACAGAAATGATACCAGGAGAGATATCAATCTATCTAGATATAGCTATATCTTTCCCAGTATTGCAGACATGATTGCAACATGTGAAATTAGTGATAAGCAATAAATTCTAGCACATATTGTGCCAGAGTTTATTGCTCTTAGGTTCCACATTTACACATATGCCTGGGACCACAGCACATTGAGCTGGGTCAGAGCAGCTCCAGCTGGCAGGGGGTCTGGGGAGTCAGCCTGCCAGACCTGGGCTGACCCAATACAACTTAACATGCTATGAAGGGGCTGGCTTGGGCATGAGAATGCTTCACTGTGGGGCTAGCCAGAAAGCAGCCCTTGCACTGAAGAGCCCTCATACCCCAGCCAGCCCCATCAACATCTACATGGACATTGATATGCATACCTTTTCATCTTGCAATGCATTGGAGAGCCACCACTTTGGAGCAGACTCAGTTAATCAAGTATGCTCTGCACATGAGCTGATGAGAACTGAACAGTACCACATGCAGTTGTGTAAACGGGAAAATGCACATCTATTTTGAGAAAATGGCAGCAGCGAGCTTTTGAACTAAAGCACCTCTGAGATGTTTTAGTTCAAAAGTGTGTGGTGCCATTTTCTCAGTGCTGACATGCATTTCGCCACTTATACAACTGCATGTGTCACAGTGCTGGGCACTTTCCAAAGCGCCCAGTGCTGCAACTCATCCATGTGTAAAAATGCCCCATGTGTACTACTGCTTACTAAAGAATGAAGCCATAGGATACTTGTGTTTACAAGTACTAACCTATGATGGAGTTAGTTTACTTCGATGTAATAGGGCTGCATGTGTAAACACTGAGATTTTACTGCAAAGCTAATCAAACAGCTCCAAAGCAAATGTATCATTTGGATGTGCCTGGTGCTACATAATGGCTGTACATATGATCCTTTATCTATCGATTTAAGAAAACCATTGGAAAGACCAGGCCATTAAGTATAATAGGGGTCATTCACAACCTGTATCTGCCTTTTACACAGGAAACGTGAGAAAGGATATCCCATTTAACTTTATGTAGTGGATATAGTTCCAGTTTTCTTTGTTCTTTTTTCTTTTGGAAAATAAGTTTAGAATCCATTAAAAGGTGCCAAATTTGTAGTGGTAGAGATGAAGTGTGTTCTTGAAATACAGGACATATTGGAAAAGACAGTATTGGCTTCCCCATACTTTACTTGGTGGGAACTGCTGCTAAGAACAAGAGTACATTTTAGTTCCTATATCCAATCTGCCCCCAACTGGGAGTCTCAGCCAATTCCTGTGATGGTCACTTGGGAAACTAACAGAAACATCTTTCTTGTTTTAGGTAGGATCATGAAACAATGATCAATATGTTCATAGTAATGAGTTTAAGGTGCAGTAAGAAGACTAAAAAGTAGTTAGTGAAGTAAATATGAAAAGTTCTGGAACCCATTATCAGCTCCCTGAGATCTTTGGTCCTTTATTTGTTACATCATCTTATTTTCCAAACTAGTATTTTTAGTTCAAGAACCTTCCTGCCATGGTCTTCTATTTGAAAACTAGCTAATAAAGGGAACTTCTCAACCCTTACAGAATAATGATCTTCTATTTAGGAAAAAGAAGAAAGAAATGTAAAATGCAGCAACTGGAAATAAATTATTCAAAAGTGGTAGTAGTTGTATTGCACTACAATCTCTCCTACTGCTGGAACTTCTCAGAAAAACCTGAAAATAAGAAAAGGTGTAAAATCCAAAGTAACAAAAGGCTGATAAAACATTCACTAGCAAGATGGAAAAAAATAGACTAAGAGATTAACTTGCTCCATGGAACCTTTTTCTGGCTGTAAAACTATCCAATAGCATGAGGTTAGTGGACCTTAACCTTATTGGAACTAAATGAATTAGAGCACATCAGGGAACTGTAATAACATTCCAAACACATGCATGTCAATACAAATTAACCACTAATCACTACAAAGCACTGACTTTCTATATCAAAGGCTTTGTGAGAATGTTGCTTGCTACATACACAAGGGGCATGACTAACAATGTCTCAATTACTTACATGTATATCTGTATCTGATGGGGGAATATACACTCATGCATTTATACAGATTTTATGTATCTATATTTTATTTAACTTTGTGCATTTATTTATGTATCAGTTAGCTGCTCATTCAGTAGCTGGCAATCACTTCTGCTTATGTGTAAGTGTTTAAATAGTGTCCCAACAAGGCGCAGGGGTGCGTCATGCTCTTTTAATAACAGATATAAAGCCAAGGGCTTGGATATTCAACCAACAATAGGAGGTTTGCTTTATTAGGGGAAAAAGAGTTAGGACTACAAGGTATGTTCCCAAGACTGTATTATAATGTAGTATCCTACCATCTTACTTTACCTCTCCCCTGAGGATCGCTATGTTAATAAATGTGGCTATTTTGCAGTGGCAGGGTTGTGGACCCCCATTTTGTTAGCAATTTCCAGTGCAATAATTGCATTCTGTCTGTTGAAGGCATAAGACCTTACAGTCCTTTGAACAAGTAAAGCAAAGAGGGTGCATAAAGCCCCTGATGTGTTTACATGCCGTACATGGGGATCAATCCCAATGGTGGAGCTGAATATATCCTCCAATGGATTCAAACTACCATGTCCAGAGGATTAGTGCAGCCTGTGTGATCCTTGGAAAGTTGGTCCACCTGAAGAACAAATCTTCACCAAAGCATAATCCATTCCCAAACACCTCCTGGACCAGTGCAGTTCCATGCTGCCTACAATACACACCAGCACAGGCAGATCCAGGATTAAAAAAAGGGGGGTCCAACAGCAGAGACTGGTTTTGCAACTCCACCATGAAGGATGGAGGGTGAAGCATGGCTAGAGCCACCAGGCTTAAAAGGGAGATTCAGGAGGGTTGGGCAGAAAGCAGGGTTAGGAATGGAGGACCTGCCCATCACCCCTGCTGTCCCCAACCAAGCCCAGTAGCATGTGTAGCTGCACCCCACAGACCTCAGCTGGAGCAGGGTAGGAGCAGTCCTAGAGCTCTACATGCACCCAGGTCAGCCAGGACCAGAGGGGGCAGGGGGTAGTTCCACCACCTTCCTGTATTTGCTCCCAGAGGCTCCAGCTGCTTGGAGACAGGCTTAGCTAGGAATGGCACTGGGTAACTAACTCTCTGTTCCCCATTCTTGGTCAATCCCCAGTGGTTTCAGCTGAGGGGCAACAGCTGTGTGGGGTTCTGGGTTCAGCCAAAGTTGGCAGTGGTTGCAGCAGCAAGTGGTTCCAGCCCTGGGGAGTGGTTGTGTGGGATGCTGGGCTCACCTCAAAACAGCAGCAGTGGTGCACAGATCCTATTTTCCTGCATCTGCTCCCTGTCTACCTCCCCCTCCAACGTTGTCCCCCTCCCTGGGTGGTAGGGAAAGGAGGGATCACTTTCTTACACATCAGAAGAGAGCTGCAACTTCACCACTGCACACCACCCCTTCTCCCCTTTGGATCCACCCTTGTGTACCATCGACGTACAACAATCTGGCTTGAAAACTCCTGATGATTTCATTGGTATATATCCTCCCCTCCCTTTCCAGGTCCAATATTATTCAGTGTTCCTAACAGCTTCATAATCTGGTCTAAGGAATGTATAACAAATTACATGCTAGAGACAATTCCACTCAGAGGAGCTGAACAATGACTTGAACCTGTTGCTTTTAATACAGAAGAGACAAGAAGCATCTTTCATTTGAAGTGAAGCATACTGCCCATAACTGCTATCAGTAAAAGGTCTTTTTCTGTGGGTCAGCTCTTGGAGGGGAACAACCTACACAAAACTACATTAAGGAGGCTCTATTTCAGCAAAGCTTTTCAACATGTGCTTAGGTTTAAACACCTGAGAGTTTCCATAGAAGTTAATGGAAATAAATTGCCTTAAAGTTAAGCACAAACTTTTGTTCATTGCTGGGTCAGTGGCCAGGTGAGTCAAGTGATCCCTGCACAGTTTGTGCGCCATAGGACACTTGGCACTATTTTAAATTATTCTTAAAGTAGTTACAATATCCATGTGACTAACTATTTAAGGCAAAGGCCTGTTTTATTAATTTAAATTTAAGTCGCTTGCAGATTCACGATTTTTAAAATCAGTGGAGTTTCACAGACATCAGAACTTTTCATGCAAGTAAATGGAAAGGACCATTGTTCAGCATTCAGTATTGACAAACACCCAGGGACAGCACAGGGGTTACTTTGGATATAAAGTTAGTGTAGAATCTGGCCCAGTGATTGCAACCACATTTTAAAAGAAAAATCTATTACATAAAACAAATGGGCTTGTGTTCAGGCTTTTTTCATTTACCGTAGCTGCCATAGTGCTTTGAAACTATTTTAACTCTGGTTAATAGTATATGCATGAGCAGAATTATCACCCATGTGAAATAGTGACTGTGAGTTCCCAAAACAGAGTGAGTAAGGGGGAAATTAGGTTTTATCACATTACCATATATATTTGGATTTAGTAGTAAAATTAACCATGAGACAAAGCCCTGCCATGTGGATTGGGATCTATCTTGATTCTTCACAGCACAGAATACTTAACAAATTGTTCCCTTTGACCATAGTATTTTTTATGCTCCAAAGTCTCTGGAATATGCAAGTACAACTTCAAGTGGGGCCTGCCCTGGGTTTATTACAGCTTAAAATTATAACAAGAAAGTCTCCATATGCAGGTTCCTTGACATGTTTTAGGTGTTTTTAATTAAAACTATATTCAAATTATTACTTTTCAGATGAATGATTGTACAGGCATCTATATGACAGACAGCTGTGGATTTTTTTTTTTTGCAGGTGTTTGTGCTTTAGTAATACTGTATTGTTTGCAATACGAGATGGGTTAAAACAAGATAAAATCTTTTTCAAAATCTGGATGCAGTCAAAGTAGCAAAATTCAGATCCACATGTGGGACTTCCATAAAGCTTTGGTAGCATTTGGGCTTTTACTCAGCAAAGCAGGGAAAGGCAGTACTTAAGGTTATTACTGAACACTGCACTTCTGTTAAACTTAAGCACATGCTTAAATCAATGGGATGTAAAGGCACACATAGAACTGACCATCTAATTCTTGTGCTAATTTGGGGCGTTTGGTCTGGTTAGGCCCATCTCTGTTCAGAATTGCTATAAAATGGAAGTTATAAAAAACCTTTATCCAGGACTCTGCACAGTCTCTAGAACTCCTAGTGTCCCTATTCTTTAAGTGAACTTACCTGACATTTCCCAGCAATTAAATTCATGGACCCTCATCTGTAGATGGAGCAGAAATACAACCCATCATAGGACCAAGAGGTGCAACTTGTTCCATTTTGAATGCCTGCCTGCAATGGCTGTGGAAAATACCCAAATCACTCTTAGGACAAAGATTAGAATAAAGCCAGGAGCTAATAAACTTGATTGAACTCATTAAAGTCTCCCAATTTTATTCTTATTCATATTTCACTCCAAATGGATACTTTCTTAAGAAAGCCTTCTGTTTATAATCAAACTTTTCATCTAGAAAGATTTCAAAGCATTAAACAAATTGTAGAGAGATATATTCCTGTATGATTGAAATACAGTCACCTCTAAAGGAAAAGCTGGCAACTGTTTGATATAAATTATATCTAATAGTTTGATTAGCTTTCCTTTTAAAAGATGAGTTCTCTTAATGTAACAGAAGCATACTTCTCCTATCCCTTTTCTCATCTATCATCCTACCTCGGGCCCCAAACCATTCTTTGTCCTTTCTGAGCCTTTGTTTTTCATAGGGGACTTTGAGTTAATGGTGAACATGTTCTTCTGAACTACAAAAAAAAAAAAAAAAAGAAGAAGAAAGAAAGAAAGGGATCTCAATCTACTGTTAATTCTGTTTTAGCCAGAGACTGAAGATACCAGACATTTCAGAGCTTAATATGTTCCTCACGCCCGGAGGTGACATGACAGTCCTCATCATTTGACAAGGAATTTAAAAATATTTGTCTGGAGCCAAGAGTCACCACCATAAAGATTGCTCAGTGTGCTGTGAGTTTTAGACCAGCAAGGCTGTTATTTTATTAAGGTGTCTCAGAAAGTAATACTCCTTTGTAAACAGCCCTTGTCTTTGGAAAAGACCTTTCTCTACTCCTATAATTTTTTTGTACATCGATGACAGAGCAGGCATTAAATTTGGGCAGAGATAATGCCAGGTGATAAATTCTTTTACTCCTGACCTCATAAATCAATTGGCAGAACTGTACACTGCTTGGTGTAACAGTATGCCATTTTTAATTTGTTACTACTGCAGTGCAAACTAATTTTAGCACCTTAATTCTTGTTCTCTTCTGCAGTTTGCAAAACATCTCTCGCTAAAACAATACAATAAGTGGCTATATTTATTGGCCTTATACCAACAACTGACAACATGAAAATCACAATTGATGCCAGTATTAGTGTTACTACATCTAGGTAGCAGGGGGAAAAAAAGAATTGCATTTTCAGTATGATTTTTATCAGCTCACAAGTTGTTGTTAGAGCCTTCTGACAATTGAACTAGTTACTCAGGTAAGAGGGATATATATGAAGAATAGCAGTGTTGCTAGATTTCAGTTTACTGAAGAGAATAGAGTCTAGTTCTCAACAACATTTTCATAGCTAGAAATCTCAGAGGCCTTAATGTGCTCTATCCCTCAAAGAATGTGGTGGCTGCATGTAACTATGGGGAAAGACATTTTTCAAATTCTGTGCCGATCTTATGGAATTCTTGTCCTGTTATCCTGGAAGATTTTGGAGGGGAGTCAGAGACCTACCCTCAGCTTTGTTCACCCTCTGCCCACCTTGACTTCCAAGGCATTTAAATGTACTGCCTGCATTCTAGTTTTGTTCCTCCCAAGCTCCAAGAGGTACTCAAGTAGAGACTCTTTGCATTAGGCCTGGGTTCTGTGTAGTTAAGACAATCTGTAGCTCTGGGTAAGACAATTTCATTAACAATGAGAGAGGCAAGGGTGATACTTTTTATTGGAATAACTACATAGCTGGGATAGAGTTATGTGCCAGAACTTCTGTTAACAATGAGATATCAGGAAATTGTCTGTGGCAGAGCACAGATTGTGCTTGCCACTTTCAGGCGCTTAAGCAGGCTGTGGAGCAGCTGGCAGGTGTTGCCTTACCCAATTAGATGGTCACATGGCTGATGTAGGCCAGATTTGAAATGCCTGAGACCAGAAAGGGCCAGAGGCTGGAGTTAGCTCACAGTGTGGGACAGTAAGCATGACACCCCGTTATTGAGTAGGGCCTGAATTGGGTGGCCTGGAGGTGTGTGAGGAGCCAGGACCAAGAGTGCAAGTGATGAAGTCTGAAGGGCTGTATGGATTAGTGCACTGTGATTGAGGCCCATGGTAGGGTGAGAATGACTGAGGCCCAAAAAGGGGCAGAGTGAATATGGCCCTGCTTTGGGCAGTATGAGAGAGGTTCAGCATGGGACTGAGTTCAGCCCAGTAAGGGACCAAGAGAATTGTCACTAGTATGTGATGCCATCTACAAGACATGGGACACAGTGTAGGGGTGGTTCAAAGCCGTTAATTATGCCTTTGGCATTTGGGGCAAGAAATGGGCAGCCTCCCACCTATGATCAACTATTTAATTCCAACAAAGGTGTGGCAGGTGAGTCAAGTAGGACTGTCCTAGACGGGTGGGCAAGCCAATGATAGGACTGGCCTCGAGTTGGCCCTCTGTCACACTGTCACAAAAGAGGTTGTTTTGTGAAATGGATGAAAAGCAGGATCAAGGAGAAACAAGAAAGGGAGAGAGTACCCATCACTTAAAATGGATCACTGCTGATGTGGACAGCCATTTATTTGGGGCAGTTAGCTTTAGCCATCTGCCAACTTCATAGATTTCAATAGCAAAGGTGTTGTTTACACTGGATTAAGTGTGACACCTAGTTTGAGCAGACTCAGATGGTCAGACCTCATTGCAGACTAATTTTCTTACATAGGCACAGATTGTTACATGCCCTTGGACAGTCAGTCTGTCAGTGGTTTGTACCTCCTTGAGAAGCAGTGTGCCTTCCATTCATTTGGGGGCATTCTGAGTGCCTGGTTAATGTTTGAGATATGATGCATGGTTTAACTATTCACTTTATATCAAACACATATAGCATTAGCTCAGTGTGACCACCTTAGGCACTGGGGATTTTATATTAAAATTATGATCCTGCAACCATTACTTATTCTTCACTTAAGAAAAGCTCCAGCTTAGCATCTTTCATGTACCCTGTTTGCAAGCATTTCTGTACAAACCTGTATGTTGCAGTTACACAGTGAAATAGTAATAGCAGAGGAAGAGAGAAACAGGAAGTCTAAAGGAATGGGAGAGAAGATAAGAATTAAAGAGATGGGCAATGAGACAGAGAGCCCACCCAAAAAAGAAAGCCATTTGGAGAAGGCAGGTCCTGAAGAAGAGAAGGCTCTTGCCATGTCTTTTGCAAAATTATATGAATGTTTAGAAAAAAAATCTTTCAGATTAGCAGAGGAAATCAGGAGAGAAGAAGAGGGAGAGCTAAGGTCCTTGAAGTGAGTTGTTGAGAGTTCATGTGGGGCTTTGAAACAAGAATTGTAATTTTGACCTGAACCCTAAAATGAATGGTTGATATGATTTAGCTGTCAGACAAGATCACACAATGAGCTGGCTTGTATTTCAGCAAACATGTCACTACCAGACATGTGTGGCTTTTCCATCTTGAAACATATATTACATTGCTTACCTCCCTGAGAACTACAAAAGTATCACTGGAGCTTGGATTAATGCTCCTGTGATCCTGGTTTCCCTGTCTTGGGATCCAAGTGTGATATGACAATGCTGTCATGTTAAAAAAATTAAGATATGGCTAAATAACTTATATTTATTGGTTGAGATGGTATCTATCCAGACTCTGGGTAAATTTCTGATGTCCTCAGGCCTGCTCTCAAATATCAAGGTGTCATCAGGTTGTCAGTTTTGCAGGCAGAGTTCCCATTGACTTTATATATCATTGCGGCCCAGAAAGCTGGCCATATAGGGACCTTGAGTGCTGCATAAGTAAAGTTGAAAACAGGAATGGGAAATCCATAAGGGCAGTTCTGAATTCCACCTTGGTCTGCAATAAAAATGTGTTTCTTATGTAATTAAATGGGAAGAGCCAGGACTGAGATCAGTTTTATCCAAGGCAAAGAGAAAGCCTGGAGCAAAGGACCTGAGTGCCTATTGCAGTGAAAATCTTGGGCTTTTCAATTTTAAGCAAGGATAGGTGTTTCTACAGCTTTTTCGCCCTCTTCCCTGATTACCCTTGTAATGCTTGTTCTCCCACTCCCTTCAAGCTGGCATCTCTCCACACACGGCTGAACAAGGGATGGAGGGAGCTAAGTAGAGTGCTGCTGCTTCTTGGCAACTGACTGAAGCTCTTTTTCTTATCTCTTGCAGAAATGTTCAGTACTCTATCCCCTGGCTTTCTTCACCATGTGTACATATTCTCTCTGTTGCTTGCTTGTGAGATTGATCAAAACGTAGCTATCACACTGGACAGTAGTAATGTGGAAGAAGTAGGTTCATCAATCAGGAGTCGCAATTGATGATAATACTGTTTCTTCATTGTGTATTGTTCTGGCCAGTCTTGCTGGCTTATTGTTAGCAGAAGTGAGGCAGCCAACAGCCTGGGCCCACTTCAGCACCTCACCAAATGGTGGGGAAACTCTCTCTTCTGCTCTCTTTGTGCTTTAGCTTGAAGGAAACGATCTATGCTGTTCTCATATATATGATATTTTTTTGTTATTGAGTTAACTGGGAGTAATATCAGACTGTAGAGCCAGGCATGATATAAGAGAGTCTCAAGAATACAGTCTCCCAATAGGTAAGTCCAGTGAGTTTTCTGAATTTAGCATTGGTAACTGGATAAACATGCTGAGTACCAGTCCCATGAGGATAATGAGATGTGTGATGTTTAGAATAGTTTATAAAAAGAGGGCCATGAAAGTGCCATCAAAGACTACTGAAGAGGCTGCTGAACTGGCAGAATTGATTTATGTCCATGAGATCCTTAGAGATTGAAAGCTTAGAGGTGAGGCTAAACCACATTCAGCAATGGATGGTGTAAGCAAGATCAAGGGTATTTTAATTACTATAATTGAGGGCCTCCACTGGGAGCCCACCCAAAATCTGGTTCAGCTTCAAGCAGCTTGCTGTAGCCATGCCCTGTGATTCCTGTTGTGTCATTAGGCCAGCTGTAGTGATGCAGGCCTTGTTGGAGCGTGGATTGGTAGAGCCACTGATAAGTGCATATAGCATGCACAGACCACCCAAACTGAGGAGCCTGATGTAACTAGTACTACTCCACCCCTGACCACACCTGAGTCTGACAAGTGATAAAAGTAAAAGTTTGCTTTAGCTTTTCTGCCAATCAAGCATTCTGTTTAGTGCTTGTTTCTATGTTTTTTTTCTGATATAAACTTGTTTCCCCCAGAAATAGAATCTGCCATAGCAACTTAGTTATATCTGTATGCAACTCCATGAAAAATAAAGGTTCCATTTTATTTTGCGAACACTGGTTTTTGATTGTAATATGATACTGGACTTCCCTGTTTTGTTTTTTGGGGGGTTTTTTGCCTCAGCCCTGGACTAAAATTTCAAAATGTGTTAACACATAATGTTGACAAAATGTGGAACCCAAAACTGAATAACTTTGTCCTAGCAATACAAGGGGTATGTCAATAAGTGGTCAACACTGTTAAAAAAAAAAGTTTTTCTAGTCAAGCGGATGGTACCCTGAAGGGATATTTTGATCTTTAATCAAAACTTGAAGAATGACCAAGGATGGTGAGGCTTCTGAGTAGGTAATTGGTCACAGGTGGGTGTCCTGTTTTTCCCAGACCTATGTATAATCTTGATATTTGCCTAGTTAAAGTATGTTAAGTTAAGAAATGCACGGTACCTTGGATAGGTTAAATTGTTACCCAGAGTGCAGTTGAGCTTCAAGTCATAGCATATATAGAAATGAATGTGATGATATGGGAGAGTGGGGAATCAGCATGAGTCTTAACCAAGAATCACATGGATCTAGCATAAGATGTACACCCACAATGGGAAATTTAACCTGAACAGTTAGACTGTGACAACTATCAATTAATTTAATATCTCTGCAAGATCATGTTACTGTCAGCAAATTGATCTTGCTGATTGACTGGATTTGGAGACGCATGCAATTTCTGAATTGTGCCCTTAAAGGTAAAACAACTTCCTATGAAAGAGAGATGGCAATGTACATATCTCCTCAATTTTTTTCTGTAAAATACCTTTGAATATCAGCTTGCACTTCATCTATTGCACAACTTCTATAAAGCTCTTACAAAACATTTATCTAGACTAATCTTCTTCCTTCCTTGAACAAATGATTCCAATGGTTAGCGGCTGGCTACATAAGATTTTATGTCATATGGCTTCTTACATTTGGCTTAAGAAAGTCAGGTTATTGAATGACCATAACTATTCCCATGTTACAACTTTAAAAGGAGAATTAACTAGTTAGGTTACTGTATATTTTGGCAATAAGTAGAAATATCTTAGTAATTAAAAGGGGGTTCTTTGCTATTCCTGAAAACCCCCCAAATTAATAAGAAGCAGAACTCTCATGGAAATGTGTCTGTTTCAATAGCATTTTAATTTGGAAGGGTTCTCAGGTCCAGGATGGAATTTCTCATCAAGACAAGAGTAAGATAGTCCTAAAATAGCCAATAGCTCTGCTTCAAGTCCCTGCTCTAAATCTCTCTCATTTAAACTATAGACCCAATTCCCCTTCCTCCCTGCCCTCCCATCTTCACTCAGTGAAAATTAAATTAGTCATTCATGGGAGAACAGCTCTACTTATTTGAAAGACCTATTGGTCAGATCATTTATATGAGATCAGTGTAAGTCCCTGTTAGAGTTTTAGAGTACCACATTCATAGTACCTTAAGTTCCAGGCTATTGGCTATTGTAGGACGGGAGGATCCCTTGCTCATTCTCTCATAGATAATATTGAACAATCTTGGGGGTTTTTCCCCTGATGTAGAATGGAAACAGTTTTCAACATCTTGATATTTTTCACAGAACTGAATTCCCCAGCCAGCCCTAGTAATAAACTTATTGAGGTAAAAGTAAAGAGGCTCTTACCTTGAAGACAGGGGGGTTGGAATCATGAGGTCTGGGTTCTAATCCTGAGTCTTCTGCAAACTCCTTTGAAGGAAAGGGAATTGAAGCCAGTCTTTTCAACCACTTGGGGTCCATTCTTTCCGAAATACACAATAGCCAAATGTCTTAGGAGTCAGTGGAATCAGTGGGTGTTGAGTAGCTCTGAAATTTGAGCTCTGTATCTCAGATTGAGCATTCCAGGTTGGCTATTTGTGAAAAAATTGTGCTTAATCTCATGTTGTTGGGTTTTTTCTACCTGAAAATAAGGATAGTGATGTTTATCCTTGAAACACACTTCTGAAGTAGCTAACTCCATCAGTGAATATAAAGCACATTGATAGTTATAGGGAAATGCTTATACCTATATTAGTGTAAAACAATGATGTATAAAAATGGCCTTTATGGAGCTGGGGAGATGTTATGTTCTTTTAGGTGGAGTAGGTAGGAAAGCAGCAAGAGAAATAGCCTAGAAGTCAGAACTGCATCATGTCCTGTTCAGAATCATTTGAAACATCAGTGGGCTGAAGATGGGAACATCTAGCAGAGTGGGAAAAGTAAGTAGCCATAGCTAATGTCAAAAAGGAGCAAGCCTGAATCCAAAGGACAAGTAAAAATATAGAGTGGGCTGGCAAGTAGTACAGATGATTTAAAATATGTAAAAATAAATAAATAAATAAATAAAGTAAGGTAAATGGAATAGACTTGAAAATCCAAAATCGGATTTTGTGTAATTTGCAATGCAAAGTCATACCCAATATTCACATAGCTTTAGAAAGGACCAGCCGTGAAGGAAATTTAGGCACATTTCTTTATACTAAGGATAGGAAAAATTACTAATGGTACAAATAAACTGCAGCTGTGAACATATTTTAAAGAGTGTTATAAAAGCACTTGAGGGTAAAAACACTACAGGGTACAAATGCTAGGCTTAATTGGCTACATGGTGTCCTTCCATCCTGAAATGTCACTGGAGAACCAGTGTCAACTTTTCTACTCATATGCTCTCCGGGGGATAATAAACAGCATTTGTACATGTCAAAATTGTTCTTCTTTACTATTACAATTCTGAATAAATCTGAACTTGCAGTCATGTATTGTAAAGAATTCTTAACTTACCCAAAACTTTACTTGGCCATTCCACTTCAGGAAAAGAAAAAAAGACTTAGAGTTAAGATTGCTTTGGTGTATTTCCTATCTGTAAATACATTATAAATAAAAGAAGGGGGTGGGAGGAGATATGTTCAGTTATACCAGCATTAGTATTCTCACTAACCTCTGCCCACTTGCCTTCCCAAAATTACAGTATCCGGTACGGATGATTTTTCACCTCCACAACAAACTCCATCTCATTTCCAATGTACAATGTACAACCACCCACAATTCCTGAAAAATCATACTGCAAAAGTATAACCTGGCTTCTGACCTCAGAGATGAAGCTACCTTAACAGCAGTATACTTTCACTTTAAAAGAGTAGAATGGATTATTTATACCTATAAAAAACAATAAGATTAGAGTTAGGGTTGGGTCTTTTGAGTGATTGAGAAATTAGAATCAAGGTATAGTGTCCACACAAATTTAAGATGGTTGAGAAACACTCTAAGGAGTAAGAAGCATTAGTCTGTGCCCTTTTGATAGTCCCATTACAATCCCATTTCTAAATCTGCATTTGCTTTCATCTAAAACTTTAGAAGTCTTTCATCTACAATTTTTGAAACTTCTTCATTTGAAGTGTCAGAGCTAGGAAGAAGAATATAGATAGACATGCAGCCCTGTGCAAAGAGTGAGAGGCTTTCAGCTGCCAGACAGGTTCTCTCTCTGGTGCTTGTGAGAGTGCTGGGAGGGAGGCCTTATTAGAAAAGAAGCCTGTCTCTAGGCCTTTCACTAGGCCAGCATATACTATGATCTTGGCACCAAGAAGTTGTCTGTGTATGGTGTTCACATATGTCTGCACTGCTCACAGCAGCAGCAAAGCATGTACCAGAGCGCAGTGCCTAATCACCCTTGTGGAATCATGTAAAATGATTTTAGTTATTGTTTACTGGAAATTAAGTTATATCACTATAAAAATGCTGTAAACTTATGGCTCTGGCTCTGACCTTGAATTGTGACTTGCATGGTTAGACCAAAGTCAGTGAAGTTTGGCATTCTGCTTGCACTAAGTCCTGTTGACTTCAGTGGGGGAACATCAGTTTTACTACACAGATCAGAATGCAGGACAAGGGAGGACATTTGTTGCAGACATATACACCAAATAGTTCATAAGGTTGTGGAATAAACAGTACCTGCATCTTTGTGTGCTTATTGGCATGATATTTCAGGTTATTAGGCAATATTAAATTGACTGAGGAGGAATTTGACAACAGTCTTCAAATACCTGAAGGGGGATTATAGAGGATGGAAGTGGGAATTTCTCTGTGGCTGTAGGGGACAGGACTAGGAGCAATTGACTCAAGGGGCACGTCCAGACGAGCATGCATGTGCCTCTTTCCCTGTCTCAGACCCCTTACAGAAGGGGCAAGAGGCACATGCGGGAACGAAAAAACATTTCCTGCACCACAAGCTTGCAGTGTGGGGAGAAAATTAGACCACTAGATATCCTGAGGTCCAAAAAAAATGGAATTTAAAAATAGTGGGGTAGGGCATGGTCCCAGACCATGTCCTGAGACAACTGGAGGCTGGGTCCTCCACAGAGATGCTTTGGCTGCCAGACTGTCTCTGTGGTTGGCCCCTTGCCCTGTTACTGAAGCATGCTGGGGCTCCATGCTAGTAAATAAGGGGTCGGGAGGGCTGGAGGAGCGGGGAAGGGACATCTGTGTGGGGTCATAGCCCCTGTTGGGAAGCCGTAGCTCCTGTGTGTGGGTTGTAGTCCCTGTGGGAGGGCAGCAAAATATATATTCATGAATTCATGAATACCTGTATTTAGAGTTCACTTTATAATTATGATAGAGACACTGACAGGCTTCCACATTGCTTTAATGCTGTAGATATGTCAATAAAACATTGCTCAACTGATTGCTGTCTCTGTCTCACTCTCTCTCTTTCTTTATAGTGGTCTTTTGTTTTAATTTTGGAGGAACATGGATTTTGGGGCATTTTACAGAGTCCCTTTGGGATTTTTTTAACAGGAATTTTTCAGTTTTTCAATAGGGAACACCAGAATTCC
Organism: Crocodylus siamensis; assembly: GCF_052110815.1. Classification (NCBI taxonomy): domain Eukaryota; kingdom Metazoa; phylum Chordata; order Crocodylia; family Crocodylidae; genus Crocodylus; species Crocodylus siamensis. The sequence goes on along the minus strand of NC_143395.1, from coordinate 130,240,646 downwards.
TGCTAAGGAGGCCAACGGCAGGAACCTGCCTGGTCAGAGATGGTACCTTGGACACAGCTGGCAGTGGCTCTTATCCTGGCCAAATGGGGCCAGGAGAACATGAATTCACTGTTTAAAGCAGATCACCACACCCAGAACAACTTCCAGGCGATAGCTGCCGAGATGGCTGGGCAGGGGGCACACATGGCAGTAGTGCCACACAAAGGCCAGCTTTGCAGCCACAGCTCACTGGCAGTTGGTCCAGATGGTCAGATGCCTCTATTGGCTGTGCAGTCCCCATCTGGGTCTGGCAGGTGCACAGCAGGTCACAGCCAGGCAGCAGCCCCCATTGCCAGACTGCTGCAGTGGGTAGAGGATTCAGGGAACTCTCAGGGCTGCTTCAGCAGTCCAGCTGGAGCAAGGAGTAGTGTTCCCAAGTACCAATTGGCTGGGCCTCAGAAGCTCCTGAGAGTGGGTAGACCTGAGCTACAGGTGCTGGCCCCAGGCTCTAGCTCCCCCTGGCTGCAGATCTGGGAGGAGCCAGGCAGAGTTATTTTGCCCCAAGTGGCACAATTTGCTCCACAACAAAGTGCATGTCCAAGCACATGGCAAAAATCCCTTGCTCAAATGAGCACTGCTTCTGTTTGAGCTGCTGCAAATGCATCTGCTTGCATGTGTGTACACACCCAAGCAGGTGAAACTTAGGTTAAAAATTAAGAAAACCTTTCTGACTACGAGGATGGTCAGGCATTGGAACAGGTTACCTAGAGAAGTTGTGGAATCTCTGTCCCTGGAAAATGTCAAAGCAAATTAGATAGACACTTGGCTGAGATAGTTTAGTTGGGGATGGTCCTGCCTTGAACAGGGGGGTGGATTAGATGACCTTATAAGAACCCTTCCAGCCCTACTTTTCTATGATCCCCTATATCCATTTTAGAGAAAGGCCTATGCACAAGACTTTAATATGCAAAAGTAAATGTTAATGCACTGTAGTGCTTTTATGCTGCTTTCCATTTTCAAAAAACTTTACCATAATTCAAACTTTACCAAATTTCATTCAGATCTCTGTAAAGTAGGGAAGGGGTATACCCTGCAAACTCTTTCTATTGGGCATAGTACATGATTTATCATGCATAGCTCCACCAACCTCAGTGAGACTGGTAGTGGAAGAAAGTGTTTGTAGGACGGTACCCTAAACTAGTTCTATTTACAGTTTTATCAGAGAGAGGGGGGTACAGTAAGGATAATGCTGCTTGTCTAAAGCCACAGGGTAATCTCTGAGGTTAGAACTAGACAAGTACCTCCTGAATGTCTGTTGTAGCTAGTAGACTTCACTTCTCTCTGACAGCTGGGCTGGCTGTTCCTCACATGGCTGTAAAGGAACATTCTTGACCTCTGCATGAGGGCCAGCCAAAATGATGACTGCTGAGCTCAGATGAGCATAAAGACTGTTCCTTCTAATGGCCCCCTGGAAGGGGTCAGGGAAGTTATTTGAGCTTGTACATTAAGCTGCTAGGAAAAGATTCAATTCAGGAAGGGATTCTCTTTCTTAAAAGTGCCCCTGGGGCTGTATGTAACTTTGCATTGCCCCTAACTCAGGCCAGTGGGTAAATACTGCAATGTGGTTCTGTACAGTCACATTAGCTACTACGTGCTACCCTTTAGGACATTCCACATATTCAATTTATGGAACCTTATAAAAACGTAGAACACTTTTGTGGCTGGTTTGCCATTTTATGATGCCATACTTTCTATAAGCATGTGTCATGTTGCTGTGTATGGCACAATTAAGGGCACAAATTATATTATAAATTAAACAGGTTCTATGGGCCTTAGACCAGAGACCGCAGTATGCATTAAGAGGCAAATCTATATAATGAGGGAATTTTCCAAACAAATTTTGTTCCATTGTTTTCTCAGGTAGACTAGAAAGTCCTTTTTAAACTCCTGATAATAGTGCTTGGTTCCTCAAAGTAGTCTTTAGTTGTACTTACCAAAACTGAACAATTCAGAGTTATTCAGAATTGCTAGGCATCCATGGCCAGGATATACTTTTAGTTATGACAGTATAAGTTCAGAGTACCTGCTGAAGTCAAGATGAAATGAGAATATGGTACCAAGACAATATTCTTAATTAATGTGGGCTCTTGTTTACACAGTAGTTATTTACATGTATTCCCAGTTACTTATTCACTCTTTTAATCCATTATTATATTAATTCTACAGTTTATAACAGTTTGTGTAATGCATCACAACTGGTAAATCTTAGTACATACTATTTTATATAAATACTTGCTTCTGTATTCACAGCATTCTCAGACTAATATATCAAAAACAATAAAAAATTTATAAACTAAAAACACTCCCTTGGCCTTAACTTGCACCACTTTTTAATTTAATTTTAATTATTAATATTATAGTTGCTCTTTTCATTTTTAAATTTTAGAGTGTATGAAGGCCAGAGTCTTGGCCTCAATTTCCTTTGGCAGATCTAAACATTTGTCATTTTTCAGCCACACCTTTTAACCTGATTTCGCCTTTTTTCCCTGAGGTTGGCTGGGGAATAATTTGGTGTCATTTTACACAGATGCTGATGCATTGCTACATTCTGTGATCAGGACACTGTTGAGAGCTTGAAAAATGAATTTCAGGAATGAACTAGATACTATAATATTGCCGGAGGGGGGCATTTTCTGTTTTAAATTATCTAAATGCTCTCTAAGTTTATTGAGGTGGAATTTCATTGGGCGTGCAGTGCAGAGAAGAGCCAGGACTCTGTGTAAAAGTATTTCCCATCCAGTCACAAACTCATCCATTTATTTTGCTTGCAAACCAGGCTATGCTTTTTTAGTAGGTGTGCATCACCTATTGCACCTGACCACCGATTGGTCAAGGGTTACATGCTCTAAAATCATCTATGGTGACAAATACTGCTGAATGAGTACACAGAGGTTTTGTAAGCAGCTCAGAAATTCTTTGATTTCAGCTTGACTTCTTTGCATTTTGAAACCAGCAACATTATATTGGACATGGGGAGGGGGCCACTTCACTGCATGGCACAATAGGAAACTGATGTCAAATGCATACTATGTAGATTTTCCCTTTATTCCAAAGCAAGTTTTATTGAATGTGTTAACTTCCATACTTATTGTGCATCCAAGGGCTGCTAAATTTCATGAAGCATCTGTCTTTATTAAAAAATTGAGCATACCCTCTAAGCATGTTTCTTTTTTCTGACACTGGCCTAACTTTCTATTGAAATGTGCTATGTATGTACATGACAGCATTGATATGCCCTGGCTGAGACAGCCCCAAGGAACTCCATGCCCAGAAAGAATTCTCTAGAGTCATTTCCAAGAGCTGCTCTTAAAACTTCAGTCACCAGGGTGCTTGAGAGCAGCTGGCTTGCCCCTGGAGTGGTTTTACCAGTATGCTTCTGAGTTTGGAGCAGATGAGCAAGAATGAGAGCAGGTGGGTGTCTTGTGCTTGAGAACATCCCAGGTGGGGTAAGCTGCCACTAAAGTCTTGATCTAACCAGAGGGTTATTTATTTCTTTGGACAAATTGATTCCTTTCAGAGGGGCACAGCAAATCACTGAGGAGTAATAAATTGAATACAATGGGGCAACATGAAAACCTAGAAAAATATAAAATATAATTCATTGTGCAGTTCTTTGTTTTGGTGTTTGTTTTTTTTTCTAGTCTGGAATAGATAATTAGATCATTTAGGCTAATCTTCTGCATAACATGAGCCATAGACACTTCATTCAGGTCCTCCTCTAGTGAGCCCAGTAAGCTGTGGGTTGACTAAAGCTTATCTTGCAGAACAACATCTAGTCTGGAGATGATGATACAAGGGTTGCAATGTGTGTCTGGTCCACAAGTACAACTCCTATTAAAATCTGTGAACTTTTCACATGCCAGCTGGTTGAAGACCTGATATAGGTTGGATATTTGGACTTTATTTCCCTGCCTACATGAGGAGTCCTCAAGGCCAACTTGAAAAAATGTAGCATCAACATTAATTCAAGGAGACAATTGTCCGGGACCAACCCAAATGAAGGAAGAGTCTGCTGCAAGGATCTCAGTTCTTTGAAACCTCACAACAACAACAAGAGACGGAAAAGTCGTAGCAGAAGAAACAACCTGTCACAGATTGAACCAAGCAAGCATCCAGGCACCGACCCCACAGAGAAACACATGCTCTAGTTGTAGTAGAACCTGTCAATCCTAGATCAGGATTGTCAGCCATCTTTGGACCACAGATAAGACAATCATGAAAGCAATCCTCCTTGACTGTGCCCTCAAAGATACGGTGCTGTTTGGGGTGGACTGCTCAATAAAATAGGAATAGTGTAATCATGCCTGTCCACTGCAATATCACCATGCCTGTGCACTGCACGTGTTAATGCTGCTGAGTGACACCACCAACTGGCCCACCCTCAGCACAGTACGGTGTTTCCAGTTTACGAGGCAGCCTAGCAAGAGTACCACAGTGTCTTTGCAGGTGCTACTGACAGGAGATGGTAAATTAACTATGTAGACTGGACCTGAGTGGTATATAAGATCCCTAGGGGATCCCCAAGCAAAGGAATCTTCTGCTCCTTTACCTTCCTTATAAAGCAGAAGTTTTCAATCAGGGTGCTATGAGATCCTTTTAAGGGTGCAATATAATATTTTTCAGGAGCGTTGACTGTAGCTGTGTTGGTTTAAGGACATAGGCAGACAAGGTTCTTCAGGTAAATCTGATATCATTTATTAGACCAACTAAAATAGTTGGAAAAATTTTTCTTTGCAAGCTTTCAGGTACAACACCCTTCTTCACTGCATCACCATTTCCTCCCCTCCCCCTGCGCCCCATCTCTTGCCCATTGTCTTTCACCCTCTTTGATGTTACCTGCCACACATTTGTATTTTCACTGACCTGCATTCTTGCATACTGACATCTATCCCATCCAGGAGAGCATAAAACAACTGCAGATGCTCCCTCTGCCTGAAGAAGAGTGTTTGTACTAGGGCTGTGCAAAGCTTCAGTCCCTGATTCGATTCAGCAGAGATTTGGCCTGTTTCAGTGGCTGAATCTCAGAATCCAAATTGAATCAGAGGACACTTTAATCTCTCCGAATCGAATCAGAACCCTCCAAATCGATTCGGAGAAATTCAGAAAGATTCGGAGATTTGGACATAGAGACAACTTTAAATGTTTTTTCTACATACCTCTAGGTAGCAGGGGCTCATGAATGCTGCAGTGCTGGGGCACATGGAGTGTCCCACAGAAGCACAGGGGGCTCCTTAGTGCGCTCAGCAGCGAACCCGGAAGTGGACCAGAAGCACTTCCAATACACTTCCGGGTCCACCAGGGAACCTCCCAGGCTTACTGACTGGTGCCTCCTGAGTCTGGGGGGGGGCACCCAGCATCCTTCTGTGGCTGATCACTGAGCTGGGAGGGTGTGGGAGTCCCCCCCCAGCACACTCCCTGGCAGTCCTGGAAGTGGACCAGAAGTATTTCTGGTCCACTTCCAGGTTTGCCACCGAGCACATGGAGAGCTCCCCCCACATCCCTGTGGGATGCATCATGCACCCCAGCATCACAGCATTCATGAGCCATACTGGTACCTTGAGGTATGTAGAAAAAACTTTTAAAGTTGTGTCTATGTCCAAATTGCTGATTCTCCAACTCAGTATCGGATTTTCGTATTTGGATTCGGCCAGTGATCTGAATCAACTAATCAAATCACTGTCCCTGATCCAGGCTGAAGCCAAATCTGAATCGAATAGGGCCCACTTCACACACCCCTAGTTTGTACCCAAAAGCTTGCAAAGAATTTTTCCAACTATATTGGTTGTTCCAAAAAAAGATATCAGCTTTACCTAATGAACCTTGTCTACGTAATATTATTAACACTGTTAGATGTGAAACACCTACACACAATCCACAAGATAAACCCAGAGATTTCCAATAGGAATCTATAGCATTAATAACATTCTGATCTGTGTCATCTTCTGAGTTCTCTTCAACAGTAGAATTGCTAAATTATTTTTCAGTAGTCAAAAATGGGAAATGTACAGCCTGCCATTTTCTTAGGGTTGCCTTGTTTCTAGCAAGGAGTGTTTTGTGTTTAAATATGTTAAGAATCATCGCTGTAAAAGAAGCTGTATTTTTTTGTGCAAAATATTTTTCTTCTTCGTCCTTTGAGAGTTGGGTTATTGCTGTGTCTTAAAGCATTCTGAAGGTGGGCAGACACCTGACTAAACTAGCATTCTTTTTGTTCCATGTTCTACAATGGTACCATATGTGCCAAGAAACATTTCACAGTATGTAGTCTAATAACAGCTAACTATTATTATGCACTATACCACACAGGGAATTTTCATCCATTTTCTCTTTGTATCTCTCTCCTTATTGGCATTACTCAGAAAATGGGTGTGCATTCTTAAAATGACACCAAAAAGTGCCATGCAAAAGGAATTAAACATTCCTAATAAAAGGCCCTTATGTACCATAAATGAATAAGAGATGTATGTACATTATACTTTTTTCTACAATATACCTATCTTCACAGAAATTTCAGCAATAAAAGGAAAGAATCATCCAGCATCTTGAGTCATATTTAGGGGGGACCCAATCTGTATAACTGCTAGTCTTTAAAATGCTGTAGTGCACAATGGGCAATGTGTGTATTCATGTACATATACATACATTCTGTATATATTTCATCTTTCTTCCTTGAGAAGAAGATAAGGTAACACAGAATAGGAAGAACTCATCCTCAGTATGATTTAGAATTGCATCTCATTTAAAACACCACACAAGAACAGCAGTAAGTAATAAAGGCGATAACAATGTCCAAACAATTTCATCAGTTTTCTAATCTCTCTTTGTTCTTGATATACACAAGGCTAGCTCTGAAAATAGATGGGATACAAATATTCAGACACAGATTCTCATTTTTTGATATATTCTACTAACGTGTTATAGCCTATTTATACTTAAGTTATTGTTAAAGCAGGGAAGGCAGAGATAACAGAACAAAACTACCTTCTATCTACTGTACATAAGATTTACCCATTGCAACATGCTAGCAAAAACTGAGAATTCCTCAGTATCCTAGAAAAGTAAATCAGTAATCTTGATCACATGATCTGATTATTTTCTTCCATTCAGTTACATTTTGTAATTTCACCACATTTCTCTTTTGAGTCAATTGCATTCCAGCCCCATCTATTCTCTATTTACATCCCTAAATTATATCTGCTCATTGCCAATCACATTTTATTTGGAAGGCATCAGGGCATTCTTCTTAGCCCTATCAGAGTTCTGCAGACTCCAGGGGACGCTAATTACACACAGCATCAAGGTGCCTAACATCCATGTGGTAAGGAAAGATTTGATTTTTCTCAAAATGTTTGGTGTGTAACAAGCTAACTAAAGGCCTGATCCAGTAAATACACTCTCTCTGTTCCAGCACCTATTACAAGCTCTATTGCTGAAGTCAGAGGGAGTTTTTGTGTTGATTTCAATAGAAAACCCAGTGAGTTCGCTGGAACTACTCAGAGTAGTAAGCACTTCTCCTGGAAGTAAGTCATAGCAGTGTTGGGCTGCATTTCTTCAACTGTCCAACTCCTTGTATGAAAAAGAAGGATAACTATATATCATGTAAAGGTGATAAATGCTGCAAGGTGCATTCACCAGCCAAAACATACAGCTGTTGTTCAATGCTTAATTTGTATAGATGTAAGTTACAGCTAGAAAAACAATTGTAAAAAAAGGAAAAAAATAAATCAAAACAAAACAAAACAAAACAAAAAACTCAATAACAGCCCTCACCCCTCCAAACATGCTTCAAGATTAGTCATTTCTAAAAGCATTTTATGCATCACAATAATCTTTCCCCAGGCACAAAAAGAAGCTTTGACTCATTACCACTGAGCTCCCATATGCAACACATGTGATGGGAAAATGTCTCAGCCTTTCTTGTGTTTGTATTCCTTCTCCCTGTAAGATGTCTGATTTCATAACTGTTCTTTTTTTTCTTCACATGCTCTCATTTTCTTTGTGACTGACTACAGTTGGCAGTAATTTGTGACGTTTTTAAGACAAGCCATTTCAGGGCTTCCTGGGAACAAAAGATACACAGTCTGCCTATAGTATGGGGCAATCTGGAATTACTCCGGTTAAGCTAGCTATGGAAATTACCATAAGTCAGTATAAGTTATTGAAAACAGGTTGAAACCAGGAACAAAACAGAAGTTCAGCACACACAGACCAATTTAAAAATGGTGGAACCTATTCCAAGATAGACCTGGATGGATGCAGTATCAGATTTAATTGGTTTAGGTTTAGGTTAGACCCAGTGGTGACATGTAAGGTGTGCACAGGGGTGCACTTGCACCCCTTAAGAGCACTGGTGCACCCCTGACAGCTAGCATTCCCTGCTTTGATGATGGGCAGGGGGAGCAGGCAAGAGCGTTGGTGTCCCCCTGAGAGTGCCAGCTGGAGAGTGGGAGCACCAAGAGAAGTGATCCCTGTGGTCCCCCTATGGCCAATCATGCCAAACAGGGAGTGGAGGGCTCCCCCGTGGCTGATTGCACCAACCCGGAAGTGCCAGTGGCACCCCCCCCACCCCGAACCCACTCCTAGGCACTGACTGGCCACTGAGGGGGGCAAGTGCCCTCCCTGACTCAGAAAGCACCACTTGCCTATGGTTAGACCAGTCTATCAAACTTCTGTTCTAGATCCCCCCCGACTCAAGTTAGGTTGCAGTCCCCTGGCATCCCCGAAGCCTCTGTGGCAGGGGTGGGCAAAATATGGCCTGCGGGCTGAATCTGGTCCAAGAGGCCATTCTGTCCGGCTCGCAGGGCCCCTAAAAACATTTGGAAAATTAATATTTGTCTGTCCTTGGTTCTTGTAAAAAATGACAGGAACCAAGGGCAGTAAGACCCAAGGGAAGCCTGGTGGACTCCAACAACAGCAGGGCCCACCTGGCTCCACCCCCCAGCCGGAAGCCCCAGCCGCAGTTTCTGGGCTGGGAGCACATGGCTGCCCCAGCGCAGGAAGTTTAGGTAAGTGGGGGGGGACCCTAGACAAGGAGTGAGGGGGAAGTGGCCCCTCCCCGCCCACACCTGGTGCCCTGTGCTGCAGCTGTTTGCAGCCCACACGGGGCTGCCTGTGCCTGATCCGAACAGTCTGATGCGAGCTGCGAGCAGCTACAGCTTTTCCCTCTGTGCTCAGCTTTTCCCTGGGCTTCTTCCCTGCATGGAGAAAAGTGCCCCCTTTTCCACCCCATGGCCGACACTCTACACTGCAGGCACTCACAACCTGTATGGGGCTGTCTGGAGCAGGCACAGGCATCCCCAGGCAGGCTGCAAGTGGCTGCAGCACGGGGTTCTGTGCATGAGATGGGGAGGGTCTGCTTTCTCCTCCCCACACTCAACACCAGCTTGTAACCCAGTCCCACTGCCAGGGTGGCAGTGGGGCCAGGTTACAAGCTGGTGCTGAGTGCAGGGAAAGGTGGCCCCTCACCCCCCCCATGGCCAGCACCCTGCGCTGTAGCCACTCACAGCCCACCAGAGGCTGCCTGTGCCTGCTTCAGACAGCCCCTCATGGGCTGTGAGTGCCTGCAGCGTTGGGTGCCGGCCATGGAGCAGGTGAGGGACCACTTTTCCCCATGCTCAGCACCAGCTTCTTCCCTGCTGGTGAGCAGGGGGTTGGGGCTGTGTACTGCCCCCTGCCTGTACCGTGGGGCTGGGGAGTACTTGGTGTGAGTTGGCAGGGAGCCAGTGGGAGCACCAGTGTCCGGGGCCAGTGCCAGTGGGACCCAGAGCAGGGTGGCAGGAGCGCAGAGTCCCAGATGGCAGGGCTCTATGGATCTGGGCTAGCTCCCCACTCCCTGCTGGTGCAGCCCAGCCCAGTTCCACAGACCCCTGCCAGCGTGTGCCCCACTCTGGGCCCCACCAGTGCTGACCCTGGAAAATTGGTCCCAAGATATTGGGACATTGGTCCCAAGATGGTGACTAGGGGGTGGAGCACCTGTCAGGGGGTGGAGCTACCCATGCAGCCCTTGACAGCCTGCCAAAACTGGGTAAGCAGCCCTCTGCTCAAAATAATTGCCCACCCCTGCTCTGTGACCTTGCTGCTAGGGTTGGCAGGTTAGTATCAATCCACACTTGTATGCTGTAGCTTACCACCCCCGGACTGTCACAGAGCTGAGGCAACAAAGTCTCTGCTCCTCAGCCCTGTGTCCTGCCCATGCTTGCAGCTGGGCCGGGTGTGGGGGGAGGGGAGTGGGAGAGTGGAGGCCCCCCAGACCCAGCCAGAACAGCTAAGGGAGCATGCAGCGGGGGCTTCCTCTCTCTACCACTGACTGTCCCAGTGTGGCTTTTTCTCAGATGTTAGCAAGAGGGGAAAGTGAAGAAAACAGAGCCCCCTGCCCTGCCACCCTGACCCAGACAGAAAAGCTGGGGCGGAGCCTGTGCAGCAGGGGACTCTGCTCCCTGCCCCCAGTTCCCAGGGCAGCAGACAACTGTGCATCTCTGAGCTGAGCCACAGCTCCTGTTTCAACTTTAAAGCAGTGGGGGAGGAGGGGAGTAAAGTCCCCTCCCTGCTGTGCTGGCCTAGGGCCAGGGCTGTACTGCCCATCCCACAACTGACTCTCCTGACAGCTGCAGGCATGAGCCATGGCTCAGAGGCCCACAGCTCTGCACCATGCCAGGAACTGGGTCAGGGGAGCTGGGGAACAGAGCCTCATGCTCTGTGGACCCACCCCACCCAACCCTGCCCCCCTGGCCTGAGCCAGCAAGATGGGGGGAGAGGGTCTTGAGACAGGGGGCTCCAGCCCTCCCAGTTTAAGGTCAGGTGGAAAGCTGCAAGACCTAAGCCCTGGTCCCTTCATACTCAAGCCAGCATAGCTGGGAGGGGCCACACAACGGGGGGCTTCATTCCCCCTCAATCCCAGCTGTTGCTGCGCTGTTGTTGGTGGGGGAGATGGGATGGGGAGGGGGCTGGGGAGAGGTGCTGTGCTTGCCAATCAGGGATGGCCAGCTACTCAGCTGGGCTCAGGATCTTTTGGCAGCCTGCTCTGGGTGTCCCTAGCCTGCTGGCCTCAGCCAGTGCAGGCTGCCTCCATGCCCTCCCCTCCTCCCTGAAGGATGAACATGAGTTTTGTTTGCTTCCAAACTAATCTAGGGCACTTAGAAAAAGCCATTAAAGTTAATATGAATCTGCCTCAGGCTTTTTGAGCCAGTCTTTTTCAGAGGCAGTGAATTTACACGGAGAAAGGGGGAGGGGGAGAGAAGGGGCAGAAGGCTTTTTTTTAGTACAGTAAGTTTGAAGAGATATTTTTATATTTCCTATGGTTATGCACATGTCCAAAAGAAAAAGTAGTAATTAAGAATCTGAGTTTTGCTATGTGTTTCCAGGTAACACGTTGAAGTAGTACCTTGCTCTTTGACTAGCTCTATTTAAATCAATTGGTGTACTCTTTAATAAAGATATTACCTGAAGTGAGCCAAACATACAGATTTAACAATTAAAACATTTCAGATCCTCTTGAAATATTGCAGAAGGCCAGCTGAACAAACATATGACCCCTTTGAAATGTTCCAAAAGTGACTCAAGTGCTCCAAAACAGAACCTCTTGAAATTAAATGCTATTTTGGAGTGTTTCACTGTGTGTTACATGTGCACAGGAGAGAGAAGGAGATTAGGCTGGTCAGCTTTTCAGCTGTCTAGCCACTGGGTCCCACTCCAGGTCTGTTATGTTACGAGATATCCAACTCCAAAAGAGAATGGCATATACGTTTCCACCACCACCAAAACAGCATGGTGACCCACCTCCAGTGACACATGAATTTCCCTCCTTCTGGCCCACCCAAACCCAACCAGCATGAACCTGAGCAGTACCTGCCAGTGGCAAGAGACACATTACAAGATGCTTGGAAGTCACTGGTTGTACCTCTTTTTGGGTCCTGGTAACAGAAAGTAATGTTTGAATGATTTTGGGATCAGAAACCACATCGGTTGCTGGGTTTCGTCCTGTTCCTCCACCTCCTCCTGCTCATCCATCTCATCCTGTGCTAGTCCATGGAATCAGTGGGGACAGTGGCACTGCTACAAAGTCTATGGTGACCCTCAGTTCTTCTTAAGAGTCCCTGTCACCCAGGAACTGTGAGCAGTCTACAAACAGCTGCAACATGCTCATCGTTTCATGCTTAGGAGGGGCTGCCTTTGTTGGTGTGCTCTCCTTCTGCTGCCTAACCCTGGTCCTGAAAGTCTGCATAGTGGCTGATGATGGCAATGAGCCAAGTGGAGAATCAGGAAGAAATGCATGAGGAATGGGAAGTGGGGAATGGAGAACAATGCAGTGAAGACTCCAACATGGAGAATCTGGAGGACATAGGTGAGCATGAGGAGGATGAGGAGAAGGTGGCAGTAATGCTCTGCTTCAAATACTGCTGACCTGGAGATATATAATACACAACATGCTGCAGTGCTGGAGAAGGGTGGTAAAAGAAGCGTGTGGCAGGTTGTGTCCAAGCTTTAACAACATTGTGAAAAAGAAAATGGAGATGTCCTGAGGACTTGGAATACCCAGAGGCAAGTGAAGATGACTGGGCTCTGTTGAGAAAACTCAGGAGCAGCATCTACACAGTCTGGGCCTGTGAGAGCAGCTTGGACTAGTGGGAGTGAGTCATGCTGACAACTTGGAATGACCAGCAGTGGCTGGAGACGTTCTGAATGACCAAGGATATGTTTTATCATACTGTCTTGGTGGGGTCCCACATTGTGAGGCAGGACACTAACCTGCATCTGGCCATACTGCTGGACAAGAGAGTGGCAATGGCCAGCATGAAACTTGCCACCCCAACCAGCCTCTGTTACATCATGAACCAGTTCAGTATGGCTCCTTGCATGGCTGGGTTGGCAACTCGCTAGGTATGTCAGCTGCTAAAGGGCATGGCTGCAAACAAATTTATCTAAGGGAGTCATAGATGGCTTCAGTGACAAGGGTTCCCAAGACAATGAAAGACACGCTCGTGCCGGTTCAAGCAGAAAATATCATGGCCTTTGTAGTGGCAGCCTGCGTGCTGCACATCTGTGAGACCTGCAGAGCAGTTTTCAGGGAGTCGTGGGCTGAAGAAGCATGACAAGCAGTGGCCAGACACAGATGTGGCTGGGCAGCAGTGCAGGGACTGAGAACAAGGAGAAGCTGGTCGGGCAGCCCTTGTGTGGGATTGTCTGGCAGCACATATTGCTGCTGACAGCAACTAGCAGTGCTTGTTCTTTCTTTTCATTACAATAAATTATTTTACAATATAAACATCTGTGTCTGTCTGCAGGGGTGTGCAGTGGAAGGTAGTGGACAGGGGGTGGATGTGGAAGATGGGCGGGGGGAGGTGGACTGAGGTAGAGGGTTCCTGCTTCGAGGCTGGCAGTGGTTTGTGGGGGCAGGGCTCATTACACACCAGCACATAATGTCCCATGGGTGGAAGGGTTAAGTATACCTCTTGTTGGCTGGGGTGGGAGAGGGGGCATCTGGTGGCAGGTGGGCAGATGGGGGCAAGTGAACAGCCTGAAGTCCACCTCAGGAGTGTGGCAGGAGTGGGGGAGGGGCTTATTCCACCCCAAGCCAACCAAAACCTGCCTTATCAAAAACAGTTGACAACATCCCTCCAAAAGCCATATGTTGCACTACACAAACAGATTCATGGTGGAACATGGGCAGGGAGGAGAAGCAGGGAAAGCAGCACCATATTTACTTGTCCCCATGGAAACTGTTCCAACCCCTGGCAGCTTGGGAATGCTGGGAAATGTAGTCCTAAAAAGCCACAAAAGTAAGAGCTTGCCACCACCATATGCTGCAATCACCAACCAACTGGGGTGGCAACACCCACCCACCAACCCACCAGTCTCAACCCTGCACAGTACATTTCTGATATCATATCAGTTATAGAATAAAAAAAATCATATATATACATTCCGATTACTCTGTAACATGGGTGGAAGGGAAAGAGATGGGAGGGGATGATTCACACTGCTTATCGTTGGGATCACCATAGGGGTTGCCAACTTGGAGACTGGCTTTAACCTAGGCCAGTGCAAGTGACAAGATTTGGGGGTGATTGTGCCCAGGTTGGGTGGAGGGGACTTAGCAGGAGACTTGTGGCAGGAGCAGGGGGCGGGGACTGTGGATGCCAGTTTGCATGTGCCTCCTGCTGTAATTCATTAGGAAAGACATTACGGGGTGGGAGGGGGGTGGGGGTAGATTGGTATTTGGCTCCCCCTGCTGGAATCTGCAGGGAATGACACACAGGATTTATGTTGCTTGAAAGAGTGTGTTGTGCAAATTAACCTGGGCTAAAATTTTAAAGTCATGGTTAATTAATGAGGACTGAATGTCGTGTCATGTACAAATGTCATTGGTGTGCTGGTGAGTACCTACTGGGACCTCTACTGCTGCCAGTCGGACTTACCCCACAGTCCATCACCTCCTTTACCAGACCCTGTTGACTCCTAGAGCCCTGCCAGAGCCAGACTTTCCAGCCCCAATTCTCTCTACCTTGCTGCTCAGCTCAGAAAGTAGAGGAGAGGTTCAGGGGACTTTGGGATGGACAGTTGGGATCCCAGCAGTATAGAGCTCCTGTGATCCCCTTACCTCTCTGCTCTGGTGATCTCTACTCTCCTCAACCTTCTACCTCTTCTACCTGTGAAGGGATGGGGCAGGAGAGATCAGAGCAGCAGGTTGCTGCAGCTTCCTTTAGCAAGCCCCTGGCTAGAGTAGGCCAAAGTGTTTTGAACTGTTTCAGTTAAGTGAATACCACAGGACCCTCATGTGTGTCCTCTGGCTGAAATCAGTTCTTTTTTAAATATTTCCATGTCCATTTAACTCAGTAATGTTTCAGTTAACTTCTGTTCATACCCTCAGAACCTCATTCAATGCTTTTAGCCTAACTTTAATAGGGCTGCAGTGTTATTGTAGCTGTGGAGGACAGCTTGTCCAGGAAATGTCCAAAAGACAAGGCTTTTTCTGATATATTTTATTGGAAACTGTAGAATTGGGAGAGCAGTTGGACAAGCTTTTGGGCATCAAGTGCCTTTCTTCAGGTCTCATTACAACCTTATTCACAGGAGCTGTCCCAGTGGGACTATTCCTTTGTCATTATTTACAGGATTAGGACTTCAGCGTGGGAGAACATAAATTAGTTTAATCTAGATTTAATTCTGTTTTCAAAACCACTTGATACTGAGTCTTTTATTTCAGGCAACTGGTAGAGACCCCTCTGCTGACAGCTTTACAAGTTCAGTCATAATAAGAAGCAGTTCATAAATAGGCATTATCAAATTCCTGAAGTACCACAAGATGACCAAACTGTACTGTAGATTTTTCCTGTTGCATTTATAAGAACTCATCCAAAATAGACCGTTTTGGTATTACACATGGATCCTTTTATATATAGATATGAAAATTCCCTTTGGAAAGCCAAGGTATCAATTTTTAATTTTTCAATTGATTTACGCTATAATTATTTTAAATGAAATTCGTACCATCTACATTGTGTGTGATCACATTAGCTATGTTGGATGCACATCTTGGCAGTTTTACAAAGTGCCTCCCTCTTGTACTGTTGAAATATGCTGCTACAGAAATTGGACCACTTGTGTTTGGGGTTATGACAGCATTTTCTATGGGTGCTTTTAAAGTAAACTCTATTCCTTGCCAATCTATTTTCTCCATCGGTGACATACCCACGATATCTTGTCATCTCTAATGAGTCATAGAGATACTTTATGAATGGTAGGTTTTCCTCTCCACTATTCCTAGCCATTCTGTCAAACCTGCTTTTAGTAGCATCTTTCCCTGTGCAGTAGATTTTGTTTTCTCTGTCTCTTGAATCAGTTGCCTTGCCACGGATATGGAGCGGAGCGCCTGGAAAAATCCTTACTATAAGTTCCCAGTGAGGCTGAATGGTAGCATTCAGGATGTTCTGATGCCTGTGTTCGGGTGGTGGCATACTCCATATGTTTTTTGAGCTGATTGAAGATGGCCTCAATAAGTTTCCTTCTTCTCTTATTTCCTTGCCATTGTACATTGTAGAAGGCTATGGTTTGCTACATTATAAATGATTATTAGATACATGGTACTATAAGTTCGAGACAGGTTTAATACTATGAATTGAACTCTCATCAGAACACTCCCTAAGGGACTCATGAATCAGATACTGTCTGAACCTCGAAGCTTTTACCTTTTGTTTTTAATAACCTACAAGTTATTTCTCCAAATGTTCTCATGCGGTAACTTGTTACCCCGCAATTCAACATCGTTGGTCTAATGGGGTAACTTGTTACCCTAGCCACATGAATAAAATGGAACAAGTGACAACAGCATAAATGTACCAAACGCTATTTATTAAACATACAGATTGTTTGAAAGAGTATTTATGATGATTTGAACCCAAAATATTTTTTTAACTTAAACTATGAACAAAATTTAAACTTTTTTTAGAGTTTCAAAATGTGAATGAACAATTTGCTAAGTCTGCAGTTCACACTGTTTTCAAACTAACAATTACTTCCAAAAACATGTGCTAATAGTTTTAACTAAATATTGCATTCCTCACAGAGCAGCAGTGGTGCACACAAGCAAATCATTTACAATGTTTGCATAATTTGTGGGTTTTGTGGTCATCTGTTCTTGGACAAAAAGCACAATGTCCAATTATCCTTGCAGAAGGTTCTACTGGGGTGCGTTGTGGCAAGTTGTAATTTAGGCAGTCATAACAGATTTGACGAACTTAGAAAGATTATGTGTATCCATCATTTTTCGTTTTATTAATCTGTTGATCAACTGTTCTCCAAGCTCCTGCAAAAAAAGTGCTGTCTTTTTAAATGTGATCTTTACTTCCAGTTTGCAGTGTGGCCTAGCCAAATGATGAGGCTGGCAATGGCAGCCACATCCAGCGTATTGAAAAATAGTGTCATTGGCCACCTGTTGATTTTTCTGTTGATTTTATGAGCAGGTGGTCACGCAGACTAAGTGGTAAAGATTAACCACCCCACACTTTTTTTTACTGTAGTCATGGATCATGTTGGGATTTCTTTGCTTTCCACCCACGGACATGGTGCATACTTGACAGCAACAGCACAGATTTGGACTTCTTTGGAACATAGGAAACTAAGGTGAGTTCCCCATCAAAAGCAAAAATGGGTGAAAAAGTTTCCCTTCTTTGATTTTCTTGCATTTTGTTTGGGATATCAACCTTGTTTTTCCGAATCATACCCATATAGGTCAAGTCCTGCTACAGCAGTCTTTCTGCCAGGTCAATACTTGTAAAAAAATTGTCACCCACAATACTCCCTCCCATCTTGTACTGGGGATGAATCAGTTTTTCAATGACCTGGTTACCAAAATTACCTTGGCGTGGAGCTTCTGGTTGCTTGCCCAGGTAGATGTCTCTAGACAGGGGAATGATGTTGCTGCATCACAGCAACACCAAATTTTCAAGCCATATTTGGCAGCTTGCTGGGCATATACTGTCTGAAGGGACAGTGACCCCTGAACACAATGAGTTGCTCATGAACCATCAGGTGTATTTCTGGAATATTACGTTTCCTGAGCTGCTCCACAAATTGTGTTGTGTCCAAATATCTCTGAAGGCAGCAAGCTTGTCCACAGCTCTCCTTTCCTCACGTGTCAGTTTATTGTTAAATCTCAGGTAGTTGGTGATTTCATAGAGTTGTTTTAAACTCATGGTGGCAAAGAAGCAAGGACACCCGGTGCATTGCTCCCACAACTCCTCTGGTGCCTCATGACCACTGTGGTATAGACCACTCAGCAGTACGAGGCCAATGTAGGCTTTCAGCTCTGTTTTGTCCAGCTTTTTCCACTCCTTTCTACATTCGGGATGGCTATCATTGCACTCCCAGAATCTTCTGTCTGCCTCTCTGTTTTCTTCTCTTATGATAACAGTCAGGATATCTTGTGAGAGAAATAGGTGGAATATTTCCACCACTGCGTCTTTATTACTTTCTCTTGTTGGCCCAGCACTTTCATGGACTATGTCCTTAGCTGTTCCCTGATGATGTATTAGCTGTGGACTTTTTTGCTACACCCTGCCATTCCTTCCTCTAAAGGTATCACCATCTGCAATGTTTCCTGGGGGTGGTGGCAGTGGTTCTGTTCCATGTCCTGCTGCAGCTCTATTCACTCTTCCACAACAGCCCTGGGCTGGTCCTCTTCCCTTTCCCACTGGAAGTGTTGGCATCACTTCTGCTTGTAGCACCAACTCCTCCTCATCTGATCTGGATGATGCGAAAATCGCGGTTCGTTTCTTTTGGAGGCTCGCGAATAATAATTTCTCAGGCACACACTATTAGCAAAACAAAAGGTGTATTTGCAAATAGGGTCAGAGCAGAGACAGAGAATCTCAGATTACTCTGCCCCCGAGAAAACCAGCAGTCGGCTCTAATATACTCCCTCTCCTGGGCACGTGTGCCGAAACAGGAACTCTTACAACTTATTTCCGGTTCATACAAACATATATGTAAATATGTCACTTCATACGTCGCATGTTCATTATAATTAATTACTTAAGTATGCGGGGCGGATAGGCATATATGCATCAGCTAATTACGCACGCTCAGAAAAGCCCCTAGGTCACCAAAAGTTGAAATCCTTCTCTCTTTCAAGGACACAGTCAATTGAATTACAGCTTCTGTAATCTACATGAGAAAAGCAGAGGGAGGCTGAAGGTATGTGTGATTTAGTATAGGAAAAAGATAGTAAATTAGCCAAGAGAGAAAGGGAGTGATACTTTAGCACAAAGGGTCCTTGGTAGTGTTTCTGCTTATCAGGTACGAGATGCAAACTGTGCAGTTCTAACAACACTCTATTCATTATGCATTCCTAATAATATTTCTAACATGGATGAAGTTTCCATAGACACTTGGTCTTCTTGCTCTGACCAATCTCCCATGTTCAGTGTTCCCTCTAAACTATGCAGTATGTGTGGCTGCGCAGGCGTGCTCATGCCACACTGCCAGGCGAACCTGCATGGCCGTGCATGTCACACAGTTTAGAGGGAACGCTGTCTATGTCTGGAACAAAGTCAGCATCCTCACTCCCTTGGGATAAGATTTCATCAGTGGATGTGTTAGACTCCAACTCCATGCAGCACCCAATGACTAGGGAGACGACAGTCCAATTATCCATGGATCCTGTTACTCATTAGCCAGAGCAGAGCAGGGAGCAAACACCAGCACACATTGCTCGCAACAGCTTTATGCAGAATGGAAACAGCTTTGGGTGAGCGCTCTCACCGTTAGAGACAAGGAGCAGCCCTGAATAATAGCTTTTTCCCCATATTTGTACATTTTGGTTTATACTCATTAACATTTACCCTACCTTTGCCCCTCCTATGTTCCACCATTTCTCCTCCTATCTCAAGCACCGCTTCTGTTTACTGTTTGCTTTATTAGCATGGAATTGCCTATGCATTTCATTCATTTACATGTCTTTTTGCTATGAGCGTATGCCTAAGACCTTGACTCCTTTTCTTCAGTCAATGGGTGGACTTCGACCAAAACCTGGAAATTTCTGGAGGCTTCTTCACCAATCACCATTCACCTTTTTGCATATGTTCATCTCAGATTCTGTCACCAATTATGGGTTGTTTTCCACGTTCCAGTCTGTTTTTCTGTCTTACGTTGTACCATCTTCCACCCTTTTTTGGGCCTCTGTATCTTATCTCATTCCTTGCTGTAGCTGGTTCATAGCACACAGGCTCACACAGATTCACTTGCTGCTTTTTCCTCAGAAAATGTTTGACACTGTTAAGATGGTGACTTGGCATAAGCAAATGGCTGGCTTAGGTGTCATTCTGCCTTGTGGTCAGCAGCTCTGCTAGGCCACAGGTAAAGCCTTTGTATTCAGCTGCAAATCCAGTGCTCCTTAATATTCCAAATTATTGTCACCCTAACAGGACGTGTTGTTGTCATCCCCGGTTACCTGTTCAAGACAGGCTTCAGCACTGAATATATGCTGCCTTCTCATCCTGGACTGCAGGAAAAAAGAAAAAATTAATTATTGCTGAATGCATGTAAATAACAATCAAAGACAAGCCTTTCCACCTATGCTGTCACAGAAGCAATTCCACCCTGCCCTATGGCAGTGCAGATGGCACCCACTCCTTCTGGACACGGAGGCCAGAGACCAGCATCCACCCTTTCCAGGCAATCCAATGTGGGTGGATGCTGCGTGGAAACCACGCATCCAGCAGCTTATTGAGAGCAGGTAAAAGGGGCATGAGGGGTGTCAAGCCCTTACCGCTGAAAGAGACTCCATAGTGTATGCTGTATTCCAGTATGATATTGTTCAGTTTCTTCTCTACTGTCCCTTTGCTCCTTGTACTCACTTTCAACAAAGGCAGGGCAAACAACTAGTTTGTATGTTATGAAAGGGGCAAGTGAGGCAGAGTTTTGCCATGAGAAAAGAGCAGAGGTGGATTTGAGTGTGACAAAGGGTTTTTTGTTGGGGTTTTTTGGGCAAACGGCGGGGTGTTTGGATGACCTTGCAGCCTGAAAACAAAGTGGTTAGCAAAAGGGATTACCACACCTTCTGCAAAAGCAGAGTGGAGGATGGTCACCCATTAGTTACCATGGATACCTGAAGTGGACATGAACGAGGTGTGGATGAATGCTGATCTTTCAGATGCATCCACCCAAAGTGGCCAAACAGGTTTAGGCCTGTCATTTATACAGAAATTGTATTGGGGGTAACAAGTTACCCTAATGCATTAACATGGGCTTGGGGTAAGTTGTTACCCCATATGGAAAAAGTTGTTACCCTGAGTATTTTTTCATCCACACAGAGCAAACCATTCATGTAAGCTGGCTGTTCTTTGGGGATATTGTGCACTGTGGTGCCAGTGACAATGTCCTAAAAAGAAAAATGTTTAAAATTAATTAACTTTAAGATACTGCACAAAATATGCATCTGGGGTAGGAAATTACCCCATTGGAATATATGAAGTTTAATCACAGTCATCAAAGGAATGTAGCTGTGGCAAAATCATCATGTTTCCAAATTATGGCAAACTAGGCCCTTGAAAATTATGCAGTGAGAAAAATCCAGTTTCTGTACCCGATGGGAAGTAAGGAATGGCTTTTGGTTACTCAAGCTTTAAAACTACTGGAATTGCAGGAAAAATAGTGGTGGTTACCAGTTAAAAATCTGTACACATGCATACTGGCTATTCACTTTCCCTTCATAGTTTCACAGTTTTTAGGGTCGGAAGGGACCTTAGCAGATCATCGAGTCCGACCCCCTGCCATGGCAGGAAAGAGTACTGGGGTTAAATGACCCCAGCAAGGTGTATATCTAGCCTCTGCTTAAAGACCTCCAGGGTAGGAGCCAGCACCACTTTGCTTGGAAATTGGTTCCAGATCCTAGCCACCCTGACCATGAAGTAGTACCTCCTGATGTCTAATCTGAATTTACCCTCTGCCAGCTTGTGATCGTTATTCCTGGTCACTCCTCGTAGTGCACGGGGGAACAGGGACTTCCCCAATGCCTGCTGATCCCCTCTGACTAGTTTGTAACAGGCCACTAGATCCCCCCTCAGCCTTCTCTTATGGAGGCTGAACAGGTTCAGGTCCCGTAGCCTCTCCTTGTAGGGCCTGCCCTGCTGCCCCCTGACCATGCGAGTGGCCCTCCTCTGGACCCTCTCCATGCTGTCCACATCCCTCTTGAAGTGTGGCACCCAGAACTGGATGCAGTACTCCAACTGCGGCCTGACCAGTGCCGCATAGAGGGAGAGGATCTTGTTGGACCTGCTTGAGATGCATCTGTGGATGCATGACAAGGTACAGTTGGCCTTCCTGACTGCATCCCCACACTGCCAGCCCACGTTCATCTTGGAGTCAGTGATGACTCCAAGATCCTTTTCTGCTTCTGTACTGACGAGAAGGGAGTTCCCCAACCTGTAGGTATGGTTCCGGTTGTTCCTCCCCAGGTGCAGCACCTTGCACTTGTCAGTGTTGAATCCCATCCTATTCTCATCCGCCCACCCCTGTAACCTGTCTAGGTCTGATTGCAGCCTATTCCTCCCTTCTAGCATGCCCTCTTCCCCCCACATCTTAGTATCATCAGCAAATTTGAACAGGGTGCTATTTACCCCCTCGTCCAAGTCACTGATGAAGATGTTGAACATTGCGGGCCTGAGGACCAAGCCCTGTGGAACCCCACTGCCCACATCCCTCCAGGTTGAAAATGACCCACCCACCACCACTCTCTGGGTGCGGCCCTCCAGCCAGTTGGCGACCCATTTGACTGTGTGGGTGTCGACACAGTCCTGCAGTTTCTTAATGAGAATGGGGTGAGAGACAGTGTCAAAGGCCTTCCGAAAGTCCAGGAAGACTATGTCCACTGCTACCCTTCCATCTAAGGATTTGGTGATCTGGTTATAGAAGGCCACCAGGTTGGTCTGACAGGACCTGCCACTAATGAACCCGTATTGATTGTCCATAAGCATAATCTCCCCTGCTGGCCCCTCAGGGACATGCGCCAGAATAATTTTCTCAAAAAGCTTGCCCAGGATTGAGGTAAGACTAACTGGCCTATAGTTTCCCAGGTCCTCCTTCCTCCCCTTCTTAAAGGTAGGAACCACATTGGCCCTCTTCCAGTCCTCTGGCACCACACCAGAGCACCACGAGTGCTCGTAAAGCCGTGCCAGGGGTCTCGCAATGACCTTAGCCAATTCCCTCAGTACTCTAGGGTGGAGGTTGTCCGAATCAGCTGATTTGAATATATGCAGTCCCTCCAGAAGTTCCCTAACTAGTTCCTCACTAAACCTTGGCCTAGGTGCGCCTCCCCTGGGATTTAAGGGGGGCCCAGAGGGGGGTCACTATTCCGGTCCCTGCTCAGGAAAATGGAGGCAAAGAAAATGTTAAATATGTTGGCTTTGTCGTCTGGTGTGATGACCAAATTTCCTAGCATGTCCTGCAGGGGCCTCACATTACCCGGAACCTTCTTTTTGCCCCCTAAGTATTTAAAAAATGACTTCTTGTTGTCCTTGATCCGGGAAGATATTCCCGGTTCCATCTCTGCCTTGGCCTTCCTGACTGTCCCCCTGCATCCCCGAGCAACTGCAGTATAGTCCTCCTTGGTGATGGCCCCTCCCTTCCATTGAGGGCTAGGAGACATTCCTGGATGCTTTTGGTGAGCCATGGGGGCTTTTGCACCCTTCTGCTCCCTTTGATCCTCGTTGGGATTACCTCCCTTTGGGCTTGGAGGATTGTATCCTTAAGGAGCGACCACTCTCCTTGGACACCTGGCTCCCCTCCCCTCCCCTCCGGGACCTCAGTGCTTCCCTGACTATTCTCCTTAGCTCATTGAAGTCCGCCCTCCTGAAATCTAGGGCTGCTGCCTTTGCCACCTTGTGATGGATGGTGAATTCCAGCAGGTGATGATCGCTGTTGCCCAGGTGGTCAAGCACCCGCAGCCCCCTCACCAGGTCATCACCCATGGCCAGCACCAGGTCCAACAAGGTGTCTCCCCTGGTGGGACTGTGCACCTCCTGGGTTAGATGGAGGTCCTGCATTCTGGCTAGGAACTTATGCAAGCGGTCAGACCTGGCTGACTGCTCTTCCCAGCAGATGTCTGGAAAGTTCAGGTCACCTATGACTACCACATCCTTTGATTTAACTACCTTTGTGAGCTGACGTAAGAATTCCTCGTCTAGCTCTTCCCCTTGGTTGGGAGGTCTGTAGTAGACCCCCACCGTTAAGTCTCTTTCCCCTTGACTGCCTTGTACTCTAACCCAAAGCACTTCAGAGTGCCCCTCCTCTGATTCTTTGCTGATTGACGAGGATGTGTATTCCTCCTTAATATAGAGTGCCACGCCCCCACCTTTCCTTCCTATTCTGTCCCTCCTCTACAGCCTATAGCCCTTGACATTCACCGCCCAGTCACCACGTTTCAGTGAGCCCCACTATGTCCGGGTTCGTGTGAGCTAGCAGGAAGGTAAGTTCCTCCTGCTTGTTTCCCATACTATGAGCATTTGTGTAGAGGCATTTGAGGCCTCCTGTGGATGTGTGCACTGGCCCCCTACTTTCAGCATTACCCTGGCCCCTGTTACTTACCTGTGTATATGTTCCGCTTGTCGGCCTAGGTGGGCTGTACTTGTGGGTGTTGCTTGGTCTGGCAGTCCGATGTTTCCGCTGCCCTCATCTTCCCCTTCCCCCAGTGAGCCTAGTTTAAAGCCCGCTGGAGGAAATCCGCTAACCTAGAAGAGAACACATCCAGGCATGTCTCTTGTTGTGATGTGCCGGTCATTGTCGAAGAAGCCAAAGCCTGCCTCGAGACGCCATTCCCGAAGCCACCAGTTGGTCTCTGCGATGCACGTTGCAAGCCATCTTCCACATCTGCTCACTGGTAGGATAGAAGAGAAAACCACCTGTGCGCCTATCTCCTTTAGCACGCACCCCAGAGCATGGTAGTCCACCATCAGGTGTTCAGGGCTTCTCCTGGCCGCATCATTAGTACCCACATGGATTAGGACCATGGGGTAGTAATCAGAGGGCTGGATCATGGCTTGGATTATTCCCTTCACGTCCTGAATCTTTGCTCCAGGTAGACAGTGGACCTTGCATGTCAAGGAGTCCTGGTAACAGATGCGGCCCTCTGTACCTCTCAGGATGGAGTCACCTATGACGATCACTTGATGCTTTTTCTTCCTGGCCTGCTCGGAACATGGAAAGCGTGGAGTTGCCTCCTCTCTGGTTTCCTCCTCTCCTTCCTTCTCCTCCAGTGTTGCCAGGGCCTCATACCTGTTCTCCAGCTGGACTGGAGGAACTGGTACTGCTGTGTTACGAGCAGCCCTGGTTCTGGAGGTGACTGTCTGCCACTCTGCAGTGGAGGGCAACTCCCAGGGTGCTTCTTCCTTGGGTGCATGACCCTGCAGGGAAAGGAAATAGCTGTCAATTTCTTCCTCCACCTCCCTGATTCCCCTCAGCCTGCTAACCTCCTCCTGGAGCTCCCTCACCTGTGCCTCCAGGGCCCTAAGGCAGGTGCCTGCAGGACAGGTGTGGGGGTCCCCAATCCCTGCCCCCCCAGGCCTTGCTGGGCAACTCCCACAGGCCAGGGGGTGGGGGGACACCAGCCCCTCCATGGGCTCTGTCTGAGTGGAGGCCTCAGACAAGCCCCGGGAAGGCTGTGCCCCCCCAGGCAAAGGCCCTGGCAGCACTCCATGCCAACACTATCATAGGAGTTGCTGCTTGTTTCTAGCTGAGCGCGGTGCCTTCACCCCACGCTAGCAGAAGTCTCCCTCCTGGCAAGGTTGGCATGATATGTTGTCTGCTCATACTCTTTTAAGCAACTAGGTTGACATGTTCATTGACAGGTTTATTTCCTGGTTTCTAGGAGACAAAATGAGATATTGACTATTTTGTCTATTAGAATGAACTTAAAATATGCTCATAGGCCATTGGTCTAATGCTCATTTGAAGAAGTGTTATCTACTTTTATTTAATGCCTCAAACCAAAATGTTTACCTTTATAGGTAGCTTCAAATCCTTGATATAACACAGTGATAGGTAGCTAGCATAGGGTTTAGGAGAAAAAGCACATAAGCAAACAGTGAATAAGTAACTTAGGATATATTAAATGCACAGCTGGCTAGTAACATTGATGTCCTTAGTCTTTAGGTTTTACTTCAAAAGTTTTTGATTTAAATAAACTCAAACGGAAAGTGGTAAATCCAGAAGCAAAATATCCACAAGCCAGAGATACTCAACATCACAATCTTCAGGTCCCTATTTAGACGTGTTATCCATTGCACTGCTGACTTCCCTCGGAGTCAGAGAAAACCACCATAACTAACAGTGAAACAACATTTGAAAACTTTATTTCTAGCTCTCTTTGAATTATTTTAGAAAACCTTCTTTTGTGCATGAAATGTCTCAGCATAATTTTCAATCCAGGAAAGGGTCCTTTAATTTTCTTTAATGTTGTACCAAGGAGCAACATGCAGAAGCGTTCTTGGTTTTTTAATTGCTTTGTTTTTCTGTTTTAGAAAAGTGTCTAGACTTTTCTCTGAGAGCTCTATGTTTGAACTGTGTGGATTAAAAAAAAAAGTTCAAACTATTTTGTTTATTTGTCTCTCCCATTGAAGGTTAGCAGTAAATAAATAACAATTAAACAAAAGCCCAGTTACTGCAACTTCCTCATACTGCAGTGGCCTGACTATTCTCTCCACAAGCAGATGGTGACTGCTGACTGCAATTAAAAGATATAGGTATGGATGTTTGTTTTTCTACATGATCTAGCTGTAAGGATCCCTGCTTACCTGGCTAGGTCAGCCCATGCTCTCATGAAGTAGTAGAAAGTAACAGAGGGACGTGAGAGGCAGCAGTCACTGCAAAATTCTTGTATTTATTAAACAAATTTGAGGGTAAGAAGAGTGAGGTTAAAATCTAGCAGTGGACCAAAGTTTAGGTATTTCCAACTAATGCTGTTTTAAGCAATCTACTTCTCACTGAACTCATGCAAGAAAACTGTGTAGACTTTTTTTTAAACTGCAACTGTATTATTGTTTTTCCCTTAGAGTAAACTCCAGCATAATACAGGAACATGTGTTTGGGCACCTAAAAGAGTCAGTGGACATGACAGAAACAACTGCACCTGGTCTGTGTTAGGGTTTACTTCATTGGCAGAATAGCCACAGCTGCATCAGTGTTTTAATGTGATTAAAAATGGCATGGATTATCAAGGAGGGGTGGGGCTAAAGCAATTTGAAACTACACACCCTTGGAAAACCAGTGGGATCTGGGCAACTGCTTTTCTTAGGCCTTTTTGCAAATCATAACCTTCTCGCTATAGACAAGGCCTTTCAGGCACTGCAACTTGCAACGAAGACATTCTAACCATAGGGTATGGGGATTGGGTTTTCTTCCCTTCTGGCCTGGCTGACTGACCTTTGCACATCATTCCTGCAATTCCTTCTCTGGGGCAGAAATGTAAATGAGGCTTGTTAGAAAGAGCTTACCCTATTAACTCAGCTGATGTCACAGAAACTTTTGTGAGGTCATTGGCCCACTGCCTGGTGCTTGCTGAGCTGTTGTCAGGGTGCTGGTCTCTGTGAAATCAACACTTCACCTCCCCTTGTCTGCAGGCTAATATCGAAATGCAGGTTACTGTGATCTGACCAAATTACATACCTGACTCTTCTTCAGCTGTCTTCATTTGCCATAACTGAAGACGACTGAAAGGTCCTGGCTGAACAGTTATAAAAGGTACTGTCTTTAAGTTGCAGACCTCTTGCAGATTAGACAAATGTAATAACTGCTCCACTGTAGAATCTGGGCTGTTGTACCTACTGCGGAAGTCAAAATTCTTAGCTTAATGAAGGAATCTGAGAAAATGAAGGAACCAGTGTCCTTGAAAGAGCAGAAATGGAGATGGTAGATATGGTGGCTGCTACAATGTTGGAGGAAAACCGTCTTTGAGTTGACCATTCTTCCCACTAAAAATAAAACGTCTTGCTATTCCTTCCAGGTAGAGCAAATACAGCAATATGTCTGCCTAGTTTTAAACTTAGGGGCTCTCGTGTCTATTGAATTACAGCAAGTGAGATACTGCACCCTTGTATAATTGCTATCGCAGAGATTATAAATTGGCCTTTACTGAAATAGTGCAAGATTTCTTTCTTGGATGGGGTTAATACCTAGGATCTTTCTGTTATAAGCCGTAGGTTCCCCTACTTTTTGTCATTCCCCAAAAAGCATACATTTGCATGAATTTGGTCCATGCCTTGCATTAACAAGTACTACACATGGAAAATGGGGAGGAGAACTACTGCTGTAGTCACCTGTATGTAGTATCGTGTTACAAGGCAATGAAGCTATCTGATAAAAGGGCATAGCCTAGTTTGTGTCTTTCACTACGGATAAAGAATGTGCCTTTCCCCTGCTATGCTGCCTCGGTGTCAGAATTCATGGGGAATATTCATTCCACTCCTGACCTTTATTAATTTATCTTTTTGACTTGTTCTCTATCCCAAAGTGACAGGTGGCTTTCCTTCCAGAAGTCTATTACAGATGATCTCTGAAGCTTAGAAACAGAGGTTTCCAAATGAAAGGCCTGAATACCCTTACCAACCTTTTTATTTCTCTTCGTCACTTTGGTTTCCTAGCTGTTGTTTCCAGGAGTGTTGGATGAGACAAAAAAGTGCTTTCCTGGCTCAACTTCTTTCTTTAAAGAGCTTTTTGGAACTGATCTTTGCAGTTGCAGGATTGATTTACTGCAGTTGGTACATTTGCAAAGTTCAGAAGTGATGAGGTGGGCTTCTTGTATGTTTGATGATCAGCTTTACCTTTTCAGTGATGTTGACCATCTATGTCACTTGCACATGGGACCAGAAAAATTATAATGGTCAGACTACTGACATGCAATAACAATGTCCAGTTAGAACGAAAGGTTCTGCCATAGTGGTATAGGGCAAACTCATGCTCCTTTAAAATTGTATCACTTAAGGGATTCAGAATTCTTAGCTGGAAGACTGGGAGATGGGGCACTGATATTGAAATAGATACCTGTCTTTTCAGAGTGGAGGAGAAACTCTAGAGTGAGTGACCATGGTAAAATGTTAGTATATTTGACTCCAGATCAGAAAACCTGTGGAAATGATATTGGGGCCTTTTTTAGTGGAAAATGCCAGTTGTTTAAAGAAGCAAGGATAATGTGGAGATCAGAAAAGTGCATAATCCTATTATGTTTACCTTTTATTCATGAAAGAAAGATTTTAATCGATTCCTTTTCTCCATTCTTTATAAAGTAAGTGTATTCTTACAACTAGGGCTACTTGTATATCCCGTATGAGAAGATTTTGGCAAGTTATATACTAACACAATGGAGTTGTCTTTATAACAGTATTTGCAAGGATATTAGTATATACTTAGTCTGGACATAGTCTGGGTTAACCTTATTTTGGCAGGCAAAAATTTAAGCATGGTAAAGAAGAGAAGCCATTGACAGCCAAACAAAACTTGTTGTTCCACAAAATTAAAAAATCTACTGTTTTGTGTGACCTAAATAATAATAGTGTGGTGAATATTTGTCTCTAAAATTCTACAGAAGTGGAAAGAACTTGGAGCAATGTGCTTGGATGACACAAATAGCTCTACTGACGTCAAATATCATCAAGATAATGCATTTTTTGATTTTCCTGCAACTAATTACTTAGTAATACTAGAAGTATATCTTAGCTGATTCAAAGTCAGTTTGATTCATTGTCCAAGGCTGTATGTGGCTTCTAGGAGACAAAAATGTGTTGCTAAAATTTCCAAGGAATACTTCACAGCCTTTTGAGGAAAGTAAGTATTATGTATTTTATAAGGGGAGAAGCTAAAGTATAGAGGCTGAGCAACTTTTCCAAGCCTTCCAGTGTGAAATTCTTGGTATGTAAAATTACAACTTGGCCATTTTCATTGATGACTGGTGGTGGAGGCTGGAAATATTATCCAGCTAGTGAAACCCTAATCAAAAATTGCTTTGGACCTTAGCCTTTCCCTGGGTTCACTAATTTGTAATGATCTAGTTGATGAAGCTTGCTCACCACTGCTGCAGGGTCATTGTTCCAAGAATGTAGGTGCTTTTGTGTGAGACTGGGATAGATATTTTTCTATGACATTCTTTAATTCATAAATTGCCTAGGAAAAGCATGCAAGGGAAAGCAGGCAAAAAAATGTAAGATTATTTTAAGGGCCTTACTCTCATTGAGGTGGCTGTTGGCCATGCGTAGATGAAATGAGGGGCATGTGTGCATGACACTTTCAGGTGGGTTAAATGCTTTTGCACTGTTTTAATGATGTCGGTGTTTACAAATTTGGCAGCTCAGGAGCCCCTACAGGCAGCCTGGCAGCAGCCCGGGAAGGCAGGCTCTGCCCAAGGGGAAAAAAAAGTGGCAACCCTGATCTTTTTCTTCCTGCCCCCCTGAGTTGCATGGGGGCCTGAGCTGGGGGCCTGCGGGTGGATCTTGTTGTGGGGGGAGGGCCAGCACTGCAATGGAGAGAAGCACCAGCTCTCCCTCACTGCAGCCTAGGGACTGCTCTGCTCACTGGCAGCTTGCCTTCCCCTCCCTGCCATGGGAGAGGCAGGAAATTTGGGTGCGTGCATGACACAGGTATTTAAAAGGGCCGTATATTGAAGCAATGTTTTTAAAAACCCAGCACTTCAATTTAGGGTCCTGTTGAAGTTAGCTCTAGATGCCTCTATAAAAATCCAATACTGCAAGGCCCAATGACTTCTGCTAACTCTGCCTGACTTAATCTGAAGGATTTAGATCCATGTGACAGATGAAGATGGAGAAAAAAAGCCTGATTTTTTTTTAATGGGTTAGAATTGGTTAGAATGGACTATTGGTTCGAATTGTTGCTGGAAGTAAAGACACTCTCAAATGTGAGTAACTCTTTCTCTCATTTAATTACAGAATAAATAGTTTGGTGAGAAAGATGGGGAACGGTTCTGACACTTACCCTTTCTTCCATATCGTAGGCTCATCTGCAAGAAATTAAAAGGAATTTTAGGTAGAAACATGATTAAGTTCTTCAAAAAATTAAACGAAACTTAGGCTTTGCATCATTGTGGAATTTTGTTTATTTATTTATTTTGTTTGGGGGTTTATTTTTCTTTTGGTTTTTTGAGGAGGCATTTTTTAAAGGAAGGAATAAGATTTTACATTGCAATGAGATGGGTAGACTGGAGAACCATTCTGGTGACTTGCTAATTTAAGTACAACCTTTAGTTGTTGAGAGTTTCATTCCAAACGTGTGTGTTATGAATGCATTGGTCTTCAGCCCTGGAGCTTATCCAGCCCAGGATTCAGTTATTACAATAAAATAAAAGTTATTAAAATAAACAGGATATACCTTCAAGCTATCGTTATAATACACTAGAGCAGTAAATTTTACCAGTTCACAGTATTGACATCTGATGATCTTAGGGTATAGGTATTACTGCATAAACAGGAAGCATGTGTATAAAACTAAAAGGTACTGATTGCCTTGTGCTGGAAATCCAGGCTGAAAATTGACCAATAGTATGGATCTAGGAGCTGAAAGATGCATCTTTGTACTGCAAAAACTGAACACCAGTCTTCGAGACAAAGAGGAACTATATACTGAATAGCAGGCTGTGTTTTGTAACTATGGGAAGACAGAATGAGAAGCAAGCTTCCTACATACCTTGCCCTTGAATAAAAGAGGATCGTTTTGATCAGATGCCCTTTGGAGAAGGGAAATTGTGAATGCCTGCCTTTTGTGAGATCTCTTAGAGAATAGAACTTTTCTTCAACCTTTTTGCCACTAACATACATTATGCAGTTACGTATCTTCCAGCCTCTATCTTCATTAAAGTATAATGTTTTAAAAGCAGCCTAAAAAATCCATGAGTTATCATTTAAAAGGTCCAATTATCTATTTAAGAGTTAAAAGGAAGTTATAATATCCCATCAAATATGATCTCTTGACTCAAGCTTAGGGAACAGAAGAGATCTGTGAGGAGAAAAAATTAGGTTTTCCCCCCCCAAAATACAGATTTCTTACCTGAATTCAGACTATCCATATAATCTGGAGTGATGTATCATGTTATTTATATCCCTTTGATAAACCACTAAAATAACCTTTGAAAATTGGATGGCTTATGCCTTTAAAAGCCTTCTGAGACATTCCCTAAAAATAGTTTACAAAGCAACAGAGTCAAATTGTTGGGGAATTGCACTCAAATGCATTAGAGAGTCTATTCCTGTGGCACTTAAGCCAGCCAAAGTAATAAATATAAAATGGTAATTTTTCTCCATGAGCTGTGCTTGCTGCTCCCACATGATTTCATTCCCACCCAGGAATAATATAACACTGCCTGCTCATACAATCTCCTGGATTCATGGAATAAGGCAGCATGTAGCTGCCACTTTGTTAAGTGTGCTCAGAAAAGTCGGCAATTACAATTAATCCTTCTGTTGCCAGAGAGCAGCTCGTCACTCTTCCCATGTCTTCAGTGTTGTTGCTGGGTTTAAGTTTCAAGGAAATTTACACTCAACAGTAGATTAGAACAATGTAATTGTATAATATACAAGAAGTGAAAATATTGGCAAAATAGGATTAAGCAGTATTTTCTGTCCTGTGCTACAAATGTGGCCTGGTAACTTAATTGACTCATGGGTAATAAATAGCGTAAATATTAAAAACAGGCTTTGAGACAAGTGCTGCAGCTTCATGCTGTTGCTTACAGAATTCATCAGCAGCTCTCTAGGTGGAGTAAATTGGCAGTGGGACTGTGGGAATTTGCACCAACTGAAGATCTGGCATATTTACCAGTTCTGCAGTCCTAACCCAGCTTACCTGAGTTCAGAGGTTTCTCAACCAGTGCTGCTCAGCAGAGCTTGGGAGGTCATCTTGCAGGTCTGAGCTAGCACATGAAAGCTGTGGACATGTCCCTACTTCTTGACACAAAGGTTACCGGAAGGGCATTGTGTCTTTGCCAGAAGGGGCTTATTGCTATCTTGCTTTGGGTTCCTGCTGCACTTAAAGAGGTATTTTTTATACTCTTAGCAAGAAACTGACTTTCTGTTGTATTAATTTTGCTGGTTATCACATGGTCTCTGGCTATCTAAAGGCAGAGGCCTAAATACATGTTGTAGCTATACAAGTTGCTTGATTTTCAGTGGTAATTATTACCAACTCTTCTAAAGTCAGTGGGTCCATGAGATGCTTATTGTCTTGAAAAATCATACTCCTTTTATGCAGGTATTTAAATAATATAGGCTCTGATCAATAAGGCACTTGAACTGAAAATTAGGATTTAACTTCCCCCAATTTTCCACAATTTTTTTTTTTTTAGCTTGGTTTTGATTGATTCAGGTGAATCAAAACTAAAGATTTTGGTTGAGTTCAGCATTAATCTGTGTTCAGCTGTCTTGTGCTCCCATTCTTCCCTTTGGATTCCCCAATTACACTACATTCTTTGTACATACAATTGTTTGTTCTTCTGATGAACTCCTGCACTGCGTCATGGCTGTTCCTCATCTTTGGTACCTCATTAGAGATACAGTCCAGTTTGGGAGCACAGCTTGCATAGAAGAAAGCATGTGAGAAGCCCTCAATTAAAACTCACTGAGGCAGTTCAAGCAGACTTAGTGCAATATTGAACTCAGACAAACTAACACATTTTAGTCTGGATGAAAACAAGTGTTGAAATATGGGAATTTTTAGGACTGAAATTCTGGGTTATGATCAGTTCTAGCATTGAATCAGATG
The DNA here is from genome assembly GCF_052110815.1 of Crocodylus siamensis. Lineage (NCBI taxonomy): Eukaryota > Metazoa > Chordata > Crocodylia > Crocodylidae > Crocodylus > Crocodylus siamensis. Next base: position 130,207,364 of record NC_143395.1, on the reverse strand, counting down.
CTTTAACCTGCTGTCTTTTCTATAAAATGAGAGACTTGTTTTCAGAAAGTTTTGTTTACACCATGCCTACAAGTTTATTTCACCATGACCCCTGCCGTGTTCAGTTTCTTAGTGCTACTGTTACTACTTAGCCACTCCTTTTTCCTTATAGGATGTTTTAAAAACATCCTTTGCTAAGTATTCTTAGATTGCATGCCAAGGAGTCTACGTCTCTTCTCAGCAGTGGGTGTTATAATGAAGGGAGCATGTTGCTATGGTGATGTAGCTGAGGCATCACGGTTTTTTGCCCATCGATTTTTATGTCGCTATAGTGCAATGCTACAGCGCCATAGCGTCATGTGTAGACATGCCCAGTAATTCAGAGAAGTAGGATTATGATCTACTCAGGTGGTGAATAGTTGCTTGTTTGTCTACTTCATTATTTTAAGACCTTGTGATCCCATGGTATCTATCCCCCATGTGAAAATCAGGCCAGCTACTCCCTCCTCTTTACCCTTCTTGGCACAGTACATTAGCCTGTTCAGTGTTCTGTGCTGCCACAGCTAGACTGCTTGTGGTATCCAGGCTTGGTTGTTTAAACCCAGTTTATGCATTTGCACACTATGCTTCAGAACAGTATCATCAGTCATGCACAGAGTGGATGGGATTGTTTTAACGAAGGTCTATTTGGTATTGCCCTGAGAGGGATGAATCTTTGTGCTGGAACTCTGCTAATAATGAAACCAAACATTATACTCTATAGAGGAGGATTTCTGCAGAGTGAATAGCATGAGTCTGCTGCTTACAAGGGAGGTAGATTGATATATTGGCATGGGGTGCATGGCATCCCAGAGGGGACTTCCTATTGAAACCTCCATCTCCCTCTTCCCTGCCAAACAGCAGTTGCTCCATTCACTTCACTTTGCAGAAATCTTCCTTCCTAGTCTGCAGTGAAGGAAGGGATATGCCAAAGAGGGATTATTGAACAATAATGTTATTTTGACAAAGAAGCCTTCTTAAAAAGGATACTTTTATCACCTCAGGGCTCACCTTGAGCCATGTGGTATACAGGGCTTTAGCTAAAGACCTCCCCTGCATTCTCGAGATGCTGTTCCAAGCAATATTCTGTTCCTGTCATATCTTGTTTCCCAGCTTTTTCAGCATAGATCAAGTGCCCACAGATTTTACATGTCACAACTTGTTTACCGTTTTTACAGGTTTTGCCCTTGGCATTGAGCTCTGTTGTTTTTCTTTGCCCATCAAATATGAGTGCCTGAGGGGCAATGATGTGATAATAGACCATTCCAAGGGGCTCTGTAAGCCTTTCACCTGCCTTGTCGCTCCAAGCTGCTGTTTCTCCTTGCTGGCTGGGGACATAGGGAATAGTCTAAAGTTTCTCTCTTCGACATCTTTTTGCTTGTGATTCTCCATGATGCTGTGACTGCATTACCATTCGTTCATGCATGTGTATGAATTTGAGAAATGGTGCACAATAAGGAATAAATTAGTGAGTGTTTTTAAGGCATATTGTAAGAAGAGCTATTTGTTTGCAAGTTTCACAAGGGTATTTTGTCTACGTGGGGATACATGTGGCCGCACAGCTTCAGGAATGAACCAAGGAGGATTGTGACCTTGGGTTTCTTTCCATGTGCAATGGTTCAGCTCTATTAGTCAGTATGCTGAGAGAATGAAGCTAAAGCTTTACCCATTTTCCAATAATATGTGCCTTTTCCTTGTCTACACAGATACAGAACAACCCCATGTACTGGTACAGGCTGGGGACTGAGTGGGCTAAACAGCAGCTCTGCAGAAAAGGACCTGGGGGTTATAGTAGACAATAAGTCGAATAGGAGCCAGCAGTGTGCCCTTGTTGTGAAGAAAGCTAACCGCATACTGACTGGGCTGAATTAGTAGGAGTGTCACCAGCAGGTCAAGGGAAGTGATTATTCCCTTCTATTCAGTACTGATGAGGCCACATCTGGAGTACTGTGCCCAGTTTTGGGCCCCTCACTACAGGAAGGATGTGGGTAAAATGGGAAGATTCCAATGGAGGGCAATTAAAACGGTTGGGGGGCTTCGGATACGTGACTTATGAAGAGAGGCTGAGGAAACTGGGCTTATTTAGTCTGGAGAAGAGAAGGGGGTGGGGGGAGGGATGATGCATTTTAATAGCAGCCTTCAACTACCTGAAGGGTGTTCAAAAGACGATGGAGCTAGACTGTTCTAAGTGGTGGCAGATGACAGAACAAGGAGCAATGGTCTCAAGCTGCAATGAGGGAAGTTTAAGTTAGATATTGGGAAAAGCTTTCTCATGAGGATGGTAGTAAAATACAGAAATAGGCTACCTGGAGAGGTTGTGTAATCTCCATCTTTAGAGGTTTTTAAGACCCAGATAGACAAAGCCTTCTTTGGGATGGAATAGATTTCATAGACATTAGGGCTGGAAGGGACCTTGGAAGATCGAGTCCAGCCCCCCACCCAATGGGCAGGAAGTCAGCTGGGGTCATAGGATCCCAGCAAGATAAGCATCCAATTTACTCTTGAAGGGTGTTCAGTGTAGGTGCTTGAACCACCTCTGATGGCAGGCTGTTCCAGACCTTGGGGGTTCAGACAGTAAAGAAATTCTTCCTTATGTCCAGCCTGAACCAGTCTTGCAGGAGTTTATAACTGTTTGACCTTGTCATCCCTTGGGGCGCTCTGGTGAAAAAAACATTCCCCCAGATCCTGGTGGTCACCCCTGGTAAACTTATAGGTGGCCATCAGATCACCCCTGAGCCTACGCTTTTCCAGGCTAAAGAACCCCATGGCTCTCAGCCTGTCATCGTAAGGTCTGTTTTCCTGTCCTCTGATCATGTGCATGGCTCTTCTCTGGACTCTCTCAAGCTTCTCCACATCCTTTTTGAATTGTGGAGCCCAAAACTGGATGCAGTACTCCAGCTGTGGCCTCACCAAGGCCGAGTACAAGGGGAGACTGACGTCCTGGGATTTGCTTGAGAAGCACCTATGGATGCAAGCCAGCGTTTTGGTTGCTTTACTAGCCACAGCATCGCATTGCAGGCTCGAGTTCATCTTGTGGTCAACGATGACCCCCAAGTCTCTTTCTTCTGTAGTGCTAGCCAGTATAGCTTTGCTAAGCCTATAAGGATGCTGTGGGTTTTTCCTCCCAAGGTGGAGAACCTTGCATTTTTTGGTGTTAAACACCATCAGGTTCTCGTCCGCCCATTTGCTGAGCTTGTCCAAGTCAGCCTGGATCGTCCTCCTGTCTTCTGGTGTGGATGCTTTGCCCCAGAGTTTGGTGTCATCGGCGAACTTGACCAGTCCGCTTCTGACTCCAATGTCCACATCAGAGTCTTGGGGGACCCCACCGGTCACAGGACACCATGATGAGTGACTTCCATCAACTACTACCCCCTGGGTCCGACCACGGAGCCAGTTCTCCAGCCAGCAGATCGTGGGGCTGGGAAATAGTTGGGGAAGATCCTGCTTTGAGCAAGGGGTTAGAATAGATGACCTTCGGAGGTCCCTCTTGTTGGGGAATAAAGGCCCCAAGCTCATGGTGGGCCGAGGGTTCGTATACGGAATAGGCGGGATTAGCGGCGAGGAGTCTGAGCGGTACGTAGAATCGCGCGGTTTCAGAAAGTTGAATTTTATTTACTTACACTTCTGTAGCATAGGTAGGAAGTTTGCTTCAGTTACAGTGCTACCAAAACGAACAACAGAAGGGTCTGTTGGCCCACGGGGTTCCCAAGTGAGTCCTTGCTTTCTACCCTGAAGGATAGGTGCGGCTGCCCACTCGCTAGTCCCAGGGCTGGTCAGTAGCTCATTAAAGGGATATGAACAACAAAACTTTAACACATTGTGATGCCAGTCCAAAGTGGAATCAATGCTGGAGTTGATGGAGAACGATGCCAAGGTTAGTGCTGGGTACGATGAGGTAAAGCCGTGATCTCAGTAAGTCGGGCTGATCGAAATCGTGGTCAGGGTCGGTGCCAGAATCAGTCCGGTAGCCAAAGGATCAAGACAGGAAACGAAGAGGAATCGAATAGCCAAAATCGCAGCGAGGAAGAGACCAGTGGGCTAGAAGCCTTCCTTAGGAGTAGTCCCTGCAGCCGCAGCCCCTGCTCTAAGGATCGTTCTCTTCCTGTGAAACAGTCCCTAGCCTCTGCTCACAGGTTGAGCACAGTCTCTCCTCCAAAACACGCACATACCACCTCACCTCCCCCCGGAGCATGTGTGTTAGATCAGATTACCTCATGCTCTGAGTAAACTGAGCATGTGCATTATGGCAGTCTTGATTGACAAGCCTTGGGGTTGAGCAGGGGGCACATGCTGGGCATGCAGTGGAATTTTCCGCTCGCTAGGTTTGTCTGCACATGTTCAGCTCTAACTCTCTGTGTTATCAGCATACATACAAAATTTTGCTCTGATACCTCTCAACCCTAATTTTCTACAATTTTGTGGATTGGAAGAGGAGAAGTGGTCATACAGATGGCACTTCTGTCCTTCCCTGAAATACAGTGATGTGATGTGGGTTCGCTGCGGATGGGAGTTTGAAGAGGGAAATAAAAGTAAAATAAGAGGAAAATGAGAGTATCCTGCATACAGTCATTAGGGCAAATGATAATCCTGTCCTACATATAGGAAAGTCATTATTTGTGTGCAGGATGAGAATGTGGCTAAGAATGTCTTTAAGAAAAGTCTGTCTAGAGAAAAGATGGAATGCCAGGCAAATGTAAAAGATATAAGTTAGATTTTAGGATGTGAGTTTGATTTGATTTTTTTTTTTTTTTTTTTTTGGAAGGAGGTCATGGTTTTATTCGCTTTGTCTTTCTGATGAGTCTGAGAAGCTGAATGTAAAAGTTTCCAGGAACTATTTAACTCTTAGCCCAATCACATAACATTTTTTGTTATATTTAAAAGAATGTCATTCACTCTAATTTGAAAGGAGAGTGTGGTGGCAGAGTCATTGAGATGTCTCCATTATGACTCCAGACATCTGAGTTAAACTTTCTCGCAGCAGGACCCAGTGGCACTCAGTACCCCTTTATACAAAACTTGAAGTGTTATAGCCATAATAGTACAGGAAATGTGAAAGAAACAATAACTGTTTGGTAATATCTTGTATTAGACTAACTTTGTAGTTGAGAGAGAGGATAGACAAGTTTTTTTGGAAGGGCAGTTTGTGCCCAAAAGCTAGTCTAACCCGTCTCCCAACTATAAAGTTGATACAGTAAAATGTGATGTCAAATCTTGCTTATCAGCACCTCTGAAATCAGGCCTGTCTTGTTGTTGTTCTCTTTGTTGTAGGAGAGTTGTTTGATAATATTTGTGTTGGTGTTATTGAGTGTGATTCATGGTTATTTTGGCATTGATTTGTGTTGAGTGGAGGTGAAAGGGACCCCCAGACTTCTTCATGGACTATCATATTCCAGTCAAATTTAAAATGGACATGAGATTGTTGCATATATTTTTGTCTTAAGCAAATTGCATTAAAACTTTAGCTTATTTAAGAACCTTAAATTCAGAGGTCTGAGTGTCTCTTGCCAGAAATAAGTTTGAGACCAGATTGGTCGGGGTAGTGTTAAAAGTTTTGCTTCTGACAAGCAGTTCAAGTGCAAAGAAAGTGTTGTTGCCAGTCTCACATATGCAGTACAGTGCAACACCTTTTCCAAGAAGTGCAACCATTAAAGCAAACAAGAAGAAAAACCATGTTGCATCTTGTCATTCCTAAAAACATTTTTAAACTCGTGCAGTTTTTCATTGGCCTAATGGGTTAGGAAATCTTTATGGGCGTGACTGGGTGCTATCATTTCTGCAAGGGACTTCTGCAACTCCTAGCCAGAGAACTATTGACCCTGGGTGGACAGGGAGGGTAGAAGCTTTGCCTTGTCTCTGCCTGTTGGCTTTGGTGCGCCTCACCTGCCTTGCAGGTGCTTCGAATTCACCATTGTTTTAATAGAAGCCACCTTGCCTCCTTATCCCTGGAGTTGCAGGCTGTATTTTGATGAAGTTGTCTGCTATGTGTTTTTATAGATCTAATGACTCAGGAGGTATTCAGTTCTGTCACAGCCCCCTTTAACTCTCTGGATTTGGAAATTGGTAAATCTCTTTTTGGTGTAGGTTCCTGAGGTTTGACCTCCCCTCACATCCCAGCCTTACACCACCTTGATATTTAAGTGTCTTGTTCAGTAAATAGCTTGTTTGAGCAGTCAGAATCTCAACAATTACTTCAATGTGTTATTCAGAGGCTTCCTGGATTGTTAATTCTTGGATCGCATTAAATATACACACCTTCTGGATACAAGAATTCTTTAGTGATACTTCCCATAAATTCTGCACTCTATTCAGTCACAACCTCACTATTGCACTTGCTTCCCAACTATTTGCCTTGTATTTCTTTTCAAGAAAGATTGACTGCCACTAATGGGTATTGACTGAAGTTGCTCTGTCCTGTTACTGACAGTACTTCATGCCTTATGTCTGTCTTAATCTTGTCTGATTCTTCAGACCCAGAGTCTGCCGCACTCTGCACTGTCTCCCTTCGTGGGTTCCAGCTTTCCTACTATTGCACCTAAACCTTATCGGAAGTGCACAGTGCCTTATCAGTATTGCACCTTCCCATAGATTCCTCAAGTGCATCAAACTATAATTTGGTTCATATACTATAAAGTGCAACTCTGCCACACTATCCAACCAAGTGCTAGCACCAAATACAAAGTGCTTGGTGCTGAGACCTAAAGTGCTAGTGCAGGCATGAGTTAATTTTTGTCTTGTTTTCTAATTAGAAGCGACTGCATCCTGCAGCTCACTCAATACTTTTTTGATACTTAGTGTGATAGCCTCCCCACCAGCCTTCTGACAGTCAGCTTTAGAAAGCAAATCCTTGGTCTCTTGTTGTCTCTTTACACACTCTTACCAAATCCTTAGGTCTGTAGGGAGGTTTCTGCTTTGCTTTACTCAGTGCTCTGTACCAGATGCCACACTCCTCCACTACTACCAGTCCCACTGAGTGTCCTTGCTCCTCTGCCTCTCTCTCTCCTTCCCTGAGTTTCTGTTCTGGTTCCCATTTAGCTGGTGAGCATGCCCATGGGCAGACTAGCTGCTTCTTAAAAAGGGGGTAGGGTGCCACCACACATCCTTTCTGGCTTGAATCCACTTGCTCTCCACATTGTTCCTGCTCTGGCTATCATGGTAAGTTTTTCTTTAACCCCTTTTTGTCTCTTCATGCTGCCACTCTGTACTTCTTTTGGTTCAGACACTTGGTCAGATATTGTTGGCACAGGCTGGGTGCGGCTACGTGAGATGCTACGTCACCATAGCTCATTACTATGGTGAAGTGGCACCAGCTGGCATGAACTGTGATGCCAATACTACTGCGCAGTAGAGGCCAAAACAATCCATGTGCCACTAGGACTGTGTAGTAATGGCGGTTACTGCACAGTCATTTAGGACTTCCTAAAGCAAATACTAAATGACTACACAGTAAGAATTGCGCAGTCAGGGACACATGTAGATGTTCCCACTGAGACTCACTGGCAGGATCCCTGTTTTTTAATGTCTCTTAGCACGTTTAGGACAGGGAGAACCACTCTCCTATGTTCGCTGTAATCTTAACTAGCTTATACATTAGAAGGGAAGAAATAAAAAATTAAAGACTCCTCTGGAACTCTTCAGCATGTACATAGCATTCAGTATTCAAATTCTCTTAACTTAGTGATATGAATCTATCTTGGACTATTCAAAGGCACTTCTGTTCTAAGAAGAGTGTTCGAATGCCAGATTTCAACTGTATATGCTCTCCTTTTTGCTTTATCTTCCAGCTAGTAGTTAGGTGCAGTAAAAGCTGTGTTAACCAGCACTTTGTTAGCCAGAAAACTCTATTAACCAGCATCCAAGGGACATGGCAAAAACAAAACCGGAAGTGCCATTTCTGGGTTTCGCTGATGTGAGCTGAGTTTTTGTTTGCCACTTCTTCAACCCATGGCCCAGGGCAAAGCAGCCTGCTCAGGGCCCCCCTCCCTGTCCCCTGGCACAATGATGCCGGGGAGTGCACCAGATGGTGCACATTTGATTGACCAGAATATTTGATTAACCGGCATCCTCCATTCCCAGGGGATGCCGGATAACAGAGCTTTTACAGTACTACTATAGGCTCAGCCAATAAATAGTGTTCTCCATTCAACCACTGTGCACTCTGAACATTTCTGCAGCTGAAACCCAAACTGGAATTTTTGTGCTCTGCAGATAGGTGAGCTTTAAACCCATAAGAACTGTTCTCACTATCTGTAATGTCCACAATATACTGCTAAACTAGTTTCCTGCTGTCTTTGTATATAGTGTGTACCCTAGTCTCTTGGCTCTGGGAACACTAGTCAGTTGTACGGTCTTGGACCCAGATGTAGGTCTGACTGATTGGCAGTGTGAATTATATTCACAGTACCATAACACACTTTTTAAAAAAATGTCAAAGCTGTGCAAGTGAGGTACTTACCAATTCCGTTTAATCGATAGAGAGTTGTATGCACAATAACATTAGCACACCACTGCATCCCCTGATAAGGAAAGCCTTAGGAATGGATCTGCTATAAATTTAAATGCTAATGCATTTCTTTTTAATGCTTTCAACATCTTCTCTTATGTCCACCCTAACACAGGCCTTTTCATTTCAAATTTCCCAGTTCTGACTCTCTTTATATGAGTTAGGATATTCAAAAGCAGCTATAGCCAACTGAGTCTTTAAAGGAGGGGAAGAAAAACCCTTTAGAGTTTAGTTTCCTGAGAGGCACCATTTGTTCAAATCCTGTCCCCTGCCCCTGCATTTTTTTCAATGGTCCCTGGGTTTCTATGCAACTTGAGAGTTCTAGTATAAATATCATCACCTGGGAGAATGACCTTCTTCATTTATAAATCACTTATATGTAGACACAAAAGCTTCTTGCTCAATAATGTGAATATGTAATTGGTACAGTCCTCCTTTTCCTCTCATTACAAAGCTCTCCACTGTAACACCCTCATGGAGAAAGGTGACTCTGCCTCCGCTCACATCTACATTATACACAGAAAAATTGCACTCATTAGCAAGGATGAAAATAATCGGTTTTTGGGGGTGCAGACCTCTGGTTATTCAAAACTCTTATGTTCATTCCTGCTCACTACCTGTTGGAAATGCTATTAATTTATAGGGTGTTTTTTTCTTTTTAAATAATGTTCTTGTCGAAAAAATAATGCAAGAAATTTTAGGAAGCTTGCTTTTTCTGCATCAGTTGGAGGTGAACTGTTGATCTGCAGCTACCCAGGAGGTAAACAGAAACCTCTTTGTATAGGTTATTGTAAGCCTGCTATTTACTAGTGACCCTTTTTACTCCCTTGAGGAGTTTGAGATCTATCCCAGAATGAGTCATTTGCTGGGTACCCAACGCCACACACAGAGTGGCACATGGTCTGCAAAACATTTACAAAGGAGCTCATACCAGTCTCACAGTTCTAAATACAGGCTGTTTTTGCACAGAGGACAAGTATTTAAGGTGGGCCATAAAATTGTCATGAGGTATAAATCTATTAAATTAGTACTGTAGAACATTTAATCTATAGAGAGGCAGTAATATCTGTAATGAATATAACCATATTCTATATGCGACTGCATACAGAATTATTTGTGTGACCAGCTATAGCTTGTAGCATAGCTCAGACAACAATTTATTTTGTAAAGACCACCCCAATTCCACCTGATCTCTTCTAAGAACAGAATCAATATCCTCATTGGAATTTAAATTAGAATGTAACCAGGTGTGGGCCTGTGGGTATCTAAATTTTATCAACTCCAGCCTGATCAGCTATACTCACACTACATGTTTTAGTGTTACATATGACTGCCTTGGTTTCTGTGTCGATTCCAGTAATGTTGTTTTAGTGACTGGGTTATCATTTCCTCTGCCATTGGACTGCACTGAATCAGCAGCCAGAAGGGGAAAAGAACTGCTGGCTTTTCTTGCAGTTGACTGTTGCTCCCTTCTGTAGTCTAAACCAGATATTTTACTGTGGGGCAGGGAGGAGGGACATAGCACCTCCGTCATAATGTTTCTTGAAGTACATTTGGAATAATGAACATGTATGAAAACCAGCATGGGTCAGAAAAGGCCTTGGTCTTCAAAATAAGATTTTTTTTCAGGCTGTTTAAAATTCGTGGTAGAGTTGTCTGCCTTGTAATTTCTTTTTTTATAAGACGTCTGTTCAACATTGTTATGGACCCACCTATTTCACTGGTGTTAGTGGCAGCTGACCTATATTTAAAGTGAAGTTTAACAGGTGTAAGGCTTTATCCTTACAAATATATATTGTAAAGCACATGGGTTGTTAGGGGTGTACCAATAGAGATTTGGGGGGCTGATACCAATAGCCAGTTTTTAAGGAGGCATATAAGCTGATACCAACACAGCAACTTGGAGAGCTGCATGCAGCTGGTAAGTCTGGTGGAAGGAAAGGAGAAGGGAAGGGGATGGCAGGGCAGATCAAGGCCCCTGCAGTGAGGGAGGAATGGGGCTAGGGCAAGCACTGCCCAGCCAGCGTGGGGCGGGCTCAGGATGGAGCCACAGGTCATCTGGGGGACATGGGGAGAGTGTGGGGGTGGCTTCCATCACTGTACACTGCTCTTCTGGGAGCCATGTGTCTGGTGGCTCCTGCCAGTGCTCTCTCTGGTCATCCGGGAGGGCATGGGTGGGGGGGAGGTGCCCTTGGATCTGTGCGGGGCAGGCTGGGGCCGGGGCTGGGCAGGGCCCTTTCCAGCCTGGCCGGGCCTATGCAGACCTGGAGGCGCATACCCTCCCACCCCATGTCCTCCCAGACAAGCGGCAGGAGCAGTGGCGTGAGCCACCCTACACCCTCCAGACAAGCCACGGCTCTGTCCCATGCCTGGCCCAGCCCCACTCTTCCCTCACTGTGGGGGCCTTGATCTGTACCCCTGCATCCTGTCCCTCCCCTTCCACCACACCAGACCTACCAGCTGCATGCAGCTCTCCAGGCTGCGAGGCAGTGCTTCTTGCTGCCTACATGCTGCACTGCAGCTGTGCTCATGCACGGACATTTATCAGCCAAATTATTGGCCAGATCAGGCCAATTTCCAAAAGGTTCAGTTTTCTTTATATTGGTGCTGATCTGATATCGGACCGATGCATAGGTGTACCTCTAATATATAGATACAGATAATTCCTTACAAATATTTATAAATCAATACATTGTGTGTGTATGTGTGTTTGTAAGGATAAAGCCTTACACCTGCTAACTTAGTTTTAGATATATGAAAACTGCCATTAACATCAGTGAAAAAGTGGGTCCATGATAAGGTTGAATGCTTGTCTTATAAAAAATTTACAATTTATATCTGTATATATATCTCCCCCCATAAATTCCTTTTATTTACATACACACATACTTACATCATAATCTTTGTCTTTAAAGAAATGCAAGTGAATTATTATATCACATTATAGAACCATTGTTATCACAGAATTACCCCAACGGCTCTTTTTTCTGACAGTCTGCACAGAGAAGACAAGGATTTCATGGGAAAGTTGACTGAACTAGCCTGACGATATATAGAACTGATTCTTCTGAGTTCTTCCAAAAAAAAAAAAGTTTGACCACAAAGGGAAATGTAAATTTTGTCTCAGTGTAATAAACATGCCAATTACACAAGAAGCTGATGAAGGAGCATTTAATGTGGTGAAGGCAGTTAGATATACTATTATGCTTTCATAGCCTATCTTCAGCGCTGGATATTTGCACCAGATATTTCTGCTCTGATGTATCAGGTGGTGGTTACTTCCAGAAGTAAGAGTCAAACCTTGATGGACCAGTAGTTTAACCTGTTATGATAAGTTCCACACTATTATGATTTAGCAAAGATAAATGTTAAGCACGTGCCCACTGAGGGCTGGTTTCCACTGGACTGAATAACATTTTCTTCACATTTACTGGACATTACGCCCTGGCAAGAATCACATTGTGTAACCTCCCAGATAGTGGGGTTTTTTGTTTTTCTCCACTGGGGAAAAAAAAATCAGGTATTTTGAGAAAAACATTGGTAGTGGGAGGAAGGAAAGCTTTTTCTCATTTCTGATGAGTTTTGTAATTCAAAATCCCTAGATCTTCAGAAGCTATGAAGATCATGAAAACTAGAAAGTTATGTTTGAAGTAAAAGTCCTGGATTCACAACTTCTGCAGTTGAAAACATAATTTTGGGGAGCACATGCTGCCTAAGCAAGAATTAGGTACTAAAACAAGGAAATTAAATTATTGTGGGCCTTCAGTGTTGCCCTCTGTTAATAATAGCTATCTCTTGTGACTATATGGTTCAACTTAAGGTATCAGACATCATAGAAAACTGCCATTGTATAACAGCACTTATAGGCAGAGAGTATTTTCCTGACTAGCCAGATTGTTGTCTTTAGGTCAAGCTTTTTTTAATCAGAAATAAAAAGAAAAGTGGCATGAGTGTACATTACTCAATACACAGCGCTAGCCAGTAACATCTGGAATGTATACCCCCACCCCCCCGATCTGTGTTGACTTTGGCTCTGGATCCACCTCCGAGTTCCTGTTCTAGTACCAGATCCCTTCACATCCCTAGTTCCTGGGAGACCACCCTGGACTGACCCCAGCCTGCATTCAGATGCCTAACCCCTAAGCCAGACCACCCATGTCCTGCTCCCTACTATTAATACAACACAGTATTCTGTTGGCTTTATTGCAATGAGAGCACTCTGTTTGTATATGGCTTGGTATCTGTCTACTGTAATCCCTAGGCCGTTCTCTGCAGTACTGAAGCCTAGCCACGCATTCCTCAGTTTCTATTTGTACATACAACTATTCCATCCCAAATGCAGGGCTTTGTACTTGTCTGTATTGAATCTAATCTGCTTGATTGCAGACTACTTCTCTAGTCTATCCAGGTCATTCTGGAGCCTAGATCTACTCTCTGTAATGTCTGTCCACCCAAGTTGGTGTTATCCACAAATTTGTTAAGCATGCACTCAGTTGCATTGACTGAATATTAAATAATACAGGACCCAGGACAAACTCCTGGGAAACACCATTTCATACTTGGTAACTACTCATTGAGTGAGTCTACACCTCGCCATACAGCGCCATTGCTATGGTGTCATGCTTTACTACTTCTGTTTTGAAGTACCAAAGCATAGCTCAGTATAAGCGGTCACTGACCCATGCACATGGCACATGGGTAGATTTTGCTGCCACATTGCCATAGCATAATGTATGGTAACATAGCACATCGCTAAGTCACCTTAGGGCGACGTATAAAAGTACCCATTGAGTATGATGATCCAACCAGTTATGTATCCACTTGGCAGTATATAACATTCACTGCTCTTCCCTCACCAGAACCTGTCACTTTTTCATAAAAGGAAATCAAGTTAATCAGGCATGACTTACTCTTGGTAAATCCATGCTAGCTGTTCCTGATCACCTTGTTCTTCTCTAGATGCTTCACAGTAGATTCCTTGAGTTTCTGTTCCATGATCTTTCCAAGTATAGAGCTCAGGCTGACTGCTCTATAGTTCCCTGGATCCTCCTTCTTCATTTTCTTAAAGAGCTATGAACACTGATCTTCTCAAAAGATCAAGGAGTTAAACTTATAGAAATATAAAACTTGTTTATTCAGAGAGCTGTCTTACCCTACTCATCTGCTGTTCTCTCCTGCAAGCCCCAGGCCAATGTAACAACTTATACATAATCCTTAAATGTATCCACACATCTTTACATGTAACATATCCCCATGTAATACTAACATTGGCAGTTTAGTGTTCAACCCATTGTTAAAGCACATTTTAATAGGTCTCTATTAGTCTTTGTGTTGGCTTTTTAAAGCTAAATGATCTTCTCATTTCCTCTACATTTTCAATCCTTATTCATTCAGTCTTGTTTCATTTCCCTGTTCAGATGCCTCTACTTCTGTTTAATTTTCAGTCTCCTCTGTTGTTTCTTGTTGCTTTGTTGTTAGCGCTGTTTCTTTTGGTGAATCTTGTGATGCTGCTTCTTTTCTCCCCTTTATGAGCTGCAAGTGTCATCTGTTCCTTCTAAATACCTGTACTTCCAGTGTGACTACTTGATAGAATCTGGGAGCTGCTTGATGGGAAACTAGTGCTTTTTGTTTCCATGTTTGTCCATCTGAAATGAGCACCATATCTCTGTGCAGTTATGATAACTCCCTGGAACCCCTATCACAGTATCATTTTTGTTTGAGTTGGTCAGATTTTTAATGTTTTCATGTTATGCTTTTCATTCTGAAGAACATCATCCACAAGATTTGGCAGTTTGGTTTTGAGTTTCCTGTTGAACAGCATTTCTGCTGGGGACAATCCATGTTTTATGTGTGTTGCCCTGTAATTCAAGAGTGACAGGTAAACATCAGTTTGTGAATCTGTAGGTTTTTTGAACAATTTCTTCACTGTTTTTACTCCATTTTCTACCAGGCTATTTGATTGTGTGTATTTAGGACTTGAAGCGTTCTGATGGAATCCAAATTTGTTCGCAGCTCTTTAAAATCAAGACAGTTGAATTGATGTCCATTGGGTGTTCTCATAAAATTGATTTGATGCGAGTTATGACATGGTTTGCTGTTGTGCTGCAATTTCAGGATAGTGAGAATAATAATACAGCACTAATGCATAGTTTTTTCATGCATGCCTGAGTAAGTCAATGTCCACTTGATACCATGGAGCTATGGGCTCCTCCATCACCATCATGGACTCTTTTCTTTGTGCTGATCTGTATTTTAGGCACATTGTACAAGTGTTTAAAGCATCTTCTATGTCATTATTTATGTTGGGCCAATATAAAACACCCCTCTTTCTCCTTTTACATTTTTCAATGCCGAGATGCCCCTCATGTATTTTGTTTAACCTGTCTTTCTTTAGCACTGCTAAAACAACAAGTAATGAGTCTTTGAACAAAATCCCATCCAGTACTAACAGCTCTTCCTTGAACTGGGAGTAGGGGCTAGGTTTATGTTTTCCAGATCAACCAGCACAAATAGCTGTTATCACTTTTTGCAATATATTGTGTCCTGAACAGTAGCTTCTGCAATTAGTGCCCACATTTTATCAGTGACAGGAATAACTCTTTTAATTGAATTAACATGTAGTATTTCTGAGTCTGGAATTCTGTCATTTTCTGTTGTCATATGTTCTGGACAATGTACCTGCAATAAGTAGATGTTTTCCTGGCAGGTACTGTATGTCTAGATCACACATTTACCGTTGAAAGAAAAGTCTCTGTTATCTCCGAGGCTGGACCCAGAAAGTGGAGTCAGTTGAAGTGAATCATCGTGGCACTCTGTGACCATTGGTGTCCCCCAAGGCTCTGTCCTTGGATGTGTTCTCTTTAACATCTTTATTAACAATGTGGACACTGGTGTCAGAAGTGGACTGGCCAAGCTTGCCAATGACACTAAACTGTGGGGTAGAGTGTCCACATCTGAGGATAGGTTGGTTATCCAGACAGACCTGAATAAGCTTAGAAGGTGGGTGGATATAAACCTAATGACATTCAATACTGACAAATACAAGGTGTTCCACCTTGGGGGTGGGGGGAGGGGTGGGGAGGGGAGGGGAAACCTGCAGCATGCTTTTAGGCTTGGCAGTGCTATGCTCACTAGCACCATGGCCGAAAAAGACTTGGGGGTCACGACTGATCACAAGATGAACATGAGCCACCAATGTGATGTTACAGCTATTAAAGGAAACACAACTCTGGCTTGCATCCATAGATGCTTCTCAAATAAATCTCAGGATATCATCCTCTCACTGTACTCAGCCTTGGTGAGGCTGCAGCTGGAGTATTGCATCCAGTTCTGAATTCAAGAAGGATGTGGAGAAGCTTGAGAGAGTCCAAAAGAGAGCCATGTGCATGATCAGAGGCCAAGAGAATAGGCCTGATGAAGAGAAGCTGAGAGCCATGGGACTCTTCAGCCTAGAAAAGCGCAGGCTCAGGGGTGACCTGGTGGCAGCCTATAAGTATATAAGGGGTGTGCATCAGGATCCGGGGGAACACCTGTTCACCAGAGCATCCCAAGGGATGACAAGGTCCAATGGTCATAAACTCCTCCAAGATGGTTTTAGGCTGGACATAAGGAAAAAAGTCTTTATTGTCCGAACCACCAAGGCCTGGAACAGACTCCCTGCAGAGGTGGTGTAAGCACAAACTCTGGACTCTTTTAAGAAATGTTTGGATAATTATCTTGCTCAGATCCTTTGATCCTAGCTGACTTCCTGCCCCTAAGGCAGGGGGCTAGACTATATGATCATCCAAGGTCCCCTCCAGCCCTAATGTATATGAAGTCTATGAAGTCTGGGTGTCATGTCTGATGACCCTCTCTTTGCTATAGTTACCAAAGGTTTCTGATCAGTTTCAGCTATCACAGACTTTCCGTAGATGAATATATGACATTTTCTTACAACCATATACCAAAGCTAAACTTTCTTTCTCAATTTGTGCATATAGATACTCTGATTTAGAGAGTACCCTAGATGCAGATGCCACTGGTCTCCAGTTATCCCTATGTTTTTGGAGTAAAACTGCTTTAATGATTTCTTTAGAAAGAAGCATCTGTTCACAATTTAATGAGTCTTTTAGGGTTGTAGTATTTTAGTACTGGAGACTTCATTATTTTTTTCATTCAAGTTTTTAAATTCAGCTTCATGTTCATGTTCCCATATCCACTGAGCATTCTTTTATAGGGGTAATCTAAGTTGTTTGGTCTGCTTTGTTAATTTAGCTAGATATTTCCCTACAAAACTGATCACTCCCAGTAATCTTTACACTCCTTCCTTATCCATAGGAGGTGGCATGTTTGTAATAGCTTTGACCCTCACAGGATTGATTTGCGCCCCTTTCTCAGAGACCTTTTCTTCCAGATATATTACTTCTTTGACACTGAATTTGTATTTTTGTTTGTTCAGTTTCAAACCTCCTCAGCAAGCTCTTTCTAGTGTTTTACTTAGCCTTAGATTTCTTCCATAGCATTTCCCCAAACAAATACATCATCAATTTAAAGCACAGTTCCTTCAAGACTGAACTGGGAGACTAGCTCCAACCCTTTTATGGAGGCTTTACAATACTTACCCACTTGGAAGTCTGGGAGACTGAGCACAGGGAGATGACATCATCAGGCTGCATCTCTGTCTGTAAAACCCCACACCTGTAAAGAGAAAGAAAGAAAGTGAGCCAGAATGAGTGAAGGAGGGAAACAGCTAAAAGCTGTCAGCAGCAAGGCTGATTCCTTGGGAGGGGAGTGAAGTATTAGGCCCCGACTCCATGTGGCGCCCAATGACTAGGGAGACAACAGTCCAATTACCAGCCGAGCCAGTTGTCTCTGGAGCCTGTTCTCCGGGGTCGTGCTCCTCAATCTTCGCCCCTGGGATCTGGCCCATTGGCTGCAGGCCCCTGTGCTCTGGGTGGAGCTGCTTCGCCTCTCCTTCCCTGGTCGCAGCTGTCTCCCCGCTGCTTCGGACGTCAGCCAAACATCCAAGGGGATTGTTTTTTGAGGGACAGCATTTTCTGCCTCCCTGAGGTCTCCAGCCACTGTCCCTTTGGTTAGTGTTCTCCACCCCCAGCCCATCTCACTGGTCTGGGGTTGTTTTCTCATGTTCCCATTTGTGGCATCCCTTATGCTCTGAGTGGCTCCACCGTAACAGCTTCTTCTCTCCAGTGCCCCAAGGGCAACGTCTGATACCTCACCCCACCGTTTATGTATGTTGGTAGTCATTATCTCCTCATCTTCTCCCAGCGTGCCAATCTCCCCCTCGCTGTGTCCCAGCTGCCCTATTCACCCATGCCTAGGCTTTACCCTCAGTAACAGGGGTTCTGCCCAAGCCCCCTGTTACAAATAGAATGCAGCATATGTCCCAGATATAAAAGGCTGAAAGCTGGGAGGAATGTATTGGGGATTTGACCTTGAAATGAACTATATAACAGTCAGTATATTTATTGTAGTGACTTTAAATGCAACCTAGTAGGTTCTAAGTGACTCCATTGGAGCAAGGGCACTACTATAATAAATCCAGATATAAGCTAACTACCTTGGTTTATATGCCAGCAACCTGTTTTTGTTACAATTTCTATATATATATATATTCTCCTATCAAGGCATGGCAGAAGAGTCTTTAGAGCTGGGCCAGCAGTGTATTTTCCAGGTCAGCTAAATCTTGAGGAATCCCCTGATCACCTGTCATAAAGACCTTCAAAAATTCGTTGCACCTTTCTGTGAAATACTTTAGCTACAGAACAGTCCAAAGGGAAGCTTACAAAAACAATACCTTCCAAGGGGTGTGTGGAAGGTGCAGAATCTAGTGTTGTTGTTGTTTTTTTAGGGGAACTTGCCAAAACCCGGAAGAGGCATCCAAAGTGGAGAAATATTTAGTTTCTGCCACATTGCCAAAAACCTCTTCCCTGGTGGGAATGGAAAAATGCTCCCTTTTGATGTATCTGTTCATTTGCTTAGGATGTAGACACCGTCTCAAGGATCCTTCTTTTCTTCTGTTATGACCAGTGAATGAACCCAAGCAGTTGGTTGGTCCACTTTTTCTATTATGTCCATGTTAACTAATTTATCTAATACCTTTTTCAGTTTCTGCCTTAGTGCAAGGGGAGTATTTCTTGGGGCATGTACAGTGGGAATATTTGGTTCTCTTAACTTTATCTTGCACTCAGTTGACAGTTTCTGTATGCCTTGAAACATATTATAAAACTCTTCTTCTATGTTCTCACTTTCCAGCCCCTCAGTGGCATCCATTTTCCTAATCACACCTAGAGTTTTACACATTCACAACCCAATAATTGGCACTAGCTTGCCTGGGACTGTTACGGGGTGTCTAGGGTAATTGGCCAGTCCTCAGAAGAATGAACTTCTTGCATTGTGCTAACAAGGAATTCCTCCTTGCTGTATAGCACATGCACCTGTTGTTTCTTGTGTGGTGCATCCTTCTCCTTTCTCTAAACTCTCGCAAAACGATTGAATCTTTTGCATTTGTTGCAGCACTTACTAAATGAAGGGCATTGCATGGTTTTGTCGTAGCCCCCACAGCATCTATAGCTTACCATTGTTCCTTCAAGCAGTTCTCCTTAGCCTCCGCTTGCCTCTTCATAGTGAGGCCCTCCTTTCTGTATCGTTTGTGCATTGCCTTAAGTTTTTGCAGTCTTGTAATCTTGTCTAGTTCAGTTTGTTCTGCTTTTTCTCCAGGTTCTGCAGCCTGGCATTTGTTATCTCAGCCCCTTGGCACATTCTAACTGCCTTTTCCAAATTAAGCTCAGTATCCTCTAGCAGTCTTTTCCTAAGGTTTGCACCCCTTTCACCCAATACTATTTGGTCTCTGATCATGGACTCTTTTAGGTTTCTAACGTTGTGTGTCGGTGTCAAAGACTTCAGGCTGGTGAAAAACTCCTCTATTGCCTCACATTCTTTCTGCTGTCTCATATGGAAATTATACCATTCAAGGGGTTCGTTTTGTTTGGGTATACAATAGTTCTCAAACTTTTTTATTACTGTGCCAGAGCTTTTCTGTTTTGCTTCTGACAGTTGTAGGCTGTTATAAACAGACAGAGATTCTGGGCCTGCTATATTTAAAAGAAAAAGCTACTTTCCATGGATTTTCCTTCTGTGTAGCTCCACTGGCCATCCCATATACAGTGAAGCTGTGCTTAAATTTCTTCGTTTTCTGCTGCATTGCTGGGCAGCTTTAACTTTTCTGGAATTCTGAGATGCTCCATTTTTCTGCCTTTCTTCACACCCTATTCCTGGTACCATGCGTTAGTCTCAGAAGACCAAGGAGTTAAACTTATATAATGATAAAGCTTGTTTATTTAGAGAGCCAGCTTAGCCTACTCATATGCTGTTCCCTCCTGCAATCCCCAGGTCAATGAAACAACGTATACATAACACTCTTGAAGGTATCCACACAGTCACTATGTTGACTTTTTTCCAGTCATCAGGGATCTCACTCGACCACAAGTTCAGAGCCAATGGCTCTGAAATGATGTCAGCTAATTCCTTCAGTATCTGACCCTGCCAACTTTGCAAGCATCTAGCGTCTCTAAGTAATCCCTAGCCTGTTCTTTTACTGCTCTAGGCTGTTTGTCTTGTTCCCTATCTTTTCTGTCAACTGTATTTGTCACTGGATACTGCCTACTAACTACTAATTTCCCTTTTCTGCATAGGGTCAGGAGTTGATAACTATTTAAGGGAAAGAGAAACTACCTAAACATCAGACTTTTCTAGAAATGAAATTTAAGCCTGATATAGAATTATAGAGCAGTTTCATATGCTTTCCATGAAGGGTTAATCCTTTCTTATTTATCTTCCTGCTACCTGAATTCTTCCTTCTCTCCTTCTGAGTGGCTTCTTTTTTCATTCCTTTTTGAAAAGCTCTTGCCCTGTGTTTTCTTTCACATAGGAAGACTCCAAACTTATAAAAGTTAATTGTAGTCCCTCTCCAAGGAACTGATCTAAAGCAAAAGTCTGAAGAAATCTTTCCACTGATCTTAGTCTACTTTACATCAGGACTCTTGATCCGAATAGACAGATCCATAGGTGACTGGTGGGGAGGGGGGGTGCATGTGCCCCTTCTTGCTATTGGCCGCTGATGCTGGCTTCTGCAGGTGGTTGCTGCTAGCCACCACCCCTGTTGCTGCCGCTACTGCCACCAGCTTCTGTGGGGAATTGTCGCTTACTAGCCTGCCACCCACACCGCTGATGCTCCCACCCACAAACTGTGCCCCCTAGTCTCAGGAGGCACCAGTCACCCATGGACAGATATCTTTACTTCGACATCCCTTTATGCTTTTCTATTCCCTAGCTGCTCCTTCACCTTTTGAAGACATTTGCTGCATGCAGAGCATTATGTACAAGTCCATTTAGCTCAGCATTATGTATAGAGCAGATGTTAAGGGGAAGAGTATTTATGCGGGCCTAACCAGACTGATCTGTCCCCTGTCCCTTTTCCCCTACAGATCTCAGCATTTAGACTGCCTGTTACAGGAACTGGGGCTTTTCTGGACAGAAATGTCTCTATCATACACTCTGCTAATGTGTACAACTTGTGTGTTGGTGTACCTAAGAGTATATAAGGTAGAGGTTTTATATAGTATATGTATAGTATACTTGTGTATATAATGTGTGTGTCTACAAAAAGTCACTTTTATCCTCCTATGAAATATTCTTCTTGGCTCTACTTTTAATTAGCACTTGAAATGCAATTACTGAAATAATAAATCTCAAAGTATATTTAGTTTTCCAGTTAGCAGCATTCACCTCTAAAAAGACATATGAAAGGAATAACCTTGAAAACTACTGCATTATACAGACAAATGTATCAGAGGGACTTTTCTTGTAGTTCATGTGGTATCTAAATTATTAACTTTCTTGATGAGGTTCACAGAAATTCTTGCAATAAGTTTCTATGATATTAACCTTTTGTGTTGTAAAGCACCTAATCATATAATTATGCCTAAATTAAACTGTTTTTAATTTCTTTTGGCTTTAATTTAATATCTGTATATTTTGGTTTTGAAATGCAGAGTGAGTGAAATTAGTCATCGTCATCAAAACCAAGCCAAGTTGAGATGAAACAAAATATATAAAAGCTACTTCTATTTTTTCTTTATATTAGTAATACAATTATCATTTTAATTGTATAAATAATGGTATACCATTGTATAACAATGGGGCATTATAATTGATTGGCATCCTTTCATCTGAGAGATGGTGGATATTATAATTGTCACTGTCATTATATCATAATGAGCACAATAATAACAATAAATACTATATAAGCATGTTTTTCCTGGGGCCTGTACTAAAGTGTCTGCTGGTTTTCACACACCAAAAAACATGTACACATTTTGTACCTGTACATTTTTGTGTCAGAACAGACATTTGAATGCACAGCTACCTAGCCTTGCATAGACGTATACTGGCATGTACACATGCTTGGGAGAACCAGTTGCTTGTGTACATGCTAGAAAATAACAGCATAAAAAGTCAGTATAGACAAGGCCATATTTTGTTTAAAACTACATAAACTGCTTGTAGATAATTTTCCCCTACATTTAATCACTGCTATTGGTCATAGTTAACACTATCAGCTACGGGTTTATAATATTGTCAGGACCTCTGGGGTTCTGGGTGCATGGATGAGGCCCAGCATGCAGCACCACCAACTAGTGGGCTAGCTGTGTGCAGGACCCAGCCCAGCCTGGGCCCTCCTGTAAGGTTCCCAGTGGGGGACCATGTGACTTAGGGGAACTGACAGAAACCAACAAGTTCTTGCTGGGAGGGATATAAGAACCTTCCTACTTCCTCAGGAGTCTTGACCTGGCAACAGTGTTTGTAGCTCTGCTATTTGGGACTCTTCTGCCTCATGCCAGCTTTTAACTCTGCACTTTGTTTCTGCCTTGCTCCCTGCCTTGGACCCCGTACCTCACTATTACATATTGTATCCTGTGTTCTGAATGCCGGCTTCTGATTTCTGGCCTGACCTTGACTGTGGACCCAACTTAATCCCCAGCATAACACCTCAGGTTTGATACCTTATATTGTAACCCTCAGCTTTGGCTTCTGGACTTCTGGTATTGTTGACCTTTGGCTCCTGTACCCTGACCTACCATCTCCAGGTCATACTTGTGACTAACATAGGATTTGTTATCAGGTATCTTAAGATAATGCCACTTCTCGTTGTTGACAAGATTTGTAGATTCATTTCCTTAAATGAATTTTTCCCTTTCCACTTGAACTTATCTTTTCATGAGCTTTGTTGTTTCTTCACAAAGGGTTATTGTATGCAACTCTGAAGTAACTGTTCAGTGTGAAAGAAGCAGTATCAAGAACAGTTTCCTCTAAGATTTTGATCCTCTTGACTGTTGAGAGACATTGAAGTCTTGGAGGAAGTTGTTCTGAAATGAGTTCAGTGTGTCAGGTGCTACACAGGAAGGAAGAGGTGAATAAGAGGTTCAGCCTGAGGATGGAGGAGCTTAAACCTGTCTGTTTATATATCCGTATTTATAAAGCAGCCATCTCTTATTTGAGCACTATTAAGTAAAAACAACTCACAATAGCTCTTATCCTGAATACATGCTTTGAGGAGTTGGGAGTCTCTTAAGCAAACACCATCTGGGTCAGTGAATGGAGAATTGAACCAGATTGAGACCCATGAGGCATGGATACATTCCAGGTGTGAGGAGCTAACTGTTTCTGGTCTTGTACATCACCTTGCAAGGAGAGCAGTGGACTTTTTAAAATGGTATTTTAAAGAGTAAGCAACAGCCTGCCCTGTAGCCTCTTTTTCCCAATGGACATCATGTGAAATATTTAGGATGCTAGTTTAGGTTAAAACTGGTTACATGAGGATCACTTGATGAGATGAGATTCCTTGTTGCTTGCATCTCCTACTGAAACTTTATGAGCATTCAAGAGAAATGCATTCTTTTTGTAAGACTACATTTTAGAAGAAAGGCCTCTTGAGCCACGTCCAGACGAGTGAGCATGTGTTTGGTGTGGCATCTCAAAGCAGTTTGAGATGCCTCGAGGCATGTTAAGAACAAAAAAATGTTGTCCGCACTCCATATTTGCAGTGCAGATTCTAAATTTGATACTGGGAAATCCCAATATTAAAAAAATAACATGCCAGAGAAAACCGGTGCAAGGTGAACTCCTAGAGCATGCCTAGAGGCAACTGGAAGTTAGATCCTCTAGAGAGAATCTCTAGCACCTGGCCAGAGTGTCTCTCTACCTGCTGCATGTCCCTGCTGCTCCCATGTGGTGGTGGGAGGAACTGTGGGTTGGGGGGGACTGCTTGGGTGGGGTGGGTTCCCCCACTTTCCCCCCACGATGCACACTCCCCACATGGTGTACAGCCCCCTCACATCAGTGGCCACCAGGGTGCTTATGCCCACTCCTGGCAGAGACCTCTGATGGCATGATGCTGCCTATTAGTGCTGCTCAGTGCCCCACATCCTGTAGGACAAGTGCAAAGTCCAGCACTTGAGATGGAATAATTAAATGCACAAATACAGACTGGAGATTGAGTGTTTAGGCTGCAGTATTGCAGAGAAGGGACTGGGGGTTACAGTACAGGGGCGGGCAATTATTTTGGGTGGAGGGCTGCTTTCTGAGTTTTGGCAAGCCATCGAGGGCCACATGATAGGCAGCCAGGGGCAGATAAATATTAATTTTCTAAATTTTTTAGGGGCCCCGTGGGCTGGATAGAAGGGCCTGGCGTGCCACATCTGGCCCCCAGGCTGCATTTTGCCCACCCCTGCAGTAGAACATAAGCTGAATATGAGCCAGTAGTGTGCTCTCATTGCTTAAAAAATAAATAAATAAATAAAAGCCAAAGCTAACTAGGTTGTATCAACAGAAGTGTCACCTGCAAACCAAGGCAGGTGTTTCTTCGATTCTTTTCAGTACTAGTGAGGCCTCACCTGAAGTACTGCATCCAGTTTTGAGCCCTAGATTTCAAGAAGGATGTGTACAGTTTGGAAAGTGTCCAATACAGAACAACAAAAATTATTTGTGTCCTGGGAGGCAAGATTTATGCGGAAACTTTGAAAGTGATTACAGAGAAGAGTGGAGGTGGGCTTCTTCCTGTGGCTGTATGGGATAAGAAAGGAACACTTTTACTATGAAAGTGGTCAAGCATTGGACTGGGCTGCCTAAAGAAGCTGTGGAATCTCTATCTTTTGAAGTTTTTAAGAGCAGGTTAGACCAACACTTGGCTGGGATGGTTTAGACAGGAATGATCTTTTCTAGGCAGTTTAGAAAGATGTGTAATTTAAATGGAGAGGATTAAGGAAAAGAGTGGTGGGAACAGGAAGAGAAAAAGAATGGAATAAACTGGGGAATATGACAAAGGACAGTCCTGTAGAGGTGTAGGCTTGAGGGAGTGGCAGGGACAGTGGGGTTTGTAACCACTAGATGAACTCTACTATGGAACCTAGAATAGGATGCTTATGTCCATTCCTCTGTGATCAGCAAGTATCTAAGAAAAACACTGGAAAAATCAACGTTTTGTTCTGTTCTAGTGATCGGTTAAGAGAACACAGCAGTTTCTGACTGTTACCAGTAACTGGAAAGCCAACAGCTTTAACCCTGCTGATGAGCTCTTCAGGAGTCAATATAGTTTCACATGATGGAATTTGGTTTTTCAGTTTGCATTCTTGAAAACTGAAGAAATTACATTAAAAATCCCATTAAAAGAAAATTATTAAGGTTGCCAGGTCAAGCATTCAGAAATACCAGAATTAAGTTTGTCCATGCAGCACTTCAGACACTGAAAATACTATAAAACTACTAACTCTGACCAAGAAGAATTCCCTCTACTGTCTGTTCCAGGACCTGACACTCTAAATCAATGATTCTCAACCTTTTTAGACTCATGGCACCCCCTAGCAAAGGCCTACTTTTTGTTTTCACTTCTTTTTTGACTACAGAAAAATAAAAGAATTTTTTTTTGCAGATATCTCAGAAAGACCACAACAGATGAGAATGTATTTTCATAGACATTATAGCTGGAAGGGACCTCAGAAGATCGAGTCCAGCCCCCCACCCAAAGGGCAGGAAGTCAGCTGAGGTCATAGGATCCCAGCAAGATAAGCATCCAATTTACTCTTGAAGGGTGTTCAGTGTAGGTGCTTGAACCACCTCTGATGGCAGGCTATTCCACACCTTGGGGGCTGGGACAGTAAAGAAATTCTTCCTTATGTCCAGCCTGAAACTGTCTTGCAGGAGTTTATAACCATTTGACCTCATCATCCCTTGAGGCACTCTGGTGAACAAACGTTCCCCCAGATCCTGGTGGTCACCCCTAATAAACTTATAGATGGCCATTGGATCACCCCTGAGCCTGCGCTTTTCCAGGCTAAAAAGCCCCATGGCTCTCAGCCTGTCATCGTAAGGTCTGTTTTCCTGTCCTCTGATTATGCGCGTGGCTCTTCTCTGGACTCTCTCTAGCTTCTCCACATCCTTTTTGAATTGTGGAGCCCCAAACTGGACGCAGTACTCCAGCTGTGGCCTCACCAAGGCCGAGTACAAGGGGAGAATGACATCCTGGGATTTGCTTGAGAAGCATCTCTGGATGCAAGCCAGCGTTTTGGTCACTTTACTAGTCACAGCATTGCACTGCAGGCTCATGTTCATCTTGTGGTCAATGATGACCCCCAAGTCTCTTTCTTCCGTAGTGCTAGCCAGCGTAGCACTGCTGAGCCTATAAAGATGCTGCAGGTTTTTCTTCCCAAGGTGGAGAACCTTGCATTTTTCAGTGTTAAACATCATCAGGTTCTCATCCTCCCATTTGCTGAGCCTGTCCAGGTCAGCCCAGTTTACCCTCCTGTCTTCTGGCGTGGATGCTTTGCCCCAAAGTTTGGTATCACTGGTGAACTTGGCCAGTCCGCTCCTGACTCCAATGTCCACATCATTAATGAAGATGTTGAACAATATGGGTCCAAGGACAGAGCCTTGGGAGACCCCACTCATCACAAGATACCATGATGATTGACTTCTGTCAATTACCACCCTATGGGTCTGACCATGGAGCCAATTTCCCAGCCAGTGAATAGTGGTGGACCCAAGGTCACAATTGGCCAGTTTCACCAAGCGGTGATCATGGGATACCAGATCAAAAGCTTTTTTGAAGTCAAGATATATGACATCAGTCTCTTCTCCCTTGTCCAGGTGATAGATCACCTGATCATAAAAGAAAATGAGATTGGTCAAGAAAGACCTACCTGCAACAAACCCTTGCTGTCTATCCCTCAGGATGTTGGCGTCAGCTAGTCCATTAAGGATGACCTCTTAAATAAACTTTTCTAAAATCTTCCCCGGGATAGAGGTCAGGCTGATGGGCCTATAGTTTTCTGGATCCATTTTCCTCCCTTTCTTGGAGATAGGCACCACATTGGCCTTCTTCCAGTCTTCAGGCACTACACCAGAGCTCCAAGAGTTCTCAAAGATCCTGCCAGAGGCTGAGCTATGATGCTCGCCAGCTCCTTGAGTACCTTTGGGTGTAAACTGTCAGGGCCAGATGACTTGATGGTATCCACCCTCTCAAGGTGTTCCTTCACAAGGTCAGCATTAATGGAGGGCAGGGGATCTCCCTCACCCGGACCCCCCTGTCCTGTAGCAGGCATGGGCGTCCCATGGGACTGATGAAAGACTGATGCAAAATACCCATTTAATACGTTGGCTTTTTCCTGGGTGTCGCGGGGCACTCCCGCGCCCCGCTCCTAAGGAGATGCCCCAGGAAGAGGAGAGGTGTAACAGGGCACCAGGGTGCCTGCTACTAGCAGGAGGAATAGGGCTGCTGAAGCACCCTGGAGCAACACAGATGGGGGTTGCTAGGGCAACCAGGCAGGTCATGTGGCCAGGAGGGGGCAGGGCCAGGCCCTTATAAACAGCTAGGCCAAAGCCTAGCTAGCAGTACCCTTCTGGATGCCACAGGAGCAGGAGCTCTGTGGCTGAGCTGAGCGGCCAGAGTCGGGGGTTGCAGCCTTATCCTACTGACCGGCTGCAATGATGCTAGGGACGAGGACACCCTGATAAGAGGTAGGGCTGAGGGCCTGAGAGGGGCTGAGAGTTGGCTTTACGAGCGGGTAGGCTCTTTGTTGGTTTTGTTACAGCCGTTCGGGCTTGGCTTTGAGTTACAGTTTACACTGGAGGACCGGGTGAGGCTGTAGGGGAGCGAGGAGGCCTCAGCGGGGCTCCCCAGCAGTTTGGGGGCTCCGGGTGCCCAGTAGGAGCACAGTGCCAGGGGGGCACAACGGTTTGTGCCGGAGTGGCACGGAGCACGGGGTTGGACCCCGGCCCGGAAGGGCGGCACTTTGCCCAGTGGGGCAAAAGACCCAAGAAAGGGTCAAGGGGGCCAGGCACGGCTACGGCCACCTGAGCCCCAAGCACGGAGAGCGCGGTACAGGTCCCAGAGAGGGCGAGGCCCGGAGAGGGCGCAGCGCGGAGAGCGCGGTACAGGCCCCGGAGAGGGCGCAGCGCGGAGAGCGCGGTACAGGCCCCGGAGAGGGCGCAGCGCGGAGAGCGCGGTACAGGCCCCGGAGAGGGCGCAGCGCGGAGAGCGCGGTACAGGCCCCGGAGAGGGCGCAGAACAGAAACGACCCAGGAAAGGGTCAAGGGGGCCAGGCACGGCTACGGCCACCTGAGCCCCAAACACGGGAAATCCGCAAGCGCGGAGGACGCGGCGGAGACCCCGAGAGGGGTGAGAGGAGCTAGGGAGACCCAAGGGCGTCAGGAATAGGCCGGTGGGTGAGAGCCCGGCCCAGGGGTGCCAGGTGGGTGACGAGCCCAGGGCGCCAGAGGGAGAGCACCCAAGGGGCAGGGGACCAGACAACGTCCCCCGGGACAGCTGCGAGGCTTGGGGCGTGCTAAAGGGGAGGTTTTGGAGGCACGCATTGGCCCATAAGGCTGGGGTGAGAGTACCCCACTTTGGAAGGGAGGGGATACCATCGAGGTGCCGTTAGGCGTAAGTAGGCAGCCTCCCATTCTGAACCTTAACAGCAAAGACGTGGCGGGTGAGTAGAGGGTGTCAGACCACCCTAATTGGCACGGCGAGGGGGCGCTCGCGAGCTCACGGCCGCTCGCGGGGCCATCCGTGACAAAGTGGTGCATTGGCCGGGAAGCCGTCCGTGCGCGGGCAGGAAGCCCGTGTCCCGTTAGAGGGATAGAGAACCCAGGGCTAAACTAGTAGACGGACACTTTATAGTGAGGGGAGAGTGCCGCAGTTTAGTGGCGGCGCAACGGGAAGATACCCATTGCTAGGAATTGGGTAGGAGAGACTGAGGCCCGGACCCAAGGCAGATAAGGGTAGGGCTAATAATGTCGCAGAAGAAAAAGCCGAACGGCCAGAGGCCAGAGAATTTTGTTGACCTGCTAAAAATGGAGGGAATGAAAGAAAGGATAGCCCTATTAGAGCGCAGGCAGAAAAGGGTGTTGACCACAGACCCCGAGGCAGAACCAGGTATGGATGCCTATTATGCAGATGGCCAAAACCTAGACAGAGACCAGGAAGGGCCTCTAGAAGGACAAGGGCCAGAAATGCTGGCATGGGAATTAAGAACGAGGGAGCTAGAAGAGACGGTGGCTCGCCTGGAACAGGAGTTGGGATTGGTTAGGGCTCTGAAAGAAAGAGCCGAGACGAGAGCCGTGGCCCTCGAACGACAGGTAGTGTCGGGAAAAAGGGATGGGGTGATAAAAGAACTGAGACACCTCCTAGCCGCTGAGGCGGAGAAAACTAAGGAATTAGAACGAGTAATGGCCCAGGAAGCTAAGAACAGCCAGGTCAGGGAGGATAAACTGTGCCATATGCAGGCAGAGTTGGGGAATTGGAAGGAGCAGGCTCTTGGGGCAGGCAGAACCCCGACAGAGGAACAGCTACAGATGCAGCGGAAGTTGGAGGTGGCAAGGGATTTAATAGGAGCTCTTCAGAGAGAGACCCGGGGCCACATAACGGAAATAGAAGAGCTACGGGCAGACAGAGAGAAGTGGCGGGAAGGCTGTTTGGAGGCCGAACAGGAGGTCAGACAGCTACGGGAAGAGCGGAACCGATCCCAGGCCCAAATAGAGGAGGAGAGTACAATAGTGGGACAGGAGATGGAGAAAGTAAAAGCCTTCCTGAAGAATTATGAGGGGCTACAGGAACAATGTCAGTCCCTGCAGGAAGAACTAAGGGAACAAGAAAAGGAAAAGAAGGAGTTAAGGGTTCAGGTGCAGAACCTGCGGGTAGAGAACGAACATGTGAAGGAGCAGGCTCAGTCATGGGAGATTCTCTTAAGAAATAGCCAGAGTAAAGAGACAGGACTGGCTATCGACAAGAAACAGCTGCAAGAAGAGAAACAGATATTGGAGAGAAAGATACAGGGGCTCCTAGAGGCCAATAACCAACTGACTCTGGAGGTTCAGGAGGTTAGGGAAGCGGAGGCACGAAAGGCCATGACCCTGAAGAGTCGGGGAGTACAGGTCATAGAGACTGTGAGCCCACTCGAGCAGAAGGTGGAAGAACTCGAGGGACAAGTAGCCAGAGAGAGAGCAGCCGCTCAGAAGGAGCAGGAGGAGCTAAAGGAACAAGTGCAAAGTCTGCAGACAGCAAAAGACTGTTTTGAGGGACAGACCCAGACACTTAAAGCTCTCCTAGCTGAAAGTCAGGCCAGAGAGACGTGTCTCATCACGGAACAGGGTCAGTTGCAGGGAGAACTGCAAACCCTGAGGGAAGAGCTCTCGGAGATAAAGAACCGAGCGGCCTTGGAGCTCAGTCAGTTCCAGGAGGCCGAGAGGTGTAGAGAGGAGAGCGGGCGTCGGCAGGAACCACAACCCAGGGTGAACACAGACAGCCTAGCGGGAAAGTTAGAGGTTTTCCAAGG